>NW_027193683.1:0-637836 GCF_032444005.1 Ranitomeya imitator | reverse complement strand
GGGTATAGAGTGTAGGGTATAGAGTGTAGAGTGTAGGGTATAGAGTGTAGAGTGTAGGGTATAGAGTGTATGGTATAGAGTGTAGGGTATAGATTGTAGGGTATAGAGTGTACAGTGTAGGGTATAGAGTGTAGAGTGTAGGGTATAGAGTGTATGGTATAGAGTGTAGGGTATAGAGTGTAGGGTGTAGAGTGTTGGGTATAGAGTGTAGGGTATCGAGTGTAGTGTATAGAGTGTAGGGTATAGAGTGTAGGGAATAGAGTGTAGAGTGTAGGGTATAGAGTGTAGAGTGTAGGGATTAGAGTGTAGGGTATAGAGTGTAGGGTATAGAGTGTAGGGTATAGAGTGTAGAGTGTAGGGTATAGAGTGTAGGGTATAGAGTGTAGGGTATAGAGTGTAGAGCATAGAGTGTAGGGTATAGAGTTTAGGGTATAGAGTGTAGAGTGTAGGGTATAGAGTGTAGGGTATAGAGTGTAGGGTATAGAGTGTAGAGTGTAGGGTATAGAGTGTAGGGTATAGAGTGTAGGGTATAGAGTGTAGGGCATAGAGTGTAGGGTATAGAGTGTAGGGTATAGAGTGTAGAGTGTAGGGTATAGAGTGTAGGGTATAGAGTGTAGGGATTAGAGTGTAGGGTATAAAGTGTAGGGTATAGAGTGTAGGGTATAGAGTGTAGAGTGTAGGGTATAGAGTGTAGGGTATAGAGTGTAGGGTATAGAGTGTAGAGCATAGAGTGTAGGGTATAGAGTGTAGGGTATAGAGTGTAGAGTGTAGGGTATAGAGTGTAGGGTATAGAGTGTAGGGTATAGAGTGTAGAGTGTAGGGTATAGAGTGTAGGGTATAGAGTGTAGGGTATAGAGTGTAGGGCATAGAGTGTAGGGTATAGAGTGTAGGGTATAGAGTGTAGAGTGTAGGGTATAGAGTGTAGGGTATAGAGTGTAGGGTATAGAGTGTAGAGTGTAGGGTATAGAGTGTAGGGTATAGAGTGTAGAGTGTAGGGTATAGAGTGTAGGGTATAGAGTGTAGGGTATAGAGTGTAGGGTATAGAGTGTAGGGTATAGAGTGTTGAGTGTAGGGTATAGAGTGTAGGGTATAGAGTGTAGGGTATAGAGTGTAGAGTGTAGGGTATAGAGTGTAGAGTGTAGGGTATAGAGTGTAGGGTATAGAGTGTAGGGTAGAGAGTGTAGGGTAGAGAGTGTAGAGTGTAGGGTATAGAGTGTAGGGTATAGAGTGTAGGGTATAGAGTGTAGAGTGTAGGGATTAGAGTGTAGGGCATAGAGTGTAGAGTGTAGGTTATAGAGTGTATGGTATAGAGTGTAGGGTATAGAGTGTAGGGTGTAGAGTGTAGGGTATAGAATGTAGGGTATAGAGTGTAGGGTATAGAGTGTAGGGTATAGAGTGTAGGGAATAGAGTGTTGAGTGTAAGGTATAGAGTGTAGAGTGCAGGGCATGGAGTGTAGAGTGTAGGGTATAGAGTGTAGGGTATAGAGTGTAGGGTATAGAGTGTAGGGAATAGAGTGTTGAGTGTAAGGTATAGAGTGTAGAGTGTAGGGCATAGAGTGTAGAGTGTAGGGTATAGAGTGTAGGGTATAGAGTGTAGGGTATAGAGTGTAGGGTATAGAGTGTAGAGTGTAGGGTATAGAGTGTAGAGTGTAGGGCATAGAGTGTAGAGTGTAGGGTATAGAGTGTAGGGTATAGAGTGTAGGGTATAGAGTGTAGGGTATAGAGTGTAGGGTATAGAGTGTAGAGTGTAGGGTATAGAGTGTAGAGTGTAGGGTATAGAGTGTAGGGTATAGAGTGTAGGGTATAGAGTGTAGAGTGTAGGGATTAGAGTGTAGGGTATAGAGTGTAGGGTGTAGAGTGTAGGGCATAGAGTGTAGAGTGTAGGGTACAGAGTGTATGGTATAGAGTGTAGGGTATAGAGTGTAGGGTGTAGAGTGTAGGGTATAGAGTGTAGGGTATAGAGTGTAGGGTATAGAGTGTAGGGAATAGAGTGTAGAGTGTAGGGTATAGAGTGTAGGGTATAGAGTGTAGAGTGTAGGGTATAGAGTGTAGGGTATAGAGTGTAGGGTATAGAGTGTAGGGCATAGAGTGTAGGGTATAGAGAGTAGGGTATAGAGTGTAGAGTGTAGGGTATAGAGTGTAGGGTATAGAGTGTAGGGTATAGAGTGTAGAGTGTAGGGTATAGAGTGTAGGGTATAGAGTGTAGGGTATAGAGTGTAGGGTATAGAGTGTAGGGCATAGAGTGTAGTGTATAGAGTGTAGGGTATAGAGTGTAGAGTGTAGGGTATAGAGCGTAGGGCAAAGAGTGTAGGGTATAGAGTGTAGAGTGTAGGGTATAGAGTGTAGGGTATAGAGTATAGGGTATAGAGTGTAGAGTGTAGGGTATAGAGTGTAGGGTATAGAGTGTAGGGTATAGAGTGTAGGGTATAGAGTGTATGGTATAGAGTGTAGGGCATAGAGTGTAGGGTATAGAGTGTAGGGTATAGAGTGTAGAGTGTAGGGTATAGAGTGTAGGGTATAGAGTGTAGGGTATAGAGTGTAGCGTGTAGGGTATAGAGTGTAGGGTATAGAGTGTAGGGTATAGAGTGTAGGGCATAGAGTGTAGGGTATAGAGTGTAGGGTATAGGGTGTAGGGTATAGAGTGTAGGGTATAGAGTGTAGGGTATAGAGTGTAGAGTGTAGGGCATAGAGTGTAGAGTGTAGGGTATAGAGTGTAGGGTATAGAGTGTAGGGTATAGAGTGTAGAGTGTAGAGTGTAGGGTATAGAGTGTAGGGTATAGAGTGTAGGGTAGAGAGTGTAGAGTGTAGGGTATAGAGTGTAGGGTATAGAGTGTAGGGTATAGAGTGTAGAGTGTAGGGATTAGAGTGTAGTGTATAGAGTGTAGGGTGTAGAGTGTAGGGTATAGAGTGTAGAGTGTAGGGATTAGAGTGTAGGGTATAGAGTGTAGGGTGTAGAGTGTAGGGCATAGAGTGTAGAGTGTAGGGTATAGAGTGTATGGTATAGAGTGTAGGGTATAGAGTATAGGGTGTAGAGTGTAGGGTATAGAGTGTAGGGTATAGAGTGTAGGGTATAGAGTGTAGGGTATAGAGTGTAGGGAATAGAGTGTAGAGTGTAGGGTATAGAGTGTAGGGTATAGAGTGTAGAGTGTAGGGTATAGAGTGTAGGGTATAGAGTGTAGGGTATAGAGTGTAGGGCATAGAGTGTAGGGTATAGAGAGTAGGGTATAGAGTGTAGAGTGTAGGGTATAGAGTGTAGGGTATAGAGTGTAGGGTATAGAGTGTAGAGTGTAGGGTATAGAGTGTAGGGTATAGAGTGTAGGGTATAGAGTGTAGGGTATAGAGTGTAGGGCATAGAGTGTAGTGTATAGAGTGTAGGGTATAGAGTGTAGAGTGTAGGGTATAGAGCGTAGGGCAAAGAGTGTAGGGTATAGAGTGTAGAGTGTAGGGTATAGAGTGTAGGGTATAGAGTATAGGGTATAGAGTGTAGAGTGTAGGGTATAGAGTGTAGGGTATAGAGTGTAGGGTATAGAGTGTAGGGTATAGAGTGTATGGTATAGAGTGTAGGGCATAGAGTGTAGGGTATAGAGTGTAGGGTATAGAGTGTAGAGTGTAGGGTATAGAGTGTAGGGTATAGAGTGTAGGGTATAGAGTGTAGCGTGTAGGGTATAGAGTGTAGGGTATAGAGTGTAGGGTATAGAGTGTAGGGCATAGAGTGTAGGGTATAGAGTGTAGGGTATAGAGTGTAGGGTATAGAGTGTAGGGTATAGAGTGTAGGGTATAGAGTGTAGAGTGTAGGGCATAGAGTGTAGAGTGTAGGGTATAGAGTGTAGGGTATAGAGTGTAGGGTATAGAGTGTAGAGTGTAGAGTGTAGGGTATAGAGTGTAGGGTATAGAGTGTAGGGTAGAGAGTGTAGAGTGTAGGGTATAGAGTGTAGGGTATAGAGTGTAGGGTATAGAGTGTAGAGTGTAGGGTTTAGAGTGTAGTGTATAGAGTGTAGGGTGTAGAGTGTAGGGTATAGAGTGTAGAGTGTAGGGTATAGATTGTATGGTATAGAGTGTAGGGTATAGAGTGTGGGGTGTAGAGTGTAGGGTATAGAGTGTAGGGTATAGAGTGTAGGGTATAGAGTGTAGGGAATAGAGTGTAGAGTGTAAGGTATAGAGTGTAGAGTGTATGGCATAGAGTGTAGAGTGTAGGGTATAGAATGTAGGGTATAGAGTGTAGGGTATAGAGTGTAGAGTGTAGGGTATAGAGTGTAGAGTGTAGGGTATAGAGTGTAGGGTATAGAGTGTAGGGTATAGAGTGTAGAGTGTAGGGTATAGAGTGTAGAGTGTAGGGTATAGAGTGTAGGGTATAGAATGCAGGGTATAGAGTGTAGGGTAGAGAGTGTAGAGTGTAGAGTATGGAGTGTAGGGTATAGAGTGTAGGGTACAGAGTGTAGAGTGTAGGGATTAGAGTGTAGGGTATAGAGTGTAGGGTGTGGAGTGTATGGTATAGAGTGTAGAGTGTAGGGTATAGAGTGTATGGTATAGAGTGTAGGGTATAGAGTTTAGGGTGTAGAGTGTAGGGTATAGAGTGTAGTGTATAGAGTGTAGGGTATAGATTGTAGGGTATAGAGTGTAGGGAATAGAGTGTAGAGTGTAAGGTATAGAGTGTAGAGTGTAGGGTATAGAGTGTAGGGTATAGAGTGTAGGGATTAGAGTGTAGGGTATAGAGTGTAGGGTGTAGAGTGTAGGGTATAGAGTGTAGAGTGTAGGGTATAGATTGTATTGTATAGAGTGTAGGGTATAGAGTGTAGGGTGTAGAGTGTAGGGTATAGAGTGTAGGGTATAGAGTGTAGGGTATAGAGTGTAGGGAATAGAGTGTAGAGTGTAAGGTATAGAGTGTAGAGTGTAGGGTATAGAGTGTAGGGAATAGACTGTAGGGTATAGAGTGTAGGGTATAGAGTGTAGGGTATAGATTGTAGAGTGTAGGCTATAGAGTGTAGGGTATAGAGTGTAGAGTGTAGGGTATTGAGTGTAGGGTATAGAGTGTAGGGTATAGAATGTAGAGTGTAGGGTATAGAGTGTATGCTATAGAGTGTATGGTGTAGAGTGTATGGTATAGAGTGTAGGGTATAGAGTGTAGAGTGTATGGTATAGAGTGTAGGGTATAGAGTGTAGGGTATAGAGTGCATGTTATAGAATGTAGGGTATAGAGTGTAGGGTAGAGAGTGTAGAGTGTAGGGTATAGAGTGTAGGGTATAGAGTGTAGGGTATAGAGTGTAGAGTGTCGGGATTAGAGTGTAGGGTATAGAGTGTGGGATGTAGAGTGTAGGGTATAGAGTGTAGAGTGTAGGGTATAGAGTGTATGGTATAGAGTGTAGGGTATAGAGTGTAGGGTATAGAGTGTAGGGAATAGAGTGTAGAGTGTAGGGTATAGAGTGTAGGGTATAGAGTGTAGGGTATAGAGTGTAGGGCATAGAGTGTAGGGTATAGAGCGTAGGGTATAGAGTGTAGAGTGTAGGGTATAGAGTGTAGGGTATAGAGTGTAGGGTATAGAGTGTAGAGTGTAGGGTATAGAGTGTAGGGTATAGAGTGTAGGGTATAGAGTGTAGGGTATAGAGTGTAGGGTATAGAGTGTAGAGTGTAGGGTATAGAGTGTAGGGTATAGAGTGTAGGGTATAGAGTGTAGAGTGTAGGGTATAGAGTGTAGGGTATAGAGTGTAGGGTATAGAGTGTAGAGTGTAGGGTATAGAGTGTAGGGTATAGAGTGTAGGGTATAGAGAGTAGGGCATAGAGTGTAGGGTATAGAGTGTAGGGTATAGAGTGTAGGGTATAGAGAGTAGGGCAGAGAGTGTAGGGTATAGAGTGTAGGGTATAGAGTGTAGAGTGTAGGGTATAGAGTGTAGGGTATAGAGTGTAGGGTATAGAGTGTAGAGTGTAGGGCATAGAGTGTAGAGTGTAGGGTATAGAGTGTAGGGTATAGAGTGTGGGGTATAGAGTGTAGAGTGTAGGGAATAGAGTTTAGAGTGTAGGGTATAGAGTGTAGGGTATAGAGTGTAGGGTAGAGAGTGTAGAGTGTAGGGTATAGAGTGTAGGGTATAGAGTGTAGGGTATAGAGTGTTGAGTGTAGGGATTAGAGTGTAGTGTATAGAGTGTAGGGTGTAGAGTGTAGGGTTTAGAGTGTAGAGTGTAGGGTATAGAGTGTATGGTATAGAGTGTAGGGTATAGAGTGTAGGGTGTAGAGTGTGGGGTGTAGAGTGTAGGGTATAGAGTGTAGGGTATAGAGTGTAGGGTATAGAGTGTAGGTGATAGGGTGTAGAGTGTAAGGTATAGAGTGTAGAGTGTAGGGCATAGAGTGTAGAGTATAGGGTATAGAGTGTAGGGTATAGAGTGTAGGGTATAGAGTGTAGGGTATAGAGTGTAGAGTGTAGGGTATAGAGTGTAGAGTGTAGGGTATAGAGTGTAGAGTGTAGGGCATAGAGTGTAGAGTGTAGGGTATAGAGTGTAGGGTAAAGAGTGTAGGGTATAGAGTGTAGGGTATAGAGTGTAGAGTGTAGGTTATAGAGTGTAGAGTGTAGGGTATAGAGTGTAGGGTATAGAGTGCAGGGTATAGAGTGTAGGGTAGAGAGTGTAGAGTGTAGGGTATAGAGTGTAGGGTATAGAGTGTAGGGTATAGAGTGTAGAGTGTAGGGATTAGAGTGTAGGGTATAGAGTGTAGGGTGTAGAGTGTAGGGTATAGAGTGTAGAGTGTAGGGTATAGAGTGTATGGTATAGAGTGTAGGGTATAGAGTGTAGGGTGTAGAGTGTAGGGTATAGAGTGTAGGGTATAGAGTGTAGGGTATAGAGTGTAGGGTATAGAGTGTAGGGAATAGAGTGTAGAGTGTAAGGTATAGAGTGTAGAGTGTAGGGTATAGAGTGTAGGGTATAGAGTGTAGAGTGTAGGGATTAGAGTGTAGGGTATAGAGTGTAGGGTGTGAAGTGTAGGGTATAGAGTGTAGAGTGTAGGGTATAGAGTGTATTGTATAGAGTGTAGGGTATAGAGTGTAGGGTGTAGAGTGTAGGGTATAGAGTGTAGGATATAGAGTGTATGGTATAGAGTGTAGGGAATAGAGTGTAGAGTGTAAGGTATAGAGTGTAGAGTGTAGGGTATAGAGTGTAGGGTATAGACTGTAGGGTATAGAGTGTACGGTATAGAGTGTAGGGTATAGATTGTAGAGTGTAGCCTATAGAGTGTAGGGTATAGAGTGTAGAGTGTAGGGTATAGAGTGTAGGGTATAGAGTGTAGGGTATAGAGTGTAGGGAATAGAGTGTAGAGTGTAAGGTATAGAGTGTAGAGTGTAGGGTATATAGTGTAGGGTATAGACTGTAGGGTATAGAGTGTAGGGTATAGAGTGTAGGGTGTAGATTGTAGAGTGTAGGCTATAGAGTGTAGGGTATAGAGTGTAGAGTGTAGGGTATAGAGTGTAGGGTATATAGTGTAGGGTATAGAGTGTAGAGTGTAGGGTATAGTGTGTAGGGTATAGAGTGCAGGGTGTAGAGTGTAGGGTATAGAGTGTAGGGTATAGAGTGTAGAGTGTAGGGTATAGAGTGTATGCTATAGAGTGTATGGTGTAGAGTGTATGGTATAGAGTGTAGGGTATAGAGTGTAGAGTGTATGTTATAGAGTGTAGGGTATAGAGTGTAGGGTAGAGAGTGTAGAGTGTAGGGTATAGAGTGTAGGGTATAGAGTGTAGGGTATAGAGTGTAGGGTGTAGAGTGTAGGGTATAGAGTGTAGGGTATAGGGTGTAGGGTATAGGGTGTAGGGTATAGAGTGTAGGGTGTAGAGTGTAGGGTATAGAGTGTAGAGTGTAGGGTATAGAGTGTATGGTATAAAGTGTAGGGTATAGAGTGTAGGGTGTAGAGTGTAGGGTATAGAGTGTAGGGTATAGGGTGTAGGGTATAGAGTGTAGGGTGTAGAGTGTAGGGTATAGAGTGTAGGGTATAGAGTGTAGGGTATAGAGTGTATGGTATAGAGTGTAGAGTGTAGGATATAGAGTGTAGGGTATAGAGTGTAGAGTGTAGGGTATAGAGTGTAGGGTATAGAGTGTAGGGTATAGAGTGTAAAGTGTAGGGATTAGAGTGTAGGGTATAGAGTGTAGGGTATAGAGTGTAGAGTGTAGGGTATAGAGTGTAGGGTATAGAGTGTAGAGTGTAGGGTATAGAGTGTAGGGTATAGAGTGTAGGGTATAGAGTGTAGGGTATAGAGTGTAGAGTGTAGGGTATAGAGTGTAGAGTGTAGGGTATAGAGTGTAGGGTATAGAGTGTAGGGTAGAGAGTGTAGGGTAGAGAGTGTAGAGTGTAGGGTATAGAGTGTAGGGTATAGAGTGTAGGGCATAGAGTGTAGGGTATAGAGTGTAGGGTATAGAGTGTAGAGTGTAGGGTATAGAGTGTAGGGTATAGAGTGTAGGGTATAGAGTGTAGAGTGTAGGGTATAGAGTGTAGGGTATAGAGTGTAGAGTGTAGGGTATAGAGTGTAGGGTATAGAGTGTAGGGTATAGAGTGTAGGGTATAGAGTGTTGAGTGTAGAGTATAGAGTGTAGGGTATAGAGTGTAGGGTATAGAGTGTAGAGTGTAAGGTATAGAGTGTAGAGTGTAGGGTATAGAGTGTAGGGTATAGAGTGTAGGGATTAGAGTGTAGGGTATAGAGTGTAGGGTGTAGAGTGTAGGGTATAGAGTGTAGAGTGTAGGGTATAGATTGTATTGTATAGAGTGTAGGGTATAGAGTGTAGGGTGTAGAGTGTAGGGTATAGAGTGTAGGGTATAGAGTGTAGGGTATAGAGTGTAGGGTATAGAGTGTAGGGAATAGAGTGTAGAGTGTAAGGTATAGAGTGTAGAGTGTAGGGTATAGAGTGTAGGGTATAGACTGTAGGGTATAGAGTGTAGGGTATAGAGTGTAGGGTATAGATTGTAGAGTGTAGGCTATAGAGTGTAGGGTATAGAGTGTAGAGTGTAGGGTATTGAGTGTAGGGTATAGAGTGTAGGGTATAGAGTGTAGGGTATAGAGTGTAGGGTATAGAATGTAGAGTGTAGGGTATAGAGTGTATGCTATAGAGTGTATGGTGTAGAGTGTATGGTATAGAGTGTAGGGTATAGAGTGTAGAGTGTATGGTATAGAGTGTAGGGTATAGAGTGTAGGGTATAGAGTGCATGTTATAGAATGTAGGGTATAGAGTGTAGGGTAGAGAGTGTAGAGTGTAGGGTATAGAGTGTAGGGTATAGAGTGTAGGGTATAGAGTGTAGAGTGTCGGGATTAGAGTGTAGGGTATAGAGTGTGGGATGTAGAGTGTAGGGTATAGAGTGTAGAGTGTAGGGTATAGAGTGTATGGTATAGAGTGTAGGGTATAGAGTGTAGGGTATAGAGTGTAGGGAATAGAGTGTAGAGTGTAGGGTATAGAGTGTAGGGTATAGAGTGTAGGGTATAGAGTGTAGGGCATAGAGTGTAGGGTATAGAGCGTAGGGTATAGAGTGTAGAGTGTAGGGTATAGAGTGTAGGGTATAGAGTGTAGGGTATAGAGTGTAGAGTGTAGGGTATAGAGTGTAGGGTATAGAGTGTAGGGTATAGAGTGTAGGGTATAGAGTGTAGGGTATAGAGTGTAGGGTATAGAGTGTAGAGTGTAGGGTATAGAGTGTAGGGTATAGAGTGTAGGGTATAGAGTGTAGGGTATAGAGTGTAGAGTATAGAGTGTAGGGTATAGAGTGTAGGGTATAGAGTGTAGAGTGTAGGGTATAGAGTGTAGGGTATAGAGTGTAGGGTATAGAGTGTAGGGCATAGAGTGTAGGGTATAGAGTGTAGGGTATAGAGTGTAGAGTGTAGGGTATAGAGTGTAGGGTATAGAGTGTAGGGTATAGAGTGTAGAGTGTAGGGCATAGAGTGTAGAGTGTAGGGTATAGAGTGTAGGGTATAGAGTGTGGGGTATAGAGTGTAGAGTGTAGGGAATAGAGTGTAGAGTGTAGGGTATAGAGTGTAGGGTATAGAGTGTAGGGTAGAGAGTGTAGGGTAGAGAGTGTAGAGTGTAGGGTATAGAGTGTAGGGTATAGAGTGTAGGGTATAGAGTGTTGAGTGTAGGGATTAGAGTGTAGTGTATAGAGTGTAGGGTGTAGAGTGTAGGGTATAGAGTGTAGAGTGTAGGGTATAGAGTGTATGGTATAGAGTGTAGGGTATAGAGTGTGGGGTGTAGAGTGTGGGGTGTAGAGTGTAGGGTATAGAGTGTAGGGTATAGAGTGTAGGGTATAGAGTGTAGGTGATAGGGTGTAGAGTGTAAGGTATAGAGTGTAGAGTGTAGGGCATAGAGTGTAGAGTGTAGGGTATAGAGTGTAGGGTATAGAGTGTAGGGTATAGAGTGTAGGGTATAGAGTGTAGAGTGTAGGGTATAGAGTGTAGAGTGTAGGGTATAGAGGGTAGAGTGTAGGGCATAGAGTGTAGAGTGTAGGGTATAGAGTGTAGGGTATAGAGTGTAGGGTATAGAGTGTAGGGTATAGAGTGTAGAGTGTAGGTTATAGAGTGTAGAGTGTAGGGTATAGAGTGTAGGGTATAGAGTGCAGGGTATAGAGTGTAGGGTAGAGAGTGTAGAGTGTAGGGTATAGAGTGTAGGGTATAGAGTGTAGGGTATAGAGTGTAGAGTGAAGGGATTAGAGTGTAGGGTATAGAGTGTAGGGTGTAGAGTGTAGGGTATAGAGTGTAGAGTGTAGGGTATAGAGTGTATGGTATAGAGTGTAGGGTATAGAGTGTAGGGTGTAGAGTGTAGGGTATAGAGTGTAGGGTATAGAGTGTAGGGTATAGAGTGTAGGGTATAGAGTGTAGGGTATAGAGTGTAGGGAATAGAGTGTAGAGTGTAAGGTATAGAGTGTAGAGTGTAGGGTATAGAGTGTAGGGTATAGAGTGTAGAGTGTAGGGATTAGAGTGTAGGGTATAGAGTGTAGGGTGTAGAGTGTAGGGTATAGAGTGTAGAGTGTAGGGTATAGAGTGTATTGTATAGAGTGTAGGGTATAGAGTGTAGGGTGTAGAGTGTAGGGTATAGAGCGTAGGGTATAGAGTGTATGGTATAGAGTGTAGGGAATAGAGTGTAGAGTGTAAGGTATAGAGTGTAGAGTGTAGGGTATAGAGTGTAGGGTATAGACTGTAGGGTATAGAGTGTAGGGTATAGAGTGTAGGGTATAGATTGTAGAGTGTAGGCTATAGAGTGTAGGGTATAGAGTGTAGAGTGTAGGGTATAGAGTGTAGGGTATAGAGTGTAGGGAATAGAGTGTAGAGTGTAAGGTATAGAGTGTAGAGTGTAGGGTATAGAGTGTAGGGTATAGACTGTAGGGTATAGAGTGTAGGGTATAGAGTGTAGGGTATAGATTGTAGAGTGTAGGCTATAGAGTGTAGGGTATAGAGTGTAGAGTGTAGGGTATAGAGTGTAGGGTATATAGTGTAGGGTATAGAGTGTAGAGTGTAGGGTATAGTGTGTAGGCTATAGAGTGCAGGGTGTAGAGTGTAGGGTATAGAGTGTAGGGTATAGAGTGTAGGGTATAGAGTGTATGCTATAGAGTGTATGGTGTAGAGTGTATGGTATAGAGTGTAGGGTATAGAGTGTAGAGTGTATGTTATAGAGTGTAGGGTATAGAGTGTAGGGTAGAGAGTGTAGAGTGTAGGGTATAGAGTGTAGGGTATAGAGTGTAGGGTATAGAGTGTAGAGTGTCGGGATTAGAGTGTAGGGTACAGAGTGTAGGATGTAGAGTGTAGGGTATAGAGTGTAGAGTGTAGGGTAAAGAGTGTATGGTATAAAGTGTAGGGTATAGAGTGTAGGGTGTAGAGTGTAGGGTATAGAGTGTAGGGTATAGAGTGTAGGGTATAGAGTGTAGGGTGTAGAGTGTAGGGTATAGAGTGTAGGGTATAGAGTGTAGGGTATAGAGTGTATGGTATAGAGTGTAGAGTGTAGGATATAGAGTGTAGGGTATAGAGTGTAGAGTGTAGGGTATAGAGTGTAGGGTATAGAGTGTAGGGTATAGAGTGTAAAGTGTAGGGATTAGAGTGTAGGGTATAGAGTGTAGGGTATAGAGTGTAGAGTGTAGGGTATAGAGTGTAGGGTATAGAGTGTAGAGTGTAGGGTATAGAGTGTAGGGTATAGAGTGTAGGGTATAGAGTGTAGAGTGTAGGGTATAGAGTGTAGAGTGTAGGGTATAGAGTGTAGGGTATAGAGTGTAGGGTAGAGAGTGTAGGGTAGAGAGTGTAGAGTGTAGGGTATAGAGTGTAGGGTATAGAGTGTAGGGTATAGAGTGTATGCTATAGAGTGTATGGTGTAGAGTGTATGGTATAGAGTGTAGGGTATAGAGTGTAGAGTGTATGTTATAGAGTGTAGGGTATAGAGTGTAGGGTAGAGAGTGTAGAGTGTAGGGTATAGAGTGTAGGGTATAGAGTGTAGGGTATAGAGTGTAGAGTGTCGGGATTAGAGTGTAGGGTACAGAGTGTAGGATGTAGAGTGTAGGGTATAGAGTGTAGAGTGTAGGGTAAAGAGTGTATGGTATAAAGTGTAGGGTATAGAGTGTAGGGTGTAGAGTGTAGGGTATAGAGTGTAGGGTATAGAGTGTAGGGTATAGAGTGTAGGGTGTAGAGTGTAGGGTATAGAGTGTAGGGTATAGAGTGTAGGGTATAGAGTGTATGGTATAGAGTGTAGAGTGTAGGATATAGAGTGTAGGGTATAGACTGTAGGGTATAGAGTGTAGGGAATAGAGTGTAGAGTGTAAGGTATAGAGTGTAGAGTGTAGGGTATAGAGTGTAGGGTATAGACTGTAGGGTATAGAGTGTAGGGTATAGAGTGTAGGGTATAGATTGTAGAGTGTAGGCTATAGAGTGTAGGGTATAGAGTGTAGAGTGTAGGGTATAGAGTGTAGGGTATAGAGTGTAGGGAATAGAGTGTAGAGTGTAAGGTATAGAGTGTAGAGTGTAGGGTATAGAGTGTAGGGTATAGACTGTAGGGTATAGAGTGTAGGGTATAGAGTGTAGGGTATAGATTGTAGAGTGTAGGCTATAGAGTGTAGGGTATAGAGTGTAGAGTGTAGGGTATAGAGTGTAGGGTATATAGTGTAGGGTATAGAGTGTAGAGTGTAGGGTATAGTGTGTAGGCTATAGAGTGCAGGGTGTAGAGTGTAGGGTATAGAGTGTAGGGTATAGAGTGTAGGGTATAGAGTGTATGCTATAGAGTGTATGGTGTAGAGTGTATGGTATAGAGTGTAGGGTATAGAGTGTAGAGTGTATGTTATAGAGTGTAGGGTATAGAGTGTAGGGTAGAGAGTGTAGAGTGTAGGGTATAGAGTGTAGGGTATAGAGTGTAGGGTATAGAGTGTAGAGTGTCGGGATTAGAGTGTAGGGTACAGAGTGTAGGATGTAGAGTGTAGGGTATAGAGTGTAGAGTGTAGGGTAAAGAGTGTATGGTATAAAGTGTAGGGTATAGAGTGTAGGGTGTAGAGTGTAGGGTATAGAGTGTAGGGTATAGAGTGTAGGGTATAGAGTGTAGGGTGTAGAGTGTAGGGTATAGAGTGTAGGGTATAGAGTGTAGGGTATAGAGTGTATGGTATAGAGTGTAGAGTGTAGGATATAGAGTGTAGGGTATAGAGTGTAGAGTGTAGGGTATAGAGTGTAGGGTATAGAGTGTAGGGTATAGAGTGTAAAGTGTAGGGATTAGAGTGTAGGGTATAGAGTGTAGGGTATAGAGTGTAGAGTGTAGGGTATAGAGTGTAGGGTATAGAGTGTAGAGTGTAGGGTATAGAGTGTAGGGTATAGAGTGTAGGGTATAGAGTGTAGAGTGTAGGGTATAGAGTGTAGAGTGTAGGGTATAGAGTGTAGGGTATAGAGTGTAGGGTAGAGAGTGTAGGGTAGAGAGTGTAGAGTGTAGGGTATAGAGTGTAGGGTATAGAGTGTAGGGTATAGAGTGTATGCTATAGAGTGTATGGTGTAGAGTGTATGGTATAGAGTGTAGGGTATAGAGTGTAGAGTGTATGTTATAGAGTGTAGGGTATAGAGTGTAGGGTAGAGAGTGTAGAGTGTAGGGTATAGAGTGTAGGGTATAGAGTGTAGGGTATAGAGTGTAGAGTGTCGGGATTAGAGTGTAGGGTACAGAGTGTAGGATGTAGAGTGTAGGGTATAGAGTGTAGAGTGTAGGGTAAAGAGTGTATGGTATAAAGTGTAGGGTATAGAGTGTAGGGTGTAGAGTGTAGGGTATAGAGTGTAGGGTATAGAGTGTAGGGTATAGAGTGTAGGGTGTAGAGTGTAGGGTATAGAGTGTAGGGTATAGAGTGTAGGGTATAGAGTGTATGGTATAGAGTGTAGAGTGTAGGATATAGAGTGTAGGGTATAGAGTGTAGAGTGTAGGGTATAGAGTGTAGGGTATAGAGTGTAGGGTATAGAGTGTAAAGTGTAGGGATTAGAGTGTAGGGTATAGAGTGTAGGGTATAGAGTGTAGAGTGTAGGGTATAGAGTGTAGGGTATAGAGTGTAGAGTGTAGGGTATAGAGTGTAGGGTATAGAGTGTAGGGTATAGAGTGTAGAGTGTAGGGTATAGAGTGTAGAGTGTAGGGTATAGAGTGTAGGGTATAGAGTGTAGGGTAGAGAGTGTAGGGTAGAGAGTGTAGAGTGTAGGGTATAGAGTGTAGGGTATAGAGTGTAGGGCATAGAGTGTATGGTATAGAGTGTAGGGTATAGAGTGTAGGGCATAGAGTGTAGGGTATAGAGTGTAGGGTATAGAGTGTAGAGTGTAGGGTATAGAGTGTAGGGTATAGAGTGTAGGGTATAGAGTGTAGAGTGTAGGGTATAGAGTGTAGGGTATAGAGTGTAGAGTGTAGGGTATAGAGTGTAGGGTATAGAGTGTAGGGTATAGAGTGTAGGGTATAGAGTGTAGGGTATAGAGTGTTGAGTGTAGAGTATAGAGTGTAGGGTATAGAGTGTAGGGTATAGAGTGTAGAGTGTAGGGTATAGAGTGTAGAGTGTAGGGTATAGAGTGTAGGGTATAGAGTGTAGGGTAGAGAGTGTAGGATAGAGAGTGTAGAGTGTAGGGTATAGAGTGTAGGGTATAGAGTGTAGGGTATAGAGTGTAGAGTGTAGGGATTAGAGTGTAGGGTATAGAGTGTAGGGTGTAGAGTGTAGGGCATAGAGTGTAGAGTGTAGGGTATAGAGTGTATGGTATAGAGTGTAGGGTATAGAGTGTAGGGTGTAGAGTGTAGGGTATAGAATGTAGGGTATAGAGTGTAGGGTATAGAGTGTAGGGTATAGAGTGTAGGGAATAGAGTGTTGAGTGTAAGGTATAGAGTGTAGAGTGTAGGGCATAGAGTGTAGAGTGTAGGGTATAGAGTGTAGGGTATAGAGTGTAGGGTATAGAGTGTAGGGTATAGAGTGTAGAGTGTAGGGTATAGAGTGTAGAGTGTAGGGTATAGAGTGTAGAGTGTAGGGCATAGAGTGTAGAGTGTAGGGTATAGAGTGTAGGGTATAGAGTGTAGGGTATAGAGTGTAGGGTATAGAGTGTAGGGTATAGAGTGTAGAGTGTAGGGTGTAGGGTATAGAGTGTAGGGTATAGAGTGTAGGGTATAGAGTGTAGGGTGTAGAGTGTAGGGTATAGAGTGTAGAGTGTAGGGTATAGAGTGTATTGTATAGAGTGTAGGGTATAGAGTGTAGGGTGTAGAGTGTAGGGTATAGAGTGTAGGGTATAGAGTGTATGGTATAGAGTGTAGGGAATAGAGTGTAGAGTGTAAGGTATAGAGTGTAGAGTGTAGGGTATAGAGTGTAGGGTATAGACTGTAGGGTATAGAGTGTAGGGTATAGAGTGTAGGGTATAGATTGTAGAGTGTAGGCTATAGAGTGTAGGGTATAGAGTGTAGAGTGTAGGGTATAGAGTGTAGGGTATAGAGTGTAGGGTATAGAGTGTAGGGAATAGAGTGTAGAGTGTAAGGTATAGAGTGTAGAGTGTAGGGTATAGAGTGTAGGGTATAGACTGTAGGGTATAGAGTGTAGGGTATAGAGTGTATGGTATAGATTGTAGAGTGTAGGCTATAGAGTGTAGGGTATAGAGTGTAGAGTGTAGGGTATAGAGTGTAGGGTATATAGTGTAGGGTATAGAGTGTAGAGTGTAGGGTATAGTGTGTAGGGTATAGAGTGCAGGGTGTAGAGTGTAGGGTATAGAGTGTAGGGTATAGAGTGTAGAGTGTAGGGTATAGAGTGTATGCTATAGAGTGTATGGTGTAGAGTGTATGGTATAGAGTGTAGGGTATAGAGTGTAGAGTGTATGTTATAGAGTGTAGGGAATAGAGTGTAGGGTAGAGAGTGTAGAGTGTAGGGTATAGAGTGTAGGGTATAGAGTGTAGGGTATAGAGTGTAGAGTGTCGGGATTAGAGTGTAGGGTACAGAGTGTAGGATGTAGAGTGTAGGGTATAGAGTGTAGAGTGTAGGGTATAGAGTGTATGGTATAAAGTGTAGGCTATAGAGTGTAGGGTGTAGAGTGTAGGGTATAGAGTGTAGGGTATAGAGTGTAGGGTATAGAGTGTAGGGTGTAGAGTGTAGGGTATAGAGTGTAGGGTATAGAGTGTAGGGTATAGAGTGTATGGAATAGAGTGTAGAGTGTAGGATATAGAGTGTAGGGTATAGAGTGTAGAGTGTAGGGTATAGAGTGTATGGTATAGAGTGTAGGGTATAGAGTGTAAAGTGTAGGGATTAGAGTGTAGGGTATAGAGTGTAGGGTATAGAGTGTAGAGTGTAGGGTATAGAGTGTAGGGTATAAAGTGTAGAGTGTAGGGTATAGAGTGTAGGGTATAGAGTGTAGGGTATAGAGTGTAGGGTATAGAGTGTAGAGTGTAGGGTATAGAGTGTAGAGTGTAGGGTATAGAGTGTAGGGTATAGAGTGTAGGGTAGAGAGTGTAGGGTAGAGAGTGTAGAGTGTAGGGTATAGAGTGTAGGGTATAGAGTGTAGGGCATAGAGTGTAGGGTATAGAGTGTAGGGTATAGAGTGTAGAGTGTAGGGTATAGAGTGTAGGTTATAGAGTGTAGGGTATAGAGTGTAGAGTGTAGGGTATAGAGTGTAGGGTATAGAGTGTAGAGTGTAGGGTATAGAGTGTAGGGTATAGAGTGTAGGGTATAGAGTGTAGGGTATAGAGTGTTGAGTGTAGGGTATAGAGTGTAGGGTATAGAGTGTAGGGTATAGAGTGTAGGGAATAGAGTGTTGAGTGTAAGGTATAGAGTGTAGAGTGTAGGGCATAGAGTGTAGAGTGTAGGGTATAGAGTGTAGGGTATAGAGTGTAGGGTATAGAGTGTAGGGTATAGAGTGTAGAGTGTAGGGTATAGAGTGTAGAGTGTAGGGTATAGAGTGTAGAGTGTAGGGCATAGAGTGTAGAGTGTAGGGTATAGAGTGTAGGGTATAGAGTGTAGGGTATAGAGTGTAGGGTATAGAGTGTAGGGTATAGAGTGTAGAGTGTAGGGTGTAGGGTATAGAGTGTAGGGTATAGAGTGTAGGGTATAGAGTGTAGGGTGTAGAGTGTAGGGTATAGAGTGTAGAGTGTAGGGTATAGAGTGTATTGTATAGAGTGTAGGGTATAGAGTGTAGGGTGTAGAGTGTAGGTTATAGAGTGTAGGGTATAGAGTGTATGGTATAGAGTGTAGGGAATAGAGTGTAGAGTGTAAGGTATAGAGTGTAGAGTGTAGGGTATAGAGTGTAGGGTATAGACTGTAGGGTATAGAGTGTAGGGTATAGAGTGTAGGGTATAGATTGTAGAGTGTAGGCTATAGAGTGTAGGGTATAGAGTGTAGAGTGTAGGGTATAGAGTGTAGGGTATAGAGTGTAGGGTATAGAGTGTAGGGTATAGAGTGTAGAGTGTAAGGTATAGAGTGTAGAGTGTAGGGTATAGACTGTAGGGTATAGAGTGTAGGGTATAGAGTGTATGGTATAGATTGTAGAGTGTAGGCTATAGAGTGTAGGGTATAGAGTGTAGAGTGTAGGGTATAGAGTGTAGGGTATATAGTGTAGGGTATAGAGTGTAGAGTGTAGGGTATAGTGTGTAGGGGATAGAGTGCAGGGTGTAGAGTGTAGGGTATAGAGTGTAGGGTATAGAGTGTAGAGTGTAGGGTATAGAGTGTATGCTATAGAGTGTATGGTGTAGAGTGTATGGTATAGAGTGTAGGGTATAGAGTGTAGAGTGTATGTTATAGAGTGTAGGGTATAGAGTGTAGGGTAGAGAGTGTAGAGTGTAGGGTATAGAGTGTAGGGTATAGAGTGTAGGGTATAGAGTGTAGAGTGTCGGGATTAGAGTGTAGGGTACAGAGTGTAGGATGTAGAGTGTAGGGTATAGAGTGTAGAGTGTAGGGTATAGAGTGTATGGTATAAAGTGTAGGGTATAGAGTGTAGGGTGTAGAGTGTAGGGTATAGAGTGTAGGGTATAGAGTGTAGGGTATAGAGTGTAGGGTGTAGAGTGTAGGGTATAGAGTGTAGGGTATAGAGTGTAGGGTATAGAGTTTATGGTATAGAGTGTAGAGTGTAGGATATAGAGTGTAGGGTATAGAGTGTAGAGTGTAGGGTATAGAGTGTAGGGTATAGAGTGTAGGGTATAGAGTGTAAAGTGTAGGGATTAGAGTGTAGGGTATAGAGTGTAGGGTATAGAGTGTAGAGTGTAGGGTATAGAGTGTAGGGTATAAAGTGTAGAGTGTAGGGTATAGAGTGTAGGGTATAGAGTGTAGGGTATAGAGTGTAGAGTGTAGGGTATAGAGTGTAGAGTGTAGGGTATAGAGTGTAGGGTATAGAGTGTAGGGTAGAGAGTGTAGGGTAGAGAGTGTAGAGTGTAGGGTATAGAGTGTAGGGTATAGAGTGTAGGGCATAGAGTGTAGGGTATAGAGTGTAGGGTATAGAGTGTAGAGTGTAGGGTATAGAGTGTAGGGTATAGAGTGTAGGGTATAGAGTGTAGAGTGTAGGGTATAGAGTGTAGGGTATAGAGTGTAGAGTGTAGGGTATAGAGTGTAGGGTATAGAGTGTAGGGTATAGAGTGTAGGGTATAGAGTGTAGGGAATAGAGTGTAGGGCATAGAGTGTAGGGTATAGAGTGTAGGGTATAGAGTGTAGAGTGTAGGGTATAGAGTGTAGGGTATAGAGTGTAGGGTATAGAGTGTAGAGTGTAGGGTATAGAGTGTAGGGTAGAGAGTGTAGAGTGTAGGGTATAGAGTGTAGGGTATAGAGTGTAGGGCATAGAGTGTAGGGTATAGAGTGTAGGGTATAGAGTGTAGAGTGTAGGGTATAGAGTGTAGGGTATAGAGTGTAGGGTATAGAGTGTAGAGTGTAGGGTATAGAGTGTAGGGTATAGAGTGTAGAGTGTAGGGTATAGAGTGTAGGGTATAGAGTGTAGGGTATAGAGTGTAGGGTATAGAGTGTAGGGAATAGAGTGTTGAGTGTAAGGTATAGAGTGTAGAGTGTAGGGCATAGAGTGTAGAGTGTAGGGTATAGAGTGTAGGGTATAGAGTGTAGGGTATAGAGTGTAGGGTATAGAGTGTAGAGTGTAGGGTATAGAGTGTAGAGTGTAGGGTATAGAGTGTAGAGTGTAGGGCATAGAGTGTAGAGTGTAGGGTATAGAGTGTAGGGTAAAGAGTGTAGGGTATAGAGTGTAGGGTATAGAGTGTAGGGTATAGAGTGTAGAGTGTAGGGTGTAGGGTATAGAGTGTAGGGTATAGAGTGTAGGGTATAGAGTGTAGGGTGTAGAGTGTAGGGTATAGAGTGTAGAGTGTAGGGTATAGAGTGTATTGTATAGAGTGTAGGGTATAGAGTGTAGGGTGTAGAGTGTAGGGTATAGAGTGTAGGGTATAGAGTGTATGGTATAGAGTGTAGGGAATAGAGTGTAGAGTGTAAGGTATAGAGTGTAGAGTGTAGGGTATAGAGTGTAGGGTATAGACTGTAGGGTATAGAGTGTAGGGTATAGAGTGTAGGGTATAGATTGTAGAGTGTAGGCTATAGAGTGTAGGGTATAGAGTGTAGAGTGTAGGGTTTAAAGTGTAGGGTATAGAGTGTAGGGTATAGAGTGTAGGGAATAGAGTGTAGAGTGTAAGGTATAGAGTGTAGAGTGTAGGGTATAGAGTGTAGGGTATAGACTGTAGGGTATAGAGTGTAGGGTATAGAGTGTATGGTATAGATTGTAGAGTGTAGGCTATAGAGTGTAGGGTATAGAGTGTAGAGTGTAGGGTTTAAAGTGTAGGGTATAGAGTGTAGGGTATAGAGTGTAGGGTATAGAGTGTAGAGTGTAGGGTATAGAGTGTATGCTATAGAGTGTATGGTGTATGACTGTAGGGTATAGAGTGTAGGGTATAGAGTGTATGGTATAGATTGTAGAGTGTAGGCTATAGAGTGTAGGGTATAGAGTGTAGAGTGTAGGGTATAGAGTGTAGGGTATATAGTGTAGGGTATAGAGTGTAGAGTGTAGGGTATAGTGTGTAGGGTATAGAGTGCAGGGTGTAGAGTGTAGGGTATAGAGTGTAGGGTATAGAGTGTAGAGTGTAGGGTATAGAGTGTATGCTATAGAGTGTATGGTGTAGAGTGTATGGTATAGAGTGTAGGGTATAGAGTGTAGAGTGTATGTTATAGAGTGTAGGGTATAGAGTGTAGGGTAGAGAGTGTAGAGTGTAGGGTATAGAGTGTAGGGTATAGAGTGTAGGGTATAGAGTGTAGAGTGTCGGGATTAGAGTGTAGGGTACAGAGTGTAGGATGTAGAGTGTAGGGTATAGAGTGTAGAGTGTAGGGTATAGAGTGTATGGTATAAAGTGTAGGGTATAGAGTGTAGGGTGTAGAGTGTAGGGTATAGAGTGTAGGGTATAGAGTGTAGGGTATAGAGTGTAGGGTGTAGAGTGTAGGGTATAGAGTGTAGGGTATAGAGTGTAGGGTATAGAGTGTATGGTATAGAGTGTAGAGGGTAGGATATAGAGTGAAGGGTATAGAGTGTAGAGTGTAGGGTATAGAGTGTAGGGTATAGAGTGTAGGGTATAGAGTGTAAAGTGTAGGGATTAGAGTGTAGGGTATAGAGTGTAGGGTATAGAGTGTAGAGTGTAGGGTATAGAGTGTAGGGTATAAAGTGTAGAGTGTAGGGTATAGAGTGTAGGGTATAGAGTGTAGGGTATAGAGTGTAGGGTATAGAGTGTAGAGTGTAGGGTATAGAGTGTAGAGTGTAGGGTATAGAGTGTAGGGTATAGAGTGTAGGGTAGAGAGTGTAGGGTAGAGAGTGTAGAGTGTAGGGTATAGAGTGTAGGGTATAGAGTGTAGGGCATAGAGTGTAGGGTATAGGGTGTAGGGTATAGAGTGTAGAGTGTAGGGTATAGAGTGTAGGGTATAGAGTGTAGGGTATAGAGTGTAGAGTGTAGGGTATAGAGTGTAGGGTATAGAGTGTAGAGTGTAGGGTATAGAGTGTAGGGTATAGAGTGTAGGGTATAGAGTGTAGGGTATAGAGTGTAGGGTATAGAGTGTTGAGTGTAGGGTATAGAGTGTAGGGTATAGAGTGTAGGGTATAGAGTGTAGAGTGTAGGGTATAGAGTGTAGAGTGTAGGGTATAGAGTGTAGGGTATAGAGTGTAGGGTAGAGAGTGTAGGGTAGAGAGTGTAGAGTGTAGGGTATAGAGTGTAGGGTATAGAGTGTAGGGTATAGAGTGTAGAGTGTAGGGATTAGAGTGTAGGGTATAGAGTGTAGGGTGTAGAGTGTAGGGCATAGAGTGTAGAGTGTAGGGTATAGAGTGTATGGTATAGAGTGTAGGGTATAGAGTGTAGGGTGTAGAGTGTAGGGTATAGAATGTAGGGTATAGAGTGTAGGGTATAGAGTGTAGGGTATAGAGTGTAGGGAATAGAGTGTTGAGTGTAAGGTATAGAGTGTAGAGTGTAGGGCATAGAGTGTAGAGTGTAGGGTATAGAGTGTAGGGTATAGAGTGTAGGGTATAGAGTGTAGAGTGTAGGGATTAGAGTGTAGGGTATAGAGTGTAGGGTATATAGTGTAGGGTATAGAGTGTAGAGTGTAGGGTATAGTGTGTAGGGTATAGAGTGCAGGGTGTAGAGTGTAGGGTATAGAGTGTAGGGTATAGAGTGTAGAGTGTAGGGTATAGAGTGTATGCTATAGAGTGTATGGTGTAGAGTGTATGGTATAGAGTGTAGGGTATAGAGTGTAGAGTGTATGTTATAGAGTGTAGGGTATAGAGTGTAGGGTAGAGAGTGTAGAGTGTAGGGTATAGAGTGTAGGGTATAGAGTGTAGGGTATAGAGTGTAGAGTGTCGGGATTAGAGTGTAGGGTACAGAGTGTAGGATGTAGAGTGTAGGGTATAGAGTGTAGAGTGTAGGGTATAGAGTGTATGGTATAAAGTGTAGGGTATAGAGTGTAGGGTGTAGAGTGTAGGGTATAGAGTGTAGGGTATAGAGTGTAGGGTATAGAGTGTAGGGTGTAGAGTGTAGGGTATAGAGTGTAGGGTATAGAGTGTAGGGTATAGAGTGTATGGTATAGAGTGTAGAGTGTAGGATATAGAGTGTAGGGTATAGAGTGTAGAGTGTAGGGTATAGAGTGTAGGGTATAGAGTGTAGGGTATAGAGTGTAAAGTGTAGGGATTAGAGTGTAGGGTATAGAGTGTAGGGTATAGAGTGTAGAGTGTAGGGTATAGAGTGTAGGGTATAAAGTGTAGAGTGTAGGGTATAGAGTGTAGGGTATAGAGTGTAGGGTATAGAGTGTAGGGTATAGAGCGTAGAGTGTAGGGTATAGAGTGTAGAGTGTAGGGTATAGAGTGTAGGGTATAGAGTGTAGGGTAGAGAGTGTAGGGTAGAGAGTGTAGAGTGTAGGGTATAGAGTGTAGGGTATAGAGTGTAGGGCATAGAGTGTAGGGTATAGGGTGTAGGGTATAGAGTGTAGAGTGTAGGGTATAGAGTGTAGGGTATAGAGTGTAGGGTATAGAGTGTAGAGTGTAGGGTATAGAGTGTAGGGTATAGAGTGTAGAGTGTAGGGTATAGAGTGTAGGGTATAGAGTGTAGGGTATAGAGTGTAGGGTATAGAGTGTAGGGTATAGAGTGTTGAGTGTAGGGTATAGAGTGTAGGGTATAGAGTGTAGGGTATAGAGTGTAGAGTGTAGGGTATAGAGTGTAGAGTGTAGGGTATAGAGTGTAGGGTATAGAGTGTAGGGTAGAGAGTGTAGGGTAGAGAGTGTAGAGTGTAGGGTATAGAGTGTAGGGTATAGAGTGTAGGGTATAGAGTGTAGAGTGTAGGGATTAGAGTGTAGGGTATAGAGTGTAGGGTGTAGAGTGTAGGGCATAGAGTGTAGAGTGTAGGGTATAGAGTGTATGGTATAGAGTGTAGGGTATAGAGTGTAGGGTGTAGAGTGTAGGGTATAGAATGTAGGGTATAGAGTGTAGGGTATAGAGTGTAGGGTATAGAGTGTAGGGAATAGAGTGTTGAGTGTAAGGTATAGAGTGTAGAGTGTAGGGCATAGAGTGTAGAGTGTAGGGTATAGAGTGTAGGGTATAGAGTGTAGGGTATAGAGTGTAGGGTATAGAGTGTAGAGTGTAGGGTATAGAGTGTAGAGTGTAGGGTATAGAGTGTAGAGTGTAGGGCATAGAGTGTAGAGTGTAGGGTATAGAGTGTAGGGTATAGAGTGTAGGGTATAGAGTGTAGGGTATAGAGTGTAGAGTGTAGGGTGTAGGGTATAGAGTGTAGGGTATAGAGTGTAGGGTATAGAGTGTAGAGTGTAGGGATTAGAGTGTGGGGTATAGAGTGTAGGGTGTAGAGTGTAGGGCATAGAGTGTAGAGTGTAGGGTATAGAGTGTATGGTATAGAGTGTAGGGTATAGAGTGTAGGGTGTAGAGTGTAGGGTATAGAGTGTAGGGTATAGAGTGTAGGGTATAGAGTGTAGGGTATAGAGTGTAGGGAATAGAGTGTAGAGTGTAGGGTATAGAGTGTAGGGTATAGAGTGTAGGGTATAGAGTGTATGGTATAGAGTGTAGAGTGTAGGATATAGAGTGTAGGGTATAGAGTGTAGAGTGTAGGGTATAGAGTGTAGGGTATAGAGTGTAGGGTATAGAGTGTAAAGTGTAGGGATTAGAGTGTAGGGTATAGAGTGTAGGGTATAGAGTGTAGAGTGTAGGGTATAGAGTGTAGGGTATAAAGTGTAGAGTGTAGGGTATAGAGTGTAGGGTATAGAGTGTAGGGTATAGAGTGTAGGGTATAGAGTGTAGAGTGTAGGGTATAGAGTGTAGAGTGTAGGGTATAGAGTGTAGGGTATAGAGTGTAGGGTAGAGAGTGTAGGGTAGAGAGTGTAGAGTGTAGGGTATAGAGTGTAGGGTATAGAGTGTAGGGCATAGAGTGTAGGGTATAGGGTGTAGGGTATAGAGTGTAGAGTGTAGGGTATAGAGTGTAGGGTATAGAGTGTAGGGTATAGAGTGTAGAGTGTAGGGTATAGAGTGTAGGGTATAGAGTGTAGAGTGTAGGGTATAGAGTGTAGGGTATAGAGTGTAGGGTATAGAGTGTAGGGTATAGAGTGTAGGGTATAGAGTGTTGAGTGTAGGGTATAGAGTGTAGGGTATAGAGTGTAGGGTATAGAGTGTAGAGTGTAGGGTATAGAGTGTAGAGTGTAGGGTATAGAGTGTAGGGTATAGAGTGTAGGGTAGAGAGTGTAGGGTAGAGAGTGTAGAGTGTAGGGTATAGAGTGTAGGGTATAGAGTGTAGGGTATAGAGTGTAGAGTGTAGGGATTAGAGTGTAGGGTATAGAGTGTAGGGTGTAGAGTGTAGGGCATAGAGTGTAGAGTGTAGGGTATAGAGTGTATGGTATAGAGTGTAGGGTATAGAGTGTAGGGTGTAGAGTGTAGGGTATAGAATGTAGGGTATAGAGTGTAGGGTATAGAGTGTAGGGTATAGAGTGTAGGGAATAGAGTGTTGAGTGTAAGGTATAGAGTGTAGAGTGTAGGGCATAGAGTGTAGAGTGTAGGGTATAGAGTGTAGGGTATAGAGTGTAGGGTATAGAGTGTAGGGTATAGAGTGTAGAGTGTAGGGTATAGAGTGTAGAGTGTAGGGTATAGAGTGTAGAGTGTAGGGCATAGAGTGTAGAGTGTAGGGTATAGAGTGTAGGGTATAGAGTGTAGGGTATAGAGTGTAGGGTATAGAGTGTAGAGTGTAGGGTGTAGGGTATAGAGTGTAGGGTATAGAGTGTAGGGTATAGAGTGTAGAGTGTAGGGATTAGAGTGTGGGGTATAGAGTGTAGGGTGTAGAGTGTAGGGCATAGAGTGTAGAGTGTAGGGTATAGAGTGTATGGTATAGAGTGTAGGGTATAGAGTGTAGGGTGTAGAGTGTAGGGTATAGAGTGTAGGGTATAGAGTGTAGGGTATAGAGTGTAGGGTATAGAGTGTAGGGAATAGAGTGTAGAGTGTAGGGTATAGAGTGTAGGGTATAGAGTGTAGGGTATAGAGTGTAGGGTATAGAGTGTAGGGCATAGAGTGTAGGGTATAGAGAGTAGGGTATAGAGTGTAGAGTGTAGGGTATAGAGTGTAGGGTATAGAGTGTAGGGTATAGAGTGTAGAGTGTAGGGTATAGAGTGTAGGGTATAGAGTGTAGGGTATAGAGTGTAGGGTATAGAGTGTAGGGCATAGAGTGTAGGGTATAGAGTGTAGGGTATAGAGTGTAGGGTATAGAGTGTAGGGTATAGAGTGTAGGGTATAGAGTGTTGAGTGTAGGGTATAGAGTGTAGGGTATAGAGTGTAGGGTATAGAGTGTAGAGTGTAGGGTATAGAGTGTAGAGTGTAGGGTATAGAGTGTAGGGTATAGAGTGTAGGGTAGAGAGTGTAGGGTAGAGAGTGTAGAGTGTAGGGTATAGAGTGTAGGGTATAGAGTGTAGGGTATAGAGTGTAGAGTGTAGGGATTAGAGTGTAGGGTATAGAGTGTAGGGTATAGAGTGTAGAGTGTAGGGTATAGAGTGTAGGGTATAGAGTGTAGGGTATAGAGTGTAGGGTATAGAGTGTTAGGTATAGAGTGTAGAGTGTAGGGTATAGACTGTAGGGTATAGAGTGTAGGGTATAGAGTGTAGAGTGTAGAGTGTAGGGTATAGAGTGTAGGGTATAGAGTGTAGGGTAGAGAGTGTAGAGTGTAGGGTATAGAGTGTAGGGTATAGAGTGTAGGGTATAGAGTGTAGAGTGTAGGGATTAGAGTGTAGTGTATAGAGTGTAGGGTGTAGAGTGTAGGGTATAGAGTGTAGAGTGTAGGGTATAGATTGTATGGTATAGAGTGTAGGGTATAGAGTGTGGGGTGTAGAGTGTAGGGTATAGAGTGTAGGGTATAGAGTGTAGGGTATAGAGTGTAGGGAATAGAGTGTAGAGTGTAAGGTATAGAGTGTAGAGTGTATGGCATAGAGTGTAGAGTGTAGGGTATAGAATGTAGGGTATAGAGTGTAGGGTATAGAGTGTAGAGTGTAGGGTATAGAGTGTAGAGTGTAGGGTATAGAGTGTAGAGTGTAGGGCATAGAGTGTAGAGTGTAGGGTATAGAGTGTAGGGTATAGAGTGTAGGGTATAGAGTGTAGGGTATAGAGTGTAGAGTGTAGGGTATAGAGTGTAGAGTGTAGGGTATAGAGTGTAGGGTATAGAATGCAGGGTATAGAGTGTAGGGTAGAGAGTGTAGAGTGTAGGGTATAGAGTGTAGGGTATAGAGTGTAGGGTACAGAGTGTAGAGTGTAGGGATTAGAGTGTAGGGTATAGAGTGTAGGGTGTAGAGTGTATGGTATAGAGTGTAGAGTGTAGGGTATAGAGTGTATGGTATAGAGTGTAGGGTATAGAGTTTAGGGTGTAGAGTGTAGGGTATAGAGTGTAGTGTATAGAGTGTAGGGTATAGATTGTAGGGTATAGAGTGTAGGGAATAGAGTGTAGAGTGTAAGGTATAGAGTGTAGAGTGTAGGGTATAGAGTGTAGGGTATAGAGTGTAGGGATTAGAGTGTAGGGTATAGAGTGTAGGGTGTAGAGTGTAGGGTATAGAGTGTAGAGTGTAGGGTATAGATTGTATTGTATAGAGTGTAGGGTATAGAGTGTAGAGTGTAGGGTATAGAGTGTAGGGTATAGAGTGTAGGGTATAGAGTGTAGGGTATAGAGTGTAGGGAATAGAGTGTAGAGTGTAAGGTATAGAGTGTAGAGTGTAGGGTATAGAGTGTAGTGTATAGACTGTAGGGTATAGAGTGTAGGGTATAGAGTGTAGGGTATAGATTGTAGAGTGTAGGCTATAGAGTGTAGGGTATAGAGTGTAGAGTGTAGGGTATTGAGTGTAGGGTATAGAGTGTAGGGTATAGAGTGTAGGGTATAGAGTGTAGGGTATAGAATGTAGAGTGTAGGGTATAGAGTGTATGCTATAGAGTGTATGGTGTAGAGTGTATGGTATAGAGTGTAGGGTATAGAGTGTAGAGTGTATGGTATAGAGTGTAGGGTATAGAGTGTAGGGTATAGAGTGCATGTTATAGAATGTAGGGTATAGAGTGTAGGGTAGAGAGTGTAGAGTGTAGGGTATAGAGTGTAGGGTATAGAGTGTAGGGTATAGAGTGTAGAGTGTCGGGATTAGAGTGTAGGGTATAGAGTGTGGGATGTAGAGTGTAGGGTATAGAGTGTAGAGTGTAGGGTATAGAGTGTATGGTATAGAGTGTAGGGTATAGAGTGTAGGGTATAGAGTGTAGGGAATAGAGTGTAGAGTGTAGGGTATAGAGTGTAGGGTATAGAGTGTAGGGTATAGAGTGTAGGGCATAGAGTGTAGGGTATAGAGCGTAGGGTATAGAGTGTAGAGTGTAGGGTATAGAGTGTAGGGTATAGAGTGTAGGGTATAGAGTGTATAGTGTGAGGTATAGAGTGTAGGGTATAGAGTGTAGGGTATAGAGTGTAGGGTATAGGGTGTAGGGTATAGAGTGTAGAGTGTAGGGTATAGAGTGTAGGGTATAGAGTGTAGGGTATAGAGTGTAGAGTGTAGGGTATAGAGTGTAGGGTATAGAGTGTAGGGTGTAGAGTGTAGGGTATAGAGTGTAGGGTATAGAGTGTAGGGTATAGAGTGTAGGGCATAGAGTGTAGGGTATAGAGTGTAGGGTATAGAGTGTAGAGTGTAGGGTATAGAGTGTAGGGTATAGAGTGTAGGGCATAGAGTGTAGAGTGTAGGGCATAGAGTGTAGAGTGTAGGGTATAGAGTGTAGGGTATAGAGTGTGGGGTATAGAGTGTAGAGTGTAGGGAATAGTGTAGAGTGTAGGGTATAGAGTGTAGGGTATAGAGTGTAGGGTAGAGAGTGTAGGGTAGAGAGTGTAGAGTGTAGGGTATAGAGTGTAGGGTATAGAGTGTTGAGTGTAGGGATTAGAGTGTAGTGTATAGAGTGTAGGGTGTAGAGTGTAGGGTATAGAGTGTAGAGTGTAGGGTATAGAGTGTATGGTATAGAGTGTAGGGTATAGAGTGTGGGGTGTAGAGTGTGGGGTGTAGAGTGTAGGGTATAGAGTGTAGGGTATAGAGTGTAGGGTATAGAGTGTAGGTGATAGGGTGTAGAGTGTAAGGTATAGAGTGTAGACTGTAGGGCATAGAGTGTAGGGTATAGAGTGTAGGGTATAGAGTGTAGAGTGTCGGGATTAGAGTGTAGGGTATAGAGTGTGGGATGTAGAGTGTAGGGTATAGAGTGTAGAGTGTAGGGTATAGAGTGTATGGTATAGAGTGTAGGGTATAGAGTGTAGGGTATAGAGTGTAGGGAATAGAGTGTAGAGTGTAGGGTATAGAGTGTAGGGTATAGAGTGTAGGGTATAGAGTGTAGGGCATAGAGTGTAGGGTATAGAGCGTAGGGTATAGAGTGTAGAGTGTAGGGTATAGAGTGTAGGGTATAGAGTGTAGGGTATAGAGTGTAGAGTGTAGGGTATAGAGTGTAGGGTATAGAGTGTAGGGTATAGAGTGTAGGGTATAGGGTGTAGGGTGTAGAGTGTAGGGTATAGAGTGTAGTGTATAGAGTGTAGGGTATAGATTGTAGGGTATAGAGTGTAGGGAATAGAGTGTAGAGTGTAAGGTATAGAGTGTAGAGTGTAGGGTATAGAGTGTAGGGTATAGAGTGTAGGGATTAGAGTGTAGGGTATAGAGTGTAGGGTGTAGAGTGTAGGGTATAGAGTGTAGAGTGTAGGGTATAGATTGTATTGTATAGAGTGTAGGGTATAGAGTGTAGAGTGTAGGGTATAGAGTGTAGGGTATAGAGTGTAGGGTATAGAGTGTAGGGTATAGAGTGTAGGGAATAGAGTGTAGAGTGTAAGGTATAGAGTGTAGAGTGTAGGGTATAGAGTGTAGTGTATAGACTGTAGGGTATAGAGTGTAGGGTATAGAGTGTAGGGTATAGATTGTAGAGTGTAGGCTATAGAGTGTAGGGTATAGAGTGTAGAGTGTAGGGTATTGAGTGTAGGGTATAGAGTGTAGGGTATAGAGTGTAGGGTATAGAGTGTAGGGTATAGAATGTAGAGTGTAGGGTATAGAGTGTATGCTATAGAGTGTATGGTGTAGAGTGTATGGTATAGAGTGTAGGGTATAGAGTGTAGAGTGTATGGTATAGAGTGTAGGGTATAGAGTGTAGGGTATAGAGTGCATGTTATAGAATGTAGGGTATAGAGTGTAGGGTAGAGAGTGTAGAGTGTAGGGTATAGAGTGTAGGGTATAGAGTGTAGAGTGTCGGGATTAGAGTGTAGGGTATAGAGTGTGGGATGTAGAGTGTAGGGTATAGAGTGTAGAGTGTAGGGTATAGAGTGTATGGTATAGAGTGTAGGTTATAGAGTGTAGGGTATAGAGTGTAGGGAATAGAGTGTAGAGTGTAGGGTATAGAGTGTAGGGTATAGAGTGTAGGGTATAGAGTGTAGGGCATAGAGTGTAGGGTATAGAGCGTAGGGTATAGAGTGTAGAGTGTAGGGTATAGAGTGTAGGGTATAGAGTGTAGGGTATAGAGTGTAGAGTGTGAGGTATAGATTGTAGGGTATAGAGTGTAGGGTATAGAGTGTAGGGTATAGGGTGTAGGGTATAGAGTGTAGAGTGTAGGGTATAGAGTGTAGGGTATAGAGTGTAGGGTATAGAGTGTAGAGTGTAGGGTATAGAGTGTAGGGTATAGAGTGTAGGGTGTAGAGTGTAGGGTATAGAGTGTAGGGTATAGAGTGTAGGGTATAGAGTGTAGGGCATAGAGTGTAGGGTATAGAGTGTAGGGTATAGAGTGTAGAGTGTAGGGTATAGAGTGTAGGGTATAGAGTGTAGGGCATAGAGTGTAGAGTGTAGGGCATAGAGTGTAGAGTGTAGGGTATAGAGTGTAGGGTATAGAGTGTGGGGTATAGAGTGTAGAGTGTAGGGAATAGTGTAGAGTGTAGGGTATAGAGTGTAGGGTATAGAGTGTAGGGTAGAGAGTGTAGGGTAGAGAGTGTAGAGTGTAGGGTATAGAGTGTAGGGTATAGAGTGTTGAGTGTAGGGATTAGAGTGTAGTGTATAGAGTGTAGGGTGTAGAGTGTAGGGTATAGAGTGTAGAGTGTAGGGTATAGAGTGTATGGTATAGAGTGTAGGGTATAGAGTGTGGGGTGTAGAGTGTGGGGTGTAGAGTGTAGGGTATAGAGTGTAGGGTATAGAGTGTAGGGTATAGAGTGTAGGTGATAGGGTGTAGAGTGTAAGGTATAGAGTGTAGACTGTAGGGCATAGAGTGTAGGGTATAGAGTGTAGGGTATAGAGTGTAGAGTGTCGGGATTAGAGTGTAGGGTATAGAGTGTGGGATGTAGAGTGTAGGGTATAGAGTGTAGAGTGTAGGGTATAGAGTGTATGGTATAGAGTGTAGGGTATAGAGTGTAGGGTATAGAGTGTAGGGAATAGAGTGTAGAGTGTAGGGTATAGAGTGTAGGGTATAGAGTGTAGGGTATAGAGTGTAGGGCATAGAGTGTAGGGTATAGAGCGTAGGGTATAGAGTGTAGAGTGTAGGGTATAGAGTGTAGGGTATAGAGTGTAGGGTATAGAGTGTAGAGTGTAGGGTATAGAGTGTAGGGTATAGAGTGTAGGGTATAGAGTGTAGGGTATAGGGTGTAGGGTGTAGAGTGTAGGGTATAGAGTGTAGTGTATAGAGTGTAGGGTATAGATTGTAGGGTATAGAGTGTAGGGAATAGAGTGTAGAGTGTAAGGTATAGAGTGTAGAGTGTAGGGTATAGAGTGTAGGGTATAGAGTGTAGGGATTAGAGTGTAGGGTATAGAGTGTAGGGTGTAGAGTGTAGGGTATAGAGTGTAGAGTGTAGGGTATAGATTGTATTGTATAGAGTGTAGGGTATAGAGTGTAGAGTGTAGGGTATAGAGTGTAGGGTATAGAGTGTAGGGTATAGAGTGTAGGGTATAGAGTGTAGGGAATAGAGTGTAGAGTGTAAGGTATAGAGTGTAGAGTGTAGGGTATAGAGTGTAGTGTATAGACTGTAGGGTATAGAGTGTAGGGTATAGAGTGTAGGGTATAGATTGTAGAGTGTAGGCTATAGAGTGTAGGGTATAGAGTGTAGAGTGTAGGGTATTGAGTGTAGGGTATAGAGTGTAGGGTATAGAGTGTAGGGTTTAGAGTGTAGGGTATAGAATGTAGAGTGTAGGGTATAGAGTGTATGCTATAGAGTGTATGGTGTAGAGTGTATGGTATAGAGTGTAGGGTATAGAGTGTAGAGTGTATGGTATAGAGTGTAGGGTATAGAGTGTAGGGTATAGAGTGCATGTTATAGAATGTAGGGTATAGAGTGTAGGGTAGAGAGTGTAGAGTGTAGGGTATAGAGTGTAGGGTATAGAGTGTAGGGTATAGAGTGTAGAGTGTCGGGATTAGAGTGTAGGGTATAGAGTGTGGGATGTAGAGTGTAGGGTATAGAGTGTAGAGTGTAGGGTATAGAGTGTATGGTATAGAGTGTAGGGTATAGAGTGTAGGGTATAGAGTGTAGGGAATAGAGTGTAGAGTGTAGGGTATAGAGTGTAGGGTATAGAGTGTAGGGTATAGAGTGTAGGGCATAGAGTGTAGGGTATAGAGCGTAGGGTATAGAGTGTAGAGTGTAGGGTATAGAGTGTAGGGTATAGAGTGTAGGGTATAGAGTGTAGAGTGTAGGGTATAGAGTGTAGGGTATAGAGTGTAGGGTATAGAGTGTAGGGTATAGGGTGTAGGGTATAGAGTGTAGAGTGTAGGGTATAGAGTGTAGGGTATAGAGTGTAGGGTATAGAGTGTAGAGTGTAGGGTATAGAGTGTAGGGTATAGAGTGTAGGGTGTAGAGTGTAGGGTATAGAGTGTAGGGTATAGAGTGTAGGGTATAGAGTGTAGGGCATAGAGTGTAGGGTATAGAGTGTAGGGTATAGAGTGTAGAGTGTAGGGTATAGAGTGTAGGGTATAGAGTGTAGGGCATAGAGTGTAGAGTGTAGGGCATAGAGTGTAGAGTGTAGGGTATAGAGTGTAGGGTATAGAGTGTGGGGTATAGAGTGTAGAGTGTAGGGAATAGTGTAGAGTGTAGGGTATAGAGTGTAGGGTATAGAGTGTAGGGTAGAGAGTGTAGGGTAGAGAGTGTAGAGTGTAGGGTATAGAGTGTAGGGTATAGAGTGTTGAGTGTAGGGATTAGAGTGTAGTGTATAGAGTGTAGGGTGTAGAGTGTAGGGTATAGAGTGTAGAGTGTAGGGTATAGAGTGTATGGTATAGAGTGTAGGGTATAGAGTGTGGGGTGTAGAGTGTGGGGTGTAGAGTGTAGGGTATAGAGTGTAGGGTATAGAGTGTAGGGTATAGAGTGTAGGTGATAGGGTGTAGAGTGTAAGGTATAGAGTGTAGAGTGTAGGGCATAGAGTGTAGGGTATAGAGTGTAGGGTATAGAGTGTAGAGTGTCGGGATTAGAGTGTAGGGTATAGAGTGTGGGATGTAGAGTGTAGGGTATAGAGTGTAGAGTGTAGGGTATAGAGTGTATGGTATAGAGTGTAGGGTATAGAGTGTAGGGTATAGAGTGTAGGGAATAGAGTGTAGAGTGTAGGGTATAGAGTGTAGGGTATAGAGTGTAGGGTATAGAGTGTAGGGCATAGAGTGTAGGGTATAGAGCGTAGGGTATAGAGTGTAGAGTGTAGGGTATAGAGTGTAGGGTATAGAGTGTAGGGTATAGAGTGTAGAGTGTAGGGTATAGAGTGTAGGGTATAGAGTGTAGGGTATAGAGTGTAGGGTATAGGGTGTAGGGTATAGAGTGTAGAGTGTAGGGTATAGAGTGTAGGGTATAGAGTGTAGGGTATAGAGTGTAGAGTGTAGGGTATAGAGTGTAGGGTATAGAGTGTAGGGTGTAGAGTGTAGGGTATAGAGTGTAGGGTATAGAGTGTAGGGTATAGAGTGTAGGGCATAGAGTGTAGGGTATAGAGTGTAGGGTATAGAGTGTAGAGTGTAGGGTATAGAGTGTAGGGTATAGAGTGTAGGGCATAGAGTGTAGAGTGTAGGGCATAGAGTGTAGAGTGTAGGGTATAGAGTGTAGGGTATAGAGTGTGGGGTATAGAGTGTAGAGTGTAGGGAATAGTGTAGAGTGTAGGGTATAGAGTGTAGGGTATAGAGTGTAGGGTAGAGAGTGTAGGGTAGAGAGTGTAGAGTGTAGGGTATAGAGTGTAGGGTATAGAGTGTTGAGTGTAGGGATTAGAGTGTAGTGTATAGAGTGTAGGGTGTAGAGTGTAGGGTATAGAGTGTAGAGTGTAGGGTATAGAGTGTATGGTATAGAGTGTAGGGTATAGAGTGTGGGGTGTAGAGTGTGGGGTGTAGAGTGTAGGGTATAGAGTGTAGGGTATAGAGTGTAGGGTATAGAGTGTAGGTGATAGGGTGTAGAGTGTAAGGTATAGAGTGTAGAGTGTAGGGCATAGAGTGTAGAGTGTAGGGTATAGAGTGTAGGGTATAGAGTGTAGGGTATAGAGTGTAGGGTATAGAGTGTAGAGTGTAGGGTATAGAGTGTAGAGTGTAGGGTATAGAGTGTAGAGTGTAGGGCATAGAGTGTAGAGTGTAGGGTATAGAGTGTAGGGTATAGAGTGTAGGGTATAGAGTGTAGGGTATAGAGTGTAGAGTGTAGGTTATAGAGTGTAGAGTGTAGGGTATAGAGTGTAGGGTATAGAGTGCAGGGTATAGAGTGTAGGGTAGAGAGTGTAGAGTGTAGGGTATAGAGGGTAGGGTATAGAGTGTAGGGTATAGAGTGTAGAGTGTAGGGATTAGAGTGTAGGGTATAGAGTGTAGAGTGTAGGGTATAGAGTGTAGAGTGTAGGGTATAGAGTGTATGGTATAGAGTGTAGGGTATAGAGTGTAGGGTGTAGAGTGTAGGGTATAGAGTGTAGGGTATAGAGTGTAGGGTATAGAGTGTAGGGTATAGAGTGTAGGGAATAGAGTGTAGAGTGTAAGGTATAGAGTGTAGAGTGTAGGGTATAGAGTGTAGAGTGTAGGGATTAGAGTGTAGGGTATAGAGTGTAGGGTGTAGAGTGTAGGGTATAGAGTGTAGAGTGTAGGGTATAGAGTGTATTGTATAGAGTGTAGGGTATAGAGTGTAGGGTGTAGAGTGTAGGGTATAGAGTGTAGGGTATAGAGTGTATGGTATAGAGTGTAGGGAATAGAGTGTAGAGTGTAAGGTATAGAGTGTAGAGTGTAGGGTATAGAGTGTAGGGTATAGACTGTAGGGTATAGAGTGTAGGGTATAGAGTGTAGGGTATAGATTGTAGAGTGTAGGCTATAGAGTGTAGGGTATAGAGTGTAGAGTGTAGGGTATAGAGTGTAGGGTATAGAGTGTAGGGTATAGAGTGTAGGGAATAGAGTGTAGAGTGTAAGGTATAGAGTGTAGAGTGTAGGGTATAGAGTGTAGGGTATAGACTGTAGGGTATAGAGTGTAGGGTATAGAGTGTAGGGTATAGATTGTAGAGTGTAGGCTATAGAGTGTAGGGTATAGAGTGTAGAGTGTAGGGTATAGAGTGTAGGGTATATAGTGTAGGGTATAGAGTGTAGAGTGTAGGGTATAGTGTGTAGGGTATAGAGTGCAGGGTGTAGAGTGTAGGGTATAGAGTGTAGGGTATAGAGTGTAGAGTGTAGGGTATAGAGTGTATGCTATAGAGTGTATGGTGTAGAGTGTATGGTATAGAGTGTAGGGTATAGAGTGTAGAGTGTATGTTATAGAGTGTAGGGTATAGAGTGTAGGGTAGAGAGTGTAGAGTGTAGGGTATAGAATGTAGGGTATAGAGTGTAGGGTATAGAGTGTAGAGTGTCGGGATTAGAGTGTAGGGTACAGAGTGTAGGATGTAGAGTGTAGGGTATAGAGTGTAGAGTGTAGGGTATAGAGTGTATGGTATAGAGTGTAGGGTATAGAGTGTAGGGTGTAGAGTGTAGGGTATAGAGTGTAGGGTATAGAGTGTAGGGTATAGAGTGTAGGGTGTAGAGTGTAGGGTATAGAGTGTAGGGTATAGAGTGTAGGGTATAGAGTGTATGGTATAGAGTGTAGAGTGTAGGATATAGAGTGTAGGGTATAGAGTGTAGAGTGTAGGGTATAGAGTGTAGGGTATAGAGTGTAGGGTATAGAGTGTAGGGTATAGAGTGTAGAGTGTAGGGATTAGAGTGTAGGGTATAGAGTGTAGGGTATAGAGTGTAGAGTGTGGGGTATAGAGTGTAGGGTATAGAGTGTAGAGTGTCGGGATTAGAGTGTAGGGTACAGAGTGTAGGATGTAGAGTGTAGGGTATAGAGTGTAGAGTGTAGGGTATAGAGTGTATGGTATAAAGTGTAGGGTATAGAGTGTAGGGTGTAGAGTGTAGGGTATAGAGTGTAGGGTATAGAGTGTAGGGTATAGAGTGTAGGGTGTAGAGTGTAGGGTATAGAGTGTAGGGTATAGAGTGTAGGGTATAGAGTGTATGGTATAGAGTGTAGAGTGTAGGATATAGAGTGTAGGGTATAGAGTGTAGAGTGTAGGGTATAGAGTGTAGGGTATAGAGTGTAGGGTATAGAGTGTAAAGTGTAGGGATTAGAGTGTAGGGTATAGAGTGTAGGGTATAGAGTGTAGAGTGTAGGGTATAGAGTGTAGGGTATAAAGTGTAGAGTGTAGGGTATAGAGTGTAGGGTATAGAGTGTAGGGTATAGAGTGTAGGGTATAGAGTGTAGAGTGTAGGGTATAGAGTGTAGAGTGTAGGGTATAGAGTGTAGGGTATAGAGTGTAGGGTAGAGAGTGTAGGGTAGAGAGTGTAGAGTGTAGGGTATAGAGTGTAGGGTATAGAGTGTAGGGCATAGAGTGTAGGGTATAGGGTGTAGGGTATAGAGTGTAGAGTGTAGGGTATAGAGTGTAGGGTATAGAGTGTAGGGTATAGAGTGTAGAGTGTAGGGTATAGAGTGTAGGGTATAGAGTGTAGAGTGTAGGGTATAGAGTGTAGGGTATAGAGTGTAGGGTATAGAGTGTAGGGTATAGAGTGTAGGGTATAGAGTGTTGAGTGTAGGGTATAGAGTGTAGGGTATAGAGTGTAGGGTATAGAGTGTAGAGTGTAGGGTATAGAGTGTAGAGTGTAGGGTATAGAGTGTAGGGTATAGAGTGTAGGGTAGAGAGTGTAGGGTAGAGAGTGTAGAGTGTAGGGTATAGAGTGTAGGGTATAGAGTGTAGGGTATAGAGTGTAGAGTGTAGGGATTAGAGTGTAGGGTATAGAGTGTAGGGTGTAGAGTGTAGGGCATAGAGTGTAGAGTGTAGGGTATAGAGTGTATGGTATAGAGTGTAGGGTATAGAGTGTAGGGTGTAGAGTGTAGGGTATAGAATGTAGGGTATAGAGTGTAGGGTATAGAGTGTAGGGTATAGAGTGTAGGGAATAGAGTGTTGAGTGTAAGGTATAGAGTGTAGAGTGTAGGGCATAGAGTGTAGAGTGTAGGGTATAGAGTGTATGGTATAGAGTGTAGGGTATAGAGTGTAGGGTATAGAGTGTAGGGAATAGAGTGTAGAGTGTAGGGTATAGAGTGTAGGGTATAGAGTGTAGGGTATAGAGTGTAGGGCATAGAGTGTAGGGTATAGAGCGTAGGGTATAGAGTGTAGAGTGTAGGGTATAGAGTGTAGGGTATAGAGTGTAGGGTATAGAGTGTAGAGTGTGAGGTATAGAGTGTAGGGTATAGAGTGTAGGGTATAGAGTGTAGGGTATAGGGTGTAGGGTATAGAGTGTAGAGTGTAGGGTATAGAGTGTAGGGTATAGAGTGTAGGGTATAGAGTGTAGAGTGTAGGGTATAGAGTGTAGGGTATAGAGTGTAGGGTGTAGAGTGTAGGGTATAGAGTGTAGGGTATAGAGTGTAGGGTATAGAGTGTAGGGCATAGAGTGTAGGGTATAGAGTGTAGGGTATAGAGTGTAGAGTGTAGGGTATAGAGTGTAGGGTATAGAGTGTAGGGCATAGAGTGTAGAGTGTAGGGCATAGAGTGTAGAGTGTAGGGTATAGAGTGTAGGGTATAGAGTGTGGGGTATAGAGTGTAGAGTGTAGGGAATAGTGTAGAGTGTAGGGTATAGAGTGTAGGGTATAGAGTGTAGGGTAGAGAGTGTAGGGTAGAGAGTGTAGAGTGTAGGGTATAGAGTGTAGGGTATAGAGTGTTGAGTGTAGGGATTAGAGTGTAGTGTATAGAGTGTAGGGTGTAGAGTGTAGGGTATAGAGTGTAGAGTGTAGGGTATAGAGTGTATGGTATAGAGTGTAGGGTATAGAGTGTGGGGTGTAGAGTGTGGGGTGTAGAGTGTAGGGTATAGAGTGTAGGGTATAGAGTGTAGGGTATAGAGTGTAGGTGATAGGGTGTAGAGTGTAAGGTATAGAGTGTAGACTGTAGGGCATAGAGTGTAGGGTATAGAGTGTAGGGTATAGAGTGTAGAGTGTCGGGATTAGAGTGTAGGGTATAGAGTGTGGGATGTAGAGTGTAGGGTATAGAGTGTAGAGTGTAGGGTATAGAGTGTATGGTATAGAGTGTAGGGTATAGAGTGTAGGGTATAGAGTGTAGGGAATAGAGTGTAGAGTGTAGGGTATAGAGTGTAGGGTATAGAGTGTAGGGTATAGAGTGTAGGGCATAGAGTGTAGGGTATAGAGCGTAGGGTATAGAGTGTAGAGTGTAGGGTATAGAGTGTAGGGTATAGAGTGTAGGGTATAGAGTGTAGAGTGTAGGGTATAGAGTGTAGGGTATAGAGTGTAGGGTATAGAGTGTAGGGTATAGGGTGTAGGGTGTAGAGTGTAGGGTATAGAGTGTAGTGTATAGAGTGTAGGGTATAGATTGTAGGGTATAGAGTGTAGGGAATAGAGTGTAGAGTGTAAGGTATAGAGTGTAGAGTGTAGGGTATAGAGTGTAGGGTATAGAGTGTAGGGATTAGAGTGTAGGGTATAGAGTGTAGGGTGTAGAGTGTAGGGTATAGAGTGTAGAGTGTAGGGTATAGATTGTATTGTATAGAGTGTAGGGTATAGAGTGTAGAGTGTAGGGTATAGAGTGTAGGGTATAGAGTGTAGGGTATAGAGTGTAGGGTATAGAGTGTAGGGAATAGAGTGTAGAGTGTAAGGTATAGAGTGTAGAGTGTAGGGTATAGAGTGTAGTGTATAGACTGTAGGGTATAGAGTGTAGGGTATAGAGTGTAGGGTATAGATTGTAGAGTGTAGGCTATAGAGTGTAGGGTATAGAGTGTAGAGTGTAGGGTATTGAGTGTAGGGTATAGAGTGTAGGGTATAGAGTGTAGGGTTTAGAGTGTAGGGTATAGAATGTAGAGTGTAGGGTATAGAGTGTATGCTATAGAGTGTATGGTGTAGAGTGTATGGTATAGAGTGTAGGGTATAGAGTGTAGAGTGTATGGTATAGAGTGTAGGGTATAGAGTGTAGGGTATAGAGTGCATGTTATAGAATGTAGGGTATAGAGTGTAGGGTAGAGAGTGTAGAGTGTAGGGTATAGAGTGTAGGGTATAGAGTGTAGGGTATAGAGTGTAGAGTGTCGGGATTAGAGTGTAGGGTATAGAGTGTGGGATGTAGAGTGTAGGGTATAGAGTGTAGAGTGTAGGGTATAGAGTGTATGGTATAGAGTGTAGGGTATAGAGTGTAGGGTATAGAGTGTAGGGAATAGAGTGTAGAGTGTAGGGTATAGAGTGTAGGGTATAGAGTGTAGGGTATAGAGTGTAGGGCATAGAGTGTAGGGTATAGAGCGTAGGGTATAGAGTGTAGAGTGTAGGGTATAGAGTGTAGGGTATAGAGTGTAGGGTATAGAGTGTAGAGTGTAGGGTATAGAGTGTAGGGTATAGAGTGTAGGGTATAGAGTGTAGGGTATAGGGTGTAGGGTATAGAGTGTAGAGTGTAGGGTATAGAGTGTAGGGTATAGAGTGTAGGGTATAGAGTGTAGAGTGTAGGGTATAGAGTGTAGGGTATAGAGTGTAGGGTGTAGAGTGTAGGGTATAGAGTGTAGGGTATAGAGTGTAGGGTATAGAGTGTAGGGCATAGAGTGTAGGGTATAGAGTGTAGGGTATAGAGTGTAGAGTGTAGGGTATAGAGTGTAGGGTATAGAGTGTAGGGCATAGAGTGTAGAGTGTAGGGCATAGAGTGTAGAGTGTAGGGTATAGAGTGTAGGGTATAGAGTGTGGGGTATAGAGTGTAGAGTGTAGGGAATAGTGTAGAGTGTAGGGTATAGAGTGTAGGGTATAGAGTGTAGGGTAGAGAGTGTAGGGTAGAGAGTGTAGAGTGTAGGGTATAGAGTGTAGGGTATAGAGTGTTGAGTGTAGGGATTAGAGTGTAGTGTATAGAGTGTAGGGTGTAGAGTGTAGGGTATAGAGTGTAGAGTGTAGGGTATAGAGTGTATGGTATAGAGTGTAGGGTATAGAGTGTGGGGTGTAGAGTGTGGGGTGTAGAGTGTAGGGTATAGAGTGTAGGGTATAGAGTGTAGGGTATAGAGTGTAGGTGATAGGGTGTAGAGTGTAAGGTATAGAGTGTAGAGTGTAGGGCATAGAGTGTAGGGTATAGAGTGTAGGGTATAGAGTGTAGAGTGTCGGGATTAGAGTGTAGGGTATAGAGTGTGGGATGTAGAGTGTAGGGTATAGAGTGTAGAGTGTAGGGTATAGAGTGTATGGTATAGAGTGTAGGGTATAGAGTGTAGGGTATAGAGTGTAGGGAATAGAGTGTAGAGTGTAGGGTATAGAGTGTAGGGTATAGAGTGTAGGGTATAGAGTGTAGGGCATAGAGTGTAGGGTATAGAGCGTAGGGTATAGAGTGTAGAGTGTAGGGTATAGAGTGTAGGGTATAGAGTGTAGGGTATAGATTGTAGAGTGTAGGGTATAGAGTGTAGGGTATAGAGTGTAGGGTATAGAGTGTAGGGTATAGGGTGTAGGGTATAGAGTGTAGAGTGTAGGGTATAGAGTGTAGGGTATAGACTGTAGGGTATAGAGTGTAGAGTGTAGGGTATAGAGTGTAGGGTATAGAGTGTAGGGTGTAGAGTGTAGGGTATAGAGTGTAGGGTATAGAGTGTAGGGTATAGAGTGTAGGGCATAGAGTGTAGGGTATAGAGTGTAGGGTATAGAGTGTAGAGTGTAGGGTATAGAGTGTAGGGTATAGAGTGTAGGGCATAGAGTGTAGAGTGTAGGGCATAGAGTGTAGAGTGTAGGGTATAGAGTGTAGGGTATAGAGTGTAGGGTATAGAGTGTGGGGTATAGAGTGTAGAGTGTAGGGAATAGTGTAGAGTGTAGGGTATAGAGTGTAGGGTATAGAGTGTAGGGTAGAGAGTGTAGGGTAGAGAGTGTAGAGTGTAGGGTATAGAGTGTAGGGTATAGAGTGTTGAGTGTAGGGATTAGAGTGTAGTGTATAGAGTGTAGGGTGTAGAGTGTAGGGTATAGAGTGTAGAGTGTAGGGTATAGAGTGTATGGTATAGAGTGTAGGGTATAGAGTGTGGGGTGTAGAGTGTGGGGTGTAGAGTGTAGGGTATAGAGTGTAGGGTATAGAGTGTAGGGTATAGAGTGTAGGTGATAGGGTGTAGAGTGTAAGGTATAGAGTGTAGAGTGTAGGGCATAGAGTGTAGAGTGTAGGGTATAGAGTGTAGGGTATAGAGTGTAGGGTATAGAGTGTAGGGTATAGAGTGTAGAGTGTAGGGTATAGAGTGTAGAGTGTAGGGTATAGAGTGTAGAGTGTAGGGCATAGAGTGTAGAGTGTAGGGTATAGAGTGTAGGGTATAGAGTGTAGGGTATAGAGTGTAGGGTATAGAGTGTAGAGTGTAGGTTATAGAGTGTAGAGTGTAGGGTATAGAGTGTAGGGTATAGAGTGCAGGGTATAGAGTGTAGGGTAGAGAGTGTAGAGTGTAGGGTATAGAGGGTAGGGTATAGAGTGTAGGGTATAGAGTGTAGAGTGTAGGGATTAGAGTGTAGGGTATAGAGTGTAGAGTGTAGGGTATAGAGTGTAGAGTGTAGGGTATAGAGTGTATGGTATAGAGTGTAGGGTATAGAGTGTAGGGTGTAGAGTGTAGGGTATAGAGTGTAGGGTATAGAGTGTAGGGTATAGAGTGTAGGGTATAGAGTGTAGGGAATAGAGTGTAGAGTGTAAGGTATAGAGTGTAGAGTGTAGGGTATAGAGTGTAGAGTGTAGGGATTAGAGTGTAGGGTATAGAGTGTAGGGTGTAGAGTGTAGGGTATAGAGTGTAGAGTGTAGGGTATAGAGTGTATTGTATAGAGTGTAGGGTATAGAGTGTAGGGTGTAGAGTGTAGGGTATAGAGTGTAGGGTATAGAGTGTATGGTATAGAGTGTAGGGAATAGAGTGTAGAGTGTAAGGTATAGAGTGTAGAGTGTAGGGTATAGAGTGTAGGGTATAGACTGTAGGGTATAGAGTGTAGGGTATAGAGTGTAGGGTATAGATTGTAGAGTGTAGGCTATAGAGTGTAGGGTATAGAGTGTAGAGTGTAGGGTATAGAGTGTAGGGTATAGAGTGTAGGGTATAGAGTGTAGGGAATAGAGTGTAGAGTGTAAGGTATAGAGTGTAGAGTGTAGGGTATAGAGTGTAGGGTATAGACTGTAGGGTATAGAGTGTAGGGTATAGAGTGTAGGGTATAGATTGTAGAGTGTAGGCTATAGAGTGTAGGGTATAGAGTGTAGAGTGTAGGGTATAGAGTGTAGGGTATATAGTGTAGGGTATAGAGTGTAGAGTGTAGGGTATAGTGTGTAGGGTATAGAGTGCAGGGTGTAGAGTGTAGGGTATAGAGTGTAGGGTATAGAGTGTAGAGTGTAGGGTATAGAGTGTATGCTATAGAGTGTATGGTGTAGAGTGTATGGTATAGAGTGTAGGGTATAGAGTGTAGAGTGTATGTTATAGAGTGTAGGGTATAGAGTGTAGGGTAGAGAGTGTAGAGTGTAGGGTATAGAATGTAGGGTATAGAGTGTAGGGTATAGAGCGTAGAGTGTCGGGATTAGAGTGTAGGGTACAGAGTGTAGGATGTAGAGTGTAGGGTATAGAGTGTAGAGTGTAGGGTATAGAGTGTATGGTATAGAGTGTAGGGTATAGAGTGTAGGGTGTAGAGTGTAGGGTATAGAGTGTAGGGTATAGAGTGTAGGGTATAGAGTGTAGGGTGTAGAGTGTAGGGTATAGAGTGTAGGGTATAGAGTGTAGGGAATAGAGTGTAGAGTGTAAGGTATAGAGTGTAGAGTGTAGGGTATAGAGTGTAGAGTGTAGGGATTAGAGTGTAGGGTATAGAGTGTAGGGTGTAGAGTGTAGGGTATAGAGTGTAGAGTGTAGGGTATAGAGTGTATTGTATAGAGTGTAGGGTATAGAGTGTAGGGTGTAGAGTGTAGGGTATAGAGTGTAGGGTATAGAGTGTATGGTATAGAGTGTAGGGAATAGAGTGTAGAGTGTAAGGTATAGAGTGTAGAGTGTAGGGTATAGAGTGTAGGGTATAGACTGTAGGGTATAGAGTGTAGGGTATAGAGTGTAGGGTATAGATTGTAGAGTGTAGGCTATAGAGTGTAGGGTATAGAGTGTAGAGTGTAGGGTATAGAGTGTAGGGTATAGAGTGTAGGGTATAGAGTGTAGGGAATAGAGTGTAGAGTGTAAGGTATAGAGTGTAGAGTGTAGGGTATAGAGTGTAGGGTATAGACTGTAGGGTATAGAGTGTAGGGTATAGAGTGTAGGGTATAGATTGTAGAGTGTAGGCTATAGAGTGTAGGGTATAGAGTGTAGAGTGTAGGGTATAGAGTGTAGGGTATATAGTGTAGGGTATAGAGTGTAGAGTGTAGGGTATAGTGTGTAGGGTATAGAGTGCAGGGTGTAGAGTGTAGGGTATAGAGTGTAGGGTATAGAGTGTAGAGTGTAGGGTATAGAGTGTATGCTATAGAGTGTATGGTGTAGAGTGTATGGTATAGAGTGTAGGGTATAGAGTGTAGAGTGTATGTTATAGAGTGTAGGGTATAGAGTGTAGGGTAGAGAGTGTAGAGTGTAGGGTATAGAATGTAGGGTATAGAGTGTAGGGTATAGAGTGTAGAGTGTCGGGATTAGAGTGTAGGGTACAGAGTGTAGGATGTAGAGTGTAGGGTATAGAGTGTAGAGTGTAGGGTATAGAGTGTATGGTATAGAGTGTAGGGTATAGAGTGTAGGGTGTAGAGTGTAGGGTATAGAGTGTAGGGTATAGAGTGTAGGGTATAGAGTGTAGGGTGTAGAGTGTAGGGTATAGAGTGTAGGGTATAGAGTGTAGGGTATAGAGTGTATGGTATAGAGTGTCTAGTGTAGGATATAGAGTGTAGGGTATAGAGTGTAGAGTGTAGGGTATAGAGTGTAGGGTATAGAGTGTAGGGTATAGAGTGTAGAGTGTAGGGATTAGAGTGTAGGGTATAGAGTGTAGGGTATAGAGTGTAGAGTGTGGGGTATAGAGTGTAGGGTATAGAGTGTAGAGTGTCGGGATTAGAGTGTAGGGTACAGAGTGTAGGATGTAGAGTGTAGGGTATAGAGTGTAGAGTGTAGGGTATAGAGTGTATGGTATAAAGTGTAGGGTATAGAGTGTAGGGTGTAGAGTGTAGGGTATAGAGTGTAGGGTATAGAGTGTAGGGTATAGAGTGTAGGGTGTAGAGTGTAGGGTATAGAGTGTAGGGTATAGAGTGTAGGGTATAGAGTGTATGGTATAGAGTGTAGAGTGTAGGATATAGAGTGTAGGGTATAGAGTGTAGAGTGTAGGGTATAGAGTGTAGGGTATAGAGTGTAGGGTATAGAGTGTAAAGTGTAGGGATTAGAGTGTAGGGTATAGAGTGTAGGGTATAGAGTGTAGAGTGTAGGGTATAGAGTGTAGGGTATAAAGTGTAGAGTGTAGGGTATAGAGTGTAGGGTATAGAGTGTAGGGTATAGAGTGTAGGGTATAGAGTGTAGAGTGTAGGGTATAGAGTGTAGAGTGTAGGGTATAGAGTGTAGGGTATAGAGTGTAGGGTAGAGAGTGTAGGGTAGAGAGTGTAGAGTGTAGGGTATAGAGTGTAGGGTATAGAGTGTAGGGCATAGAGTGTAGGGTATAGGGTGTAGGGTATAGAGTGTAGAGTGTAGGGTATAGAGTGTAGGGTATAGAGTGTAGGGTATAGAGTGTAGAGTGTAGGGTATAGAGTGTAGGGTATAGAGTGTAGAGTGTAGGGTATAGAGTGTAGGGTATAGAGTGTAGGGTATAGAGTGTAGGGTATAGAGTGTAGGGTATAGAGTGTTGAGTGTAGGGTATAGAGTGTAGGGTATAGAGTGTAGGGTATAGAGTGTAGAGTGTAGGGTATAGAGTGTAGAGTGTAGGGTATAGAGTGTAGGGTATAGAGTGTAGGGTAGAGAGTGTAGGGTAGAGAGTGTAGAGTGTAGGGTATAGAGTGTAGGGTATAGAGTGTAGGGTATAGAGTGTAGAGTGTAGGGATTAGAGTGTAGGGTATAGAGTGTAGGGTGTAGAGTGTAGGGCATAGAGTGTAGAGTGTAGGGTATAGAGTGTATGGTATAGAGTGTAGGGTATAGAGTGTAGGGTGTAGAGTGTAGGGTATAGAATGTAGGGTATAGAGTGTAGGGTATAGAGTGTAGGGTATAGAGTGTAGGGAATAGAGTGTTGAGTGTAAGGTATAGAGTGTAGAGTGTAGGGCATAGAGTGTAGAGTGTAGGGTATAGAGTGTAGGGTATAGAGTGTAGGGTATAGAGTGTAGGGTATAGAGTGTAGAGTGTAGGGTATAGAGTGTAGAGTGTAGGGTATAGAGTGTAGAGTGTAGGGCATAGAGTGTAGAGTGTAGGGTATAGAGTGTAGGGTATAGAGTGTAGGGTATAGAGTGTAGGGTATAGAGTGTAGAGTGTAGGGTGTAGGGTATAGAGTGTAGGGTATAGAGTGTAGGGTATAGAGTGTAGAGTGTAGGGATTAGAGTGTGGGGTATAGAGTGTAGGGTGTAGAGTGTAGGGCATAGAGTGTAGAGTGTAGGGTATAGAGTGTATGGTATAGAGTGTAGGGTATAGAGTGTAGGGTGTAGAGTGTAGGGTATAGAGTGTAGGGTATAGAGTGTAGGGTATAGAGTGTAGGGTATAGAGTGTAGGGAATAGAGTGTAGAGTGTAGGGTATAGAGTGTAGGGTATAGAGTGTAGGGTATAGAGTGTAGGGTATAGAGTGTAGGGCATAGAGTGTAGGGTATAGAGAGTAGGGTATAGAGTGTAGAGTGTAGGGTATAGAGTGTAGGGTATAGAGTGTAGGGTATAGAGTGTAGAGTGTAGGGTATAGAGTGTAGGGTATAGAGTGTAGGGTATAGAGTGTAGGGTATAGAGTGTAGGGCATAGAGTGTAGGGTATAGAGTGTAGGGTATAGAGTGTAGAGTGTAGGGTATAGAGCGTATGGCATAGAGTGTAGGGTATAGAGTGTAGAGTGTAGGGTATAGAGTGTAGGGTATAGAGTATAGGGTATAGAGTGTAGAGTGTAGGGTATAGAGTGTAGGGTATAGAGTGTAGGGTATAGAGAGTAGGGTATAGAGTGTATGGTATAGAGTGTAGGGCATAGAGTGTAGGGTATAGAGTGTAGGGTATAGAGTGTAGAGTGTAGGGTATAGAGTGTAGGGTATAGAGTGTAGGGTATAGAGTGTAGAGTGTAGGGTATAGAGTGTAGGGTATAGAGTGTAGGGTATAGAGTGTAGGGTATAGAGTGTAGGGTATAGAGTGTAGAGTGTAGGGTATAGACTGTAGGGTATAGAGTGTAGGGTATAGAGTGTAGAGTGTAGAGTGTAGGGTATAGAGTGTAGGGTATAGAGTGTAGGGTAGAGAGTGTAGAGTGTAGGGTATAGAGTGTAGGGTATAGAGTGTAGGGTATAGAGTGTAGAGTGTAGGGATTAGAGTGTAGTGTATAGAGTGTAGGGTGTAGAGTGTAGGGTATAGAGTGTAGAGTGTAGGGTATAGATTGTATGGTATAGAGTGTAGGGTATAGAGTGTGGGGTGTAGAGTGTAGGGTATAGAGTGTAGGGTATAGAGTGTAGGGTATAGAGTGTAGGGAATAGAGTGTAGAGTGTAAGGTATAGAGTGTAGAGTGTATGGCATAGAGTGTAGAGTGTAGGGTATAGAATGTAGGGTATAGAGTGTAGGGTATAAAGTGTAGAGTGTAGGGTATAGAGTGTAGAGTGTAGGGTATAGAGTGTAGAGTGTAGGGCATAGAGTGTAGAGTGTAGGGTATAGAGTGTAGGGTATAGAGTGTAGGGTATAGAGTGTAGGGTATAGAGTGTAGAGTGTAGGGTATAGAGTGTAGAGTGTAGGGTATAGAGTGTAGGGTATAGAATGCAGGGTATAGAGTGTAGGGTAGAGAGTGTAGAGTGTAGGGTATAGAGTGTAGGGTATAGAGTGTAGGGTACAGAGTGTAGAGTGTAGGGATTAGAGTGTAGGGTATAGAGTGTAGGGTGTAGAGTGTATGGTATAGAGTGTAGAGTGTAGGGTATAGAGTGTATGGTATAGAGTGTAGGGTATAGAGTTTAGGGTGTAGAGTGTAGGGTATAGAGTGTAGTGTATAGAGTGTAGGGTATAGATTGTAGGGTATAGAGTGTTGGGAATAGAGTGTAGAGTGTAAGGTATAGAGTGTAGAGTGTAGGGTATAGAGTGTAGGGTATAGAGTGTAGGGATTAGAGTGTAGGGTATAGAGTGTAGGGTGTAGAGTGTAGGGTATAGAGTGTAGAGTGTAGGGTATAGATTGTATTGTATAGAGTGTAGGGTATAGTGTGTAGAGTGTAGGGTATAGAGTGTAGGGTATAGAGTGTAGGGTATAGAGTGTAGGGTATAGAGTGTAGGGAATAGAGTGTAGAGTGTAAGGTATAGAGTGTAGAGTGTAGGGTATAGAGTGTAGTGTATAGACTGTAGGGTATAGAGTGTAGGGTATAGAGTGTAGGGTATAGATTGTAGAGTGTAGGCTATAGAGTGTAGGGTATAGAGTGTAGAGTGTAGGGTATTGAGTGTAGGGTATAGAGTGTAGGGTATAGAGTGTAGGGTATAGAGTGTAGGGTATAGAATGTAGAGTGTAGGGTATAGAGTGTATGCTATAGAGTGTATGGTGTAGAGTGTATGGTATAGAGTGTAGGGTATAGAGTGTAGAGTGTATGGTATAGAGTGTAGGGTATAGAGTGTAGGGTATAGAGTGCATGTTATAGAATGTAGGGTATAGAGTGTAGGGTAGAGAGTGTAGAGTGTAGGGTATAGAGTGTAGGGTATAGAGTGTAGGGTATAGAGTGTAGAGTGTCGGGATTAGAGTGTAGGGTATAGAGTGTGGGATGTAGAGTGTAGGGTATAGAGTGTAGAGTGTAGGGTATAGAGTGTATGGTATAGAGTGTAGGGTATAGAGTGTAGGGTATAGAGTGTAGGGAATAGAGTGTAGAGTGTAGGGTATAGAGTGTAGGGTATAGAGTGTAGGGTATAGAGTGTAGGGCATAGAGTGTAGGGTATAGAGCGTAGGGTATAGAGTGTAGAGTGTAGGGTATAGAGTGTAGGGTATAGAGTGTAGGGTATAGAGTGTAGAGTGTGAGGTATAGAGTGTAGGGTATAGAGTGTAGGGTATAGAGTGTAGGGTATAGGGTGTAGGGTATAGAGTGTAGAGTGTAGGGTATAGAGTGTAGGGTATAGAGTGTAGGGTATAGAGTGTAGAGTGTAGGGTATAGAGTGTAGGGTATAGAGTGTAGGGTGTAGAGTGTAGGGTATAGAGTGTAGGGTATAGAGTGTAGGGTATAGAGTGTAGGGCATAGATTGTAGGGTATAGAGTGTAGGGTATAGAGTGTAGAGTGTAGGGTATAGAGTGTAGGGTATAGAGTGTAGGGCATAGAGTGTAGAGTGTAGGGCATAGAGTGTAGAGTGTAGGGTATAGAGTGTAGGGTATAGAGTGTGGGGTATAGAGTGTAGAGTGTAGGGAATAGTGTAGAGTGTAGGGTATAGAGTGTAGGGTATAGAGTGTAGGGTAGAGAGTGTAGGGTAGAGAGTGTAGAGTGTAGGGTATAGAGTGTAGGGTATAGAGTGTTGAGTGTAGGGATTAGAGTGTAGTGTATAGAGTGTAGGGTGTAGAGTGTAGGGTATAGAGTGTAGAGTGTAGGGTATAGAGTGTATGGTATAGAGTGTAGGGTATAGAGTGTGGGGTGTAGAGTGTGGGGTGTAGAGTGTAGGGTATAGAGTGTAGGGTATAGAGTGTAGGGTATAGAGTGTAGGTGATAGGGTGTAGAGTGTAAGGTATAGAGTGTAGACTGTAGGGCATAGAGTGTAGGGTATAGAGTGTAGCGTATAGAGTGTAGAGTGTCGGGATTAGAGTGTAGGGTATAGAGTGTGGGATGTAGAGTGTAGGGTATAGAGTGTAGAGTGTAGGGTATAGAGTGTATGGTATAGAGTGTAGGGTATAGAGTGTAGGGTATAGAGTGTAGGGAATAGAGTGTAGAGTGTAGGGTATAGAGTGTAGGGTATAGAGTGTAGGGTATAGAGTGTAGGGCATAGAGTGTAGGGTATAGAGCGTAGGGTATAGAGTGTAGAGTGTAGGGTATAGAGTGTAGGGTATAGAGTGTAGGGTATAGAGTGTAGAGTGTAGGGTATAGAGTGTAGGGTATAGAGTGTAGGGTATAGAGTGTAGGGTATAGGGTGTAGGGTGTAGAGTGTAGGGTATAGAGTGTAGTGTATAGAGTGTAGGGTATAGATTGTAGGGTATAGAGTGTAGGGAATAGAGTGTAGAGTGTAAGGTATAGAGTGTAGAGTGTAGGGTATAGAGTGTAGGGTATAGAGTGTAGGGATTAGAGTGTAGGGTATAGAGTGTAGGGTGTAGAGTGTAGGGTATAGAGTGTAGAGTGTAGGGTATAGATTGTATTGTATAGAGTGTAGGGTATAGAGTGTAGAGTGTAGGGTATAGAGTGTAGGGTATAGAGTGTAGGGTATAGAGTGTAGGGTATAGAGTGTAGGGAATAGAGTGTAGAGTGTAAGGTATAGAGTGTAGAGTGTAGGGTATAGAGTGTAGTGTATAGACTGTAGGGTATAGAGTGTAGGGTATAGAGTGTAGGGTATAGATTGTAGAGTGTAGGCTATAGAGTGTAGGGTATAGAGTGTAGAGTGTAGGGTATTGAGTGTAGGGTATAGAGTGTAGGGTATAGAGTGTAGGGTATAGAGTGTAGGGTATAGAATGTAGAGTGTAGGGTATAGAGTGTATGCTATAGAGTGTATGGTGTAGAGTGTATGGTATAGAGTGTAGGGTATAGAGTGTAGAGTGTATGGTATAGAGTGTAGGGTATAGAGTGTAGGGTATAGAGTGCATGTTATAGAATGTAGGGTATATAGTGTAGGGTAGAGAGTGTAGAGTGTAGGGTATAGAGTGTAGGGTATAGAGTGTAGGGTATAGAGTGTAGAGTGTCGGGATTAGAGTGTAGGGTATAGAGTGTGGGATGTAGAGTGTAGGGTATAGAGTGTAGAGTGTAGGGTATAGAGTGTATGGTATAGAGTGTAGGGTATAGAGTGTAGGGTATAGAGTGTAGGGAATAGAGTGTAGAGTGTAGGGTATAGAGTGTAGGGTATAGAGTGTAGGGTATAGAGTGTAGGGCATAGAGTGTAGGGTATAGAGCGTAGGGTATAGAGTGTAGAGTGTAGGGTATAGAGTGTAGGGTATAGAGTGTAGGGTATAGAGTGTAGAGTGTAGGGTATAGAGTGTAGGGTATAGAGTGTAGGGTATAGAGTGTAGGGTATAGGGTGTAGGGTATAGAGTGTAGAGTGTAGGGTATAGAGTGTAGGGTATAGAGTGTAGGGTATAGAGTGTAGAGTGTAGGGTATAGAGTGTAGGGTATAGAGTGTAGGGTGTAGAGTGTAGGGTATAGAGTGTAGGGTATAGAGTGTAGGGTATAGAGTGTAGGGCATAGAGTGTAGGGTATAGAGTGTAGGGTATAGAGTGTAGAGTGTAGGGTATAGAGTGTAGGGTATAGAGTGTAGGGCATAGAGTGTAGGGCATAGAGTGTAGAGTGTAGGGTATAGAGTGTAGGGTATAGAGTGTGGGGTATAGAGTGTAGAGTGTAGGGAATAGTGTAGAGTGTAGGGTATAGAGTGTAGGGTATAGAGTGTAGGGTAGAGAGTGTAGGGTAGAGAGTGTAGAGTGTAGGGTATAGAGTGTAGGGTATAGAGTGTTGAGTGTAGGGATTAGAGTGTAGTGTATAGAGTGTAGGGTGTAGAGTGTAGGGTATAGAGTGTAGAGTGTAGGGTATAGAGTGTATGGTATAGAGTGTAGGGTATAGAGTGTGGGGTGTAGAGTGTGGGGTGTAGAGTGTAGGGTATAGAGTGTAGGGTATAGAGTGTAGGGTATAGAGTGTAGGTGATAGGGTGTAGAGTGTAAGGTATAGAGTGTAGAGTGTAGGGCATAGAGTGTAGGGTATAGAGTGTAGGGTATAGAGTGTAGAGTGTCGGGATTAGAGTGTAGGGTATAGAGTGTGGGATGTAGAGTGTAGGGTATAGAGTGTAGAGTGTAGGGTATAGAGTGTATGGTATAGAGTGTAGGGTATAGAGTGTAGGGTATAGAGTGTAGGGAATAGAGTGTAGAGTGTAGGGTATAGAGTGTAGGGTATAGAGTGTAGGGTATAGAGTGTAGGGCATAGAGTGTAGGGTATAGAGCGTAGGGTATAGAGTGTAGAGTGTAGGGTATAGAGTGTAGGGTATAGAGTGTAGGGTATAGAGTGTAGAGTGTAGGGTATAGAGTGTAGGGTATAGAGTGTAGGGTATAGAGTGTAGGGTATAGGGTGTAGGGTATAGAGTGTAGAGTGTAGGGTATAGAGTGTAGGGTATAGAGTGTAGGGTATAGAGTGTAGAGTGTAGGGTATAGAGTGTAGGGTATAGAGTGTAGGGTGTAGAGTGTAGGGTATAGAGTGTAGGGTATAGAGTGTAGGGTATAGAGTGTAGGGCATAGAGTGTAGGGTATAGAGTGTAGGGTATAGAGTGTAGAGTGTAGGGTATAGAGTGTAGGGTATAGAGTGTAGGGCATAGAGTGTAGAGTGTAGGGCATAGAGTGTAGAGTGTAGGGTATAGAGTGTAGGGTATAGAGTGTGGGGTATAGAGTGTAGAGTGTAGGGAATAGTGTAGAGTGTAGGGTATAGAGTGTAGGGTATAGAGTGTAGGGTAGAGAGTGTAGGGTAGAGAGTGTAGAGTGTAGGGTATAGAGTGTAGGGTATAGAGTGTTGAGTGTAGGGATTAGAGTGTAGTGTATAGAGTGTAGGGTGTAGAGTGTAGGGTATAGAGTGTAGAGTGTAGGGTATAGAGTGTATGGTATAGAGTGTAGGGTATAGAGTGTGGGGTGTAGAGTGTGGGGTGTAGAGTGTAGGGTATAGAGTGTAGGGTATAGAGTGTAGGGTATAGAGTGTAGGTGATAGGGTGTAGAGTGTAAGGTATAGAGTGTAGAGTGTAGGGCATAGAGTGTAGAGTGTAGGGTATAGAGTGTAGGGTATAGAGTGTAGGGTATAGAGTGTAGGGTATAGAGTGTAGAGTGTAGGGTATAGAGTGTAGAGTGTAGGGTATAGAGTGTAGAGTGTAGGGCATAGAGTGTAGAGTGTAGGGTATAGAGTGTAGGGTATAGAGTGTAGGGTATAGAGTGTAGGGTATAGAGTGTAGAGTGTAGGTTATAGAGTGTAGAGTGTAGGGTATAGAGTGTAGGGTATAGAGTGCAGGGTATAGAGTGTAGGGTAGAGAGTGTAGAGTGTAGGGTATAGAGGGTAGGGTATAGAGTGTAGGGTATAGAGTGTAGAGTGTAGGGATTAGAGTGTAGGGTATAGAGTGTAGAGTGTAGGGTATAGAGTGTAGAGTGTAGGGTATAGAGTGTATGGTATAGAGTGTAGGGTATAGAGTGTAGGGTGTAGAGTGTAGGGTATAGAGTGTAGGGTATAGAGTGTAGGGTATAGAGTGTAGGGTATAGAGTGTAGGGAATAGAGTGTAGAGTGTAAGGTATAGAGTGTAGAGTGTAGGGTATAGAGTGTAGAGTGTAGGGATTAGAGTGTAGGGTATAGAGTGTAGGGTGTAGAGTGTAGGGTATAGAGTGTAGAGTGTAGGGTATAGAGTGTATTGTATAGAGTGTAGGGTATAGAGTGTAGGGTGTAGAGTGTAGGGTATAGAGTGTAGGGTATAGAGTGTATGGTATAGAGTGTAGGGAATAGAGTGTAGAGTGTAAGGTATAGAGTGTAGAGTGTAGGGTATAGAGTGTAGGGTATAGACTGTAGGGTATAGAGTGTAGGGTATAGAGTGTAGGGTATAGATTGTAGAGTGTAGGCTATAGAGTGTAGGGTATAGAGTGTAGAGTGTAGGGTATAGAGTGTAGGGTATAGAGTGTAGGGTATAGAGTGTAGGGAATAGAGTGTAGAGTGTAAGGTATAGAGTGTAGAGTGTAGGGTATAGAGTGTAGGGTATAGACTGTAGGGTATAGAGTGTAGGGTATAGAGTGTAGGGTATAGATTGTAGAGTGTAGGCTATAGAGTGTAGGGTATAGAGTGTAGAGTGTAGGGTATAGAGTGTAGGGTATATAGTGTAGGGTATAGAGTGTAGAGTGTAGGGTATAGTGTGTAGGGTATAGAGTGCAGGGTGTAGAGTGTAGGGTATAGAGTGTAGGGTATAGAGTGTAGAGTGTAGGGTATAGAGTGTATGCTATAGAGTGTATGGTGTAGAGTGTATGGTATAGAGTGTAGGGTATAGAGTGTAGAGTGTATGTTATAGAGTGTAGGGTATAGAGTGTAGGGTAGAGAGTGTAGAGTGTAGGGTATAGAATGTAGGGTATAGAGTGTAGGGTATAGAGTGTAGAGTGTCGGGATTAGAGTGTAGGGTACAGAGTGTAGGATGTAGAGTGTAGGGTATAGAGTGTAGAGTGTAGGGTATAGAGTGTATGGTATAGAGTGTAGGGTATAGAGTGTAGGGTGTAGAGTGTAGGGTATAGAGTGTAGGGTATAGAGTGTAGGGTATAGAGTGTAGGGTGTAGAGTGTAGGGTATAGAGTGTAGGGTATAGAGTGTAGGGTATAGAGTGTATGGTATAGAGTGTAGAGTGTAGGATATAGAGTGTAGGGTATAGAGTGTAGAGTGTAGGGTATAGAGTGTAGGGTATAGAGTGTAGGGTATAGAGTGTAGAGTGTAGGGATTAGAGTGTAGGGTATAGAGTGTAGGGTATAGAGTGTAGAGTGTGGGGTATAGAGTGTAGGGTATAGAGTGTAGAGTGTAGGGTATAGAGTGTAGGGTATAGAGTGTAGGGTATAGAGTGTAGGGTATAGAGTGTAGAGTGTAGGGTATAGAGTGTAGAGTGTAGGGTATAGAGTGTAGGGTATAGAGTGTAGGGTAGAGAGTGTAGGGTAGAGAGTGTAGAGTGTAGGGTATAGAGTGTAGGGTATAGAGTGTAGGGTATATAGTGTAGAGTGTAGGGATTAGAGTGTAGTGTATAGAGTGTAGGGTGTAGAGTGTAGGGTATAGAGTGTAGAGTGTAGGGTATAGAGTGTATGGTATAGAGTGTAGGGTATAGAGTGTGGGGTGTAGAGTGTAGGGTATAGAGTGTAGGGTATAGAGTGTAGGGAATAGAGTGTAGAGTGTAAGGTATAGAGTGTAGAGTGTAGGGCATAGAGTGTAAAGTGTAGGGTATAGAGTGTAGGGTATAGAGTGTAGGGTATAGAGTGTGGAGTGTAGGGTATAGAGTGTAGAGTGTAGGGTATAGAGTGTAGAGTGTAGGGCATAGAGTGTAGAGTGTAGGGTATAGAGTGTAGGGTATAGAGTGTAGGGTATAGAGTGTAGGGTATAGAGTGTAGAGTGTAGGGTATAGAGTGTAGAGTGTGGGGTATAGAGTGTAGGGTATAGAGTGCAGGGTATAGAGTGTAGGGTATAGAGTGTAGAGTGTAGGGTATAGAGTGTAGGGTATAGAGTGTAGGGTATAGAGTGTAGAGTGTAGGGATTAGAGTGTAGGGTATAGAGTGTAGGGTATAGAGTGTAGAGTGTGGGGTATAGAGTGTAGGGTATAGAGTGTAGAGTGTAGGGTATAGAGTGTAGGGTATAGAGTGTAGGGTATAGAGTGTAGGGTATAGAGTGTAGAGTGTAGGGTATAGAGTGTAGAGTGTAGGGTATAGAGTGTAGGGTAGAGAGTGTAGGGTAGAGAGTGTAGAGTGTAGGGTATAGAGTGTAGGGTATAGAGTGTAGGGTATATAGTGTAGAGTGTAGGGATTAGAGTGTAGTGTATAGAGTGTAGGGTGTAGAGTGTAGGGTATAGAGTGTAGAGTGTAGGGTATAGAGTGTATGGTATAGAGTGTAGGGTATAGAGTGTGGGGTGTAGAGTGTAGGGTATAGAGTGTAGGGTATAGAGTGTAGGGAATAGAGTGTAGAGTGTAAGGTATAGAGTGTAGAGTGTAGGGCATAGAGTGTAAAGTGTAGGGTATAGAGTGTAGGGTATAGAGTGTAGGGTATAGAGTGTAGAGTGTAGGGTATAGAGTGTAGAGTGTAGGGTATAGAGTGTAGAGTGTAGGGCATAGAGTGTAGAGTGTAGGGTATAGAGTGTAGGGTATAGAGTGTAGGGTATAGAGTGTAGGGTATAGAGTGTAGAGTGTAGGGTATAGAGTGTAGAGTGTAGGGTATAGAGTGTAGGGTATAGAGTGCAGGGTATAGAGTGTAGGGTAGAGAGTGTAGAGTGTAGGGTATAGAGTGTAGGGTATAGAGTGTAGGGTATAGAGTGTAGAGTGTAGGGATTAGAGTGTAGGGTATAGAGTGTAGGGTGTAGAGTGTAGGGTATAGAGTGTAGAGTGTAGGGTATAGAGTGTATGGTATAGAGTGTAGGGTATAGAGTGTAGGGTGTAGAGTGTAGGGTATAGAGTGTAGTGTATAGAGTGTATTGTATAGAGTGTAGGGTATAGAGTGTAGGTAATAGAGTGTAGAGTGTAAGGTATAGAGTGTAGAGTGTAGGGCATAGAGTGTAAAGTGTAGGGTATAGAGTGTAGGGTATAGAGTGTAGGGTATAGAGTGTAGAGTGTAGGGTATAGAGTGTAGAGTGTAGGGTATAGAGTGTAGAGTGTAGGGCATAGAGTGTAGAGTGTAGGGTATAGAGTGTAGGGTATAGAGTGTAGGGTATAGAGTGTAGGGTATAGAGTGTAGAGTGTAGGGTATAGAGTGTAGAGTGTAGGGTATAGAGTGTAGGGTATAGAGTGCAGGGTATAGAGTGTAGGGTAGAGAGTGTAGAGTGTAGGGTATAGAGTGTAGGGTATAGAGTGTAGGGTATAGAGTGTAGAGTGTAGGGATTAGAGTGTAGGGTATAGAGTGTAGGGTGTAGAGTGTAGGGTATAGAGTGTAGAGTGTAGGGTATAGAGTGTATGGTATAGAGTGTAGGGTATAGAGTGTAGGGTGTAGAGTGTAGGGTATAGAGTGTAGTGTATAGATTGTATTGTATAGAGTGTAGGGTATAGAGTGTAGGTAATAGAGTGTAGAGTGTAAGGTATAGAGTGTAGAGTGTAGGGTATAGAGTGTAGGGTATAGAGTGTAGAGTGTAGGGTATAGTGTGTAGGGTATAGAGTGCAGGGTGTAGAGTGTAGGGTATAGAGTGTAGGGTATAGAGTGTAGAGTGTAGGGTATAGAGTGTATGCTATAGAGTGTATGGTGTAGAGTGTATGGTATAGAGTGTAGGGTATAGAGTGTAGAGTGTATGTTATAGAGTGTAGGGTATAGAGTGTAGGGTAGAGAGTGTAGAGTGTAGGGTATAGAGTGTAGGGTATAGAGTGTAGGGTATAGAGTGTAGAGTGTCGGGATTAGAGTGTAGGGTATAGAGTGTAGGATGTAGAGTGTAGGGTATAGAGTGTAGAGTGTAGGGTATAGAGTGTAGGGTATAGAGTGTAGGGTATAGAGTGTAGAGTGTCGGGATTAGAGTGTAGGGTATAGAGTGTAGGATGTAGAGTGTAGGGTATAGAGTGTAGAGTGTAGGGTATAGAGTGTATGGTATAGAGTGTAGGGTATAGAGTGTAGGGTGTAGAGTGTAGGGTATAAAGTGTAGGGTATAGAGTGTAGGGTATAGAGTGTAGGGTGTAGAGTGTAGGGTATAAAGTGTAGGGTATAGAGTGTAGGGTATAGAGTGTAGGGTATAGAGTGTAGGGTATAGAGTGTAGAGTGTAGGGATTAGAGTGTAGGGTATAGAGTGTAGGGTATAGAGTGTAGAGTGTAGGGTATAGAGTGTAGGGTATAGAGTGTAGGGTATAGAGTGTAGGGTATAGAGTGTAGGGTAAAGAGTGTAGGGTATAGAGTGTAGGGTATAGAGTGTAGAGTGTAGGGTATAGAGTGTAGAGTGTAGGGTATAGAGTGTAGGGTATAGAGTGTAGGGTAGAGAGTGTAGGGTAGAGAGTGTAGAGTGTAGGGTATAGAGTGTAGGGTATAGAGTGTAGGGTATATAGTGTAGAGTGTAGGGATTAGAGTGTAGTGTATAGAGTGTAGGGTGTAGAGTGTAGGGTATAGAGTGTAGAGTGTAGGGTATAGAGTGTATGGTATAGAGTGTAGGGTATAGAGTGTGGGGTGTAGAGTGTAGGGTATAGAGTCTAGGGTGTAGAGTGTAGGGAATAGAGTGTAGAGTATAAGGTATAGAGTGTAGAGTGTAGGGTATAGAGTGTAGGGTATAGAGTGTAGAGTGTAGGGATTAGAGTGTAGGGTATAGAGTGTAGGGTGTAGAGTGTAGGGTATAGAGTGTAGAGTGTAGGGTATAGAGTGTATTGTATAGAGTGTAGGGTATAGAGTGTAGGGTGTAGAGTGTAGGGTATAGAGTATAGAGTGTAGAGTGTAGGGTATAGAGTGTAGGGTATAGAGTGTAGGGCATAGAGTGTAGGGCATAGAGTGTAGGGTATAGAGTGTAGGGTGTAGAGTGTAGGGTATAGAGTGTAGGGTATAGAGTGTAGGGTATAGAGTGTAGGGTATAGAGTGTAGGGTATAGAGTGTAGAGTGTAGGGTATAGAGTGTAGAGTGTAGGGTATAGAGTGTAGGGTATAGATTGTAGGGTATAGAGTGTACAGTGTAGGGTATAGAGTGTAGAGTGTAGGGTATAGAGTGTATGGTATAGAGTGTAGGGTATAGAGTGTAGGGTGTAGAGTGTTGGGTATAGAGTGTAGGGTATCGAGTGTAGTGTATAGAGTGTAGGGTATAGAGTGTAGGGAATAGAGTGTAGAGTGTAGGGTATAGAGTGTAGAGTGTAGGGATTAGAGTGTAGGGTATAGAGTGTAGGGTATAGAGTGTAGGGTATAGAGTGTAGAGTGTAGGGTATAGAGTGTAGGGTATAGAGTGTAGGGTATAGAGTGTAGAGCATAGAGTGTAGGGTATAGAGTGTAGGGTATAGAGTGTAGAGTGTAGGGTATAGAGTGTAGGGTATAGAGTGTAGGGTATAGAGTGTAGAGTGTAGGGTATAGAGTGTAGGGTATAGAGTGTAGGGTATAGAGTGTAGGGCATAGAGTGTAGGGTATAGAGTGTAGGGTATAGAGTGTAGAGTGTAGGGTATAGAGTGTAGGGTATAGAGTGTAGGGATTAGAGTGTAGGGTATAGAGTGTAGGGTATAGAGTGTAGGGTATAGAGTGTAGAGTGTAGGGTATAGAGTGTAGGGTATAGAGTGTAGGGTGTAGAGTGTAGGGTATAGAGTATAGAGTGTAGAGTGTAGGGTATAGAGTGTAGGGTATAGAGTGTAGGGCATAGAGTGTAGGGTATAGAGTGTAGGGTATAGAGTGTAGGGTATAGAGTGTAGGGTATAGAGTGTAGAGTGTAGGGTATAGAGTGTAGGGTATAGAGTGTAGGGATTAGAGTGTAGGGTATAGAGTGTAGGGTATAGAGTGTAGGGTATAGAGTATAGAGTGTATTGTATAGAGTGTAGGGTATAGAGTGTAGGGTGTAGAGTGTAGGGTATAGAGTATAGAGTGTAGAGTGTAGGGTATAGAGTGTAGGGTATAGAGTGTAGGGCATAGAGTGTAGGGCATAGAGTGTAGGGTATAGAGTGTAGGGTGTAGAGTGTAGGGTATAGAGTGTAGGGTATAGAGTGTAGGGTATAGAGTGTAGGGTATAGAGTGTAGGGTATAGAGTGTAGAGTGTAGGGTATAGAGTGTATGGTATAGAGTGTAGGGTATAGATTGTAGGGTATAGAGTGTACAGTGTAGGGTATAGAGTGTAGAGTGTAGGGTATAGAGTGTATGGTATAGAGTGTAGGGTATAGAGTGTAGGGTGTAGAGTGTTGGGTATAGAGTGTAGGGTATCGAGTGTAGTGTATAGAGTGTAGGGTATAGAGTGTAGGGAATAGAGTGTAGAGTGTAGGGTATAGAGTGTAGAGTGTAGGGATTAGAGTGTAGGGTATAGAGTGTAGGGTATAGAGTGTAGGGTATAGAGTGTAGAGTGTAGGGTATAGAGTGTAGGGTATAGAGTGTAGGGTATAGAGTGTAGAGCATAGAGTGTAGGGTATAGAGTGTAGGGTATAGAGTGTAGAGTGTAGGGTATAGAGTGTAGGGTATAGAGTGTAGGGTATAGAGTGTAGAGTGTAGGGTATAGAGTGTAGGGTATAGAGTGTAGGGTATAGAGTGTAGGGCATAGAGTGTAGGGTATAGAGTGTAGGGTATAGAGTGTAGAGTGTAGGGTATAGAGTGTAGGGTATAGAGTGTAGGGATTAGAGTGTAGGGTATAGAGTGTAGGGTATAGAGTGTAGGGTATAGAGTGTAGAGTGTAGGGTATAGAGTGTAGGGTATAGAGTGTAGGGTATAGAGTGTAGAGCATAGAGTGTAGGGTATAGAGTGTAGGGTATAGAGTGTAGAGTGTAGGGTATAGAGTGTAGGGTATAGAGTGTAGGGTATAGAGTGTAGAGTGTAGGGTATAGAGTGTAGGGTATAGAGTGTAGGGTATAGAGTGTAGGGCATAGAGTGTAGGGTATAGAGTGTAGGGTATAGAGTGTAGAGTGTAGGGTATAGAGTGTAGGGTATAGAGTGTAGGGTATAGAGTGTAGAGTGTAGGGTATAGAGTGTAGGGTATAGAGTGTAGAGTGTAGGGTATAGAGTGTAGGGTATAGAGTGTAGGGTATAGAGTGTAGGGTATAGAGTGTAGGGTATAGAGTGTTGAGTGTAGGGTATAGAGTGTAGGGTATAGAGTGTAGGGTATAGAGTGTAGAGTGTAGGGTATAGAGTGTAGAGTGTAGGGTATAGAGTGTAGGGTATAGAGTGTAGGGTGGAGAGTGTAGGGTAGAGAGTGTAGAGTGTAGGGTATAGAGTGTAGGGTATAGAGTGTAGGGTATAGAGTGTAGAGTGTAGGGATTAGAATGTAGGGTATAGAGTGTAGGGTGTAGAGTGTAGGGCATAGAGTGTAGAGTGTAGGGTATAGAGTGTATGGTATAGAGTGTAGGGTATAGAGTGTAGGGTGTAGAGTGTAGGGTATAGAATGTAGGGTATAGAGTGTAGGGTATAGAGTGTAGGGTATAGAGTGTAGGGAATAGAGTGTTGAGTGTAAGGTATAGAGTGTAGAGTGTAGGGCATAGAGTGTAGAGTGTAGGGTATAGAGTGTAGGGTATAGAGTGTAGGGTATAGAGTGTAGGGTATAGAGTGTAGAGTGTAGGGTATAGAGTGTAGAGTGTAGGGTATAGAGTGTAGAGTGTAGGGCATAGAGTGTAGAGTGTAGGGTATAGAGTGTAGGGTATAGAGTGTAGGGTATAGAGTGTAGGGTATAGAGTGTAGGGTATAGAGTGTAGAGTGTAGGGTATAGAGTGTAGAGTGTAGGGTATAGAGTGTAGGGTATAGAGTGTAGGGTATAGAGTGTAGAGTGTAGGGATTAGAGTGTAGGGTATAGAGTGTAGGGTGTAGAGTGTAGGGCATAGAGTGTAGAGTGTAGGGTATAGAGTGTATGGTATAGAGTGTAGGGTGTAGAGTGTAGGGTGTAGAGTGTAGGGTATAGAGTGTAGGGTATAGAGTGTAGGGTATAGAGTGTAGGGAATAGAGTGTAGAGTGTAGGGTATAGAGTGTAGGGTATAGAGTGTAGAGTGTAGGGTATAGAGTGTAGGGTATAGAGTGTAGGGTATAGAGTGTAGGGCATAGAGTGTAGTGTATAGAGAGTAGGGTATAGAGTGTAGAGTGTAGGGTATAGAGTGTAGGGTATAGAGTGTAGGGTATAGAGTGTAGAGTGTAGGGTATAGAGTGTAGGGTATAGAGTGTAGGGTATAGAGTGTAGGGTATAGAGTGTAGGGCATAGAGTGTAGGGTATAGAGTGTAGGGTATAGAGTGTAGAGTGTAGGGTATAGAGCGTAGGGCATAGAGTGTAGGGTATAGAGTGTAGAGTGTAGGGTATAGAGTGTAGGGTATAGAGTATAGGGTATAGAGTGTAGAGTGTAGGGTATAGAGTGTAGGGTATAGAGTGTAGGGTATAGAGTGTAGGGTATAGAGTGTATGGTATAGAGTGTAGGGCATAGAGTGTAGGGTATAGAGTGTAGGGTATAGAGTGTAGAGTGTAGGGTATAGAGTGTAGGGTATAGAGTGTAGGGTATAGAGTGTAGAGTGTAGGGTATAGAGTGTAGGGTATAGAGTGTAGGGTATAGAGTGTAGCGTGTAGGGTATAGAGTGTAGGGTATAGAGTGTAGGGTATAGAGTGTAGGGCATAGAGTGTAGGGTATAGAGTGTAGGGTATAGAGTGTAGGGTATAGAGTGTAGGGTATAGAGTGTAGGGTATAGAGTGTAGAGTGTAGGGCATAGAGTGTAGAGTGTAGGGTATAGAGTGTAGGGTATAGAGTGTAGGGTATAGAGTGTAGAGTGTAGAGTGTAGGGTATAGAGTGTAGGGTATAGAGTGTAGGGTAGAGAGTGTAGAGTGTAGGGTATAGAGTGTAGGGTATAGAGTGTAGGGTATAGAGTGTAGAGTGTAGGGATTAGAGTGTAGTGTATAGAGTGTAGGGTGTAGAGTGTAGGGTATAGAGTGTAGAGTGTAGGGTATAGATTGTATGGTATAGAGTGTAGGGTATAGAGTGTGGGGTGTAGAGTGTAGGGTATAGAGTGTAGGGTATAGAGTGTAGGGTATAGAGTGTAGGGAATAGAGTGTAGAGTGTAAGGTATAGAGTGTAGAGTGTATGGCATAGAGTGTAGAGTGTAGGGTATAGAATGTAGGGTATAGAGTGTAGGGTATAGAGTGTAGAGTGTAGGGTATAGAGTGTAGAGTGTAGGGTATAGAGTGTAGAGTGTAGGGCATAGAGTGTAGAGTGTAGGGTATAGAGTGTAGGGTATAGAGTGTAGGGTATAGAGTGTAGGGTATAGAGTGTAGAGTGTAGGGTATAGAGTGTAGAGTGTAGGGTATAGAGTGTAGGGTATAGAATGCAGGGTATAGAGTGTAGGGTAGAGAGTGTAGAGTGTAGGGTATAGAGTGTAGGGTATAGAGTGTAGGGTACAGAGTGTAGAGTGTAGGGATTAGAGTGTAGGGTATAGAGTGTAGGGTGTAGAGTGTATGGTATAGAGTGTAGAGTGTAGGGTATAGAGTGTATGGTATAGAGTGTAGGGTATAGAGTTTAGGGTGTAGAGTGTAGGGTATAGAGTGTAGTGTATAGAGTGTAGGGTATAGATTGTAGGGTATAGAGTGTAGGGAATAGAGTGTAGAGTGTAAGGTATAGAGTGTAGAGTGTAGGGTATAGAGTGTAGGGTATAGAGTGTAGGGATTAGAGTGTAGGGTATAGAGTGTAGGGTGTAGAGTGTAGGGTATAGAGTGTAGAGTGTAGGGTATAGATTGTATTGTATAGAGTGTAGGGTATAGAGTGTAGAGTGTAGGGTATAGAGTGTAGGGTATAGAGTGTAGGGTATAGAGTGTAGGGTATAGAGTGTAGGGAATAGAGTGTAGAGTGTAAGGTATAGAGTGTAGAGTGTAGGGTATAGAGTGTAGGGTATAGACTGTAGGGTATAGAGTGTAGGGTATAGAGTGTAGGGTATAGATTGTAGAGTGTAGGCTATAGAGTGTAGGGTATAGAGTGTAGAGTGTAGGGTATTGAGTGTAGGGTATAGAGTGTAGGGTATAGAGTGTAGGGTATAGAGTGTAGGGTATAGAATGTAGAGTGTAAGGTATAGAGTGTATGCTATAGAGTGTATGGTGTAGAGTGTATGGTATAGAGTGTAGGGTATAGAGTGTAGAGTGTATGATATAGAGTGTAGGGTATAGAGTGTAGGGTATAGAGTGCATGTTATAGAATGTAGGGTATAGAGTGTAGGGTAGAGAGTGTAGAGTGTAGGGTATAGAGTGTAGGGTATAGAGTGTAGGGTATAGAGTGTAGAGTGTCGGGATTAGAGTGTAGGGTATAGAGTGTGGGATGTAGAGTGTAGGGTATAGAGTGTAGAGTGTAGGGTATAGAGTGTATGGTATAGAGTGTAGGGTATAGAGTGTAGGGAATAGAGTGTAGAGTGTAGGGTATAGAGTGTAGGGTATAGAGTGTAGGGTATAGAGTGTAGGGCATAGAGTGTAGGGTATAGAGCGTAGGGTATAGAGTGTAGAGTGTAGGGTATAGAGTGTAGGGTATAGAGTGTAGGGTATAGAGTGTAGAGTGTAGGGTATAGAGTGTAGGGTATAGAGTGTAGGGTATAGAGTGTAGGGTATAGAGTGTAGGGTATAGAGTGTAGAGTGTAGGGAATAGAGTGTAGAGTGTAGGGTATAGAGTGTAGAGTGTAGGGATTAGAGTGTAGGGTATAGAGTGTAGTGTATAGAGTGTAGGGTATAGAGTGTAGAGTGTAGGGTATAGAGTGTAGGGTATAGAGTGTAGGGTATAGAGTGTAGAGCATAGAGTGTAGGGTATAGAGTGTAGGGTATAGAGTGTAGAGTGTAGGGTATAGAGTGTAGGGTATAGAGTGTAGGGTATAGAGTGTAGAGTGTAGGGTATAGAGTGTAGGGTATAGAGTGTAGGGTATAGAGTGTAGGGCATAGAGTGTAGGGTATAGAGTGTAGGGTATAGAGTGTAGAGTGTAGGGTATAGAGTGTAGGGTATAGAGTGTAGGGATTAGAGTGTAGGGTATAGAGTGTAGGGTATAGAGTGTAGGGTATAGAGTGTAGAGTGTAGGGTATAGAGTGTAGGGTATAGAGTGTAGGGTATAGAGTGTAGAGCATAGAGTGTAGGGTATAGAGTGTAGGGTATAGAGTGTAGAGTGTAGGGTATAGAGTGTAGGGTATAGAGTGTAGGGTATAGAGTGTAGATTGTAGGGTATAGAGTGTAGGGTATAGAGTGTAGGGTATAGAGTGTAGGGCATAGAGTGTAGGGTATAGAGTGTAGGGTATAGAGTGTAGAGTGTAGGGTATAGAGTGTAGGGTATAGAGTGTAGGGTATAGAGTGTAGAGTGTAGGGTATAGAGTGTAGGGTATAGAGTGTAGAGTGTAGGGTATAGAGTGTAGGGTATAGAGTGTAGGGTATAGAGTGTAGGGTATAGAGTGTAGGGTATAGAGTGTTGAGTGTAGGGTATAGAGTGTAGGGTATAGAGTGTAGGGTATAGAGTGTAGAGTGTAGGGTATAGAGTGTAGAGTGTAGGGTATAGAGTGTAGGGTATAGAGTGTAGGGTAGAGAGTGTAGGGTAGAGAGTGTAGAGTGTAGGGTATAGAGTGTAGGGTATAGAGTGTAGGGTATAGAGTGTAGAGTGTAGGGATTAGAATGTAGGGTATAGAGTGTAGGGTGTAGAGTGTAGGGCATAGAGTGTAGAGTGTAGGGTATAGAGTGTATGGTATAGAGTGTAGGGTATAGAGTGTAGGGTGTAGAGTGTAGGGTATAGAATGTAGGGTATAGAGTGTAGGGTATAGAGTGTAGGGTATAGAGTGTAGGGAATAGAGTGTTGAGTGTAAGGTATAGAGTGTAGAGTGTAGGGCATAGAGTGTAGAGTGTAGGGTATAGAGTGTAGGGTAGAGAGTGTAGGGTATAGAGTGTAGGGTATAGAGTGTAGAGTGTAGGGTATAGAGTGTAGAATGTAGGGTATAGAGTGTAGAGTGTAGGGCATAGAGTGTAGAGTGTAGGGTATAGAGTGTAGGGTATAGAGTGTAGGGTATAGAGTGTAGGGTATAGAGTGTAGGGTATAGAGTGTAGAGTGTAGGGTATAGAGTGTAGAGTGTAGGGTATAGAGTGTAGGGTATAGAGTGTAGGGTATAGAGTGTAGAGTGTAGGGATTAGAGTGTAGGGTATAGAGTGTAGGGTGTAGAGTGTAGGGCATAGAGTGTAGAGTGTAGGGTATAGAGTGTATGGTATAGAGTGTAGGGTGTAGAGTGTAGGGTGTAGAGTGTAGGGTATAGAGTGTAGGGTATAGAGTGTAGGGTATAGAGTGTAGGGAATAGAGTGTAGAGTGTAGGGTATAGAGTGTAGGGTATAGAGTGTAGAGTGTAGGGTATAGAGTGTAGGGTATAGAGTGTAGGGTATAGAGTGTAGGGCATAGAGTGTAGGGTATAGAGAGTAGGGTATAGAGTGTAGAGTGTAGGGTATAGAGTGTAGGGTATAAAGTGTAGGGTATAGAGTGTAGAGTGTAGGGTATAGAGTGTAGGGTATAGAGTGTAGGGTATAGAGTGTAGGGCATAGAGTGTAGGGTATAGAGTGTAGGGTATAGAGTGTAGAGTGTAGGGTATAGAGCGTAGGGCATAGAGTGTAGGGTATAGAGTGTAGAGTGTAGGGTATAGAGTGTAGGGTATAGAGTATAGGGTATAGAGTGTAGAGTGTAGGGTATAGAGTGTAGGGTATAGAGTGTAGGGTATAGAGTGTAGGGTATAGAGTGTATGGTATAGAGTGTAGGGCATAGAGTGTAGGGTATAGAGTGTAGGGTATAGAGTGTAGAGTGTAGGGTATAGAGTGTAGGGTATAGAGTGTAGGGTATAGAGTGTAGAGTGTAGGGTATAGAGTGTAGGGTATAGAGTGTAGGGTATAGAGTGTAGCGTGTAGGGTATAGAGTGTAGGGTATAGAGTGTAGGGTATAGAGTGTAGGGTATAGAGTGTAGGGTATAGAGTGTAGGGTATAGAGTGTAGAGTGTAGGGCATAGAGTGTAGAGTGTAGGGTATAGAGTGTAGGGTATAGAGTGTAGAGTGTAGAGTGTAGGGTATAGAGTGTAGGGTATAGAGTGTAGGGTAGAGAGTGTAGAGTGTAGGGTATAGAGTGTAGGGTATAGAGTGTAGGGTATAGAGTGTAGAGTGTAGGGATTAGAGTGTAGTGTATAGAGTGTAGGGTGTAGAGTGTAGGGTATAGAGTGTAGAGTGTAGGGTATAGATTGTATGGTATAGAGTGTAGGGTATAGAGTGTGGGGTGTAGAGTGTAGGGTATAGAGTGTAGGGTATAGAGTGTAGGGTATAGAGTGTAGGGAATAGAGTGTAGAGTGTAAGGTATAGAGTGTAGAGTGTATGGCATAGAGTGTAGAGTGTAGGGTATAGAATGTAGGGTATAGAGTGTAGGGTATAGAGTGTAGAGTGTAGGGTATAGAGTGTAGAGTGTAGGGTATAGAGTGTAGAGTGTAGGGCATAGAGTGTAGAGTGTAGGGTATAGAGTGTAGGGTATAGAGTGTAGGGTATAGAGTGTAGAGTGTAGGGTATAGAGTGTAGAGTGTAGGGTATAGAGTGTAGGGTATAGAATGCAGGGTATAGAGTGTAGGGTAGAGAGTGTAGAGTGTAGGGTATAGAGTGTAGGGTATAGAGTGTAGGGTACAGAGTGTAGAGTGTAGGGATTAGAGTGTAGGGTATAGAGTGTAGGGTGTAGAGTGTATGGTATAGAGTGTAGAGTGTAGGGTATAGAGTGTATGGTATAGAGTGTAGGGTATAGAGTTTAGGGTGTAGAGTGTAGGGTATAGAGTGTAGTGTATAGAGTGTAGGGTATAGATTGTAGGGTATAGAGTGTAGGGAATAGAGTGTAGAGTGTAAGGTATAGAGTGTAGAGTGTAGGGTATAAAGTGTAGGGTATAGAGTGTAGGGATTAGAGTGTAGGTTATAGAGTGTAGGGTGTAGAGTGTAGGGTATAGAGTGTAGAGTGTAGGGTATAGATTGTATTGTATAGAGTGTAGGGTATAGAGTGTAGGGTGTAGAGTGTAGGGTATAGAGTGTAGGGTATAGTGTGTAGGGTATAGAGTGTAGGGTATAGAGTGTAGGGAATAGAGTGTAGAGTGTAAGGTATAGAGTGTAGAGTGTAGGGTATAGAATGTAGGGTATAGAGTGTAGGGTATAGAGTGTAGAGTGTAGGGTATAGAGTGTAGAGTGTAGGGTATAGAGTGTAGAGTGTAGGGCATAGAGTGTAGAGTGTAGGGTATAGAGTGTAGGGTATAGAGTGTAGGGTATAGAGTGTAGGGTATAGAGTGTAGAGTGTAGGGTATAGAGTGTAGAGTGTAGGGTATAGAGTGTAGGGTATAGAATGCAGGGTATAGAGTGTAGGGTAGAGAGTGTAGAGTGTAGGGTATAGAGTGTAGGGTATAGAGTGTAGGGTACAGAGTGTAGAGTGTAGGGATTAGAGTGTAGGGTATAGAGTGTAGGGTGTAGAGTGTATGGTATAGAGTGTAGAGTGTAGGGGATAGAGTGTATGGTATAGAGTGTAGGGTATAGAGTTTAGGGTGTAGCGTGTAGGGTATAGAGTGTAGTGTATAGAGTGTAGGGTATAGATTGTAGGGTATAGAGTGTAGGGAATAGAGTGTAGAGTGTAAGGTATAGAGTGTAGAGTGTAGGGTATAGAGTGTAGGGTATAGAGTGTAGGGATTAGAGTGTAGGGTATAGAGTGTAGGGTGTAGAGTGTAGGGTATAGAGTGTAGAGTGTAGGGTATAGATTGTATTGTATAGAGTGTAGGGTATAGAGTGTAGGGTGTAGAGTGTAGGGTATAGAGTGTAGGGTATAGAGTGTAGGGTATAGAGTGTAGGGTATAGAGTGTAGGGAATAGAGTGTAGAGTGTAAGGTATAGAGTGTAGAGTGTAGGGTATAGAGTGTAGGGTATAGAGTGTAGGGTATAGAGTGTAGGGTATAGAGTGTAGGGTATAGATTGTAGAGTGTAGGCTATAGAGTGTAGGGTATAGAGTGTAGAGTGTAGGGTATTGAGTGTAGGGTATAGAGTGTAGGGTATAGAGTGTAGGGTATAGAGTGTAGGGTATAGAATGTAGAGTGTAGGGTATAGAGTGTATGCTATAGAGTGTATGGTGTAGAGTGTATGGTATAGAGTGTAGGGTATAGAGTGTAGAGTGTATGATATAGAGTGTAGGGTATAGAGTGTAGGGTATAGAGTGCATGTTATAGAATGTAGGGTATAGAGTGTAGGGTAGAGAGTGTAGAGTGTAGGGTATAGAGTGTAGGGTATAGAGTGTAGGGTATAGAGTGTAGAGTGTCGGGATTAGAGTGTAGGGTATAGAGTGTGGGATGTAGAGTGTAGGGTATAGAGTGTAGAGTGTAGGGTATAGAGTGTATGGTATAGAGTGTAGGGTATAGAGTGTAGGGTATAGAGTGTAGGGAATAGAGTGTAGAGTGTAGGGTATAGAGTGTAGGGTATAGAGTGTAGGGTATAGAGTGTAGGGCATAGAGTGTAGGGTATAGAGCGTAGGGTATAGAGTGTAGAGTGTAGGGTATAGAGTGTAGGGTATAGAGTGTAGGGTATAGAGTGTAGAGTGTAGGGTATAGAGTGTAGGGTATAGAGTGTAGGGTATAGAGTGTAGGGTATAGAGTGTAGGGTATAGAGTGTAGAGTGTAGGGTATAGAGTGTAGGGTATAGAGTGTAGGGTATAGAGTGTAGAGTGTAGGGTATAGAGTGTAGGGTATAGAGTGTAGAGTGTCGGGATTAGAGTGTAGGGTATAGAGTGTGGGATGTAGAGTGTAGGGTATAGAGTGTAGAGTGTAGGGTATAGAGTGTATGGTATAGAGTGTAGGGTATAGAGTGTAGGGTATAGAGTGTAGGGAATAGAGTGTAGAGTGTAGGGTATAGAGTGTAGGGTATAGAGTGTAGGGTATAGAGTGTAGGGCATAGAGTGTAGGGTATAGAGCGTAGGGTATAGAGTGTAGAGTGTAGGGTATAGAGTGTAGGGTATAGAGTGTAGGGTATAGAGTGTAGAGTGTAGGGTATAGAGTGTAGGGTATAGAGTGTAGGGTATAGAGTGTAGGGTATAGAGTGTAGGGTATAGAGTGTAGAGTGTAGGGTATAGAGTGTAGGGTATAGAGTGTAGGGTATAGAGTGTAGAGTGTAGGGTATAGAGTGTAGGGTATAGAGTGTAGAGTGTCGGGATTAGAGTGTAGGGTATAGAGTGTGGGATGTAGAGTGTAGGGTATAGAGTGTAGAGTGTAGGGTATAGAGTGTATGGTATAGAGTGTAGGGTATAGAGTGTAGGGTATAGAGTGTAGGGAATAGAGTGTAGAGTGTAGGGTATAGAGTGTAGGGTATAGAGTGTAGGGTATAGAGTGTAGGGCATAGAGTGTAGGGTATAGAGCGTAGGGTATAGAGTGTAGAGTGTAGGGTATAGAGTGTAGGGTATAGAGTGTAGGGTATAGAGTGTAGGGTATAGAGTGTAGAGTGTAGGGTATAGAGTGAAGGGTATAGAGTGTAGGGTATAGAGTGTAGGGTATAGAGTGTAGGGTATAGAGTGTAGAGTGTAGGGTATAGAGTGTAGGGTATAGAGTGTAGGGTATAGAGTGTAGAGTGTAGGGTATAGAGTGTAGGGTATAGAGTGTAGGGTATAGAGTGTAGAGTGTAGGGTATAGAGTGTAGGGTATAGAGTGTAGGGTATAGAGTGTAGGGCATAGAGTGTAGAGTATAGAGTGTAGGGTATAGAGTGTAGAGTGTAGGGTATAGAGTGTAGGGTATAGAGTGTAGGGTATAGAGTGTAGAGTGTAGGGCATAGAGTGTAGAGTGTAGGGTATAGAGTGTAGGGTATAGAGTGTGGGGTATAGAGTGTAGAGTGTAGGGAATAGAGTGTAGAGTGTAGGGTATAGAGTGTAGGGTATAGAGTGTAGGGTAGAGAGTGTAGGGTAGAGAGTGTAGAGTATAGGGTATAGAGTGTAGGGTATAGAGTGTAGGGTATAGAGTGTTGAGTGTAGGGATTAGAGTGTAGTGTATAGAGTGTAGGGTGTAGAGTGTAGGGTATAGAGTGTAGAGTGTAGGGTATAGAGTGTATGGTATAGAGTGTAGGGTATAGAGTGTGGGGTGTAGAGTGTGGGGTGTAGAGTGTAGGGTATAGAGTGTAGGGTATAGAGTGTAGGGTATAGAGTGTAGGTGATAGGGTGTAGAGTGTAAGGTATAGAGTGTAGAGTGTAGGGCATAGAGTGTAGAGTGTAGGGTATAGAGTGTAGGGTATAGAGTGTAGGGTATAGAGTGTAGGGTATAGAGTGTAGAGTGTAGGGTATAGAGTGTAGAGTGTAGGGTATAGAGTGTAGAGTGTAGGGCATAGAGTGTAGAGTGTAGGTATAGAGTGTAGGGTATAGAGTGTAGGGTATAGAGTGTAGAGTGTAGGTTATAGAGTGTAGAGTGTAGGGTATAGAGTGTAGGGTATAGAGTGTAGGGTATAGAGTGTAGAGTGTAGGATTAGAGTGTAGGGTATAGAGTGTAGGTTGTAGAGTGTAGGGTATAGAGTGTAGAGTGTAGGGTATAGAGTGTATGGTATAGAGTGTAAGGTATAGAGTGTAGGGTATAGAGTGTAGGGTATAGAGTGTAGGGTATAGAGTTTAGGGTATAGAGTGTAGGGAATAGAGTGTAGAGTGTAAGGTATAGAGTGTAGAGTGTAGGGTATAGAGTGTAGGGTATAGAGTGTAGAGTGTAGGGATTAGAGTGTAGGGTATAGAGTGTAGGGTGTAGAGTGTAGGGTATAGAGTGTAGAGTGTAGGGTATAGAGTGTATGGTATAGAGTGTAGGGTATAGAGTGTAGGGTGTAGAGTGTAGGGTATAGAGTGTAGGGTATAGAGTGTAGGGAATAGAGTGTAGAGTGTAAGGTATAGAGTGTAGGGTATAGAGTGTAGGGTATAGAGTGTAGAGTGAAGGGATTAGAGTGTAGGGTATAGAGTGTTGGGTGTAGAGTGTAGGGTATAGAGTGTAGAGTGTAGGGTATAGAGTGTATGGTATAGAGTGTAGGGTATAGAGTGTAGGGTGTAGAGTGTAGGGTATAGAGTGTAGGGTATAGAGTGTAGGGTATAGAGTGTAGGGAATAGAGTGTAGAGTGTAAGGTATAGAGTGTAGAGTGTAGGGTATAGAGTGTAGGGTATAGACTGTAGGGTATTGAGTGTAGGGTATAGAGTGTAGGGTATAGATTGTAGAGTGTAGGCTATAGAGTGTAGGGTATAGAGTGTAGAGTGTAGGGTATAGAGTGTAGGGTATAGAGTGTAGGGTATAGAGTGTAGGGTATAGAGTGTAAAGTGTAGGGTATAGTGTGTAGGGTATAGAGTGCAGGGTGTAGAGTGTAGGGTATAGAGTGTAGGGTATAGAGTGTAGAGTGTAGGGTATAGAGTGTATGCTATAGAGTGTATGGTGTAGAGTGTATGGTACAGAGTGTAGGGTATAGAGTGTAGAGTGTATGGTATAGAGTGTAGGGTATAGAGTGTAGGGTATAGAGTGTATGTTATAGAGTGTAGGGTATAGAGTGTAGGGTAGAGAGTGTAGAGTGTAGGGTATAGAATGTAGGGTATAGAGTGTAGGGTATAGAGTGTAGAGTGTCGGAATTAGAGTGTAGGGTATAGAGTGTAGGATGTAGAGTGTAGGGTATAGAGTGTAGAGTGTAGGGTATAGAGTGTATGGTATAGAGTGTAGGGTATAGAGTGTAGGGTGTAGAGTGTAGGGTATAGAGTGTAGGGTATAGAGTGTAGGGTATAGAGTGTAGGGTATAGAGTGTAGGGAATAGAGTGTAGAGTGTAAGGTATAGAGTGTAGAGTGTAGGGTATAGAGTGTAGGGTATAGAGTGTAGGGTATAGACTGTAGGGAATAGAGTGTAGAGTGTAAGGTATAGAGTGTAGAGTGTAGGGTATAGAGTGTAGGGTATAGAGTGTGGAGTGTAGGGATTAGAGTGTAGGGTATAGAGTGTAAGGTGTAGAGTGTAGGGTATAGAGTGTAGAGTGTAGAGTATAGAGTGTATGGTATAGAGTGTAGGGTATAGAGTGTATGGTGTAGAGTGTAGGGTATAGAGTGTAGGGTATAGAGTGTAGGGTATAGAGTGTAGGGTATAGAGTGTAGAGTGTAAGGTATAGAGTGTAGAGTGTAGGGTATAGAGTGTAGGGTATAGACTGTAGGGTATAGAGTGTAGGGTATAGATTGTAGAGTGTAGGCTATGGAGTGTAGGGTATAGAGTGTAGAGTGTAGGGTATAGAGTGTAGGGTATAGAGTGTAGGGTATAGAGTGTAGGGTATAGAGTGTAGAGTGTAGGGTATAGTGTGTAGGGTATAGAGTGCAGGGTGTAGAGTGTAGGGTATAGAGTGTAAGATATAGAGTGTAGAGTGTAGGGTATAGAGTGTATGCTATTGAGTGTATGGTGTAGAGTGTATGGTATAGAGTGTAGGGTATAGAGTGTAGAGTGTATGGTATAGAGTGTAGGGTATAGAGTGTAGGGTATAGAGTGTATGTTATAGAGTGTAGGGTATAGAGTGTAGAGTGTAAGGTATAGAGTTTAGAGTGTAGGGTATAGAGTGTAGGGTATAGAGTGTAAGGTATAGAGTGTAGGGTGTAGAGTGTAGGGTATAGAGTGTAGGGTATAGAGTGTAGGGTATAGAGTGTACGGTATAGAGTGTAGGGTATGGAGTGTATGGTATAGAGTGTAGGGTGTAGAGTGTAGGGTATAGAGTGTAGGGTATAGAGTGTAGGGTATAGAGTGTAGGGTATAGAGTGTAGGGTATAGAGTGTAGGGTATAGAGTGTAGAGTTTAGAGTGTAGGGAATAGAGTGTAGGGTATAGAGTGTAAGGTATAGAGTGTAGGGTGTAGAGTGTAGGGTATAGAGTGTAGGGTATAGAGTGTAGGGTATAGAGTGTACGGTATAGAGTGTAGGGTATAGAGTGTATGGTATAGAGTGTAGGGTATAGAGTGTAGGGTATAGAGTGTATGGTATAGAGTGTATGTTATAGAGTGTAGGGTATAGAGTGTAGAGTGTAGAGTGTAGGGTATAGAGTGTAGAGTTTAGAGTGTAGGGTATAGAGTGTAGAGTGTAGGGTATAGAGTGTATGTTATAGAGTGTAGGGTATAGAGTGTAGAGTGTAGAGTGTAGGGTATAGAGTGTAGAGTTTAGAGTGTAGGGTATAGAGTGTAGAGTGTAGGGTATAGAGTTTAGAGTGTAGGGTATAGAGTGTAGGGTATAGAGTGTAAGGTATAGAGTGTAGGTTGTAGAGTGTAGGGTATAGAGTGTAGGGTATAGAGTGTAGGGAATAGAGTGTAGGGTATAGAGTGTAGGGTATAGAGTGTAGAGTGTAGGGTATAGAGTTTAGAGTGTAGGGTATAGAGTGTAGGGTATAGAGTGTAAGGTATAGAGTGTAGGGTGTAGAGTGTAGGGTATAGAGTGTAGGGTATAGAGTGTAGGGTATAGAGTGTAGGGAGTAGAGTGTAGGGTATAGAGTGTAGGGTTCAGAGTGTAGGGTATAGAGTGTAGGGTATAGAGTGTATGGTATAGAGTGTAGGGTATAGAGTGTAGGGTATAGAGTGTAGGGTATAGAGTGTAGGGTATAGAGTGTAGAGTGTAGGGTATAGAGTGTAGGGTATAGAGTGTAGGGTATAGAGTGTAGAGTGTAGGGTATAGAGTGTAGGGTATAGAGTGTAGGGTATAGAGTGTAGGGTGTAGAGTGTAGGGTATAGAGTGTAGAGTATAGAATGTAGGGTATAGAGTGTAGGGTATAGAGTGTAGGGAATAGAGTGTAGAGTGTAAGGTATAGAGTGTAGGGTATAGAGTGTACGGTATAGAGTGTAGGGTATAGAGTGTATGGTATAGAGTGTAGGGTATAGAGTGTAGAGTGTAGGGTATAGAGTGTAGGGATTAGAGTGTAGGGTATAGAGTGTAGGGTGTAGAGTGTAGGGTATAGAGTGTAGAGTGTAGGGTATAGAGTGTATGGTATAGAGTGTAGGGTATAGAGTGTAGGGTGTAGAGTGTAGGGTATAGAGTGTAGGGTATAGAGTGTAGGGTATAGAGTGTAGGGTATAGAGTGTAGGGAATAGAGTGTAGAGTGTAATGTATAGAGTGTAGAGTGTAGGGTATAGAGTGTAAGGTATAGAGTGTAGAGTGTTGGGATTAGAGTGTAGGGTATAGAGTGTAGGGTGTAGAGTGTAGGGTATAGAGTGTAGAGTGTAGGGTATAGAGTATATGGTATAGAGTGTAGGGTATAGAGTGTAGGGTGTAGAGTGTAGGGTATAGAGTGTAGGGTATAGAGTGTAGGGTATAGAGTGTACGGTATAGAGTGTAGGGTATAGAGTGTAGAGTGTAGGGTATAGAGTGTAGGGTATAGACTGTAGGGTATAGAGTGTAGGGTATAGAGTGTAGGGTATAGATTGTAGAGTGTAGGCTATAGAGTGTAGGGTATAGAATGTAGAGTGTAGGGTATAGAGTGTAGGGTATAGAGTGTAGGGTATAGAGTGTAGAGTGTAGGTTATAGAGTGTAGAGTGTAGGGTATAGAGTGTAGGGTATAGAGTGTAGGGTATAGAGTGTAGAGTGTAGGATTAGAGTGTAGGGTATAGAGTGTAGGTTGTAGAGTGTAGGGTATAGAGTGTAGAGTGTAGGGTATAGAGTGTATGGTATAGAGTGTAAGGTATAGAGTGTAGGGTATAGAGTGTAGGGTATAGAGTGTAGGGTATAGAGTTTAGGGTATAGAGTGTAGGGAATAGAGTGTAGAGTGTAAGGTATAGAGTGTAGAGTGTAGGGTATAGAGTGTAGGGTATAGAGTGTAGAGTGTAGGGATTAGAGTGTAGGGTATAGAGTGTAGGGTGTAGAGTGTAGGGTATAGAGTGTAGAGTGTAGGGTATAGAGTGTATGGTATAGAGTGTAGGGTATAGAGTGTAGGGTGTAGAGTGTAGGGTATAGAGTGTAGGGTATAGAGTGTAGGGAATAGAGTGTAGAGTGTAAGGTATAGAGTGTAGGGTATAGAGTGTAGGGTATAGAGTGTAGAGTGAAGGGATTAGAGTGTAGGGTATAGAGTGTTGGGTGTAGAGTGTAGGGTATAGAGTGTAGAGTGTAGGGTATAGAGTGTATGGTATAGAGTGTAGGGTATAGAGTGTAGGGTGTAGAGTGTAGGGTATAGAGTGTAGGGTATAGAGTGTAGGGTATAGAGTGTAGGGAATAGAGTGTAGAGTGTAAGGTATAGAGTGTAGAGTGTAGGGTATAGAGTGTAGGGTATAGACTGTAGGGTATTGAGTGTAGGGTATAGAGTGTAGGGTATAGATTGTAGAGTGTAGGCTATAGAGTGTAGGGTATAGAGTGTAGAGTGTAGGGTATAGAGTGTAGGGTATAGAGTGTAGGGTATAGAGTGTAGGGTATAGAGTGTAAAGTGTAGGGTATAGTGTGTAGGGTATAGAGTGCAGGGTGTAGAGTGTAGGGTATAGAGTGTAGGGTATAGAGTGTAGAGTGTAGGGTATAGAGTGTATGCTATAGAGTGTATGGTGTAGAGTGTATGGTACAGAGTGTAGGGTATAGAGTGTAGAGTGTATGGTATAGAGTGTAGGGTATAGAGTGTAGGGTATAGAGTGTATGTTATAGAGTGTAGGGTATAGAGTGTAGGGTAGAGAGTGTAGAGTGTAGGGTATAGAATGTAGGGTATAGAGTGTAGGGTATAGAGTGTAGAGTGTCGGAATTAGAGTGTAGGGTATAGAGTGTAGGATGTAGAGTGTAGGGTATAGAGTGTAGAGTGTAGGGTATAGAGTGTATGGTATAGAGTGTAGGGTATAGAGTGTAGGGTGTAGAGTGTAGGGTATAGAGTGTAGGGTATAGAGTGTAGGGTATAGAGTGTAGGGTATAGAGTGTAGGGAATAGAGTGTAGAGTGTAAGGTATAGAGTGTAGAGTGTAGGGTATAGAGTGTAGGGTATAGAGTGTAGGGTATAGACTGTAGGGAATAGAGTGTAGAGTGTAAGGTATAGAGTGTAGAGTGTAGGGTATAGAGTGTAGGGTATAGAGTGTGGAGTGTAGGGATTAGAGTGTAGGGTATAGAGTGTAAGGTGTAGAGTGTAGGGTATAGAGTGTAGAGTGTAGAGTATAGAGTGTATGGTATAGAGTGTAGGGTATAGAGTGTATGGTGTAGAGTGTAGGGTATAGAGTGTAGGGTATAGAGTGTAGGGTATAGAGTGTAGGGTATAGAGTGTAGAGTGTAAGGTATAGAGTGTAGAGTGTAGGGTATAGAGTGTAGGGTATAGACTGTAGGGTATAGAGTGTAGGGTATAGATTGTAGAGTGTAGGCTATGGAGTGTAGGGTATAGAGTGTAGAGTGTAGGGTATAGAGTGTAGGGTATAGAGTGTAGGGTATAGAGTGTAGGGTATAGAGTGTAGAGTGTAGGGTATAGTGTGTAGGGTATAGAGTGCAGGGTGTAGAGTGTAGGGTATAGAGTGTAAGATATAGAGTGTAGAGTGTAGGGTATAGAGTGTATGCTATTGAGTGTATGGTGTAGAGTGTATGGTATAGAGTGTAGGGTATAGAGTGTAGAGTGTATGGTATAGAGTGTAGGGTATAGAGTGTAGGGTATAGAGTGTATGTTATAGAGTGTAGGGTATAGAGTGTAGAGTGTAAGGTATAGAGTTTAGAGTGTAGGGTATAGAGTGTAGGGTATAGAGTGTAAGGTATAGAGTGTAGGGTGTAGAGTGTAGGGTATAGAGTGTAGGGTATAGAGTGTAGGGTATAGAGTGTACGGTATAGAGTGTAGGGTATGGAGTGTATGGTATAGAGTGTAGGGTGTAGAGTGTAGGGTATAGAGTGTAGGGTATAGAGTGTAGGGTATAGAGTGTAGGGTATAGAGTGTAGGGTATAGAGTGTAGGGTATAGAGTGTAGAGTTTAGAGTGTAGGGAATAGAGTGTAGGGTATAGAGTGTAAGGTATAGAGTGTAGGGTGTAGAGTGTAGGGTATAGAGTGTAGGGTATAGAGTGTAGGGTATAGAGTGTACGGTATAGAGTGTAGGGTATAGAGTGTATGGTATAGAGTGTAGGGTATAGAGTGTAGGGTATAGAGTGTATGGTATAGAGTGTATGTTATAGAGTGTAGGGTATAGAGTGTAGAGTGTAGAGTGTAGGGTATAGAGTGTAGAGTTTAGAGTGTAGGGTATAGAGTGTAGAGTGTAGGGTATAGAGTGTATGTTATAGAGTGTAGGGTATAGAGTGTAGAGTGTAGAGTGTAGGGTATAGAGTGTAGAGTTTAGAGTGTAGGGTATAGAGTGTAGAGTGTAGGGTATAGAGTTTAGAGTGTAGGGTATAGAGTGTAGGGTATAGAGTGTAAGGTATAGAGTGTAGGTTGTAGAGTGTAGGGTATAGAGTGTAGGGTATAGAGTGTAGGGAATAGAGTGTAGGGTATAGAGTGTAGGGTATAGAGTGTAGAGTGTAGGGTATAGAGTTTAGAGTGTAGGGTATAGAGTGTAGGGTATAGAGTGTAAGGTATAGAGTGTAGGGTGTAGAGTGTAGGGTATAGAGTGTAGGGTATAGAGTGTAGGGTATAGAGTGTAGGGAGTAGAGTGTAGGGTATAGAGTGTAGGGTTCAGAGTGTAGGGTATAGAGTGTAGGGTATAGAGTGTATGGTATAGAGTGTAGGGTATAGAGTGTAGGGTATAGAGTGTAGGGTATAGAGTGTAGGGTATAGAGTGTAGAGTGTAGGGTATAGAGTGTAGGGTATAGAGTGTAGGGTATAGAGTGTAGAGTGTAGGGTATAGAGTGTAGGGTATAGAGTGTAGGGTATAGAGTGTAGGGTGTAGAGTGTAGGGTATAGAGTGTAGAGTATAGAATGTAGGGTATAGAGTGTAGGGTATAGAGTGTAGGGAATAGAGTGTAGAGTGTAAGGTATAGAGTGTAGGGTATAGAGTGTACGGTATAGAGTGTAGGGTATAGAGTGTATGGTATAGAGTGTAGGGTATAGAGTGTAGAGTGTAGGGTATAGAGTGTAGGGATTAGAGTGTAGGGTATAGAGTGTAGGGTGTAGAGTGTAGGGTATAGAGTGTAGAGTGTAGGGTATAGAGTGTATGGTATAGAGTGTAGGGTATAGAGTGTAGGGTGTAGAGTGTAGGGTATAGAGTGTAGGGTATAGAGTGTAGGGTATAGAGTGTAGGGTATAGAGTGTAGGGAATAGAGTGTAGAGTGTAATGTATAGAGTGTAGAGTGTAGGGTATAGAGTGTAAGGTATAGAGTGTAGAGTGTTGGGATTAGAGTGTAGGGTATAGAGTGTAGGGTGTAGAGTGTAGGGTATAGAGTGTAGAGTGTAGGGTATAGAGTATATGGTATAGAGTGTAGGGTATAGAGTGTAGGGTGTAGAGTGTAGGGTATAGAGTGTAGGGTATAGAGTGTAGGGTATAGAGTGTACGGTATAGAGTGTAGGGTATAGAGTGTAGAGTGTAGGGTATAGAGTGTAGGGTATAGACTGTAGGGTATAGAGTGTAGGGTATAGAGTGTAGGGTATAGATTGTAGAGTGTAGGCTATAGAGTGTAGGGTATAGAATGTAGAGTGTAGGGTATAGAGTGTAGGGTATAGAGTGTAGGGTATAGAGTGTAGAGTGTAGGGTATAGTGTGTAGGATAGAGTGTAGGGTATAGAGTGTAGGGTATAGAGTGTATGGTATAGAGTGTAGGGTATAGAGTGTAGGGTATAGAGTGTAGGGTATAGAGTGTAGGGTATAGAGTGTAGAGTGTAGGGTATAGAGTGTAGGGTATAGAGTGTAGGGTATAGAGTGTAGAGTGTAGGGTATAGTGTGTAGGATAGAGTGTAGGGTATAGAGTGTAGGGTATAGTGTATGGTATAGAGTGTAGGGTATAGAGTGTAGGGTATAGAGTGTAGGGTATAGAGTGTAGGGTAGAGAGTGTAGAGGGGAGGGTATAGAGTGTAGGGTATAGAGTGTAGAGTGTAGGGGTTAGAGTGTAGGGTATAGAGTGTAGGGTGTAGAGTGTAGGGTATAGAGTGTAGAGTGTAGGGTATAGAGTGTAGGGTATAGAGTGTAGGGAATAGAGTGTAGAGTGTAAGGTATAGAGTGTAGACTGTAGGGTATAGAGTGTAGGGTATAGAGTGTAGAGTGTTGGGATTAGAGTGTAGGGTATAGAGTGTAGGGTGTAGAGTGTAGGGTATAGAGTGTAGAGTGTAGGGTATAGAGTATATGGTATAGAGTGTAGGGTATAGAGTGTAGGGTGTAGAGTGTAGGGTATAGAGTGTAGGGTATAGAGTGTAGGGTATAGAGTGTAGGGTACAGAGTGTAGGGAATAGAGTGTAGAGTGTAAGGTATAGAGTGTAGAGTGTAGGGTATAGAGTGTAGGGTATAGACTGTAGGGTATAGAGTGTAGGGTATAGATTGTAGAGTGTAGGCTATAGAGTGTAGGGTATAGAGTGTAGAGTGTACGGTACAGAGTGTAGGGTATAGAGTGTAGGGTATATAGTGTAGAGTGTAGGGTATAGTGTGTAGGGTATAGAGTGCAGGGTGTAGAGTGTAGGGTATAGAGTGTAGGGTATAGAGTGTAGAGTGTAGGGTATAGAGTGTAGAGTGTAGGGTATAGAGTGTATGCTATAGAGTGTATGGTGTAGAGTGTATGGTATAGAGTGTAGGGTATAGAGTGTAGAGTGTATGGTATAGAGTGTAGGGTATAGAGTGTAGGGTATAGAGTGTATGTTATAGAGTGTAGGGTATAGAGTGTAGAGTGTAGGGTATAGAGTTTAGAGTGTAGGGTATAGAGTGTAGGTTATAGAGTGTAAGGTATAGAGTGTAGGGTGTAGAGTGTAGGGTATAGAGTGTAGGGTATAGAGTGTAGGGTATAGAGTGTACGGTATAGAATGTAGGGTATGGAGTGTATCGTATAGAGTGTAGGGTATAGAGTGTAGAGTGTAGGGTATAGAGTGTAGGGTATAGAGTGTAGGGTATAGAGTGTAGAGTGTAGGGTATAGAGTTTAGAGTGTAGGGTATAGAGTGTAGGGTATAGAGTGTAAGGTATAGAGTGTAGGGTGTAGAGTGTAGGGTATAGAGTGTAGGGTATAGAGTGTAGGGTATAGAGTGTACGGTATAGAGTGTAGGGTATAGAGTGTATGGTATAGAGTGTAGGGTATAGAGTGTAGGGTATAGAGTGTATGGTATAGAGTGTAGGGTATAGAGTGTAGGGTATAGAGTGTATGTTATAGAGTGTAGGGTATAGAGTGTAGAGTGTAGAGTGTAGGGTATACAGTGTAGAGTGTAGGGTATAGAGTGTAGAGTGTAGAGTATAGAGTGTAGAGTGTAGGGTATAGAGTTTAGAGTGTAGGGTATAGAGTGTAGGGTATAGAGTGTAAGGTATAGAGTGTAGGGTGTAGAGTGTAGGGTATAGAGTGTAGGGTATAGAGTGTAGGGTATAGAGTGTAGGGTATAGAGTGTAGGGTATAGAGTGTAGAGTGTAGGGTATAGAGTTTAGAGTGTAGGGTATAGAGTGTAGGGTATAGAGTGTAAAGTATAGAGTGTAGGGTGTAGAGTGTAGGGTATAGAGTGTAGGGTATAGAGTGTAGGGTATAGAGTGTACGGTATAGAGTGTAGGGTATAGAGTGTATGGTATAGAGTGTAGGGTATAGAGTGTAGGTATAGAGTGTAGGGTATAGAGTGTATGGTATAGATTGTAGGGTATAGAGTGTAGGGTATAGAGTGTATGTTATAGAGTGTAGGGTATAGAGTGTAGGGTATAGAGTTTAGAGTGTAGGGTATAGAGAGTAGGGTATAGAGTGTAAGGTATAGAGTGTAGGGTGTAGAGTGTAGGGTATAGAGTGTAGGGCATAGGGTGTAGGGTATAGAGTGTTGGGTATAGAGTGTAGAGTGTAGGGTATAGAGTGTAGGGTATAGAGTGTAGGGTATAGAGTGTAGAGTGTAGGGTACAGAGTGTAAGGTATTGAGTGTAGGCTATAGAGTGTAGGGTATAGAGTGTAGGGTATAGAGTGTAGGGTATAGAGTGTAGGGTATAGAGTGTAGAGTGTAGGGATTAGAGTGTAGGGTATAGAGTGTAGGGTGTAGAGTGTAGGGTATAGAGTGTAGAGTGTAGGGTATAGAGTGTATGGTATAGAGTGTAGGGTATAGAGTGTAGGGTGTAGAGTGTAGGGTATAGAGTGTAGGGTATAGAGTGTAGGGTATAGAGTGTACGGTATAGAGTGTAGGGTATAGAGTGTATGGTATAGAGTGTAGGGTATAGAGTGTAGGTATAGAGTGTAGGGTATAGAGTGTATGGTATAGATTGTAGGGTATAGAGTGTAGGGTATAGAGTGTATGTTATAGAGTGTAGGGTATAGAGTGTAGGGTATAGAGTTTAGAGTGTAGGGTATAGAGAGTAGGGTATAGAGTGTAAGGTATAGAGTGTAGGGTGTAGAGTGTAGGGTATAGAGTGTAGGGCATAGGGTGTAGGGTATAGAGTGTTGGGTATAGAGTGTAGAGTGTAGGGTATAGAGTGTAGGGTATAGAGTGTAGGGTATAGAGTGTAGAGTGTAGGGTACAGAGTGTAAGGTATTGAGTGTAGGCTATAGAGTGTAGGGTATAGAGTGTAGGGTATAGAGTGTAGGGTATAGAGTGTAGGGTATAGAGTGTAGAGTGTAGGGATTAGAGTGTAGGGTATAGAGTGTAGGGTGTAGAGTGTAGGGTATAGAGTGTAGAGTGTAGGGTATAGAGTGTATGGTATAGAGTGTAGGGTATAGAGTGTAGGGTGTAGAGTGTAGGGTATAGAGTGTAGAGTGTAGGGTATAGAGTGTATGGTATAGAGTGTAGGGTATAGAGTGTAGGGTATAGAGTGTAGAGTATAGAGTGTCGGGCAAAGAGTGTAGGGTATAGAGTGTAGGGTATAGAGTGTAGGGTATAGAGTGTAGGGTATAGAGTGTAGGGTATATAGTGTAGAGTGTAGGGTATAGAGTGTAGGGTATAGAGTGTAGGGAATAGAGTGTAGGGTATAGAGTGCAGGGTATAGAGTGTAGAGTGTAGGGTATAGAGTGTAGAGTGTAGGTTATAGAGTGTAGGGTATAGAGTGTAGGGTATAGAATTTAGAGTGTAGGGTATAGAGTGTAGGGTATAGAGTGTAGGGAGTGGAGTGTAGGGTATAGAGTGTAGGGTATAGAGTGTAGGGTATAGAGTGTAGGGTATAGAGTGTATGGTATAGAGTGTAGGGTATAGAGTGTAGGGTATAGAGTGTAGGGTATAGAGTGTAGGGTATAGAGTGTAGAGTGTAGGGTATAGAGTGTAGAGTGTAGGGTATAGAGTGTAGGGTATAGAGTGTAGGGTAGAGAGTGTAGAGTGTAGGGTATAGAGTGTAGGGTATAGAGTGTAGGGTATAGAGTGTAGGGTGTAGAGTGTAGGGTATAGAGTGTAGGGTATAGAGTGTAGGGAATAGAGTGTAGAGTGTAAGGTATAGAGTGTAGGGTATAGAGTGTACGGTATAGAGTGTAGGGTATAGAGTGTATGGTATAGAGTGTAGGGTATAGAGTGTAGAGTGTAGGGTATAGAGTGTAGGGTATAGAGTGTAGGGTATATAGTGTAGAGTGTAGGGTATAGAGTGTAGGGTATAGAGTGTAGGGAATAGAATGTAGGGTATAGAGTGCAGGGTATAGAGTGTAGAGTGTAGGGTATAGAGTGTAGAGTGTAGGTTATAGAGTGTAGGGTATAGAATTTAGAGTGTAGGGTATAGAGTGTAGGGTATAGAGTGTAGGGAGTAGAGTGTAGGGTATAGAGTGTAGGGTATAGAGTGTAGGGTATAGAGTGTAGGGTATAGAGTGTATGGTATAGAGTGTAGGGTATAGAGTGTAGGGTATAGAGTGTAGGGTATAGAGTGTAGGGTATAGAGTGTAGAGTGTAGGGTATAGAGTGTAGAGTGTAGGGTATAGAGTGTAGGGTATAGAGTGTAGGGTAGAGAGTGTAGAGTGTAGGGTATAGAGTGTAGGGTATAGAGTGTAGGGTATAGAGTGTAGGGTGTAGAGTGTAGGGTATAGAGTGTAGGGTATAGAGTGTAGGGAATAGAGTGTAGAGTGTAAGGTATAGAGTGTAGGGTATAGAGTGTACGGTATAGAGTGTAGGGTATAGAGTGTATGGTATAGAGTGTAGGGTATAGAGTGTAGAGTGTAGGGTATAGAGTGTAGGGATTAGAGTGTAGGGTATAGAGTGTAGGGTGTAGAGTGTAGGGTATAGAGTGTAGAGTGTAGGGTATAGAGTGTATGGTATAGAGTGTAGGGTATAGAGTGTAGGGTATAGAGTGTAGGGAATAGAGTGTAGAGTGTAAGGTATAGAGTGTAGGGTATAGAGTGTAGGGTATAGAGTGTAGAGTGTTGGGATTAGAGTGTAGGGTATAGAGTGTAGGGTGTAGAGTGTAGGGTATAGAGTGTAGAGTGTAGGGTATAGAGTATATGGTATAGAGTGTAGGGTATAGAGTGTAGGGTGTAGAGTGTAGGGTATAGAGTGTAGGGTATAGAGTGTAGGGAATAGAGTGTAGAGTGTAAGGTATAGAGTGTAGAGTGTAGGGTATAGAGTGTAGGGTATAGAGTGTAGAGTGTAGGGATTAGAGTGTAGGGTATAGAGTGAGGGTATAGAGTGTAGGGTATAGAGTGTAGAGTGTAGGGTATAGAGTGTAGGGTATATAGTGTAGGGTATAGAGTGTAGGGCATAGACTGTAGGGTATAGAGTGTAGGGTATAGAGTGTAGGGTATAGAGTGTAGGGTATAGAGTGTAGGGTATAGAGTGTAGAGTGTAGGGTATAGAGTGTAGGGTATAGAGTGTAGGGTATAGAGTGTAGGGTATAGAGTGTAGGGTATAGAGTGTAGGGCATAGAGTGTAGGGTATAGAGTGTAGGGTATAGAGTGTAGGGTATTGAGTGTAGGGTATAGAGTGCAGGGTATAGAGTGTAAGGCATAGAGTGTAGGGTATAGAGTGTAGGGTATAGAGTGTAGGGTATTGAGTGTAGGGTATAGAGTGTAGAGTGTAGGGTATAGAGTGTAGGGTATAGAGTGTAGGGTATAGAGTGTAGAGTGTAGGGTGTAGAGTGTAGGGTATAGAGTGTAGGGTATAGAGTGTAGGGTATAGAGTGTAGGTATAGATTGTAGGGCATAGAGTGTAGGGTATAGAGTGTAGGGTATAGAGTGTAGAGTGTAGGGTATAGAGTGTAGGGTATAGAGTGTAGGGTATAGAGTGTAGAGTGTAGGGTATAGAGTGTAGGGTATAGAGTGTAGGGTATAGAGTGTAGAGTGTAGGGTATAGAGTGTAGGGTATAGAGTGTAGGGTATAGAGTGTAGGGCATAGAGTGTAGGGTATAGAGTGTAGGGTATAGAGTATAGAGTGTAGGGTATAGAGTGTAGGGTATAGAGTGTAGGGTATAGAGTGTAGAGTGTAGGGCATAGAGTGTAGAGTGTAGGGTATAGAGTGTAGGGTATAAAGTGTAGGGTATAGAGTGTAGAGTGTAGGGTATAGAGTGTAGGGTATAGAGTGTAGGGTAGAGAGTGTAGGGTAGAGAGTGTAGAGTGTACGGTATAGAGTGTAGGGTATAGAGTGTAGGGTATAGAGTGTAGAGTGTAGGGATTAGAGTGTAGGGTATAGAGTGTAGGGTGTAGATTGTAGGGTATAGAGTGTAGAGTGTAGGGTATAGAGTGTATGGTATAGAGAGTAGGGTATAGAGTGTGGGGTGTAGAGTGTAGGGTATGGAGTGTAGGGTATAGAGTGTAGGGTATAGAGTGTAGGGAATAGAGTGTAGAGTGTAAGGTATAGAGTGTAGGGTATAGAGTGTATGGTATAGAGTGTAGGGTATAGAGTGTAGGGTGTAGAGTGTTGGGTATAGAGTGTACGGTATAGAGTGTAGGGTATAGAGTGTAGGGTATAGAGTGTAGGGTATAGAGTGTAGGGAATAGAGTGTAGAGTGTAAGGTATAGAGTGTATAGTGTAGGGTATAGAGTGTAGGGTATAGAGTGTAGAGTGTAGGGATTAGAGTGTAGGGTATAGAGTGTAGGGTATAGAGTGTAGGGTATAGAGTGTAGGGTATAGAGTGTAGAGTGTAGGGTATAGAGTGTAGAGTGTAGGGTATAGAGTGTAGGGTATAGAGTGTAGGGTATAGAGTGTAGGGTAGAGTGTGTAGAGTGTAGGGTATAGAGTGTAGGGTATAGAGTGTAGGGTATAGAGTGTAGAGTGTAGGGATTAGAGTGTAGGGTATAGATTGTAGGGTGTAGAGTGTAGGGTATAGAGTGTAGAGTGTAGGGTATAGAGTGTATGGTATAGAGTGTAGGGTATAGAGTGTAGGGTGTAGAGTGTAGGGTATAGAGTGTAGGGTATAGAGTGTAGGGTATAGAGTGTAGGGTATAGAGTGTAGAGTGTAGGGATTAGAGTGTAGGGTATAGAGTGTAGGGTGTAGAGTGTAGGTTATAGAGTGTAGAGTGTAGGGTATAGAGTGTATGGTATAGAGTGTAGGGTATAGAGTGTAGGGTGTAGAGTGTAGGGTATAGAGTGTAGGGTATAGAGTGTAGGGTATAGAGTGTAGGGTATAAAGTGTAGAGTGAAGGGATTAGAGTGTAGGGTATAGAGTGTAGGGTGTAGAGTGTAGGGTATAGAGTGTAGAGTGTAGGGTATAGAGTATATGGTATAGAGTGTAGGGTATAGAGTGTAGGGTGTAGAGTGTAGGGTATAGAGTGTAGGGTATAGAGTGTAGGGAATAGAGTGTAGAGTGTAAGGTATAGAGTGTAGAGTGTAGGGTATAGAGTGTAGGGTATAGAGTGTAGAGTGTAGGGATTAGAGTGTAGGGTATAGAGTGAGGGTATAGAGTGTAGGGTATAGAGTGTAGAGTGTAGGGTATAGAGTGTAGGGTATATAGTGTAGGGTATAGAGTGTAGGGCATAGACTGTAGGGTATAGAGTGTAGGGTATAGAGTGTAGGGTATAGAGTGTAGGGTATAGAGTGTAGGGTATAGAGTGTAGAGTGTAGGGTATAGAGTGTAGGGTATAGAGTGTAGGGTATAGAGTGTAGGGTATAGAGTGTAGGGTATAGAGTGTAGGGCATAGAGTGTAGGGTATAGAGTGTAGGGTATAGAGTGTAGGGTATTGAGTGTAGGGTATAGAGTGCAGGGTATAGAGTGTAAGGCATAGAGTGTAGGGTATAGAGTGTAGGGTATAGAGTGTAGGGTATTGAGTGTAGGGTATAGAGTGTAGAGTGTAGGGTATAGAGTGTAGGGTATAGAGTGTAGGGTATAGAGTGTAGAGTGTAGGGTGTAGAGTGTAGGGTATAGAGTGTAGGGTATAGAGTGTAGGGTATAGAGTGTAGGTATAGATTGTAGGGCATAGAGTGTAGGGTATAGAGTGTAGGGTATAGAGTGTAGAGTGTAGGGTATAGAGTGTAGGGTATAGAGTGTAGGGTATAGAGTGTAGAGTGTAGGGTATAGAGTGTAGGGTATAGAGTGTAGGGTATAGAGTGTAGAGTGTAGGGTATAGAGTGTAGGGTATAGAGTGTAGGGTATAGAGTGTAGGGCATAGAGTGTAGGGTATAGAGTGTAGGGTATAGAGTATAGAGTGTAGGGTATAGAGTGTAGGGTATAGAGTGTAGGGTATAGAGTGTAGAGTGTAGGGCATAGAGTGTAGAGTGTAGGGTATAGAGTGTAGGGTATAAAGTGTAGGGTATAGAGTGTAGAGTGTAGGGTATAGAGTGTAGGGTATAGAGTGTAGGGTAGAGAGTGTAGGGTAGAGAGTGTAGAGTGTACGGTATAGAGTGTAGGGTATAGAGTGTAGGGTATAGAGTGTAGAGTGTAGGGATTAGAGTGTAGGGTATAGAGTGTAGGGTGTAGATTGTAGGGTATAGAGTGTAGAGTGTAGGGTATAGAGTGTATGGTATAGAGAGTAGGGTATAGAGTGTGGGGTGTAGAGTGTAGGGTATAGAGTGTAGGGTATAGAGTGTAGGGTATAGAGTGTAGGGAATAGAGTGTAGAGTGTAAGGTATAGAGTGTAGGGTATAGAGTGTATGGTATAGAGTGTAGGGTATAGAGTGTAGGGTGTAGAGTGTTGGGTATAGAGTGTACGGTATAGAGTGTAGGGTATAGAGTGTAGGGTATAGAGTGTAGGGTATAGAGTGTAGGGAATAGAGTGTAGAGTGTAAGGTATAGAGTGTATAGTGTAGGGTATAGAGTGTAGGGTATAGAGTGTAGAGTGTAGGGATTAGAGTGTAGGGTATAGAGTGTAGGGTATAGAGTGTAGAGTGTAGGGTATAGAGTGTAGAGTGTAGGGTATAGAGTGTAGAGTGTAGGGTATAGAGTGTAGGGTATAGAGTGTAGGGTATAGAGTGTAGGGTAGAGTGTGTAGAGTGTAGGGTATAGAGTGTAGGGTATAGAGTGTAGGGTATAGAGTGTAGAGTGTAGGGATTAGAGTGTAGGGTATAGATTGTAGGGTGTAGAGTGTAGGGTATAGAGTGTAGAGTGTAGGGTATAGAGTGTATGGTATAGAGTGTAGGGTATAGAGTGTAGGGTGTAGAGTGTAGGGTATAGAGTGTAGGGTATAGAGTGTAGGGTATAGAGTGTAGGGTATAGAGTGTAGAGTGTAGGGATTAGAGTGTAGGGTATAGAGTGTAGGGTGTAGAGTGTAGGTTATAGAGTGTAGAGTGTAGGGTATAGAGTGTATGGTATAGAGTGTAGGGTATAGAGTGTAGGGTGTAGAGTGTAGGGTATAGAGTGTAGGGTATAGAGTGTAGGGTATAGAGTGTAGGGTATAAAGTGTAGAGTGAAGGGATTAGAGTGTAGGGTATAGAGTGTAGGGTGTAGAGTGTAGGGTATAGAGTGTAGAGTGTAGGGTATAGAGTGTATGGTATAGAGTGTAGGATATAGAGTGTAGGGTGTAGAGTGTAGGGTATAGAGTGTAGGGTATAGAGTGTAGGGTATAGAGTGTAGGGTATAGAGTGTAGGGAATAGATTGTAGAGTGTAAGGTATAGAGTGTAGAGTGTAGGGTATCGAGTGTAGGGTATAGAGTGTAGGGTATAGAGTGTAGGGTATAGATTGTAGAGTGTAGGCTATAGAGTGTAGGGTATAGAGTGTAGAGTGTAGGGTATAGAGTGTAGGGTATAGAGTGTAGGGTACAGAGTGTAGGGTATAGAGTGTAGAGTGTAGGGTATAGTGTGTAGGGTATAGAGTGCAGGGTGTAGAGTGTAGGGTATAGAGTGTAGGGTATAGAGTGTAGAGTGTAGGGTATAAAGTGTATGCTATAGAGTGTATGGTGTAGAGTGTATGGTATAGAGTGTAGGGTATAGAGTGTAGGGTATAGAGTGTATGTTATAGAGTGTAGGGTATAGAGTGTAGGGTAGAGAGTGTAGAGTGTAGGGTATAGAGTGTAGGGTATAGAGTGTAGGGTATAGAGTGTAGAGTGTAGGGATTAGAGTGTAGGGTATAGAGTGTAGGGTGTGGAGTGTAGGGTATAGAGTGTAGAGTGTAGGGTATAGAGTGTAGATAATAGAGTGTAGGGTATAGAGTGTAGAGTGTCGGGATTAGAGTGTAGGGTATAGAGTGTAGGATGTAGAGTGTAGGGTATAGAGTGTAGAGTGTAGGGTATAGAGTGTATGGTATAGCGTGTAGGGTATAGAGTGTAGGGTGTAGAGTGTAGGGTATAGAGTGTAGGGTATAGAGTGTAGGGTATAGAGTGTAGGGTGTAGAGTGTAGGGTATAGAGTGTATGGTATAGAGTGTAGGGTATAGAGTGTATGGTATAGAGTGTAGAGTGTAGGATATAGAGTGTAGGGTATAGAGTGTAGAGTGTAGGGTACAGAGTGTAGGGTATAGAGTGTAGGGTATAGAGTGTAGAGTGTAGGGATTAGAGTGTAGGGTATAGAGTGTAGGGTATAGAGTGTAGAGTGTAGGGTATAGATTGTAGGGTATAGAGTGTAGAGTGTATGGTATAGAGTGTAGGGTATATAGTGTAGGGTATAGAGTGTAGGGTATAGAGTGTAGAGTGTAGGTTATAGAGTGTAGGGTATAGAGTGTAGGGTATAGAGTGTAGAGTGTAGGGTATAGAGTGTAGGGTATAGAGTGTAGGGTATAGAGTGTAGGGCATAGAGTGTAGGGTATAGAGTGAAGGGTGTAGAGTGTAGGGCATAGAGTGTAGGGTATAGAGTGTAGAGTGTAGGGTATAGAGTGTAGGGTATAGAGTGTAGGGTATAGAGTGTAGGGTATAGAGTGTAGGGTATAGAGTGTAGAGTGTAGGGTATAGCGTGTAGAGTGTAGGGTATAGAGTGTAGGGTACAGAGTGTAGGGTATAGAGTGTAGGGTATAGAGTGTAGAGTGTAGGGATTAGAGTGTAGGGTATAGAGTGTAGGGTGTGGAGTGTAGGGTATAGAGTGTAGAGTGTAGGGTATAGAGTGTAGATAATAGAGTGTAGGGTATAGAGTGTAGAGTGTCGGGATTAGAGTGTAGGGTATAGAGTGTAGGATGTAGAGTGTAGGGTATAGAGTGTAGAGTGTAGGGTATAGAGTGTATGGTATAGCGTGTAGGGTATAGAGTGTAGGGTGTAGAGTGTAGGGTATAGAGTGTATGGTATAGAGTGTAGAGTGTAGGATATAGAGTGTAGGGTATAGAGTGTAGAGTGTAGGGTACAGAGTGTAGGGTATAGAGTGTAGGGTATAGAGTGTAGAGTGTAGGGATTAGAGTGTAGGGTATAGAGTGTAGGGTATAGAGTGTAGAGTGTAGGGTATAGATTGTAGGGTATAGAGTGTAGAGTGTATGGTATAGAGTGTAGGGTATATAGTGTAGGGTATAGAGTGTAGGGTATAGAGTGTAGAGTGTAGGGTATAGAGTGTAGGGTATAGAGTGTAGGGTATAGAGTGTAGGGTATAGAGTGTAGAGTGTAGGGATTAGAGTGTAGGGTATAGAGTGTAGGGTGTAGAGTGTAGGTTATAGAGTGTAGAGTGTAGGGTATAGAGTGTATGGTATAGAGTGTAGGGTATAGAGTGTAGGGTGTAGAGTGTAGGGTATAGAGTGTAGGGTATAGAGTGTAGGGTATAGAGTGTAGGGTATAAAGTGTAGAGTGAAGGGATTAGAGTGTAGGGTATAGAGTGTAGGGTGTAGAGTGTAGGGTATAGAGTGTAGAGTGTAGGGTATAGAGTGTATGGTATAGAGTGTAGGATATAGAGTGTAGGGTGTAGAGTGTAGGGTATAGAGTGTAGGGTATAGAGTGTAGGGTATAGAGTGTAGGGTATAGAGTGTAGGGAATAGATTGTAGAGTGTAAGGTATAGAGTGTAGAGTGTAGGGTATCGAGTGTAGGGTATAGAGTGTAGGGTATAGAGTGTAGGGTATAGATTGTAGAGTGTAGGCTATAGAGTGTAGGGTATAGAGTGTAGAGTGTAGGGTATAGAGTGTAGGGTATAGAGTGTAGGGTACAGAGTGTAGGGTATAGAGTGTAGAGTGTAGGGTATAGTGTGTAGGGTATAGAGTGCAGGGTGTAGAGTGTAGGGTATAGAGTGTAGGGTATAGAGTGTAGAGTGTAGGGTATAAAGTGTATGCTATAGAGTGTATGGTGTAGAGTGTATGGTATAGAGTGTAGGGTATAGAGTGTAGGGTATAGAGTGTATGTTATAGAGTGTAGGGTATAGAGTGTAGGGTAGAGAGTGTAGAGTGTAGGGTATAGAGTGTAGGGTATAGAGTGTAGGGTATAGAGTGTAGAGTGTAGGGATTAGAGTGTAGGGTATAGAGTGTAGGGTGTGGAGTGTAGGGTATAGAGTGTAGAGTGTAGGGTATAGAGTGTAGATAATAGAGTGTAGGGTATAGAGTGTAGAGTGTCGGGATTAGAGTGTAGGGTATAGAGTGTAGGATGTAGAGTGTAGGGTATAGAGTGTAGAGTGTAGGGTATAGAGTGTATGGTATAGCGTGTAGGGTATAGAGTGTAGGGTGTAGAGTGTAGGGTATAGAGTGTAGGGTATAGAGTGTAGGGTATAGAGTGTAGGGTGTAGAGTGTAGGGTATAGAGTGTATGGTATAGAGTGTAGGGTATAGAGTGTATGGTATAGAGTGTAGAGTGTAGGATATAGAGTGTAGGGTATAGAGTGTAGAGTGTAGGGTACAGAGTGTAGGGTATAGAGTGTAGGGTATAGAGTGTAGAGTGTAGGGATTAGAGTGTAGGGTATAGAGTGTAGGGTATAGAGTGTAGAGTGTAGGGTATAGATTGTAGGGTATAGAGTGTAGAGTGTATGGTATAGAGTGTAGGGTATATAGTGTAGGGTATAGAGTGTAGGGTATAGAGTGTAGAGTGTAGGTTATAGAGTGTAGGGTATAGAGTGTAGGGTATAGAGTGTAGAGTGTAGGGTATAGAGTGTAGGGTATAGAGTGTAGGGTATAGAGTGTAGGGCATAGAGTGTAGGGTATAGAGTGTAGGGTGTAGAGTGTAGGGCATAGAGTGTAGGGTATAGAGTGTAGAGTGTAGGGTATAGAGTGTAGGGTATAGAGTGTAGGGTATAGAGTGTAGGGTATAGAGTGTAGGGTATAGAGTGTAGAGTGTAGGGTATAGCGTGTAGAGTGTAGGGTATAGAGTGTAGGGTACAGAGTGTAGGGTATAGAGTGTAGGGTATAGAGTGTAGAGTGTAGGGATTAGAGTGTAGGGTATAGAGTGTAGGGTGTGGAGTGTAGGGTATAGAGTGTAGAGTGTAGGGTATAGAGTGTAGATAATAGAGTGTAGGGTATAGAGTGTAGAGTGTCGGGATTAGAGTGTAGGGTATAGAGTGTAGGATGTAGAGTGTAGGGTATAGAGTGTAGAGTGTAGGGTATAGAGTGTATGGTATAGCGTGTAGGGTATAGAGTGTAGGGTGTAGAGTGTAGGGTATAGAGTGTAGGGTATAGAGTGTAGGGTAAAGAGTGTAGGGTGTAGAGTGTAGGGTATAGAGTGTATGGTATAGAGTGTAGGGTATAGAGTGTATGGTATAGAGTGTAGAGTGTAGGATATAGAGTGTAGGGTATAGAGTGTAGAGTGTAGGGTACAGAGTGTAGGGTATAGAGTGTAGGGTATAGAGTGTAGAGTGTAGGGATTAGAGTGTAGGGTATAGAGTGTAGGGTATAGAGTGTAGAGTGTAGGGTATAGATTGTAGGGTATAGAGTGTAGAGTGTATGGTATAGAGTGTAGGGTATATAGTGTAGGGTATAGAGTGTAGGGTATAGAGTGTAGAGTGTAGGTTATAGAGTGTAGGGTATAGAGTGTAGGGTATAGAGTGTAGAGTGTAGGGTATAGAGTGTAGGGTATAGAGTGTAGGGTATAGAGTGTAGGGCATAGAGTGTAGGGTATAGAGTGTAGGGTGTAGAGTGTAGGGCATAGAGTGTAGGGTATAGAGTGTAGAGTGTAGGGTATAGAGTGTAGGGTATAGAGTGTAGGGTATAGAGTGTAGGGTATAGAGTGTAGGGTATAGAGTGTAGAGTGTAGGGTATAGCGTGTAGAGTGTAGGGTATAGAGTGTAGGGTATAGAGTGTAGGGTATAGAGTGTAGGGTATAGAGTGTAGAGTGTAGGGTATAGAGTGTAGAGTGTAGGGTATAGAGTGTATGGTATAGAGTGTAGGGTATAGAGTGTAGGGTGTAGAGTGTTGGGTATAGAGTGTAGGGTATAGAGTGTAGGGTATAGAGTGTAGGGTATAGAGTGTAGGGTATAGAGTGTAGGGAATAGAGTGTAGAGTGTAAGATATAGAGTGTAGAGTGTAGGGTATAGAGTGTAGGGTATAGAGTGTAGAGTGTAGGGATTAGAGTGTAGGGTATAGAGTGTAGGGTATAGAGTGTAGGGTATAGAGTGTAGGGTATAGAGTGTAGAGTGTAGGGTATAGAGTGTAGATTGTAGGGTATAGAGTGTAGGGTATAGAGTGTAGGGTATAGAGTGTAGGGTAGAGCGTGTAGAGTGTAGGGTATAGAGTGTAGGGTATAGAGTGTAGGGTATAGAGTGTAGAGTGTAGGGATTAGAGTGTAGGGTATAGAGTGTAGGGTGTAGAGTGTAGGGTATAGAGTGTAGAGTGTAGGGTATAGAGTGTATGGTATAGAGTGTAGGGTATAGAGTGTAGGGTGTAGAGTGTAGGGTATAGAGTGTAGGGTATAGAGTGTAGGGTATAGAGTGTAGGGAATAGAGTGTAGAGTGTAAGGTATAGAGTGTAGAGTGTAGGGTATAGAGTGTAGGGTATAGAGTGTAGAGTGAAGGGATTAAAGTGTAGGGTATAGAGTGTAGGGTGTAGAGTGTAGGGTATAGAGTGTAGAGTGTAGGGTATAGAGTGTATGGTATAGAGTGTAGGGTATAGAGTGTAGGGTGTAGAGTGTAGGGTATATAGTGTAGGGTATAGAGTGTAGGGTATAGAGTGTAGGGTATAGAGTGTAGGGAATAGAGTGTAGAGTGTAAGGTATAGAGTGTAGAGTATAGGGTATAGAGTGTAGGGTATAGACTGTAGGGTATAGAGTGTAGGGTATAGAGTGTAGGGTATAGATTGTAGAGTGTAGGCTATAGAGTGTAGGGTATAGAGTGTAGAGTGTAGGGTATAGAGTGTAGGGTATAGAGTGTAGGGTATAGAGTGTAGAGTGTAGGGTATAGTGTGTAGGGTATAGAGTGCAGGGTGTAGAGTGTAGGGTATAGAGTGTAGAGTGTAGGGTATAGAGTGTATGCTATAGAGTGTATGGTGTAGAGTGTAGGGTATAGATTGTAGAGTGTATGGTATAGAGTGTAGGGTATAGAGTGTAGGGTATAGAGTGTATGTTATAGAGTGTAGGGTATATAGTGTAGGGTATAGAGTGTAGGGCATAGACTGTAGGGTATAGAGTGTAGGGTATAGAGTGTAGAGTGTAGGGTATAGAGTGTAGGGTATAGAGTGTAGGGTATAGAGTGTAGAGTGTAGGGTATAGAGTGTAGGGTATAGAGTGTAGGGTATAGAGTGTAGGGTATAGAGTGTAGGGCATAGAGTGTAGGGTATAGAGTGTAGGGTATAGAGTGTAGGGTATTGAGTGTAGGGTATAGAGTGTAGGGTATAGAGTGTAGGGCATAGAGTGTAGGGTATAGAGTGTAGGGTATAGAGTGTAGGGTATTGAGTGTAGGGTATAGAGTGTAGAGTGTAGGGTATAGAGTGTAGGGTATAGAGTGTAGGGTATAGAGTGTAGAGTGTAGGGTGTAGAGTGTAGGGTGTAGAGTGTAGGGTATAGAGTGTAGGGTATAGAGTGTAGGGTATAGAGTGTAGGTATAGAGTGTAGGGCATAGAGTGTAGGGTATAGAGTGTAGGGTATAGAGTGTAGAGTGTAGGGTATAGAGTGTAGGGTATAGAGTGTAGGGTATAGAGTGTAGAGTGTAGGGTATAGAGTGTAGGGTATAGAGTGTAGGGTATAGAGTGTAGAGTGTAGGGTATAGAGTGTAGGGTATAGAGTGTAGGGTATAGAGTGTAGAGTGTAGGGTATAGTGTGTAGGGTATAGAGTGCAGGGTGTAGAGTGTAGGGTATAGAGTGTAGGGTATAGAGTGTAGAGTGTAGGGTATAGAGTGTATGCTATAGAGTGTATGGTGTAGAGTGTATGGTATAGAGTGTAGGGTATAGAGTGTAGGGTATAGAGTGTATGTTATAGAGTGTAGGGTATAGAGTGTAGGGTAGAGAGTGTAGAGTGTAGGGTATAGAGTGTAGATAATAGAGTGTAGGGTATAGAGTGTAGAGTGTCGGGATTAGAGTGTAGGGTATAGAGTGTAGGATGTAGAGTGTAGGGTATAGAGTGTAGAGTGTAGGGTATAGAGTGTATGGTATAGCGTGTAGGGTATAGAGTGTAGGGTGTAGAGTGTAGGGTATAGAGTGTAGGGTATAGAGTGTAGGGTATAGAGTGTAGGGTGTAGAGTGTAGGGTATAGAGTGTATGGTATAGAGTGTAGGGTATAGAGTGTATGGTATAGAGTGTAGAGTGTAGGATATAGAGTGTAGGGTATAGAGTGTAGAGTGTAGGGTACAGAGTGTAGGGTATAGAGTGTAGGGTATAGAGTGTAGAGTATAGGGATTAGAGTGTAGGGTATAGAGTGTAGGGTATAGAGTGTAGAGTGTAGGGTATAGATTGTAGGGTATAGAGTGTAGAGTGTATGGTATAGAGTGTAGGGTATAGAGTGTAGGGTATAGAGTGTAGGGTATAGAGTGTAGAGTGTAGGTTATAGAGTGTAGGGTATAGAGTGTAGGGTATAGAGTGTAGAGTGTAGGGTATAGAGTGTAGGGTATAGAGTGTAGGGCATAGAGTGTAGGGTATAGAGTGTAGGGTGTAGAGTGTAGGGCATAGAGTGTAGGGTATAGAGTGTAGAGTGCAGGGTATAGAGTGTAGGGTATAGAGTGTAGGGTATAGAGTGTAGGGTATAGAGTGTAGGGTATAGAGTGTAGAGTGTAGGGTATAGCGTGTAGAGTCTAGGGTATAGAGTGTAGGGTATAGAGTGTAGGGTATAGAGTGTAGGGTATAGAGTGTAGAGTGTAGGGTATAGAGTGTAGAGTGTAGGGTATAGAGTGTATGGTATAGAGTGTAGGGTATAGAGTGTAGGGTGTAGAGTGTTGGGTATAGAGTGTAGGGTATAGAGTGTAGGGTATAGAGTGTAGGGTATAGAGTGTAGGGTATAGAGTGTAGGGAATAGAGTGTAGAGTGTAAGGTATAGAGTGTAGAGTGTAGGGTATAGAGTGTAGGGTATAGAGTGTAGAGTGTAGGGATTAGAGTGTAGGGTATAGAGTGTAGGGTATAGAGTGTAGGGTATAGAGTGTAGGGTATAGAGTGTAGAGTGTAGGGTATAGAGTGTAGAGTGTAGGGTATAGAGTGTAGGGTATAGAGTGTAGGGTATAGAGTGTAGGGTAGAGTGTGTAGAGTGTAGGGTATAGAGTGTAGGGTATAGAGTGTAGGGAATAGAGTGTAGAGTGTAAGGTATAGAGTGTAGAGTGTAGGGTATAGAGTGTAGGGTATAGAGTGTAGGGTATAGAGTGTAGAGTGTAGGGTATAGTGTGTAGGGTATAGAGTGCAGGGTGTAGAGTGTAGGGTATAGAGTGTAGGGTATAGAGTGTAGAGTGTAGGGTATAGAGTGTATGCTATAGAGTGTATGGTGTAGAGTGTATGGTATAGAGTGTAGGGTATAGAGTGTAGGGTATAGAGTGTATGTTATAGAGTGTAGGGTATAGAGTGTAGGGTAGAGAGTGTAGAGTGTAGGGTATAGAGTGTAGATAATAGAGTGTAGGGTATAGAGTGTAGAGTGTCGGGATTAGAGTGTAGGGTATAGAGTGTAGGATGTAGAGTGTAGGGTATAGAGTGTAGAGTGTAGGGTATAGAGTGTATGGTATAGCGTGTAGGGTATAGAGTGTAGGGTGTAGAGTGTAGGGTATAGAGTGTAGGGTATAGAGTGTAGGGTATAGAGTGTAGGGTGTAGAGTGTAGGGTATAGAGTGTATGGTATAGAGTGTAGGGTATAGAGTGTATGGTATAGAGTGTAGAGTGTAGGATATAGAGTGTAGGGTATAGAGTGTAGAGTGTAGGGTACAGAGTGTAGGGTATAGAGTGTAGGGTATAGAGTGTAGAGTATAGGGATTAGAGTGTAGGGTATAGAGTGTAGGGTATAGAGTGTAGAGTGTAGGGTATAGATTGTAGGGTATAGAGTGTAGAGTGTATGGTATAGAGTGTAGGGTATAGAGTGTAGGGTATAGAGTGTAGGGTATAGAGTGTAGAGTGTAGGTTATAGAGTGTAGGGTATAGAGTGTAGAGTGTAGGGTATAGAGTGTAGGGTATAGAGTGTAGGGCATAGAGTGTAGGGTATAGAGTGTAGGGTGTAGAGTGTAGGGCATAGAGTGTAGGGTATAGAGTGTAGGGTATAGAGTGTATGGTATAGAGTGTAGGGTATAGAGTGTAGGGTGTAGAGTGTTGGGTATAGAGTGTAGGGTATAGAGTGTAGGGTATAGAGTGTAGGGTATAGAGTGTAGGGTATAGAGTGTAGGGAATAGAGTGTAGAGTGTAAGGTATAGAGTGTAGAGTGTAGGGTATAGAGTGTAGGGTATAGAGTGTAGAGTGTAGGGATTAGAGTGTAGGGTATAGAGTGTAGGGTATAGAGTGTAGGGTATAGAGTGTAGGGTATAGAGTGTAGAGTGTAGGGTATAGAGTGTAGAGTGTAGGGTATAGAGTGTAGGGTATAGAGTGTAGGGTATAGAGTGTAGGGTAGAGTGTGTAGAGTGTAGGGTATAGAGTGTAGGGTATAGAGTGTAGGGTATAGAGTGTAGAGTGTAGGGATTAGAGTGTAGGGTATAGAGTGTAGGGTGTAGAGTGTAGGGTATAGAGTGTAGAGTGTAGGGTATAGAGTGTATGGTATAGAGTGTAGGGTATAGAGTGTAGGGTGTAGAGTGTAGGGTATAGAGTGTAGGGTATAGAGTGTAGGGTATAGAGTGTAGGGAATAGAGTGTAGAGTGTAAGGTATAGAGTGTAGAGTGTAGGGTATAGAGTGTAGGGTATAGAGTGTAGAGTGAAGGGATTAAAGTGTACGGTATAGAGTGTAGGGTGTAGAGTGTAGGGTATAGAGTGTAGAGTGTAGGGTATAGAGTGTATGGTATAGAGTGTAGGGTATAGAGTGTAGGGTGTAGAGTGTAGGGTATAGAGTGTAGGGTATAGAGTGTAGGGTATAGAGTGTAGGGTATAGAGTGTAGGGAATAGAGTGTAGAGTGTAAGGTATAGAGTGTAGAGTGTAGGGTATAGAGTGTAGGGTATAGACTGTAGGGTATAGAGTGTAGGGTATAGAGTGTAGGGTATAGATTGTAGAGTGTAGGCTATAGAGTGTAGGGTATAGAGTGTAGAGTGTAGGGTATAGAGTGTAGGGTATAGAGTGTAGAGTGTAGGGTATAGAGTGTAGGGTATAGAGTGTAGGGTATAGAGTGTAGAGTGTAGGGTATAGTGTGTAGGGAATAGAGTGTAGAGTGTAAGGTATAGAGTGTAGAGTGTAGGGTATAGAGTGTAGGGTATAGAGTGTAGAGTGAAGGGATTAAAGTGTAGGGTATAGAGTGTAGGGTATAGAGTGTAGGGTATAGAGTGTAGAGTGTAGGGTATAGAGTGTATGCTATAGAGTGTATGGTGTAGAGTGTATGGTATAAAGTGTAGGGTATAGATTGTAGAGTGTAGGGTATAGAGTGTAGGGTATAGAGTGTAGGGTATAGAGTGTATGTTATAGAGTGTAGGGTATATAGTGTAGGGTATAGAGTGTAGGGCATAGACTGTAGGGTATAGAGTGTAGGGTATAGAGTGTAGGGTATAGAGTGTAGGGTATAGAGTGTAGGGTATTGAGTGTAGGGAATAGAGTGTAGGGTATAGAGTGTAGGGCATAGAGTGTAGGGTATAGAGTGTAGGGTATAGAGTGTAGGGTATTGAGTGTAGGGTATAGAGTGTAGAGTGTAGGGTATAGAGTGTAGGGTATAGAGTGTAGGGTATAGAGTGTAGAGTGTAGGGTGTAGAGTGTAGGGTATAGAGTGTAGGGTATAGAGTGTAGGGTATAGAGTGTAGGTATAGAGTGTAGGGCATAGAGTGTAGGGTATAGAGTGTAGGGTATAGAGTGTAGAGTGTAGAGTATAGAGTGTAGGGTATAGAGTGTAGGGTTTAGAGTGTAGAGTGTAGGGTATAGAGTGTAGGGTATAGAGTGTAGGGAATAGAGTGTAGAGTGTAAGGTATAGAGTGTAGAGTGTAGGGTATAGAGTGTAGGGTATAGAGTGTAGAGTGTAGGGATTAGAGTGTAGGGTATAGAGTGTAGGGTATAGAGTGTAGGGTATAGAGTGTAGAGTGTAGGGTATAGAGTGTAGGGTAAAGAGTGTAGGGTATAGAGTGTAGGGCATAGAGTGTAGGGTATAGAGTGTAGGGTATAGAGTGTAGAGTGTAGGGTATAGAGTGTAGGGTATAGAGTGTAGGGTATAGAGTGTAGAGTGTAGGGTATAGAGTGTAGGGCATAGAGTGTAGGGTATAAAGTGCAGGGTATAGAGTGTAGAGTGTAGGGTATAGAGTGTAGGGTATAGAGTGTAGGGTATAGAGTGTAGAGTGTAGGGTATAGAGTGTAGAGTGTAGGGTATAGAGTGTAGGGTATAGAGTGTAGGGTAGAGAGTGTAGAGTGTAGGGTATAGAGTGTAGGGTATAGAGTGTAGGGTATAGAGTGTAGGGTGTAGAGTGTAGGGTATAGAGTGTAGGGTGTAGAGTGTAGGGTATAGAGTGTAGGGTATAGAGTGTAGGGTATAGAGTGTAGGGAATAGAGTGTAGAGTGTAAGGTATAGAGTGTAGGGTATAGAGTGTACGGTATAGAGTGTAGGCTATAGAGTGTATGGTATAGAGTGTAGGGTATAGTTTGTAGAGTGTAGGGTATAGAGTGTAGGGATTAGAGTGTAGGGTATAGAGTGTAGGGTGTAGAGTGTAGGGTATAGAGTGTAGAGTGTAGGGTATAGAGTGTATGGTATAGAGTGTAGAGTGTAGGGTATAGAGTATATGATATAGAGTGTAGGGTATAGAGTGTAGGGAATAGAGTGTAGAGTGTAAGGTATAGAGTGTAGGGTATAGAGTGTAGGGTATAGAGTGTAGAGTGTTGGGATTAGAGTGTAGGGTATAGAGTGTAGGGTGTAGAGTGTAGGGTATAGAGTGTAGAGTGTAGGGTATAGAGTATATGGTATAGAGTGTAGGGTATAGAGTGTAGGGTGTAGAGTGTAAGGTATAGAGTGTAGGGTATAGAGTGTAGGGTATAGAGTGTAGGGAATAGAGTGTAGAGTGTAAGGTATAGAGTGTAGAGTGTAGGGTATAGAGTGTAGGGTATAGAGTGTAGAGTGTAGGGATTAGAGTGTAGGGTATAGAGTGTAGGGTATAGAGTGTAGGGTATAGAGTGTAGAGTGTAGGGTATAGAGTGTAGGGTATAGAGTGTAGGGTATAGAGTGTAGGGCATAGAGTGTAGGGTATAGAGTGTAGGGTATAGAGTGTAGAGTGTAGGGTATAGAGTGTAGGGTATAGAGTGTAGGGTATAGAGTGTAGAGTGTAGGGTATAGAGTGTAGGGTATAGAGTGTAGGGTATAGAGTGTAGGGTATAGAGTGTAGGGCATAGAGTGTAGGGTATAGAGTGTAGGGTATAGAGTGTAGAGTGTAGGGTATAGAGTGTAGGGTATTGAGTGTAGGGTATAGAGTGTAGAGTGTAGGGTATAGAGTGTAGGGTATAGAGTGTAGGGTATAGAGTGTAGAGTGTAGGGTGTAGAGTGTAGGGTATAGAGTGTAGGGTATAGAGTGTAGGGTATAGAGTGTAGGTATAGAGTGTAGGGCATAGAGTGTAGGGTATAGAGTGTAGGGTATAGAGTGTAGAGTGTAGGGTATAGAGTGTAGGGTATAGAGTGTAGGGTATAGAGTGTAGAGTGTAGGGTATAGAGTGTAGGGTATAGAGTGTAGGGTATAGAGTGTAGGGCATAGAGTGTAGGGTATAGAGTTTAGGGTATAGAGTGTAGAGTGTAGGGTATAGAGTGTAGGGTATAGAGTGTAGGGTATAGAGTGTAGGGTATAGAGTGTAGAGTGTAGGGCATAGAGTGTAGAGTGTAGGGTATAGAGTGTAGGGTATAAAGTGTAGGGTATAGAGTGTAGAGTGTAGGGTATAGAGTGTAGAGTGTAAGGTATAGAGTGTAGGGTAGAGAGTGTAGGGTAGAGAGTGTAGGGTAGAGAGTGTAGAGTGTAGGGTATAGAGTGTAGGGTATAGAGTGTAGGGTATAGAGTGTAGAGTGTAGGGATTAGAGTGTAGGGTATAGAGTGTAGGGTGTAGAGTGTAGGGTATAGAGTGTAGAGTGTAGGGTATAGAATGTATGGTATAGAGTGTAGGGTATGGAGTGTGGGGTGTAGAGTGTAGGGTATAGAGTGTAGGGTATAGAGTGTAGGGTATAGAGTGTAGGGAATAAAGTGTAGAGTGTAAGGTATAGAGTGTAGAGTGTAGGGTATAGAGTGTATGGTATAGAGTGTAGGGTATAGAGTGTAGGGTGTAGAGTGTTGGGTATAGAGTGTAGGGTATAGAGTGTAGGGTATAGAGTGTAGGGTATAGAGTGTAGGGTATAGAGTGTATGGAATAGAGTGTAGAGTGTAAGGTATAGAGTGTGTAGTGTAGGGTATAGAGTGTAGGGTATAGAGTGTAGAGTGTAGGGATTAGAGTGTAGGGTATAGAGTGTAGGGTATAGAGTGTAGGGTATAGAGTGTAGAGTGTAGGGTATAGAGTGTAGAGTGTAGGGTATAGAGTGTAGGGTATAGATTGTAGGGTATAGAGTGTAGGGTAGAGTGTGTAGAGTGTAGGGTATAGAGTGTAGGGTGTAGAGTGTAGGGTGTAGAGTGTAGGGTATAGAGTGTAGGGTATAGAGTGTAGGGTATAGAGTGTAGGGTATAGAGTGTAGGGAATAGAGTGTAGAGTGTAAGGTATAGAGTGTAGAGTGTAGGGTATAGAGTGCAGGGTATAGACTGTAGGGTATAGAGTGTAGGGTATAGAGTGTAGGGTATAGATTGTAGAGTGTAGGCTATAGAGTGTAGGGTATAGAGTGTAGAGTGTAGGGTATAGAGTGTAGGGTATAGAGTGTAGGGTATAGAGTGTAGGGTATAGAGTGTAGGGTATAGAGTGTAGAGTGTAGGGTATAGTGTGTAGGGTATAGAGTGCAGGGTGTAGAGTGTAGGGTACAGAGTGTAGGGTATAGAGTGTAGAGTGTAGGGTATAGAGTGTATGCTATAGAGTGTATGGTGTAGAGTGTATGGTATAGAGTGTAGGGTATAGAGTGTAGAGTGTATGGTATAGAGTGTAAGGTATAGAGTGTAGGGTATAGAGTGTATGTTATAGAGTGTAGGGTATAGAGTGTAGGGTAGAGAGTGTAGAGTGTAGGGTATAGAGTGTAGATAATAGAGTGTAGGGTATAGAGTGTAGAGTGTCGGGATTAGAGTGTAGGGTAAAGAGTGTAGGATGTAGAGTGTAGGGCATAGAGTGTAGAGTGTAGGGTATAGAGTGTATGGTATAGCGTGTAGGGTATAGAGTGTAGGGTGTAGAGTGTAGGGTATAGAGTGTAGGGTATAGAGTGTAGGGTATAGAGTGTAGGGTGTAGAGTGTAGGGTATAGAGTGTATGGTATAGAGTGTAGGGTATAGAGTGTATGGTATGGAGTGTAGAGTGTAGGATATAGAGTGTAGGGTATATAGTGTAGAGTGTAGGGTATAGAGTGTAGGGTATAGAGTGTAGGGTATAGAGTGTAGAGTGTAGGGATTAGAGTGTAGGGTATAGAGTGTAGGGTATAGAGTGTAGAGTGTAGGGTATAGAGTGTAGGGTATAGAGTTTAGAGTGTAGGGTATAGAGTGTAAGGTATAGAGTGTAGGGTATAGAGTGTAGGGTATAGAGTGTAGAGTGTAGGTTATAGAGTGTAGGGTATAGAGTGTAGGGTATAGAGTGTAGAGTGTAGGGTATAGAGTGTAGGGTATAGAGTGTAGGGTATAGAGTGTAGGGCATAGAGTGTAGGGTATAGAGTGTAGGGTGTAGAGTGTAGGGTATAGAGTGTAGGGTATAGAGTGTAGAGTGTAGGGTATAGAGTGTAGGGTATAGAGTGTAGGGTATAGAGTGTAGGGTATAGAGTGTAGGGTAGAGAGTGTAGGGTAGAGAGTGTAGAGTGTAGGGTATAGAGTGTAGATAATAGAGTGTAGGGTATAGAGTGTAGAGTGTCGGGATTAGAGTGTAGGGTATAGAGTGTAGGATGTAGAGTGTAGGGTATAGAGTGTAGAGTGTAGGGTATAGAGTGTATGGTATAGCGTGTAGGGTATAGAGTGTAGGGTGTAGAGTGTAGGGTATAGAGTGTAGGGTATAGAGTGTAGGGTATAGAGTGTAGGGTGTAGAGTGTAGGGTATAGAGTGTATGGTATAGAGTGTAGGGTATAGAGTGTAGGGTATAAAGTGTAGAGTGTAGGGTATAGCGTGTAGAGTGTAGGGTATAGAGTGTAGGGTATAGAGTGTAGGGTATAGAGTGTAGAGTGTAGGGTATAGAGTGTAGAGTGTAGGGTATAGAGTGTATGGTATAGAGTGTAGGGTATAGAGTGTAGGGTGTAGAGTGTTGGGTATAGAGTGTAGGGTATAGAGTGTAGGGTATAGAGTGTAGGGTATAGAGTGTAGGGAATAGAGTGTAGAGTGTAAGGTATAGAGTGTAGAGTGTAGGGTATAGAGGGTAGGGTATAGAGTGTAGAGTGTAGGGATTAGAGTGAAGGGTATAGAGTGTAGGGTATAGAGTGTAGGGTATAGAGTGTAGAGTGTAGGGTATAGAGTGTAGAGTGTAGGGTATAGAGTGTAGGGTATAGAGTGTAGGGTATAGAGTGTAGGGTAGAGTGTGTAGAGTGTAGGGTATAGAGTGTAGGGTATAGAGTGTAGGGTATAGAGTGTAGAGTGTAGGGATTAGAGTGTAGGGTATAGAGTGTAGGGTGTAGAGTGTAGGGTATAGAGTGTAGAGTGTAGGGTATAGAGTGTATGGTATAGAGTGTAGGGTGTAGAGTGTAGGGTATAGAGTGTAGGGTATAGAGTGTAGGGTATAGAGTGTAGGGAATAGAGTGTAGAGTGTAAGGTATAGAGTGTAGAGTGTAGGGTATAGAGTGTAGGGTATAGAGTGTAGAGTGAAGGGATTAGAGTGTAGGGTATAGAGTGTAGGGTGTAGAGTGTAGGGTATAGAGTGTAGAGTGTAGGGTATAGAGTTTATGGTATAGAGTGTAGGGTGTAGAGTGTAGGGTATAGAGTGTAGGGTATAGAGTGTAGGGTATAGAGTGTAGGGTATAGAGTGTAGGGAATAGAGTGTAGACTGTAAGGTATAGAGTGTAGAGTGTAGGGTATAGAGTGTAGGGTATAGACTGTAGGGTATAGAGTGTAGGGTATAGAGTGTAGGGTATAGATTGTAGAGTGTAGGCTATAGAGTGTAGGGTATAGAGTGTAGAGTGTAGGGTATAGAGTGTAGGGTATAGAGTGTAGAGTGTAGGGTATAGTGTGTAGGGTATAGAGTGCAGGGTGTAGAGTGTAGGGTATAGAGTGTAGGGTATAGAGTGTAGAGTGTAGGGTATAGAGTGTATGCTATAGAGTGTATGGTGTAGAGTGTATGGTATAGAGTGTTGGGTATAGATTGTAGAGTGTATGGTATAGAGTGTAGGGTATAGAGTGTAGGGTATAGAGTGTATGTTATAGAGTGTATGGTATAGAGTGTAGGGTAGAGAGTGTAGAGTGTAGGGTATAGAGTGTAGGGTATAGAGTGTAGGGTATAGAGTGTAGAGTGTCGGGATTAGAGTGCAGGGTATAGAGTGTAGGATGTAGAGTGTAGGGTATAGAGTGTAGAGTGTAGGGTATAGAGTGTATGGTATAGAGTGTAGGGTATAGAGTGTAGGGTGTAGAGTGTAGGGTACAGAGTGTAGGGTATAGAGTGTAGGGTATAGAGTGTAGGGTGTAGAGTGTAGGGTATAGAGTGTATGGTATAGAGTGTAGGGTATAGAATATATGGTATAGAGTGTAGAGTGTAGGATATAGAGTGTAGGGTATAGAGTGTAGAGTGTAGGGTATAGAGTGTAGGGTATAGAGTGTAGGGTATAGAGTGTAGAGTGTAGGGATTAGAGTGTAGGGTATAGAGTGTAGGGTATAGAGTGTAGAGTGTAGGGTAGAGAGTGTAGGATATAGAGTGTAGAGTGTAGGGTATAGAGTGTAGGGTATAGAGTGTAGGGTATAGAGTGTAGGGTATAGAGTGTAGAGTGTAGGGTATAGAGTGTAGGGTATAGAGTGTAGGGTATAGAGTGTAGAGTGTAGGGTATAGAGTGTAGGGTATAGAGTGTAGGGTATAGAGTGTAGGGCATAGAGTGTAGGGTATAAGGTGTAGAGTGTAGAGTGTAGGGTATAGAGTGTAGGGTATAGAGTGTAGAGTGTAGGGTATAGAGTGTAGGGTATAGAGTGTAGGGTATAGAGTGTAGGGTATAGAGTGTAGGGTATAGAGTGTAGAGTGTAGGGTATATCGTGTAGAGTGTCGGGTATAGAGTGTAGGGTATAGAGAGTAGGGTATAGAGTGTAGGGTATAGAGTGTAGAGTGTAGGGTGTAGAGTGTAGGGTATAGAGTGTATGGTATAGAGTGTAGGGTATAGAGTGTAGGGTGTAGAGTGTTGGGTATAGAGTGTAGGGTATAGAGTGTAGGGTATAGAGTGTAGGGTATAGAGTGTAGGGAATAGAGTGTAGAGTGTAAGGTATAGAGTGTAGAGTGTAGGGTATAGAGTGTAGGGTATAGAGTGTAGAGTGTAGGGATTAGAGTGTAGGGTATAGAGTGTAGGGTATAGTGTGTAGGGTATAGAGTGTAGAGTGTAGGGTATAGAGTGTAGAGTGTAGGGTATAGAGTGTAGGGTATAGAGTGTAGGGTATAGAGTGTAGGGCATAGAGTGTAGGGTATAGAGTGTAGGGTATAGAGTGTAGAGTGTAGGGTATAGAGTGTAGGGTATAGAGTGTAGGGTATAGAGTGTAGAGTGTAGGGTATAGAGTGTAGGGTATAGAATGTAGGGTATAGAGTGTAGGGTATAGAGTGTAGGGCATAGAGTGTAGGGTATAGAGTGTAGGGTATAGAGTGTAGAGTGTAGGGTATAGAGTGTAGGGTATAGAGTGTAGGGTATAGAGTGTAGAGTGTGGGGCATAGAGTGTAGAGTGTAGGGTATAGAGTGTAGGGTATAGAGTGTAGGGTAGAGAGTGTAGGGTAGAGAGTGTAGAGTGTAGGGATTAGAGTGTAGGGTATAGAGTGTAGGGTGTAGAGTGTAGGGCATAGAGTGTAGAGTGTAGGGTATAGAGTGTATGGTATAGAGTGTAGAGTATAGAGTGTAGGGTGTAGAGTGTAGGGTATAGAGTGTAGGGTATAGAGTGTAGGGTATAGAGTGTAGGGAATAGAGTGTTGAGTGTAAGGTACAGAGTGTAGAGTGTAGGGCATAGAGTGTAGAGTGTAGGGTATAGAGTGTAGGGTATAGAGTGTAGGGTATAGAGTGTAGGGTATACAGTGTAGGGTATAGAGTGTAGAGTGTAGGGTATAGAGTGTAGAGTGTAGGGTATAGAGTGTAGAGTGTAGGGCATAGAGTGTAGATTGTAGGGTATAGAGTGTAGGGTATAGAGTGTGGGGTATAGAGTGTAGGGTATAGAGTGTAGAGTGTAGGGTATAGAGTGTAGAGTGTAGGGTATAGAGTGTAGGGTACAGAGTGTAGGGTATAGAGTGTAGGGTAGAGAGTGTAGAGTGTAGGGTATAGAGTGTAGGGTATAGAGTGTAGGGTATAGAGTGTAGAGTGTAGGGATTAGAGTGTAGGGTATAGAGTGTAGGGTGTGGAGTGTAGGGTATAGAGTGTAGAGTGTAGGGTATAGAGTGTATGGTATAGAGTGTAGGGTATAGAGTGTAGGGTGTAGAGTGTAGGGTATAGAGTGTAGGGTATAGAGTGTAGGGTATAGAGTGTAGGGTATAGAGTGTAGGGAATAGAGTGTAGAGTGTAAGGTATAGAGTGTAGAGTGTAGGGTATAGACTGTAAGGTATAGAGTGTAGAGTGTAGGGATTAGAGTGTAGGGTATAGAGTGTAGGGTGTAGAGTGTAGGGCATAGAGTGTAGAGTGTAGGGTATAGAGTGTATGGTATAGAGTGTAGAGTATAGAGTGTAGGGTGTAGAGTGTAGGGTTTAGAGTGTAGGGTATAGAGTGTAGGGTATAGAGTGTAGGGAATAGAGTGTTGAGTGTAAGGTATAGAGTGTAGAGTGTAGGGTATAGAGTGTAGAGTGTAGGGATTAGAGTGTAGGGTATAGAGTGTAGGGTATAGTGTGTAGGGTATAGAGTGTAGAGTGTAGGGTATAGAGTGTAGAGTGTAGGGTATAGAGTGTAGGGTATAGAGTGTAGAGTGTAGGGTATAGAGTGTATGCTATAGAGTGTATGGTGTAGAGTGTATGGTATAGAGTGTAGGGTATACAGTGTAGAGTGTATGGTATAGAGTGTAGGGTGTAGAGTGTAGGGTATAGAGTGTATGTTATAGAGTGTAGGGTATAGAGTGTAGGGTAGAGAGTGAAGAGTGTAGGGTATAGAGTGTAGGGTATAGAGTGTAGGGTATAGAGTGTAGAGTGTAGGGATTAGAGTGTAGGGTATAGAGTGTAGGGTATAGAGTGTAGGGTGTAGAGTGTAGGGTATAGAGTGTAGGGTATAGAGTGTAGGGTATAGAGTGTAGGGAATAGAGTGTAGAGTGTGAGGTATAGAGTGTAGAGTATAGGGTATAGAGTGTAGGGTATAGAGTGTAGAGTGTAGGGATTAGAGTGTAGGGTATAGAGTGTAGGGTGTAGAGTGTAGGGTATAGAGTGTAGACTGTAGGGTATAGAGTGTATGGTATAGAGTGTAGGGTATAGAGTGTAGGGTGTAGAGTGTAGGGTATAGAGTGTAGGGTATAGAGTGTAGGGTATAGAGTGTAGGGAATCGAGTGTAGAGTGTAAGGTATAGAGTGTAGAGTGTAGGGTATAGAGTGTAGGGTATAGACTGTAGGGTATAGAGTGTAGGGTATAGATTGTAGGCTATAGAGTGTAGGGTATAGAGTGTAGGGTATAGAGTGTAGAGTGTAGGGTATAGAGTGTAGGGTATAGAGTGTAGGGTATAGAGTGTAGGGTATAGAGTGTAGAGTGTAGGGTATAGTGTGTAGGGTATAGAGTGCAGGGTGTAGAGTGTAGGGTATAGAGTGTAGGGTATAGAGTGTATGGTGTAGAGTGTATGGTATAGAGTGTAGGGTATAGATTGTAGAGTGTATGGTATAGAGTGTAGGGTATAGAGTGTAGGGTATAGAGTGTATGTTATAGAGTGTATGGTATAGAGTGTAGGGTAGAGAGTGTAGAGTGTAGGGTATAGAGTGTAGGGTATAGAGTGTAGGGTATAGAGTGTAGAGTGTCGGGATTAGAGTGTAGGGTATAGAGGGTAGGATGTAGAGTGTAGGGTATAGAGTGTAGAGTGTAGGGTATAGAGTGTATGGTATAGAGTGTAGGGTATAGAGTGTAGGGTGTAGAGTGTAGGGTATAGAGTGTAGGGTATAGAGTGTAGGGTATAGAGTGTAGGGTGTAGAGTGTAGGGTATAGAGTGTATGGTATAGAGTGTAGGGTATAGAATGTATGGTATAGAGTGTAGAGTGTAGGATATAGAGTGTAGGGTATAGAGTGTAGAGTGTAGGGTATAGAGTGTAGGGTATAGAGTGTAGGGTATAGAGTGTAGAGTGTAGGGATTAGAGTGTAGGGTATAGAGTGTAGGGTATAGAGTGTAGAGTGTAGGGTAGAGAGTGTAGGATATAGAGTGTAGAGTGTAGGGTATAGAGTGTAGGGTATAGAGTGTAGGGTATAGAGTGTAGGGTATAGAGTGTAGAGTGTAGGGTATAGAGTGTAGGGTATAGAGTGTAGGGAATAGAGTGTAGAGTGTAAGGTATAGAGTGTAGAGTGTAGGGTATAGAGTGTAGGGTATAGAGTGTAGAGTGTAGGGATTAGAGTGTAGGGTATAGAGTGTAGGGTATAGTGTGTAGGGTATAGAGTGTAGAGTGTCGGTATTAGAGTGCAGGGTATAGAGTGTAGGATGTAGAGTGTAGGGTATAGAGTGTAGAGTGTAGGGTATAGAGTGTATGGTATAGAGTGTAGGGTATAGAGTGTAGGGTGTAGAGTGTAGGGTACAGAGTGTAGGGTATAGAGTGTAGGGTATAGAGTGTAGGGTGTAGAGTGTAGGGTATAGAGTGTATGGTATAGAGTGTAGGGTATAGAATATATGGTATAGAGTGTAGAGTGTAGGATATAGAGTGTAGGGTATAGAGTGTAGAGTGTAGGGTATAGAGTGTAGGGTATAGAGTGTAGGGTATAGAGTGTAGAGTGTAGGGATTAGAGTGTAGGGTATAGAGTGTAGGGTATAGAGTGTAGAGTGTAGGGTAGAGAGTGTAGGATATAGAGTGTAGAGTGTAGGGTATAGAGTGTAGGGTATAGAGTGTAGGGTATAGAGTGTAGGGTATAGAGTGTAGAGTGTAGGGTATAGAGTGTAGGGTATAGAGTGTAGGGTATAGAGTGTAGAGTGTAGGGTATAGAGTGTAGGGTATAGTGTGTAGGGTATAGAGTGTAGAGTGTCGGGATTAGAGTGCAGGGTATAGAGTGTAGGATGTAGAGTGTAGGGTATAGAGTGTAGAGTGTAGGGTATAGAGTGTATGGTATAGAGTGTAGGGTATAGAGTGTAGGGTGTAGAGTGTAGGGTACAGAGTGTAGGGTATAGAGTGTAGGGTATAGAGTGTAGGGTGTAGAGTGTAGGGTATAGAGTGTATGGTATAGAGTGTAGGGTATAGAATATATGGTATAGAGTGTAGAGTGTAGGATATAGAGTGTAGGGTATAGAGTGTAGAGTGTAGGGTATAGAGTGTAGGGTATAGAGTGTAGGGTATAGAGTGTAGAGTGTAGGGATTAGAGTGTAGGGTATAGAGTGTAGGGTATAGAGTGTAGAGTGTAGGGTAGAGAGTGTAGGATATAGAGTGTAGAGTGTAGGGTATAGAGTGTAGGGTATAGAGTGTAGGGTATAGAGTGTAGGGTATAGAGTGTAGAGTGTAGGGTATAGAGTGTAGGGTATAGAGTGTAGGGTATAGAGTGTAGAGTGTAGGGTATAGAGTGTAGGGTATAGAGTGTAGGGTATAGAGTGTAGGGCATAGAGTGTAGGGTATAAGGTGTAGAGTGTAGAGTGTAGGGTATAGAGTGTAGGGTATAGAGTGTAGAGTGTAGGGTATAGAGTGTAGGGTATAGAGTGTAGGGTATAGAGTGTAGGGTATAGAGTGTAGGGTATAGAGTGTAGAGTGTAGGGTATATCGTGTAGAGTGTCGGGTATAGAGTGTAGGGTATAGAGAGTAGGGTATAGAGTGTAGGGTATAGAGTGTAGAGTGTAGGGTGTAGAGTGTAGGGTATAGAGTGTATGGTATAGAGTGTAGGGTATAGAGTGTAGGGTGTAGAGTGTTGGGTATAGAGTGTAGGGTATAGAGTGTAGGGTATAGAGTGTAGGGAATAGAGTGTAGAGTGTAAGGTATAGAGTGTAGAGTGTAGGGTATAGAGTGTAGGGTATAGAGTGTAGAGTGTAGGGATTAGAGTGTAGGGTATAGAGTGTAGGGTATAGTGTGTAGGGTATAGAGTGTACAGTGTAGGGTATAGAGTGTAGAGTGTAGGGCATAGAGTGTAGGGTATAGAGTGTAGGGTATAGAGTGTAGAGTGTAGGGTATAGAGTGTAGGGTATAGAGTGTAGGGTATAGAGTGTAGAGTGTAGGGTATAGAGTGTAGGGTATAGAATGTAGGGTATAGAGTGTAGGGTATAGAGTGTAGGGCATAGAGTGTAGGGTATAGAGTGTAGGGTATAGAGTGTAGAGTGTAGGGTATAGAGTGTAGGGTATAGAGTGTAGGGTATAGAGTGTAGAGTGTGGGGCATAGAGTGTAGAGTGTAGGGTATAGAGTGTAGGGTATAGAGTGTAGGGTAGAGAGTGTAGGGTAGAGAGTGTAGAGTGTAGGGATTAGAGTGTAGGGTATAGAGTGTAGGGTGTAGAGTGTAGGGCATAGAGTGTAGAGTGTAGGGTATAGAGTGTATGGTATAGAGTGTAGAGTATAGAGTGTAGGGTGTAGAGTGTAGGGTATAGAGTGTAGGGTATAGAGTGTAGGGTATAGAGTGTAGGGAATAGAGTGTTGAGTGTAAGGTACAGAGTGTAGAGTGTAGGGCATAGAGTGTAGAGTGTAGGGTATAGAGTGTAGGGTATAGAGTGTAGGGTATAGAGTGTAGGGTATACAGTGTAGGGTATAGAGTGTAGAGTGTAGGGTATAGAGTGTAGAGTGTAGGGTATAGAGTGTAGAGTGTAGGGCATAGAGTGTAGATTGTAGGGTATAGAGTGTAGGGTATAGAGTGTGGGGTATAGAGTGTAGGGTATAGAGTGTAGAGTGTAGGGTATAGAGTGTAGAGTGTAGGGTATAGAGTGTAGGGTACAGAGTGTAGGGTATAGAGTGTAGGGTAGAGAGTGTAGAGTGTAGGGTATAGAGTGTAGGGTATAGAGTGTAGGGTATAGAGTGTAGAGTGTAGGGATTAGAGTGTAGGGTATAGAGTGTAGGGTGTGGAGTGTAGGGTATAGAGTGTAGAGTGTAGGGTATAGAGTGTATGGTATAGAGTGTAGGGTATAGAGTGTAGGGTGTAGAGTGTAGGGTATAGAGTGTAGGGTATAGAGTGTAGGGTATAGAGTGTAGGGTATAGAGTGTAGGGAATATTGTGTAGAGTGTAAGGTATAGAGTGTAGAGTGTAGGGTATAGACTGTAAGGTATAGAGTGTAGAGTGTAGGGATTAGAGTGTAGGGTATAGAGTGTAGGGTGTAGAGTGTAGGGCATAGAGTGTAGAGTGTAGGGTATAGAGTGTATGGTATAGAGTGTAGAGTATAGAGTGTAGGGTGTAGAGTGTAGGGTATAGAGTGTAGGGTATAGAGTGTAGGGTATAGAGTGTAGGGAATAGAGTGTTGAGTGTAAGGTATAGAGTGTAGAGTGTAGGGTATAGAGTGTAGGGTATAGAGTGTAGAGTGTAGGGATTAGAGTGTAGGGTATAGAGTGTAGGGTATAGTGTGTAGGGTATAGAGTGTAGAGTGTAGGGTATAGAGTGTAGAGTGTAGGGTATAGAGTGTAGGGTATAGAGTGTAGAGTGTAGGGTATAGAGTGTATGCTATAGAGTGTATGGTGTAGAGTGTATGGTATAGAGTGTAGGGTATACAGTGTAGAGTGTATGGTATAGAGTGTAGGGTGTAGAGTGTAGGGTATAGAGTGTATGTTATAGAGTGTAGGTTATAGAGTGTAGGGTAGAGAGTGAAGAGTGTAGGGTATAGAGTGTAGGGTATAGAGTGTAGGGTATAGAGTGTAGAGTGTAGGGATTAGAGTGTAGGGTATAGAGTGTAGGGTATAGAGTGTAGGGTGTAGAGTGTAGGGTATAGAGTGTAGGGTATAGAGTGTAGGGTATAGAGTGTAGGGAATAGAGTGTAGAGTGTGAGGTATAGAGTGTAGAGTATAGGGTATAGAGTGTAGGGTATAGAGTGTAGAGTGTAGGGATTAGAGTGTAGGGTATAGAGTGTAGGGTGTAGAGTGTAGGGTATAGAGTGTAGACTGTAGGGTATAGAGTGTATGGTATAGATTGTAGGCTATAGAGTGTAGGGTATAGAGTGTAGGGTATAGAGTGTAGAGTGTAGGGTATAGAGTGTAGGGTATAGAGTGTAGGGTATAGAGTGTAGGGTATAGAGTGTAGAGTGTAGGGTATAGTGTGTAGGGTATAGAGTGCAGGGTGTAGAGTGTAGGGTATAGAGTGTAGGGTATAGAGTGTATGGTGTAGAGTGTATGGTATAGAGTGTAGGGTATAGATTGTAGAGTGTATGGTATAGAGTGTAGGGTATAGAGTGTAGGGTATAGAGTGTATGTTATAGAGTGTATGGTATAGAGTGTAGGGTAGAGAGTGTAGAGTGTAGGGTATAGAGTGTAGGGTATAGAGTGTAGGGTATAGAGTGTAGAGTGTCGGGATTAGAGTGTAGGGTATAGAGGGTAGGATGTAGAGTGTAGGGTATAGAGTGTAGAGTGTAGGGTATAGAGTGTATGGTATAGAGTGTAGGGTATAGAGTGTAGGGTGTAGAGTGTAGGGTATAGAGTGTAGGGTATAGAGTGTAGGGTATAGAGTGTAGGGTGTAGAGTGTAGGGTATAGAGTGTATGGTATAGAGTGTAGGGTATAGAATGTATGGTATAGAGTGTAGAGTGTAGGATATAGAGTGTAGGGTATAGAGTGTAGAGTGTAGGGTATAGAGTGTAGGGTATAGAGTGTAGGGTATAGAGTGTAGAGTGTAGGGATTAGAGTGTAGGGTATAGAGTGTAGGGTATAGAGTGTAGAGTGTAGGGTAGAGAGTGTAGGATATAGAGTGTAGAGTGTAGGGTATAGAGTGTAGGGTATAGAGTGTAGGGTATAGAGTGTAGGGTATAGAGTGTAGAGTGTAGGGTATAGAGTGTAGGGTATAGAGTGTAGGGAATAGAGTGTAGAGTGTAAGGTATAGAGTGTAGAGTGTAGGGTATAGAGTGTAGGGTATAGAGTGTAGAGTGTAGGGATTAGAGTGTAGGGTATAGAGTGTAGGGTATAGTGTGTAGGGTATAGAGTGTAGAGTGTCGGGATTAGAGTGCAGGGTATAGAGTGTAGGATGTAGAGTGTAGGGTATAGAGTGTAAAGTGTAGGGTATAGAGTGTATGGTATAGAGTGTAGGGTATAGAGTGTAGGGTGTAGAGTGTAGGGTACAGAGTGTAGGGTATAGAGTGTAGGGTATAGAGTGTAGGGTGTAGAGTGTAGGGTATAGAGTGTATGGTATAGAGTGTAGGGTATAGAATATATGGTATAGAGTGTAGAGTGTAGGATATAGAGTGTAGGGTATAGAGTGTAGAGTGTAGGGTATAGAGTGTAGGGTATAGAGTGTAGGGTATAGAGTGTAGAGTGTAGGGATTAGAGTGTAGGGTATAGAGTGTAGGGTATAGAGTGTAGAGTGTAGGGTAGAGAGTGTAGGATATAGAGTGTAGAGTGTAGGGTATAGAGTGTAGGGTATAGAGTGTAGGGTATAGAGTGTAGGGTATAGAGTGTAGAGTGTAGGGTATAGAGTGTAGGGTATAGAGTGTAGGGTATAGAGTGTAGAGTGTAGGGTATAGAGTGTAGGGTATAGAGTGTAGGGTATAGAGTGTAGGGCATAGAGTGTAGGGTATAAGGTGTAGAGTGTAGAGTGTAGGGTATAGAGTGTAGGGTATAGAGTGTAGAGTGTAGGGTATAGAGTGTAGGGTATAGAGTGTAGGGTATAGAGTGTAGGGTATAGAGTGTAGGGTATAGAGTGTAGAGTGTAGGGTATATCGTGTAGAGTGTCGGGTATAGAGTGTAGGGTATAGAGAGTAGGGTATAGAGTGTAGGGTATAGAGTGTAGAGTGTAGGGTGTAGAGTGTAGGGTATAGAGTGTATGGTATAGAGTGTAGGGTATAGAGTGTAGGGTGTAGAGTGTTGGGTATAGAGTGTAGGGTATAGAGTGTAGGGTATAGAGTGTAGGGTATAGAGTGTAGGGAATAGAGTGTAGAGTGTAAGGTATAGAGTGTAGAGTGTAGGGTATAGAGTGTAGGGTATAGAGTGTAGAGTGTAGGGATTAGAGTGTAGGGTATAGAGTGTAGGGTATAGTGTGTAGGGTATAGAGTGTAGAGTGTAGGGTATAGAGTGTAGAGTGTAGGGTATAGAGTGTAGGGTATAGAGTGTAGGGTATAGAGTGTAGGGCATAGAGTGTAGGGTATAGAGTGTAGGGTATAGAGTGTAGAGTGTAGGGTATAGAGTGTAGGGTATAGAGTGTAGGGTATAGAGTGTAGAGTGTAGGGTATAGAGTGTAGGGTATAGAATGTAGGGTATAGAGTGTAGGGTATAGAGTGTAGGGCATAGAGTGTAGGGTATAGAGTGTAGGGTATAGAGTGTAGGGAATAGAGTGTAGAGTGTAAGGTATAGAGTGTAGAGTGTAGGGTATAGAGTGTAGGGTATAGAGTGTAGAGTGTAGGGATTAGAGTGTAGGGTATAGAGTGTAGGGTATAGTGTGTAGGGTATAGAGTGTAGAGTGTAGGGTATAGAGTGTAGAGTGTAGGGTATAGAGTGTAGGGTATAGAGTGTAGGGTATAGAGTGTAGGGCATAGAGTGTAGGGTATAGAGTGTAGGGTATAGAGTGTAGAGTGTAGGGTATAGAGTGTAGGGTATAGAGTGTAGGGTATAGAGTGTAGAGTGTAGGGTATAGAGTGTAGGGTATAGAATGTAGGGTATAGAGTGTAGGGTATAGAGTGTAGGGCATAGAGTGTAGGGTATAGAGTGTAGGGTATAGAGTGTAGAGTGTAGGGTATAGAGTGTAGGGTATAGAGTGTAGGGTATAGAGTGTAGAGTGTGGGGCATAGAGTGTAGAGTGTAGGGTATAGAGTGTAGGGTATAGAGTGTAGGGTAGAGAGTGTAGGGTAGAGAGTGTAGAGTGTAGGGATTAGAGTGTAGGGTATAGAGTGTAGGGTGTAGAGTGTAGGGCATAGAGTGTAGAGTGTAGGGTATAGAGTGTATGGTATAGAGTGTAGAGTATAGAGTGTAGGGTGTAGAGTGTAGGGTATAGAGTGTAGGGTATAGAGTGTAGGGTATAGAGTGTAGGGAATAGAGTGTTGAGTGTAAGGTACAGAGTGTAGAGTGTAGGGCATAGAGTGTAGAGTGTAGGGTATAGAGTGTAGGGTATAGAGTGTAGGGTATAGAGTGTAGGGTATACAGTGTAGGGTATAGAGTGTAGAGTGTAGGGTATAGAGTGTAGAGTGTAGGGTATAGAGTGTAGAGTGTAGGGCATAGAGTGTAGATTGTAGGGTATAGAGTGTAGGGTATAGAGTGTGGAGTATAGAGTGTAGGGTATAGAGTGTAGAGTGTAGGGTATAGAGTGTAGAGTGTAGGGTATAGAGTGTAGGGTACAGAGTGTAGGGTATAGAGTGTAGGGTAGAGAGTGTAGAGTGTAGGGTATAGAGTGTAGGGTATAGAGTGTAGGGTATAGAGTGTAGAGTGTAGGGATTAGAGTGTAGGGTATAGAGTGTAGGGTGTGGAGTGTAGGGTATAGAGTGTAGAGTGTAGGGTATAGAGTGTATGGTATAGAGTGTAGGGTATAGAGTGTAGGGTGTAGAGTGTAGGGTATAGAGTGTAGGGTATAGAGTGTAGGGTATAGAGTGTAGGGTATAGAGTGTAGGGAATAGAGTGTAGAGTGTAAGGTATAGAGTGTAGAGTGTAGGGTATAGACTGTAAGGTATAGAGTGTAGAGTGTAGGGATTAGAGTGTAGGGTATAGAGTGTAGGGTGTAGAGTGTAGGGCATAGAGTGTAGAGTGTAGGGTATAGAGTGTATGGTATAGAGTGTAGAGTATAGAGTGTAGGGTGTAGAGTGTAGGGTATAGAGTGTAGGGTATAGAGTGTAGGGTATAGAGTGTAGGGAATAGAGTGTTGAGTGTAAGGTATAGAGTGTAGAGTGTAGGGTATAGAGTGTAGGGTATAGAGTGTAGAGTGTAGGGATTAGAGTGTAGGGTATAGAGTGTAGGGTATAGTGTGTAGGGTATAGAGTGTAGAGTGTAGGGTATAGAGTGTAGAGTGTAGGGTATAGAGTGTAGGGTATAGAGTGTAGAGTGTAGGGTATAGAGTGTATGCTATAGAGTGTATGGTGTAGAGTGTATGGTATAGAGTGTAGGGTATACAGTGTAGAGTGTATGGTATAGAGTGTAGGGTGTAGAGTGTAGGGTATAGAGTGTATGTTATAGAGTGTAGGGTATAGAGTGTAGGGTAGAGAGTGAAGAGTGTAGGGTATAGAGTGTAGGGTATAGAGTGTAGGGTATAGAGTGTAGAGTGTAGGGATTAGAGTGTAGGGTATAGAGTGTAGGGTATAGAGTGTAGGGTGTAGAGTGTAGGGTATAGAGTGTAGGGTATAGAGTGTAGGGTATAGAGTGTAGGGAATAGAGTGTAGAGTGTGAGGTATAGAGTGTAGAGTATAGGGTATAGAGTGTAGGGTATAGAGTGTAGAGTGTAGGGATTAGAGTGTAGGGTATAGAGTGTAGGGTGTAGAGTGTAGGGTATAGAGTGTAGACTGTAGGGTATAGAGTGTATGGTATAGAGTGTAGGGTATAGAGTGTAGGGTGTAGAGTGTAGGGTATAGAGTGTAGGGTATAGAGTGTAGGGTATAGAGTGTAGGGAATCGAGTGTAGAGTGTAAGGTATAGAGTGTAGAGTGTAGGGTATAGAGTGTAGGGTATAGACTGTAGGGTATAGAGTGTAGGGTATAGATTGTAGGCTATAGAGTGTAGGGTATAGAGTGTAGGGTATAGAGTGTAGAGTGTAGGGTATAGAGTGTAGGGTATAGAGTGTAGGGTATAGAGTGTAGGGTATAGAGTGTAGAGTGTAGGGTATAGTGTGTAGGGTATAGAGTGCAGGGTGTAGAGTGTAGGGTATAGAGTGTAGGGTATAGAGTGTATGGTGTAGAGTGTATGGTATAGAGTGTAGGGTATAGATTGTAGAGTGTATGGTATAGAGTGTAGGGTATAGAGTGTAGGGTATAGAGTGTATGTTATAGAGTGTATGGTATAGAGTGTAGGGTAGAGAGTGTAGAGTGTAGGGTATAGAGTGTAGGGTATAGAGTGTAGGGTATAGAGTGTAGAGTGTCGGGATTAGAGTGTAGGGTATAGAGGGTAGGATGTAGAGTGTAGGGTATAGAGTGTAGAGTGTAGGGTATAGAGTGTATGGTATAGAGTGTAGGGTATAGAGTGTAGGGTGTAGAGTGTAGGGTATAGAGTGTAGGGTATAGAGTGTAGGGTATAGAGTGTAGGGTGTAGAGTGTAGGGTATAGAGTGTATGGTATAGAGTGTAGGGTATAGAATGTATGGTATAGAGTGTAGAGTGTAGGATATAGAGTGTAGAGTGTAGGGATTAGAGTGTAGGGTATAGAGTGTAGGGTATAGAGTGTAGAGTGTAGGGTAGAGAGTGTAGGATATAGAGTGTAGAGTGTAGGGTATAGAGTGTAGGGTATAGAGTGTAGGGTATAGAGTGTAGGGTATAGAGTGTAGAGTGTAGGGTATAGAGTGTAGGGTATAGAGTGTAGGGAATAGAGTGTAGAGTGTAAGGTATAGAGTGTAGAGTGTAGGGTATAGAGTGTAGGGTATAGAGTGTAGAGTGTAGGGATTAGAGTGTAGGGTATAGAGTGTAGGGTATAGTGTGTAGGGTATAGAGTGTAGAGTGTAGGGTATAGAGTGTAGAGTGTAGGGTATAGAGTGTAGGGTATAGAGTGTAGGGTATAGAGTGTAGGGCATAGAGTGTAGGGTATAGAGTGTAGGGTATAGAGTGTAGAGTGTAGGGTATAGAGTGTAGGGTATAGAGTGTAGGGTATAGAGTGTAGAGTGTAGGGTATAGAGTGTAGGGTATAGAATGTAGGGTATAGAGTGTAGGGTATAGAGTGTAGGGCATAGAGTGTAGGGTATAGAGTGTAGGGTATAGAGTGTAGAGTGTAGGGTATAGAGTGTAGGGTATAGAGTGTAGGGTATAGAGTGTAGAGTGTGGGGCATAGAGTGTAGAGTGTAGGGTATAGAGTGTAGGGTATAGAGTGTAGGGTAGAGAGTGTAGGGTAGAGAGTGTAGAGTGTAGGGATTAGAGTGTAGGGTATAGAGTGTAGGGTGTAGAGTGTAGGGCATAGAGTGTAGAGTGTAGGGTATAGAGTGTATGGTATAGAGTGTAGAGTATAGAGTGTAGGGTGTAGAGTGTAGGGTATAGAGTGTAGGGTATAGAGTGTAGGGTATAGAGTGTAGGTATACAGTGTAGGGTATAGAGTGTAGAGTGTAGGGTATAGAGTGTAGAGTGTAGGGTATAGAGTGTAGGGTACAGAGTGTAGGGTATAGAGTGTAGGGTAGAGAGTGTAGAGTGTAGGGTATAGAGTGTAGGGTATAGAGTGTAGGGTATAGAGTGTAGAGTGTAGGGATTAGAGTGTAGGGTATAGAGTGTAGGGTGTGGAGTGTAGGGTATAGAGTGTAGAGTGTAGGGTATAGAGTGTATGGTATAGAGTGTAGGGTATAGAGTGTAGGGTGTAGAGTGTAGGGTATAGAGTGTAGGGTATAGAGTGTAGGGTATAGAGTGTAGGGTATAGAGTGTAGGGAATAGAATGTAGAGTGTAAGGTATAGAGTGTAGAGTGTAGGGTATAGACTGTAAGGTATAGAGTGTAGAGTGTAGGGATTAGAGTGTAGGGTATAGCGTGTAGGGTGTAGAGTGTAGGGCATAGAGTGTAGAGTGTAGGGTATAGAGTGTATGGTATAGAGTGTAGAGTATAGAGTGTAGGGTGTAGAGTGTAGGGTATAGAGTGTAGGGTATAGAGTGTAGGGTATAGAGTGTAGGGAATAGAGTGTTGAGTGTAAGGTATAGAGTGTAGAGTGTAGGGTATAGAGTGTAGGGTATAGAGTGTAGAGTGTAGGGATTAGAGTGTAGGGTATAGAGTGTAGGGTATAGTGTGTAGGGTATAGAGTGTAGAGTGTAGGGTATAGAGTGTAGAGTGTAGGGTATAGAGTGTAGGGTATAGAGTGTAGAGTGTAGGGTATAGAGTGTATGCTATAGAGTGTATGGTGTAGAGTGTATGGTATAGAGTGTAGGGTATACAGTGTAGAGTGTATGGTATAGAGTGTAGGGTGTAGAGTGTAGGGTATAGAGTGTATGTTATAGAGTGTAGGGTATAGAGTGTAGGGTAGAGAGTGAAGAGTGTAGGGTATAGAGTGTAGGGTATAGAGTGTAGGGTATAGAGTGTAGAGTGTAGGGATTAGAGTGTAGGGTATAGAGTGTAGGGTATAGAGTGTAGGGTGTAGAGTGTAGGGTATAGAGTGTAGGGTATAGAGTGTAGGGTATAGAGTGTAGGGAATAGAGTGTAGAGTGTGAGGTATAGAGTGTAGAGTATAGGGTATAGAGTGTAGGGTATAGAGTGTAGAGTGTAGGGATTAGAGTGTAGGGTATAGAGTGTAGGGTGTAGAGTGTAGGGTATAGAGTGTAGACTGTAGGGTATAGAGTGTATGGTATAGAGTGTAGGGTATAGAGTGTAGGGTGTAGAGTGTAGGGTATAGAGTGTAGGGTATAGAGTGTAGGGTATAGAGTGTAGGGAATCGAGTGTAGAGTGTAAGGTATAGAGTGTAGAGTGTAGGGTATAGAGTGTAGGGTATAGACTGTAGGGTATAGAGTGTAGGGTATAGATTGTAGGCTATAGAGTGTAGGGTATAGAGTGTAGGGTATAGAGTGTAGAGTGTAGGGTAAAGAGTGTAGGGTATAGAGTGTAGGGTATAGAGTGTAGGGTATAGAGTGTAGAGTGTAGGGTATAGTGTGTAGGGTATAGAGTGCAGGGTGTAGAGTGTAGGGTATAGAGTGTAGGGTATAGAGTGTATGGTGTAGAGTGTATGGTATAGAGTGTAGGGTATAGATTGTAGAGTGTATGGTATAGAGTGTAGGGTATAGAGTGTAGGGTATAGAGTGTATGTTATAGAGTGTATGGTATAGAGTGTAGGGTAGAGAGTGTAGAGTGTAGGGTATAGAGTGTAGGGTATAGAGTGTAGGGTATAGAGTGTAGAGTGTCGGGATTAGAGTGTAGGGTATAGAGGGTAGGATGTAGAGTGTAGGGTATAGAGTGTAGAGTGTAGGGTATAGAGTGTATGGTATAGAGTGTAGGGTATAGAGTGTAGGGTGTAGAGTGTAGGGTATAGAGTGTAGGGTATAGAGTGTAGGGTATAGAGTGTAGGGTGTAGAGTGTAGGGTATAGAGTGTATGGTATAGAGTGTAGGGTATAGAATGTATGGTATAGAGTGTAGAGTGTAGGATATAGAGTGTAGGGTATAGAGTGTAGAGTGTAGGGTATAGAGTGTAGGGTATAGAGTGTAGGGTATAGAGTGTAGAGTGTAGAGATTAGAGTGTAGGGTATAGAGTGTAGGGTATAGAGTGTAGAGTGTAGGGTAGAGAGTGTAGGATATAGAGTGTAGAGTGTAGGGTATAGAGTGTAGGGTATAGAGTGTAGGGTATAGAGTGTAGGGTATAGAGTGTAGAGTGTAGGGTATAGAGTGTATGGTACAGAGTGTAGGGTATAGAGTGTAGAGTGTAGGGTATAGAGTGTAGGGTATAGAGTGTAGGGTATAGAGTGTAGGGCATAGAGTGTAGGGTATAGAGTGTAGGGTGTAGAGTGTAGGGTATAGAGTGTAGGGTATAGAGTGTAGAGTGTAGGGTATAGAGTGTAGGGTATAGAGTGTAGGGTATAGAGTGTAGGGTATAGAGTGTAGAGTGTAGGGTATAGCGTGTAGAGTGTCGGGTATAGAGTGTAGGGTATAGAGTGTAGGGTATAGAGTGTAGGGTATAGAGTGTAGGGTATAGAGTGTAGAGTGTAGGGTATAGAGTGTAGAGTGTAGGGTATAGAGTGTATGGTATAGAGTGTATTGTATAGAATGTAGGGTGTAGAGTGTTGGGTATAGAGTGTAGGGTATAGAGTGTAGGGTATAGAGTGTAGGGAATAGAGTGTAGAGTGTAAGGTATAGAGTGTAGAGTGTAGGGTATAGAGTGTAGGGTATAGAGTGTAGAGTGTAGGGATTAGAGTGTAGGGTATAGAGTGTAGGGTATAGTGTGTAGGGTATAGAGTGTAGAGTGTAGGGTATAGAGTGTAGAGTGTAGGGTATAGAGTGTAGGGTATAGAGTGTAGGGTATAGAGTGTAGGGCATAGAGTGTAGGGTATAGAGTGTAGGGTATAGAGTGTAGAGTGTAGGGTATAGAGTGTAGGGTATAGAGTGTAGGGTATAGAGTGTAGAGTGTAGGGTATAGAGTGTAGGGTATAGAGTGTAGGGTATAGAGTGTAGGGCATAGAGTGTAGAGTATAGAGTGTAGGGTATAAAGTGTAGAGTGTAGGGTATAGAGTGTAGGGTATAGAGTGTAGGGTATAGAGTGTAGAGTGTAGGGCATAGAGTGTAGAGTGTAGGGTATAGATTGTAGGGTATAGAGTGTAGGGTAGAGAGTGTAGGGTAGAGAGTGTAGAGTGTAGGGATTAGAGTGTAGGGTATAGAGTGTAGGGTGTAGGGTATAGAGTGTAGAGTGTAGGGCATAGAGTGTAGATTGTAGGGTATAGAGTGTAGGGTATAGAGTGTGGGGTATAGAGTGTAGGGTATAGAGTGTAGAGTGTAGGGTATAGAGTGTAGAGTGTAGGGTATAGAGTGTAGGGTACAGAGTGTAGGGTATAGAGTGTAGGGTAGAGAGTGTAGAGTGTAGGGTATAGAGTGTAGGGTATAGAGTGTAGGGTATAGAGTGTAGAGTGTAGGGATTAGAGTGTAGGGTATAGAGTGTAGGGTGTGGAGTGTAGGGTATAGAGTGTAGAGTGTAGGGTATAGAGTGTATGGTATAGAGTGTAGGGTATAGAGTGTAGGGTGTAGAGTGTAGGGTATAGAGTGTAGGGTATAGAGTGTAGGGTATAGAGTGTAGGGTATAGAGTGTAGGGAATAGAGTGTAGAGTGTAAGGTATAGAGTGTAGAGTGTAGGGTATAGACTGTAAGGTATAGAGTGTAGAGTGTAGGGATTAGAGTGTAGGGTATAGAGTGTAGGGTGTAGAGTGTAGGGCATAGAGTGTAGAGTGTAGGGTATAGAGTGTATGGTATAGAGTGTAGAGTATAGAGTGTAGGGTGTAGAGTGTAGGGTTTAGAGTGTAGGGTATAGAGTGTAGGGTATAGAGTGTAGGGAATAGAGTGTTGAGTGTAAGGTATAGAGTGTAGAGTGTAGGGTATAGAGTGTAGAGTGTAGGGATTAGAGTGTAGGGTATAGAGTGTAGGGTATAGTGTGTAGGGTATAGAGTGTAGAGTGTAGGGTATAGAGTGTAGAGTGTAGGGTATAGAGTGTAGGGTATAGAGTGTAGAGTGTAGGGTATAGAGTGTATGCTATAGAGTGTATGGTGTAGAGTGTATGGTATAGAGTGTAGGGTATACAGTGTAGAGTGTATGGTATAGAGTGTAGGGTGTAGAGTGTAGGGTATAGAGTGTATGTTATAGAGTGTAGGGTATAGAGTGTAGGGTAGAGAGTGAAGAGTGTAGGGTATAGAGTGTAGGGTATAGAGTGTAGGGTATAGAGTGTAGAGTGTAGGGATTAGAGTGTAGGGTATAGAGTGTAGGGTATAGAGTGTAGGGTGTAGAGTGTAGGGTATAGAGTGTAGGGTATAGAGTGTAGGGTATAGAGTGTAGGGAATAGAGTGTAGAGTGTGAGGTATAGAGTGTAGAGTATAGGGTATAGAGTGTAGGGTATAGAGTGTAGAGTGTAGGGATTAGAGTGTAGGGTATAGAGTGTAGGGTGTAGAGTGTAGGGTATAGAGTGTAGACTGTAGGGTATAGAGTGTATGGTATAGAGTGTAGGGTATAGAGTGTAGGGTGTAGAGTGTAGGGTATAGAGTGTAGGGTATAGAGTGTAGGGTATAGAGTGTAGGGAATCGAGTGTAGAGTGTAAGGTATAGAGTGTAGAGTGTAGGGTATAGAGTGTAGGGTATAGACTGTAGGGTATAGAGTGTAGGGTATAGATTGTAGGCTATAGAGTGTAGGGTATAGAGTGTAGGGTATAGAGTGTAGAGTGTAGGGTATAGAGTGTAGGGTATAGAGTGTAGGGTATAGAGTGTAGGGTATAGAGTGTAGAGTGTAGGGTATAGTGTGTAGGGTATAGAGTGCAGGGTGTAGAGTGTAGGGTATAGAGTGTAGGGTATAGAGTGTATGGTGTAGAGTGTATGGTATAGAGTGTAGGGTATAGATTGTAGAGTGTATGGTATAGAGTGTAGGGTATAGAGTGTAGGGTATAGAGTGTATGTTATAGAGTGTATGGTATAGAGTGTAGGGTAGAGAGTGTAGAGTGTAGGGTATAGAGTGTAGGGTATAGAGTGTAGGGTATAGAGTGTAGAGTGTCGGGATTAGAGTGTAGGGTATAGAGGGTAGGATGTAGAGTGTAGGGTATAGAGTGTAGAGTGTAGGGTATAGAGTGTATGGTATAGAGTGTAGGGTATAGAGTGTAGGGTGTAGAGTGTAGGGTATAGAGTGTAGGGTATAGAGTGTAGGGTATAGAGTGTAGGGTGTAGAGTGTAGGGTATAGAGTGTATGGTATAGAGTGTAGGGTATAGAATGTATGGTATAGAGTGTAGAGTGTAGGATATAGAGTGTAGGGTATAGAGTGTAGAGTGTAGGGTATAGAGTGTAGGGTATAGAGTGTAGGGTATAGAGTGTAGAGTGTAGGGATTAGAGTGTAGGGTATAGAGTGTAGGGTATAGAGTGTAGAGTGTAGGGTAGAGAGTGTAGGATATAGAGTGTAGAGTGTAGGGTATAGAGTGTAGGGTATAGAGTGTAGGGTATAGAGTGTAGGGTATAGAGTGTAGAGTGTAGGGTATAGAGTGTAGGGTATAGAGTGTAGGGAATAGAGTGTAGAGTGTAAGGTATAGAGTGTAGAGTGTAGGGTATAGAGTGTAGGGTATAGAGTGTAGAGTGTAGGGATTAGAGTGTAGGGTATAGAGTGTAGGGTATAGTGTGTAGGGTATAGAGTGTAGAGTGTCGGTATTAGAGTGCAGGGTATAGAGTGTAGGATGTAGAGTGTAGGGTATAGAGTGTAGAGTGTAGGGTATAGAGTGTATGGTATAGAGTGTAGGGTATAGAGTGTAGGGTGTAGAGTGTAGGGTACAGAGTGTAGGGTATAGAGTGTAGGGTATAGAGTGTAGGGTGTAGAGTGTAGGGTATAGAGTGTATGGTATAGAGTGTAGGGTATAGAATATATGGTATAGAGTGTAGAGTGTAGGATATAGAGTGTAGGGTATAGAGTGTAGAGTGTAGGGTATAGAGTGTAGGGTATAGAGTGTAGGGTATAGAGTGTAGAGTGTAGGGATTAGAGTGTAGGGTATAGAGTGTAGGGTATAGAGTGTAGAGTGTAGGGTAGAGAGTGTAGGATATAGAGTGTAGAGTGTAGGGTATAGAGTGTAGGGTATAGAGTGTAGGGTATAGAGTGTAGGGTATAGAGTGTAGAGTGTAGGGTATAGAGTGTAGGGTATAGAGTGTAGGGTATAGAGTGTAGAGTGTAGGGTATAGAGTGTAGGGTATAGTGTGTAGGGTATAGAGTGTAGAGTGTCGGGATTAGAGTGCAGGGTATAGAGTGTAGGATGTAGAGTGTAGGGTATAGAGTGTAGAGTGTAGGGTATAGAGTGTATGGTATAGAGTGTAGGGTATAGAGTGTAGGGTGTAGAGTGTAGGGTACAGAGTGTAGGGTATAGAGTGTAGGGTATAGAGTGTAGGGTGTAGAGTGTAGGGTATAGAGTGTATGGTATAGAGTGTAGGGTATAGAATATATGGTATAGAGTGTAGAGTGTAGGATATAGAGTGTAGGGTATAGAGTGTAGAGTGTAGGGTATAGAGTGTAGGGTATAGAGTGTAGGGTATAGAGTGTAGAGTGTAGGGATTAGAGTGTAGGGTATAGAGTGTAGGGTATAGAGTGTAGAGTGTAGGGTAGAGAGTGTAGGATATAGAGTGTAGAGTGTAGGGTATAGAGTGTAGGGTATAGAGTGTAGGGTATAGAGTGTAGGGTATAGAGTGTAGAGTGTAGGGTATAGAGTGTAGGGTATAGAGTGTAGGGTATAGAGTGTAGAGTGTAGGGTATAGAGTGTAGGGTATAGAGTGTAGGGTATAGAGTGTAGGGCATAGAGTGTAGGGTATAAGGTGTAGAGTGTAGAGTGTAGGGTATAGAGTGTAGGGTATAGAGTGTAGAGTGTAGGGTATAGAGTGTAGGGTATAGAGTGTAGGGTATAGAGTGTAGGGTATAGAGTGTAGGGTATAGAGTGTAGAGTGTAGGGTATATCGTGTAGAGTGTCGGGTATAGAGTGTAGGGTATAGAGAGTAGGGTATAGAGTGTAGGGTATAGAGTGTAGAGTGTAGGGTGTAGAGTGTAGGGTATAGAGTGTATGGTATAGAGTGTAGGGTATAGAGTGTAGGGTGTAGAGTGTTGGGTATAGAGTGTAGGGTATAGAGTGTAGGGTATAGAGTGTAGGGAATAGAGTGTAGAGTGTAAGGTATAGAGTGTAGAGTGTAGGGTATAGAGTGTAGGGTATAGAGTGTAGAGTGTAGGGATTAGAGTGTAGGGTATAGAGTGTAGGGTATAGTGTGTAGGGTATAGAGTGTACAGTGTAGGGTATAGAGTGTAGAGTGTAGGGCATAGAGTGTAGGGTATAGAGTGTAGGGTATAGAGTGTAGAGTGTAGGGTATAGAGTGTAGGGTATAGAGTGTAGGGTATAGAGTGTAGAGTGTAGGGTATAGAGTGTAGGGTATAGAATGTAGGGTATAGAGTGTAGGGTATAGAGTGTAGGGCATAGAGTGTAGGGTATAGAGTGTAGGGTATAGAGTGTAGAGTGTAGGGTATAGAGTGTAGGGTATAGAGTGTAGGGTATAGAGTGTAGAGTGTGGGGCATAGAGTGTAGAGTGTAGGGTATAGAGTGTAGGGTATAGAGTGTAGGGTAGAGAGTGTAGGGTAGAGAGTGTAGAGTGTAGGGATTAGAGTGTAGGGTATAGAGTGTAGGGTGTAGAGTGTAGGGCATAGAGTGTAGAGTGTAGGGTATAGAGTGTATGGTATAGAGTGTAGAGTATAGAGTGTAGGGTGTAGAGTGTAGGGTATAGAGTGTAGGGTATAGAGTGTAGGGTATAGAGTGTAGGGAATAGAGTGTTGAGTGTAAGGTACAGAGTGTAGAGTGTAGGGCATAGAGTGTAGAGTGTAGGGTATAGAGTGTAGGGTATAGAGTGTAGGGTATAGAGTGTAGGGTATACAGTGTAGGGTATAGAGTGTAGAGTGTAGGGTATAGAGTGTAGAGTGTAGGGTATAGAGTGTAGAGTGTAGGGCATAGAGTGTAGATTGTAGGGTATAGAGTGTAGGGTATAGAGTGTGGGGTATAGAGTGTAGGGTATAGAGTGTAGAGTGTAGGGTATAGAGTGTAGAGTGTAGGGTATAGAGTGTAGGGTACAGAGTGTAGGGTATAGAGTGTAGGGTAGAGAGTGTAGAGTGTAGGGTATAGAGTGTAGGGTATAGAGTGTAGGGTATAGAGTGTAGAGTGTAGGGATTAGAGTGTAGGGTATAGAGTGTAGGGTGTGGAGTGTAGGGTATAGAGTGTAGAGTGTAGGGTATAGAGTGTATGGTATAGAGTGTAGGGTATAGAGTGTAGGGTGTAGAGTGTAGGGTATAGAGTGTAGGGTATAGAGTGTAGGGTATAGAGTGTAGGGTATAGAGTGTAGGGAATATTGTGTAGAGTGTAAGGTATAGAGTGTAGAGTGTAGGGTATAGACTGTAAGGTATAGAGTGTAGAGTGTAGGGATTAGAGTGTAGGGTATAGAGTGTAGGGTGTAGAGTGTAGGGCATAGAGTGTAGAGTGTAGGGTATAGAGTGTATGGTATAGAGTGTAGAGTATAGAGTGTAGGGTGTAGAGTGTAGGGTATAGAGTGTAGGGTATAGAGTGTAGGGTATAGAGTGTAGGGAATAGAGTGTTGAGTGTAAGGTATAGAGTGTAGAGTGTAGGGTATAGAGTGTAGGGTATAGAGTGTAGAGTGTAGGGATTAGAGTGTAGGGTATAGAGTGTAGGGTATAGTGTGTAGGGTATAGAGTGTAGAGTGTAGGGTATAGAGTGTAGAGTGTAGGGTATAGAGTGTAGGGTATAGAGTGTAGAGTGTAGGGTATAGAGTGTATGCTATAGAGTGTATGGTGTAGAGTGTATGGTATAGAGTGTAGGGTATACAGTGTAGAGTGTATGGTATAGAGTGTAGGGTGTAGAGTGTAGGGTATAGAGTGTATGTTATAGAGTGTAGGTTATAGAGTGTAGGGTAGAGAGTGAAGAGTGTAGGGTATAGAGTGTAGGGTATAGAGTGTAGGGTATAGAGTGTAGAGTGTAGGGATTAGAGTGTAGGGTATAGAGTGTAGGGTATAGAGTGTAGGGTGTAGAGTGTAGGGTATAGAGTGTAGGGTATAGAGTGTAGGGTATAGAGTGTAGGGAATAGAGTGTAGAGTGTGAGGTATAGAGTGTAGAGTATAGGGTATAGAGTGTAGGGTATAGAGTGTAGAGTGTAGGGATTAGAGTGTAGGGTATAGAGTGTAGGGTGTAGAGTGTAGGGTATAGAGTGTAGACTGTAGGGTATAGAGTGTATGGTATAGATTGTAGGCTATAGAGTGTAGGGTATAGAGTGTAGGGTATAGAGTGTAGAGTGTAGGGTATAGAGTGTAGGGTATAGAGTGTAGGGTATAGAGTGTAGGGTATAGAGTGTAGAGTGTAGGGTATAGTGTGTAGGGTATAGAGTGCAGGGTGTAGAGTGTAGGGTATAGAGTGTAGGGTATAGAGTGTATGGTGTAGAGTGTATGGTATAGAGTGTAGGGTATAGATTGTAGAGTGTATGGTATAGAGTGTAGGGTATAGAGTGTAGGGTATAGAGTGTATGTTATAGAGTGTATGGTATAGAGTGTAGGGTAGAGAGTGTAGAGTGTAGGGTATAGAGTGTAGGGTATAGAGTGTAGGGTATAGAGTGTAGAGTGTCGGGATTAGAGTGTAGGGTATAGAGGGTAGGATGTAGAGTGTAGGGTATAGAGTGTAGAGTGTAGGGTATAGAGTGTATGGTATAGAGTGTAGGGTATAGAGTGTAGGGTGTAGAGTGTAGGGTATAGAGTGTAGGGTATAGAGTGTAGGGTATAGAGTGTAGGGTGTAGAGTGTAGGGTATAGAGTGTATGGTATAGAGTGTAGGGTATAGAATGTATGGTATAGAGTGTAGAGTGTAGGATATAGAGTGTAGGGTATAGAGTGTAGAGTGTAGGGTATAGAGTGTAGGGTATAGAGTGTAGGGTATAGAGTGTAGAGTGTAGGGATTAGAGTGTAGGGTATAGAGTGTAGGGTATAGAGTGTAGAGTGTAGGGTAGAGAGTGTAGGATATAGAGTGTAGAGTGTAGGGTATAGAGTGTAGGGTATAGAGTGTAGGGTATAGAGTGTAGGGTATAGAGTGTAGAGTGTAGGGTATAGAGTGTAGGGTATAGAGTGTAGGGAATAGAGTGTAGAGTGTAAGGTATAGAGTGTAGAGTGTAGGGTATAGAGTGTAGGGTATAGAGTGTAGAGTGTAGGGATTAGAGTGTAGGGTATAGAGTGTAGGGTATAGTGTGTAGGGTATAGAGTGTAGAGTGTCGGGATTAGAGTGCAGGGTATAGAGAGTAGGATGTAGAGTGTAGGGTATAGAGTGTAAAGTGTAGGGTATAGAGTGTATGGTATAGAGTGTAGGGTATAGAGTGTAGGGTGTAGAGTGTAGGGTACAGAGTGTAGGGTATAGAGTGTAGGGTATAGAGTGTAGGGTGTAGAGTGTAGGGTATAGAGTGTATGGTATAGAGTGTAGGGTATAGAATATATGGTATAGAGTGTAGAGTGTAGGATATAGAGTGTAGGGTATAGAGTGTAGAGTGTAGGGTATAGAGTGTAGGGTATAGAGTGTAGGGTATAGAGTGTAGAGTGTAGGGATTAGAGTGTAGGGTATAGAGTGTAGGGTATAGAGTGTAGAGTGTAGGGTAGAGAGTGTAGGATATAGAGTGTAGAGTGTAGGGTATAGAGTGTAGGGTATAGAGTGTAGGGTATAGAGTGTAGGGTATAGAGTGTAGAGTGTAGGGTATAGAGTGTAGGGTATAGAGTGTAGGGTATAGAGTGTAGAGTGTAGGGTATAGAGTGTAGGGTATAGAGTGTAGGGTATAGAGTGTAGGGCATAGAGTGTAGGGTATAAGGTGTAGAGTGTAGAGTGTAGGGTATAGAGTGTAGGGTATAGAGTGTAGAGTGTAGGGTATAGAGTGTAGGGTATAGAGTGTAGGGTATAGAGTGTAGGGTATAGAGTGTAGGGTATAGAGTGTAGAGTGTAGGGTATATCGTGTAGAGTGTCGGGTATAGAGTGTAGGGTATAGAGAGTAGGGTATAGAGTGTAGGGTATAGAGTGTAGAGTGTAGGGTGTAGAGTGTAGGGTATAGAGTGTATGGTATAGAGTGTAGGGTATAGAGTGTAGGGTGTAGAGTGTTGGGTATAGAGTGTAGGGTATAGAGTGTAGGGTATAGAGTGTAGGGTATAGAGTGTAGGGAATAGAGTGTAGAGTGTAAGGTATAGAGTGTAGAGTGTAGGGTATAGAGTGTAGGGTATAGAGTGTAGAGTGTAGGGATTAGAGTGTAGGGTATAGAGTGTAGGGTATAGTGTGTAGGGTATAGAGTGTAGAGTGTAGGGTATAGAGTGTAGAGTGTAGGGTATAGAGTGTAGGGTATAGAGTGTAGGGTATAGAGTGTAGGGCATAGAGTGTAGGGTATAGAGTGTAGGGTATAGAGTGTAGAGTGTAGGGTATAGAGTGTAGGGTATAGAGTGTAGGGTATAGAGTGTAGAGTGTAGGGTATAGAGTGTAGGGTATAGAATGTAGGGTATAGAGTGTAGGGTATAGAGTGTAGGGCATAGAGTGTAGGGTATAGAGTGTAGGGTATAGAGTGTAGGGAATAGAGTGTAGAGTGTAAGGTATAGAGTGTAGAGTGTAGGGTATAGAGTGTAGGGTATAGAGTGTAGAGTGTAGGGATTAGAGTGTAGGGTATAGAGTGTAGGGTATAGTGTGTAGGGTATAGAGTGTAGAGTGTAGGGTATAGAGTGTAGAGTGTAGGGTATAGAGTGTAGGGTATAGAGTGTAGGGTATAGAGTGTAGGGCATAGAGTGTAGGGTATAGAGTGTAGGGTATAGAGTGTAGAGTGTAGGGTATAGAGTGTAGGGTATAGAGTGTAGGGTATAGAGTGTAGAGTGTAGGGTATAGAGTGTAGGGTATAGAATGTAGGGTATAGAGTGTAGGGTATAGAGTGTAGGGCATAGAGTGTAGGGTATAGAGTGTAGGGTATAGAGTGTAGAGTGTAGGGTATAGAGTGTAGGGTATAGAGTGTAGGGTATAGAGTGTAGAGTGTGGGGCATAGAGTGTAGAGTGTAGGGTATAGAGTGTAGGGTATAGAGTGTAGGGTAGAGAGTGTAGGGTAGAGAGTGTAGAGTGTAGGGATTAGAGTGTAGGGTATAGAGTGTAGGGTGTAGAGTGTAGGGCATAGAGTGTAGAGTGTAGGGTATAGAGTGTATGGTATAGAGTGTAGAGTATAGAGTGTAGGGTGTAGAGTGTAGGGTATAGAGTGTAGGGTATAGAGTGTAGGGTATAGAGTGTAGGGAATAGAGTGTTGAGTGTAAGGTACAGAGTGTAGAGTGTAGGGCATAGAGTGTAGAGTGTAGGGTATAGAGTGTAGGGTATAGAGTGTAGGGTATAGAGTGTAGGGTATACAGTGTAGGGTATAGAGTGTAGAGTGTAGGGTATAGAGTGTAGAGTGTAGGGTATAGAGTGTAGAGTGTAGGGCATAGAGTGTAGATTGTAGGGTATAGAGTGTAGGGTATAGAGTGTGGAGTATAGAGTGTAGGGTATAGAGTGTAGAGTGTAGGGTATAGAGTGTAGAGTGTAGGGTATAGAGTGTAGGGTACAGAGTGTAGGGTATAGAGTGTAGGGTAGAGAGTGTAGAGTGTAGGGTATAGAGTGTAGGGTATAGAGTGTAGGGTATAGAGTGTAGAGTGTAGGGATTAGAGTGTAGGGTATAGAGTGTAGGGTGTGGAGTGTAGGGTATAGAGTGTAGAGTGTAGGGTATAGAGTGTATGGTATAGAGTGTAGGGTATAGAGTGTAGGGTGTAGAGTGTAGGGTATAGAGTGTAGGGTATAGAGTGTAGGGTATAGAGTGTAGGGTATAGAGTGTAGGGAATAGAGTGTAGAGTGTAAGGTATAGAGTGTAGAGTGTAGGGTATAGACTGTAAGGTATAGAGTGTAGAGTGTAGGGATTAGAGTGTAGGGTATAGAGTGTAGGGTGTAGAGTGTAGGGCATAGAGTGTAGAGTGTAGGGTATAGAGTGTATGGTATAGAGTGTAGAGTATAGAGTGTAGGGTGTAGAGTGTAGGGTATAGAGTGTAGGGTATAGAGTGTAGGGTATAGAGTGTAGGGAATAGAGTGTTGAGTGTAAGGTATAGAGTGTAGAGTGTAGGGTATAGAGTGTAGGGTATAGAGTGTAGAGTGTAGGGATTAGAGTGTAGGGTATAGAGTGTAGGGTATAGTGTGTAGGGTATAGAGTGTAGAGTGTAGGGTATAGAGTGTAGAGTGTAGGGTATAGAGTGTAGGGTATAGAGTGTAGAGTGTAGGGTATAGAGTGTATGCTATAGAGTGTATGGTGTAGAGTGTATGGTATAGAGTGTAGGGTATACAGTGTAGAGTGTATGGTATAGAGTGTAGGGTGTAGAGTGTAGGGTATAGAGTGTATGTTATAGAGTGTAGGGTATAGAGTGTAGGGTAGAGAGTGAAGAGTGTAGGGTATAGAGTGTAGGGTATAGAGTGTAGGGTATAGAGTGTAGAGTGTAGGGATTAGAGTGTAGGGTATAGAGTGTAGGGTATAGAGTGTAGGGTGTAGAGTGTAGGGTATAGAGTGTAGGGTATAGAGTGTAGGGTATAGAGTGTAGGGAATAGAGTGTAGAGTGTGAGGTATAGAGTGTAGAGTATAGGGTATAGAGTGTAGGGTATAGAGTGTAGAGTGTAGGGATTAGAGTGTAGGGTATAGAGTGTAGGGTGTAGAGTGTAGGGTATAGAGTGTAGACTGTAGGGTATAGAGTGTATGGTATAGAGTGTAGGGTATAGAGTGTAGGGTGTAGAGTGTAGGGTATAGAGTGTAGGGTATAGAGTGTAGGGTATAGAGTGTAGGGAATCGAGTGTAGAGTGTAAGGTATAGAGTGTAGAGTGTAGGGTATAGAGTGTAGGGTATAGACTGTAGGGTATAGAGTGTAGGGTATAGATTGTAGGCTATAGAGTGTAGGGTATAGAGTGTAGGGTATAGAGTGTAGAGTGTAGGGTATAGAGTGTAGGGTATAGAGTGTAGGGTATAGAGTGTAGGGTATAGAGTGTAGAGTGTAGGGTATAGTGTGTAGGGTATAGAGTGCAGGGTGTAGAGTGTAGGGTATAGAGTGTAGGGTATAGAGTGTATGGTGTAGAGTGTATGGTATAGAGTGTAGGGTATAGATTGTAGAGTGTATGGTATAGAGTGTAGGGTATAGAGTGTAGGGTATAGAGTGTATGTTATAGAGTGTATGGTATAGAGTGTAGGGTAGAGAGTGTAGAGTGTAGGGTATAGAGTGTAGGGTATAGAGTGTAGGGTATAGAGTGTAGAGTGTCGGGATTAGAGTGTAGGGTATAGAGGGTAGGATGTAGAGTGTAGGGTATAGAGTGTAGAGTGTAGGGTATAGAGTGTATGGTATAGAGTGTAGGGTATAGAGTGTAGGGTGTAGAGTGTAGGGTATAGAGTGTAGGGTATAGAGTGTAGGGTATAGAGTGTAGGGTGTAGAGTGTAGGGTATAGAGTGTATGGTATAGAGTGTAGGGTATAGAATGTATGGTATAGAGTGTAGAGTGTAGGATATAGAGTGTAGAGTGTAGGGATTAGAGTGTAGGGTATAGAGTGTAGGGTATAGAGTGTAGAGTGTAGGGTAGAGAGTGTAGGATATAGAGTGTAGAGTGTAGGGTATAGAGTGTAGGGTATAGAGTGTAGGGTATAGAGTGTAGGGTATAGAGTGTAGAGTGTAGGGTATAGAGTGTAGGGTATAGAGTGTAGGGAATAGAGTGTAGAGTGTAAGGTATAGAGTGTAGAGTGTAGGGTATAGAGTGTAGGGTATAGAGTGTAGAGTGTAGGGATTAGAGTGTAGGGTATAGAGTGTAGGGTATAGTGTGTAGGGTATAGAGTGTAGAGTGTAGGGTATAGAGTGTAGAGTGTAGGGTATAGAGTGTAGGGTATAGAGTGTAGGGTATAGAGTGTAGGGCATAGAGTGTAGGGTATAGAGTGTAGGGTATAGAGTGTAGAGTGTAGGGTATAGAGTGTAGGGTATAGAGTGTAGGGTATAGAGTGTAGAGTGTAGGGTATAGAGTGTAGGGTATAGAATGTAGGGTATAGAGTGTAGGGTATAGAGTGTAGGGCATAGAGTGTAGGGTATAGAGTGTAGGGTATAGAGTGTAGAGTGTAGGGTATAGAGTGTAGGGTATAGAGTGTAGGGTATAGAGTGTAGAGTGTGGGGCATAGAGTGTAGAGTGTAGGGTATAGAGTGTAGGGTATAGAGTGTAGGGTAGAGAGTGTAGGGTAGAGAGTGTAGAGTGTAGGGATTAGAGTGTAGGGTATAGAGTGTAGGGTGTAGAGTGTAGGGCATAGAGTGTAGAGTGTAGGGTATAGAGTGTATGGTATAGAGTGTAGAGTATAGAGTGTAGGGTGTAGAGTGTAGGGTATAGAGTGTAGGGTATAGAGTGTAGGGTATAGAGTGTAGGTATACAGTGTAGGGTATAGAGTGTAGAGTGTAGGGTATAGAGTGTAGAGTGTAGGGTATAGAGTGTAGGGTACAGAGTGTAGGGTATAGAGTGTAGGGTAGAGAGTGTAGAGTGTAGGGTATAGAGTGTAGGGTATAGAGTGTAGGGTATAGAGTGTAGAGTGTAGGGATTAGAGTGTAGGGTATAGAGTGTAGGGTGTGGAGTGTAGGGTATAGAGTGTAGAGTGTAGGGTATAGAGTGTATGGTATAGAGTGTAGGGTATAGAGTGTAGGGTGTAGAGTGTAGGGTATAGAGTGTAGGGTATAGAGTGTAGGGTATAGAGTGTAGGGTATAGAGTGTAGGGAATAGAATGTAGAGTGTAAGGTATAGAGTGTAGAGTGTAGGGTATAGACTGTAAGGTATAGAGTGTAGAGTGTAGGGATTAGAGTGTAGGGTATAGCGTGTAGGGTGTAGAGTGTAGGGCATAGAGTGTAGAGTGTAGGGTATAGAGTGTATGGTATAGAGTGTAGAGTATAGAGTGTAGGGTGTAGAGTGTAGGGTATAGAGTGTAGGGTATAGAGTGTAGGGTATAGAGTGTAGGGAATAGAGTGTTGAGTGTAAGGTATAGAGTGTAGAGTGTAGGGTATAGAGTGTAGGGTATAGAGTGTAGAGTGTAGGGATTAGAGTGTAGGGTATAGAGTGTAGGGTATAGTGTGTAGGGTATAGAGTGTAGAGTGTAGGGTATAGAGTGTAGAGTGTAGGGTATAGAGTGTAGGGTATAGAGTGTAGAGTGTAGGGTATAGAGTGTATGCTATAGAGTGTATGGTGTAGAGTGTATGGTATAGAGTGTAGGGTATACAGTGTAGAGTGTATGGTATAGAGTGTAGGGTGTAGAGTGTAGGGTATAGAGTGTATGTTATAGAGTGTAGGGTATAGAGTGTAGGGTAGAGAGTGAAGAGTGTAGGGTATAGAGTGTAGGGTATAGAGTGTAGGGTATAGAGTGTAGAGTGTAGGGATTAGAGTGTAGGGTATAGAGTGTAGGGTATAGAGTGTAGGGTGTAGAGTGTAGGGTATAGAGTGTAGGGTATAGAGTGTAGGGTATAGAGTGTAGGGAATAGAGTGTAGAGTGTGAGGTATAGAGTGTAGAGTATAGGGTATAGAGTGTAGGGTATAGAGTGTAGAGTGTAGGGATTAGAGTGTAGGGTATAGAGTGTAGGGTGTAGAGTGTAGGGTATAGAGTGTAGACTGTAGGGTATAGAGTGTATGGTATAGAGTGTAGGGTATAGAGTGTAGGGTGTAGAGTGTAGGGTATAGAGTGTAGGGTATAGAGTGTAGGGTATAGAGTGTAGGGAATCGAGTGTAGAGTGTAAGGTATAGAGTGTAGAGTGTAGGGTATAGAGTGTAGGGTATAGACTGTAGGGTATAGAGTGTAGGGTATAGATTGTAGGCTATAGAGTGTAGGGTATAGAGTGTAGGGTATAGAGTGTAGAGTGTAGGGTAAAGAGTGTAGGGTATAGAGTGTAGGGTATAGAGTGTAGGGTATAGAGTGTAGAGTGTAGGGTATAGTGTGTAGGGTATAGAGTGCAGGGTGTAGAGTGTAGGGTATAGAGTGTAGGGTATAGAGTGTATGGTGTAGAGTGTATGGTATAGAGTGTAGGGTATAGATTGTAGAGTGTATGGTATAGAGTGTAGGGTATAGAGTGTAGGGTATAGAGTGTATGTTATAGAGTGTATGGTATAGAGTGTAGGGTAGAGAGTGTAGAGTGTAGGGTATAGAGTGTAGGGTATAGAGTGTAGGGTATAGAGTGTAGAGTGTCGGGATTAGAGTGTAGGGTATAGAGGGTAGGATGTAGAGTGTAGGGTATAGAGTGTAGAGTGTAGGGTATAGAGTGTATGGTATAGAGTGTAGGGTATAGAGTGTAGGGTGTAGAGTGTAGGGTATAGAGTGTAGGGTATAGAGTGTAGGGTATAGAGTGTAGGGTGTAGAGTGTAGGGTATAGAGTGTATGGTATAGAGTGTAGGGTATAGAATGTATGGTATAGAGTGTAGAGTGTAGGATATAGAGTGTAGGGTATAGAGTGTAGAGTGTAGGGTATAGAGTGTAGGGTATAGAGTGTAGGGTATAGAGTGTAGAGTGTAGAGATTAGAGTGTAGGGTATAGAGTGTAGGGTATAGAGTGTAGAGTGTAGGGTAGAGAGTGTAGGATATAGAGTGTAGAGTGTAGGGTATAGAGTGTAGGGTATAGAGTGTAGGGTATAGAGTGTAGGGTATAGAGTGTAGAGTGTAGGGTATAGAGTGTATGGTACAGAGTGTAGGGTATAGAGTGTAGAGTGTAGGGTATAGAGTGTAGGGTATAGAGTGTAGGGTATAGAGTGTAGGGCATAGAGTGTAGGGTATAGAGTGTAGGGTGTAGAGTGTAGGGTATAGAGTGTAGGGTATAGAGTGTAGAGTGTAGGGTATAGAGTGTAGGGTATAGAGTGTAGGGTATAGAGTGTAGGGTATAGAGTGTAGAGTGTAGGGTATAGCGTGTAGAGTGTCGGGTATAGAGTGTAGGGTATAGAGTGTAGGGTATAGAGTGTAGGGTATAGAGTGTAGGGTATAGAGTGTAGAGTGTAGGGTATAGAGTGTAGAGTGTAGGGTATAGAGTGTATGGTATAGAGTGTATTGTATAGAATGTAGGGTGTAGAGTGTTGGGTATAGAGTGTAGGGTATAGAGTGTAGGGTATAGAGTGTAGGGAATAGAGTGTAGAGTGTAAGGTATAGAGTGTAGAGTGTAGGGTATAGAGTGTAGGGTATAGAGTGTAGAGTGTAGGGATTAGAGTGTAGGGTATAGAGTGTAGGGTATAGTGTGTAGGGTATAGAGTGTAGAGTGTAGGGTATAGAGTGTAGAGTGTAGGGTATAGAGTGTAGGGTATAGAGTGTAGGGTATAGAGTGTAGGGCATAGAGTGTAGGGTATAGAGTGTAGGGTATAGAGTGTAGAGTGTAGGGTATAGAGTGTAGGGTATAGAGTGTAGGGTATAGAGTGTAGAGTGTAGGGTATAGAGTGTAGGGTATAGAGTGTAGGGTATAGAGTGTAGGGCATAGAGTGTAGAGTATAGAGTGTAGGGTATAAAGTGTAGAGTGTAGGGTATAGAGTGTAGGGTATAGAGTGTAGGGTATAGAGTGTAGAGTGTAGGGCATAGAGTGTAGAGTGTAGGGTATAGATTGTAGGGTATAGAGTGTAGGGTAGAGAGTGTAGGGTAGAGAGTGTAGAGTGTAGGGATTAGAGTGTAGGGTATAGAGTGTAGGGTGTAGAGTGTAGGGCATAGAGTGTAGAGTGTAGGGTATAGAGTGTATGGTATAGAGTGTAGAGTATAGAGTGTAGGGTGTAGAGTGTAGGGTATAGAGTGTAGGGTATAGAGTGTAGGGTATAGAGTGTAGGGAATAGAGTGTTGAGTGTAAGGTACAGAGTGTAGAGTGTATGTCATAGAGTGTAGAGTGTAGGGTATAGAGTGTAGGGTATAGAGTGTAGGGTATAGAGTGTAGAGTGTAGGGTATAGAGTGTAGAGTGTAGGGTATAGAGTGTAGAGTGTAGGGCATAGAGTGTAGATTATAGGGTATAGAGTGTAGGGTATAGAGTGTAGGGTATAGAGTGTAGGGTATAGAGTGTAGAGTGTAGGGTAGAGAGTGTAGAGTGTAGGGTATAGAGTGTAGGGTATAGAGTGTAGGGTATAGACTGTAGAGTGTAGGGATTAGAGTGTAGGGTATAGAGTGTAGGGTGTGGAGTGTAGGGTATAGAGTGTAGAGTGTAGGGTATAGAGTGTAGGGTATAGAGTGTAGGGTATAGAGTGTAGGGTATAGAGTGTAGGGAATAGAGTGTAGAGTGTAAGGTATAGAGCGTAGAGTATAGGGTATAGAGTGTAGGGTATAGAGTGTAGGGTATAGAGTGTAGGGTATAGAGTGTAGGGTATAGAGTGTAGGGAATAGAGTGTAGAGTGTAAGGTATAGAGTGTAGAGTGTAGGGTATAGAGTGTAAGGTATAGAGTGTAGAGTGTAGGGATTAGAGTGTAGGGTATAGAGTGTAGGGTGTAGAGTGTAGGGCATAGAGTGTAGAGTGTAGGGTATAGAGTGTATGGTATAGAGTGTAGAGTATAGAGTGTAGGGTGTAGAGTGTAGGGTATAGAGTGTAGGGTATAGAGTGTAGGGTATAGAGTGTAGGGAATAGAGTGTAGAGTGTAAGGTATAGAGTGTAGAGTGTAGGGTATAGAGTGTAGGGTATAGAGTGTAGAGTGTAGGGATTAGAGTGTAGGGTATAGAGTGTAGGGTATAGAGTGTAGAGTGTAGGGTATAGATTGTATGCTATAGAGTGTATGGTGTAGAGTGTATGGTATAGAGTGTAGGGTATACAGTGTAGAGTGTATGGTATAGAGTGTAGGGTGTAGAGTGTAGGGTATAGAGTGTATGTTATAGAGTGTAGGGTATAGAGTGTAGGGTAGAGAGTGTAGAGTGTAGGGTATAGAGTGTAGGGTATAGAGTGTAGGGTATAGAGTGTAGAGTGTAGGGATTAGGGTGTAGGGTATAGAGTGTAGTGTGTAGAATGTAGGGTATAGAGTGTAGAGTGTAGGGTATAGAGTGTATGGTATAGAGTGTAGGGTATAGAGTGTAGGGTGTAGAGTGTAGGGTATAGAGTGTAGGGTATAGAGTGTAGGGAATAGAGTGTAGGGAATAGAGTGTAGAGTGTAAGGTATAGAGTGTAGAGTATAGGGTATAGAGTGTAGGGTATAGAGTGTAGAGTGTAGGGATTAGAGTGTAGGGTATAGAGTGTAGGGTGTAGAGTGTAGGGTATAGAGTGTAGAGTGTAGGGTATAGAGTGTATGGTATAGAGTGTAGGGTATAGAGTGTAGGGTGTAGAGTGTAGGGTATAGAGTGTAGGGTATAGAGTGTAGGGTATAGAGTGTAGGGTATAGAGTGTAGGGAATCGAGTGTAGAGTGTAAGGTATAGAGTGTAGAGTGTAGGGTATAGAGTGTAGGGTATAGACTGTAGGGTATAGAGTGTAGGGTATAGATTGTAGGCTATAGAGTGTAGGGTATAGAGTGTAGGGTATAGAGTGTAGGGTATAGAGTGTAGGGTATAGAGTGTAGAGTGTAGGGTATAGTGTGTAGGGTATAGAGTGCAGGGTGTAGAGTGTAGGGTATAGAGTGTAGGGTATAGAGTGTAGAGTGTAGGGTATAGAGTGTATGCTATAGAGTGTATGGTGTAGAGTGTATGGTAAAGAGTGTAGGGTATAGAGTGTAGAGTGTAGGGTATAGAGTGTAGGGTATAGAGTGTAGGGTATAGAGTGTATGTTATAGAGTGTAGGGTATAGAGTGTAGAGTGTAGGGTATAGAGTTTAGAGTGTAGGGTATAGAGTGTAGGGTATAGAGTGTAAGGTATAGAGTGTAGGGTGTAGAGTGTAGGGTATAGATTGTAGGGTATAGAGTGTAGGGTATAGAGTGTACGGTATAGAGTGTAGGGTATAAAGTGTATGGTATAGAGTGTAGGGTATAGAGTGTAGGGTATAGAGTGTAGGGTATAAAGTGTAGAGTGTAGGGTATAGCTTGTAGAGTGTAGGGTATAGAGTGTAGGGTATAGAGTGTAGGGTATAGAGTGTAGGGTATAGAGTGTAGAGTGTAGGGTATAGAGTGTATGGTATAGAGTGTAGGGTATAGAGTGTAGGGTGTAGAGTGTTGGGTATAGAGTGTAGGGTATAGAGTGTAGGGTATAGAGTGTAGGGTATAGAGTGTAGGGAATAGAGTGTAGAGTGTAAGGTATAGAGTGTAGAGTGTAGGGTATAGAGTGTAGGGTATAGAGTGTAGGGTATAGAGTGTAGAGTGTAGGGTAAAGAGTGTAGAGTGTAGGGTATAGAGTGTAGGGTATAGAGTGTAGGGTATAGAGTGTAGGGTAGAGTGCGTAGAGTGTAGGGTATAGAGTGTAGGGTATAGAGTGTAGGGTATAGAGTGTAGAGTGTAGGGATTAGAGTGTAGGGTATAGAGTGTAGGGTGTAGAGTGTAGGGTATAGAGTGTAGAGTGTAGTGTATAGAGTGTATGGTATAGAGTGTAGGGTGTAGAGTGTAGGGTATAGAGTGTAGGGTATAGAGTGTAGGGTATAGAGTGTAGGGAATAGAGTGTAGAGTGTAAGGTATAGAGTGTAGAGTGTAGGGTATAGAGTGTAGAGTGAAGGGATTAGAGTGTAGGGTATAGAGTGTAGGGTGTAGAGTGTAGGGTATAGAGTGTAGAGTGTAGGGTATAGAGTGTATGGTATAGAGTGTAGGGTATAGAGTGTAGGGTGTAGAGTGTAGGGTATAGAGTGTAGGGTATAGAGTGTAGGGTATAGAGTGTAGGGTATAGAGTGTAGGGAATAGAGTGTAGAGTGTAAGGTATAGAGTGTAGAGTGTAGGGTATAGAGTGTAGGGTATAGACTGTAGGGTATAGAGTGTAGGGTATAGAGTGTAGGGTATAGATTGTAGAGTGTAGGCTATAGAGTGTAGGGTATAGAGTGTAGAGTGTAGGGTATAGAGTGTAGGGTATAGAGTGTAGGGTATAGAGTGTAGGGAATAGAGTGTAGAGTGTAAGGTATAGAGTGTAGAGTGTAGGGTATAGAGTGTAGGGTATAGAGTGTAGAGTGTAGGGATTAGAGTGTAGGGTATAGAGTGTAGGGTATAGAGTGTAGAGTGTAGGGTATAGATTGTATGCTATAGAGTGTATGGTGTAGAGTGTATGGTATAGAGTGTAGGGTATACAGTGTAGAGTGTATGGTATAGAGTGTAGGGTGTAGAGTGTAGGGTATAGAGTGTATGTTATAGAGTGTAGGGTATAGAGTGTAGGGTAGAGAGTGTAGAGTGTAGGGTATAGAGTGTAGGGTATAGAGTGTAGGGTATAGAGTGTAGAGTGTAGGGATTAGAGTGTAGGGTATAGAGTGTAGTGTGTAGAATGTAGGGTATAGAGTGTAGAGTGTAGGGTATAGAGTGTATGGTATAGAGTGTAGGGTATAGAGTGTAGGGTGTAGAGTGTAGGGTATAGAGTGTAGGGTATAGAGTGTAGGGTATAGAGTGTAGGGAATAGAGTGTAGAGTGTAAGGTATAGAGTGTAGAGTATAGGGTATAGAGTGTAGGGTATAGAGTGTAGAGTGTAGGGATTAGAGTGTAGGGTATAGAGTGTAGGGTGTAGAGTGTAGGGTATAGAGTGTAGAGTGTAGGGTATAGAGTGTATGGTATAGAGTGTAGGGTATAGAGTGTAGGGTGTAGAGTGTAGGGTATAGAGTGTAGGGTATAGAGTGTAGGGTATAGAGTGTAGGGTATAGAGTGTAGGGAATCGAGTGTAGAGTGTAAGGTATAGAGTGTAGAGTGTAGGGTATAGAGTGTAGGGTATAGACTGTAGGGTATAGAGTGTAGGGTATAGATTGTAGGCTATAGAGTGTAGGGTATAGAGTGTAGGGTATAGAGTGTAGGGTATAGAGTGTAGGGTATAGAGTGTAGAGTGTAGGGTATAGTGTGTAGGGTATAGAGTGCAGGGTGTAGAGTGTAGGGGATAGAGTGTAGGGTATAGAGTGTAGAGTGTAGGGTATAGAGTGTATGCTATAGAGTGTATGGTGTAGAGTGTATGGTAAAGAGTGTAGGGTATAGAGTGTAGAGTGTAGGGTATAGAGTGTAGGGTATAGAGTGTAGGGTATAGAGTGTATGTTATAGAGTGTAGGGTATAGAGTGTAGAGTGTAGGGTATAGAGTTTAGAGTGTAGGGTATAGAGTGTAGGGTATAGAGTGTAAGGTATAGAGTGTAGGGTGTAGAGTGTAGGGTATAGATTGTAGGGTATAGAGTGTAGGGTATAGAGTGTACGGTATAGAGTGTAGGGTATAAAGTGTATGGTATAGAGTGTAGGGTATAGAGTGTAGGGTATAGAGTGTAGGGTATAAAGTGTAGAGTGTAGGGTATAGCTTGTAGAGTGTAGGGTATAGAGTGTAGGGTATAGAGTGTAGGGTATAGAGTGTAGGGTATAGAGTGTAGAGTGTAGGGTATAGAGTGTATGGTATAGAGTGTAGGGTATAGAGTGTAGGGTGTAGAGTGTTGGGTATAGAGTGTAGGGTATAGAGTGTAGGGTATAGAGTGTAGGGTATAGAGTGTAGGGAATAGAGTGTAGCGTGTAAGGTATAGAGTGTAGAGTGTAGGGTATAGAGTGTAGGGTATAGAGTGTAGGGTATAGAGTGTAGGGTAGAGTGCGTAGAGTGTAGGGTATAGAGTGTAGGGTATAGAGTGTAGGGTATAGAGTGTAGAGTGTAGGGATTAGAGTGTAGGGTATAGAGTGTAGGGTGTAGAGTGTAGGGTATAGAGTGTAGAGTGTAGTGTATAGAGTGTATGGTATAGAGTGTAGGGTGTAGAGTGTAGGGTATAGAGTGTAGGGTATAGAGTGTAGGGTATAGAGTGTAGGGAATAGAGTGTAGAGTGTAAGGTATAGAGTGTAGAGTGTAGGGTATAGAGTGTAGAGTGAAGGGATTAGAGTGTAGGGTATAGAGTGTAGGGTGTAGAGTGTAGGGTATAGAGTGTAGAGTGTAGGGTATAGAGTGTATGGTATAGAGTGTAGGGTATAGAGTGTAGGGTGTAGAGTGTAGGGTATAGAGTGTAGGGTATAGAGTGTAGGGTATAGAGTGTAGGGTATAGAGTGTAGGGAATAGAGTGTAGAGTGTAAGGTATAGAGTGTAGAGTGTAGGGTATAGAGTGTAGGGTATAGACTGTAGGGTATAGAGTGTAGGGTATAGAGTGTAGGGTATAGATTGTAGAGTGTAGGCTATAGAGTGTAGGGTATAGAGTGTAGAGTGTAGGGTATAGAGTGTAGGGTATAGAGTGTAGGGTATAGTGTGTAGGGTATAGAGTGCAGGGTGTAGAGTGTAGGGTATAGAGTGTAGGGTATAGAGTGTAGAGTGTAGGGTATAGAGTGTACGCAATAGAGTGTATGGTGTAGAGTGTATGGTATAGAGTGTAGGGTATAGATTGTAGAGTGTATGGTATAGAGTGTAGGGTATAGAGTGTAGGGTATAGAGTGTATGTTATAGAGTGTAGGGTATAGAGTGTAGGGTAGAGAGTGTAGAGTGTAGGGTATAGAGTGTAGGGTATAGAGTGTAGGGTATAGATTGTAGAGTGTAGGCTATAGAGTGTAGGGTATAGAGTGTAGAGTGTCGGGATTAGAGTGTAGGGTATAGAGTGTGGGATGTAGAGTGTAGGGTATAGAGTGTAGAGTGTAGGATATAGAGTGTATGGTATAGAGTGTAGGGTATAGAGTGTAGGGTGTAGAGTGTAGGGTATAGAGTGTAGGGAATAGAGTGTAGGGTATAGAGTGTAGGGTATAGAGTGTAGGGTGTAGAGTGTAGGGTATAGAGTGTATGGTATAGAGTGTAGGGTATAGAATGTATGGTATAGAGTGTAGAGTGTAGGATATAGAGTGTAGGGTATAGAGTGTAGAGTGTAGGGTATAGAGTGTAGGGTATAGAGTGTAGGGTATAGAGTGTAGAGTGTAGGGATTAGAGTGTAGGGTATAGAGTGTAGGGTATAGAGTGTAGAGTGTAGGGTAGAGAGTGTAGGATATAGAGTGTAGGGTATAGAGTGTAGGGTATAGAGTGTAGGGTATAGAGTGTAGAGTGTAGGGTATAGAGTGTAGGGTATAGAGTGTAGGGTATAGAGTGTAGAGTGTAGGGTATAGAGTGTAGGGTATAGAGTGTAGGGTATAGAGTGTAGGGCATAGAGTGTAGGGTATAGAATGTAGGGTGTAGAGTGTAGGGTATAGAGTGTAGGGTATAGAGTGTAGAGTGTAGGGTATAGAGTGTAGGGTATAGAGTGTAGGGTATAGAGTGTAGGGTATAGAGTGTAGGGTATAGAGTGTAGGGCATAGACTGTAGGGTATAGAGTGTAGGGTATAGAGTGTAGGGTATAGATTGTAGAGTGTAGGCTATAGAGTGTAGGGTATAGAGTGTAGAGTGTAGGGTATAGAGTGTAGGGTATAGAGTGTAGGGTATAGTGTGTAGGGTATAGAGTGCAGGGTGTAGAGTGTAGGGTATAGAGTGTAGGGTATAGAGTGTAGAGTGTAGGGTATAGAGTGTACGCAATAGAGTGTATGGTGTAGAGTGTATGGTATAGAGTGTAGGGTATAGATTGTAGAGTGTATGGTATAGAGTGTAGGGTATAGAGTGTAGGGTATAGAGTGTATGTTATAGAGTGTAGGGTATAGAGTGTAGGGTAGAGAGTGTAGAGTGTAGGGTATAGAGTGTAGGGTATAGAGTGTAGGGTATAGATTGTAGAGTGTAGGCTATAGAGTGTAGGGTATAGAGTGTAGAGTGTCGGGATTAGAGTGTAGGGTATAGAGTGTGGGATGTAGAGTGTAGGGTATAGAGTGTAGAGTGTAGGATATAGAGTGTATGGTATAGAGTGTAGGGTATAGAGTGTAGGGTGTAGAGTGTAGGGTATAGAGTGTAGGGAATAGAGTGTAGGGTATAGAGTGTAGGGTATAGAGTGTAGGGTGTAGAGTGTAGGGTATAGAGTGTATGGTATAGAGTGTAGGGTATAGAATGTATGGTATAGAGTGTAGAGTGTAGGATATAGAGTGTAGGGTATAGAGTGTAGAGTGTAGGGTATAGAGTGTAGGGTATAGAGTGTAGGGTATAGAGTGTAGAGTGTAGGGATTAGAGTGTAGGGTATAGAGTGTAGGGTATAGAGTGTAGAGTGTAGGGTAGAGAGTGTAGGATATAGAGTGTAGGGTATAGAGTGTAGGGTATAGAGTGTAGGGTATAGAGTGTAGAGTGTAGGGTATAGAGTGTAGGGTATAGAGTGTAGGGTATAGAGTGTAGAGTGTAGGGTATAGAGTGTAGGGTATAGAGTGTAGGGTATAGAGTGTAGGGCATAGAGTGTAGGGTATAGAATGTAGGGTGTAGAGTGTAGGGTATAGAGTGTAGGGTATAGAGTGTAGAGTGTAGGGTATAGAGTGTAGGGTATAGAGTGTAGGGTATAGAGTGTAGGGTATAGAGTGTAGAGTGTAGGGTATAGCGTGTAGAGTGTCGGGTATAGAGTGTAGGGTATAGAGTGTAGGGTATAGAGTGTAGGGTATAGAGTGTAGAGTGTAGGGTATAGAGTGTAGAGTGTAGGGTATAGAGTGTATGGTATAGAGTGTAGGGTATAGAGTGTAGGGTGTAGAGCGTTGGGTATAGAGTGTAGGGTATAGATTGTAGGGTATAGAGTGTAGGGTATAGAGTGTAGGGTATAGAGTGTAGAGTGTAGGGATTAGAGTGTAGGGTATAGAGTGTAGGGTATAGTGTGCAGGGTATAGAGTGTAGAGTGTAGGGTATAGAGTGTAGAGTGTAGGGTATAGAGTGTAGGGTATAGAATGTAGGGTATAGAGTGTAGGGCATAGAGTGTAGGGTATAGAGTGTAGGGTATAGAGTGTAGAGTGTAGGGTATAGAGTGTAGGGTATAGAGTGTAGGGTATAGAGTGTATAGTGTAGGGTATAGAGTGTAGGGTATAGAGTGTAGGGTATAGAGTGTAGGGCATAGAGTGTAGGGTATAGAGTGTAGGGTATAGAGTGTAGAGTGTAGGGTATAGAGTGTAGGGTATAGAGTGTAGGGTATAGAGTGTAGAGTGTAGGGCATAGAGTGTAGAGTGTAGGGTATAGAGTGTAGGGTATAGAGTGTAGGGTAGAGAGTGTAGGGTAGAGAGTGTAGAGTGTAGGGATTAGAGTGTAGGGTATAGAGTGTAGGGTGTAGAGAGTAGGGCATAGAGTGTAGAGTGTAGGGTATAGAGTGTATGGTATAGAGTGTAGAGTATAGAGTGTAGGGTGTAGAGTGTAGGGTATAGAGTGTAGGGTATAGAGTGTAGGGTATAGAGTGTAGGGAATAGAGTGTTGAGTGTAAGGTACAGAGTGTAGAGTGTAGGGCATAGAGTGTAGAGTGTAGGGTATAGAGTGTAGGGTATAGAGTGTAGGGTATAGAGTGTAGGGTATACAGTGTAGGGTATAGAGTGTAGAGTGTAGGGTATAGAGTGTAGAGTGGAGGGCATAGAGTGTAGATTGTAGGGTATAGAGTGTAGGGTATAGAGTGTAGGGTATAGAGTGTAGGGTATAGAGTGTAGAGTGTAGGGTATAGAGTGTAGAGTGTAGGGTATAGAGTGTAGGGTACAGAGTGTAGGGTATAGAGTGTAGGGTAGAGAGTGTAGAGTGTAGGGTATAGAGTGTAGGGTATAGAGTGTAGGGTATAGAGTGTAGAGTGTAGGGATTAGAGTGTAGGGTATAGAGTGTAGGGTGTGGAGTGTAGGGTATAGAGTGTAGAGTGTAGGGTATAGAGTGTATGGTATAGAGTGTAGGGTATAGAGTGTAGGGTGTAGAGTGTAGGGTATAGAGTGTAGGGTATAGAGTGTAGGGTATAGAGTGTAGGGTAAAGAGTGTAGGGAATAGAGTGTAGAGTGTAAGGTATAGAGTGTAGAGTGTAGGGTATAGAGTGTAAGGTATAGAGTGTAGAGTGTAGGGATTAGAGTGTAGGGTATAGAGTGTAGGGTGTAGAGTGTAGGGCATAGAGTGTAGAGTGTAGGTTATAGAGTGTATGGTATAGAGTGTAGAGTATAGAGTGTAGGGTGTAGAGTGTAGGGTATAGAGTGTAGGGTATAGAGTGTAGGGTATAGAGTGTAGGGAATAGAGTGTAGAGTGTAAGGTATAGAGTGTAGAGTGTAGGGTATAGAGTGTAGGGTATAGAGTGTAGAGTGTAGGGATTAGAGTGTAGGGTATAGAGTGTAGGGTATAGTGTGTAGGGTATAGAGTGTAGGGTATAGAGTGTAGAGTGTAGGGTATAGAGTGTAGGGTATAGAGTGTAGGGTATAGAGTGTAGGGCATAGAGTGTAGGGTATAGAGTGTAGGGTATAGAGTGTAGAGTGTAGGGTATAGAGTGTAGGGTATAGAGTGTAGGGTATAGAGTGTAGAGTGTAGGGTATAGAGTGTAGGGTATAGAGTGTAGGGTATAGAGTGTAGGGCATAGAGTGTAGGGTATAGAGTGTAGGGTATAGAGTGTAGAGTGTAGGGTATAGATTTTAGGGTATAGAGTGTAGGGTATAGAGTGTAGAGTGTAGGGCATAGAGTGTAGAGTGTAGGGTATAGAGTGTAGGGTATAGAGTGTAGGGTAGAGAGTGTAGGGTAGAGAGTGTAGAGTGTAGGGATTAGAGTGTAGGGTATAGAGTGTAGGGTGTAGAGTGTAGTGCATAGAGTGTAGAGTGTAGGGTATAGAGTGTATGGTATAGAGTGTAGAGTAAAGAGTGTAGGGTGTAGAGTGTAGGGTATAGAGTGTAGGGTATAGAGTGTAGGGTATAGCGTGTAGGGAATAGAGTGTTGAGTGTAAGGTACAGAGTGTAGAGTGTAGGGCATAGAGTGTAGAGTGTAGGGTATAGAGTGTAGGGTATAGAGTGCAGGGTATAGAGTGTAGGGTATACAGTGTAGGGTATAGAGTGTAGAGTGTAGGGTATAGAGTGTAGAGTGTAGGGTATAGAGTGTAGAGTGTAGGGCATAGAGTGTAGATTGTAGGGTATAGAGTGTAGGGTATAGAGTGTAGGGTATAGAGTGTAGAGTGTAGGGTATAGAGTGTAGAGTGTAGGGTATAGAGTGTAGGGTACAGAGTGTAGGGTATAGAGTGTAGGGTAGAGAGTGTAGAGTGTAGGGTATAGAGTGTAGGGTATAGAGTGTAGGGTATAGAGTGTAGAGTGTAGGGATTAGAGTGTAGGGTATAGAGTGTAGGGTGTGGAGTGTAGGGTATAGAGTGTAGAGTGTAGGGTATAGAGTGTATGGTATAGAGTGTAGGGTATAGAGTGTAGGGTGTAGAGTGTAGGGTATAGAGTGTAGGGTATAGAGTGTAGGGTATAGAGTGTAGGGTATAGAGTGTAGGGAATAGAGTGTAGAGTGTAAGGTATAGAGTGTAGAGTGTAGGGTATAGAGTGTAAGGTATAGAGTGTAGAGTGTAGGGATTAGAGTGTAGGGTATAGAGTGTAGGGTGTAGAGTGTAGGGTATAGAGTGTAGAGTGTAGGGTATAGAGTGTATGGTATAGAGTGTAGGGTATAGAGTGTAGGGTGTAGAGTGTAGGGTATAGAGTGTAGGGTATAGAGTGTAGGGTATAGAGTGTAGGGTATAGAGTGTAGGGAATAGAGTGTGGAGTGTAAGGTATAGAGTGTAGAGTGTAGGGTATAGAGTGTAGGGTATAGACTGTAGGGTATAGAGTGTAGGGTATAGAGTGTAGGGTATAGATTGTAGCGTGTAGGCTATAGAGTGTAGGGTATAGAGTGTAGAGTGTAGGGATTAGAGTGTAGGGTATAGAGTGTAGGGTATAGAGTGTAGAGTGTAGGGTAGAGAGTGTAGGATATAGAGTGTAGAGTGTAGGGTATAGAGTGTAGGGTATAGAGTGTAGGGTATAGAGTGTAGGGTATAGAGTGTAGAGTGTAGGGTATAGAGTGTAGGGTATAGAGTGTAGGGTATAGAGTGTAGAGTGTAGGGTATAGAGTGTAGGGTATAGAGTGTAGGGCATAGAGTGTAGGGTATAGAGTGTAGGGTATAGAGTGTAGGGTATAGAGTGTAGGGTATAGAGTGTAGAGTGTAGGGTATAGAGTGTAGGGTATAGAGTGTAGGGTATAGAGTGTAGAGTGTAGGGTATAGCGTGTAGAGTGTCGGGTATAGAGTGTAGGGTATAGAGTGTAGGGTATAGAGTGTAGGGTATAGAGTGTAGAGTGTAGAGTATAGAGTGTAGAGTGTAGGGTATAGAGTGTATGGTATAGAGTGTAGGGTATAGAGTGTAGGGTGTAGAGCGTTGGGTATAGAGTGTAGGGTATAGAGTGTAGGGTATAGAGTGTAGGGTATAGAGTGTAGGGAATAGATTGTAGAGTGTAAGGTATAGAGTGTAGAGTGTAGGGTATAGAGTGTAGGGTATAGAGTGTAGAGTGTAGGGATTAGAGTGTAGGGTATAGAGTGTAGGGTATAGTGTGCAGGGTATAGAGTGTAGAGTGTAGGGTATAGAGTGTAGAGTGTAGGGTATAGAGTGTAGGGTATAGAGTGTAGGGTATAGAGTGTAGGGCATAGAGTGTAGGGTATAGAGTGTAGGGTATAGAGTGTAGAGTGTAGGGTATAGAGTGTAGGGTATAGAGTGTAGGGTATAGAGTGTAGAGTGTAGGGTATAGAGTGTAGGGTATAGAGTGTAGGGTATAGAGTGTAGGGTATAGAGTGTAGGGTATAGAGTGTAGAGTGTAGGGTATAGAGTGTAGGGTATAGAGTGTAGGGTATAGAGTGTAGAGTGTAGGGCATAGAGTGTAGAGTGTAGGGTATAGAGTGTAGGGTATAGAGTGTAGGGTAGAGAGTGTAGGGTAGAGAGTGTAGAGTGTAGGGATTAGAGTGTAGGGTATAGAGTGTAGGGTGTAGAGTGTAGGGCATAGAGTGTAGAGTGTAGGGTATAGAGTGTATGGTATAGAGTGTAGAGTATAGAGTGTAGGGTGTAGAGTGTAGGGTATAGAGTGTAGGGTATAGAGTGTAGGGTATAGAGTGTAGGGAATAGAATGTTGAGTGTAAGGTACAGAGTGTAGAGTGTAGGGCATAGAGTGTAGAGTGTAGGGTATAGAGTTTAGGGTATAGAGTGTAGGGTATAGAGTGTAGGGTATACAGTGTAGGGTATAGAGTGTAGAGTGTAGGGTATAGAGTGTAGAGTGTAGGGTATAGAGTGTAGAGTGGAGGGCATAGAGTGTAGATTGTAGGGTATAGAGTGTAGGGTATAGAGTGTAGGGTATAGAGTGTAGGGTATAGAGTGTAGAGTGTAGGGTATAGAGTGTAGAGTGTAGGGTATAGAGGGTAGGCTACAGAGTGTAGGGTATAGAGTGTAGGGTAGAGAGTGTAGAGTGTAGGGTATAGAGTGTAGGGTATAGAGTGTAGAGTGTAGGGATTAGAGTGTAGGGTACAGAGTGTAGGGTGTGGAGTGTAGGGTATAGAGTGTAGAGTGTAGGGTATAGAGTGTATGGTATAGAGTGTAGGGTATAGAGTGTAGGGTGTAGAGTGTAGGGTATAGAGTGTAGGGTATAGAGTGTAGGGTATAGAGTGTAGGGTATAGAGTGTAGGGAATAGAGTGTAGAGTGTAAGGTATAGAGTGTAGAGTGTAGGGTATAGAGTGTAAGGTATAGAGTGTAGAGTGTAGGGATTAGAGTGTAGGGTATAGAGTGTAGGGTGTAGAGTGTAGGGCATAGAGTGTAGAGTGTAGGTTATAGAGTGTATGGTATAGAGTGTAGAGTATAGAGTGTAGGGTGTAGAGTGTAGGGTATAGAGTGTAGGGTATAGAGTGTAGGGTATAGAGTGTAGGGAATAGAGTGTAGAGTGTAAGGTATAGAGTGTAGAGTGTAGGGTATAGAGTGTAGGGTATAGAGTGTAGGGAATAGAGTGTTGAGTGTAAGGTACAGAGTGTAGAGTGTAGGGCATAGAGTGTAGAGTGTAGGGTATAGAGTGTAGGGTATAGAGTGCAGGGTATAGAGTGTAGGGTATACAGTGTAGGGTATAGAGTGTAGAGTGTAGGGTATAGAGTGTAGAGTGTAGGGTATAGAGTGTAGAGTGTAGGGCATAGAGTGTAGATTGTAGGGTATAGAGTGTAGGGTATAGAGTGTAGGGTATAGAGTGTAGAGTGTAGGGTATAGAGTGTAGAGTGTAGGGTATAGAGTGTAGGGTACAGAGTGTAGGGTATAGAGTGTAGGGTAGAGAGTGTAGAGTGTAGGGTATAGAGTGTAGGGTATAGAGTGTAGGGTATAGAGTGTAGAGTGTAGGGCATAGAGTGTAGAGTGTAGGGTATAGAGTGTAGGGTATAGAGTGTAGGGTAGAGAGTGTAGGGTAGAGAGTGTAGAGTGTAGGGATTAGAGTGTAGGGTATAGAGTGTAGGGTGTAGAGTGTAGGGCATAGAGTGTAGAGTGTAGGGTATAGAGTGTATGGTATAGAGTGTAGAGTATAGAGTGTAGGGTGTAGAGTGTAGGGTATAGAGTGTAGGGTATAGAGTGTAGGGTATAGAGTGTAGGGAATAGAGTGTTGAGTGTAAGGTACAGAGTGTAGAGTGTAGGGCATAGAGTGTAGAGTGTAGGGTATAGAGTGTAGGGTATAGAGTGCAGGGTATAGAGTGTAGGGTATACAGTGTAGGGTATAGAGTGTAGAGTGTAGGGTATAGAGTGTAGAGTGTAGGGTATAGAGTGTAGAGTGTAGGGCATAGAGTGTAGATTGTAGGGTTTAGAGTGTAGGGTATAGAGTGTAGGGTATAGAGTGTAGGGTATAGAGTGTAGAGTGTAGGGTATAGAGTGTAGAGTGTAGGGTATAGAGTGTAGGGTACAGAGTGTAGGGTATAGAGTGTAGGGTAGAGAGTGTAGAGTGTAGGGATTAGAGTGTAGGGTATAGAGTGTAGGGTATAGAGTGTAGGGCATAGAGTGTAGGGTATAGAGTGTAGGGTATAGAGTGTAGAGTGTAGGGTATAGAGTGTAGGGTATAGAGTGTAGGGTATAGAGTGTAGAGTGTAGGGTATAGAGTGTAGGGTATAGAGTGTAGGGTATAGAGTGTAGGGCATAGAGTGTAGGGTATAGAGTGTAGGGTATAGAGTGTAGAGTGTAGGGTATAGAGTGTAGGGTATAGAGTGTAGGGTATAGAGTGTAGAGTGTAGGGCATAGAGTGTAGAGTGTAGGGTATAGAGTGTAGGGTATAGAGTGTAGGGTAGAGAGTGTAGGGCAGAGAGTGTAGAGTGTAGGGATTAGAGTGTAGGGTATAGAGTGTAGGGTGTAGAGTGTAGGGCATAGAGTGTAGAGTGTAGGGTATAGAGTGTATGGTATTGAGTGTAGAGTATAGAGTGTAGGGTGTAGAGTGTAGGGTATAGAGTGTAGGGTATAGAGTGTAGGGTATAGAGTGTAGGGAATAGAATGTTGAGTGTAAGGTACAGAGTGTAGAGTGTAGGGCATAGAGTGTAGAGTGTAGGGTATAGAGTTTAGGGTATAGAGTGTAGGGTATAGAGTGTAGGGTATACAGTGTAGGGTATAGAGTGTAGAGTGTAGGGTATAGAGTGTAGAGTGTAGGGTATAGAGTGTAGAGTGGAGGGCATAGAGTGTAGATTGTAGGGTATAGAGTGTAGGGTATAGAGTGTAGGGTATAGAGTGTAGGGTATAGAGTGTAGAGTGTAGGGTATAGAGTGTAGAGTGTAGGGTATAGAGGGTAGGCTACAGAGTGTAGGGTATAGAGTGTAGGGTAGAGAGTGTAGAGTGTAGGGTATAGAGTGTAGGGTATAGAGTGTAGGGTATAGAGTGTGGAGTGTGGGGATTAGAGTGTAGGGTACAGAGTGTAGGGTGTGGAGTGTAGGGTATAGAGTGTAGAGTGTAGGGTATAGAGTGTATGGTATAGAGTGTAGGGAATAGAGTGTAGGGTGTAGAGTGTAGGGTATAGAGTGTAGGGTATAGAGTGTAGGGTATAGAGTGTAGGGTATAGAGTGTAGGGAATAGAGTGTAGAGTGTAAGGTATAGAGTGTAGAGTGTAGGGTATAGAGTGTAAGGTATAGAGTGTAGAGTGTAGGGATTAGAGTGTAGGGTATGGAGTGTAGGGTGTAGAGTGTAGGGCATAGAGTGTAGAGTGTAGGTTATATAGAAACAGGAACACATGGGCTACTTGCACAGTGAACAAGTCTGTATGATCATGTTCACACACCACCAAGAAACCTGAAGACACAAAAGAGAATAGTAAAACCAAAAACACTCAGTTTGAAAAAATGTTGCAGTAATCCGCAAGTGCTAGTAAAAGATGTAAAAAACAGGGTATTTGGTTGATACGTTTTTTGCAAAAAATGTATACTAAGCTGCTCTACCAATCTTCACGGTATACCCTTATCAGAGCAGTCCTAACTAATGTATGCAATCCCTATCTGATGTATTTAAAAACCTGATCATCTGTATATAACCTGTGTGAACAGGGTTCAGAGAGGAAAAATCCATGTGTGCATACAGGGTAGAACAGCTATTGTGCAGATAGCCCAAGAGGAGTGGTGGAACTCCCCAGTCTTGTAGACACAAGAGAACAATTATGGAAACAGGAACACATGGGCTACTTGCACAGTGAACAAGTCTGTATGATCATGTTCACACACCACCAAGAAACCTGAAGTGTAGGGTATAGAGTGTAGGGTATAGAGTGTAGGGTATAGAGTGTAGGGTATAGAGTGCAGGGTATATAGTGTAGAGTGTAGGGTATAGAGTGTAGAGTGTAGGGTATAGAGTGTAGGGTATAGAGTGTAGGGTATAGAGTGTAGGGTATATACAGATGATCAGGTTTTTAAATACATCAGATAGGGATTGCATACATTAGTTAGGACTGCTCTGATAAGGGTATACCGTGAAGATTGGTAGAGCAGCTTAGTATACATTTTTTGCAAAAAAGTATCAACCAAATACCCTGTTTTTTACATCTTTTACTAGCACTTGCGGATTACTGCAACATTTTTTCAAACTGAGTGTTTTTGGTTTTACTATTCTCTTTTGTGTCTTCAGGTTTCTTGGTGGTGTGTGAACATGATCATACAGACTTGTTCACTGTGCAAGTAGCCCATGTGTTCCTGTTTCCATAATTGTTCTCTTGTGTCTACAAGACTGGGGAGTTCCACCACTCCTCTTGGGCTATCTGCACAATAGCTGTTCTACCCTGTATGCACACATGGATTTTTCCTCTCTGAACCCTGTTCACACAGGTTATATACAGATGATCAGGTTTTTAAATACATCAGATAGGGATTGCATACATTAGTTAGGACTGCTCTGATAAGGGTATACCGTGAAGATTGGTAGAGCAGCTTAGTATACATTTTTTGCAAAAAACGTATCAACCAAATACCCTGTTTTTTACATCTTTTACTAGCACTTGCGGATTACTGCAACATTTTTTCAAACTGAGTGTTTTTGGTTTTACTATTCTCTTTTGTGTCTTCAGGTTTCTTGGTGGTGTGTGAACATGATCATACAGACTTGTTCACTGTGCAAGTAGCCCATGTGTTCCTGTTTCCATAATTGTTCTCTTGTGTCTACAAGACTGGGGAGTTCCACCACTCCTCTTGGGCTATCTGCACAATAGCTGTTCTACCCTGTATGCACACATGGATTTTTCCTCTCTGAACCCTGTTCACACAGGTTATATACAGATGATCAGGTTTTTAAATACATCAGATAGGGATTGCATACATTAGTTAGGACTGCTCTGATAAGGGTATACCGTGAAGATTGGTAGAGCAGCTTAGTATACATTTTTTGCAAAAAACGTATCAACCAAATACCCTGTTTTTTACATCTTTTACTAGCACTTGCGGATTACTGCAACATTTTTTCAAACTGAGTGTTTTTGGTTTTACTATTCTCTTTTGTGTCTTCAGTGTAGGTTATATAGTGTATGGTATAGAGTGTAGAGTATAGAGTGTGGGGTGTAGAGTGTAGGGTATAGAGTGTAGGGTATAGAGTGTAGGGTATAGAGTGTAGGGAATAGAGTGTAGAGTGTAAGGTATAGAGTGTAGAGTGTAGGGTATAGAGTGTAGGGTATAGAGTGTAGGGTATAGAGTGTAGGGAATAGAGTGTTGAGTGTAAGCTACAGAGTGTAGAGTGTAGGGCATAGAGTGTAGAGTGTAGGGTATAGAGTGTAGGGTATAGAGTGCAGGGTATAGAGTGTAGGGTATACAGTGTAGGGTATAGAGTGTAGAGTGTAGGGTATAGAGTGTAGAGTGTAGGGTATAGAGTGTAGAGTGTAGGGCATAGAGTGTAGATTGTAGGGTATAGAGTGTAGGGTATAGAGTGTAGGGTATAGAGTGTAGGGTATAGAGTGTAGAGTGTAGGGTATAGAGTGTAGAGTGTAGGGTATAGAGTGTAGGGTACAGAGTGTAGGGTATAGAGTGTAGGGTAGAGAGTGTAGAGTATAGGGTATAGAGTGTAGGGTATAGAGTGTAGGGTATAGAGTGTAGAGTGTAGGGATTAGAGTGTAGGGTATAGAGTGTAGGGTGTGGAGTGTAGGGTATAGAGTGTAGAGTGTAGGGTATAGAGAGTATGGTATAGAGTGTAGGGTATAGAGTGTAGGGTGTAGAGTGTAGGGTATAGAGTGTAGGGTATAGAGTGTAGGGTATAGAGTGTAGGGTATAGAGTGTAGGGAATAGAGTGTAGAGTGTAAGGTATAGAGTGTAGAGTGTAGGGTATAGAGTGTAAGGTATAGAGTGTAGAGTGTAGGGATTAGAGTGTAGGGTATAGAGTGTAGGGTGTAGAGTGTAGGGTATAGAGTGTAGAGTGTAGGGTATAGAGTGTATGGTATAGAGTGTAGGGTATAGAGTGTAGGGTGTAGAGTGTAGGGTATAGAGTGTAGGGTATAGAGTGTAGGGTATAGAGTGTAGGGAATAGAGTGTGGAGTGTAAGGTATAGAGTGTAGAGTGTAGGGTATAGAGTGTAGGGTATAGACTGTAGGGTATAGAGTGTAGGGTATAGAGTGTAGGGTATAGATTGTAGCGTGTAGGCTATAGAGTGTAGGGTATAGAGTGTAGAGTGTAGGGTATAGAGTGTAGGGTATAGAGTGTAGGGTATAGAGTGTAGAGTGTAGGGTATAGAGTGTATGTTATAGTGTAGGGTATAGAGTGTAGGGTATAGAGTGTAGAGTGTAGGGATTAGAGTGTAGGGTATAGAGTGTAGTGTGTAGAGTGTAGGGTATAGAGTGTAGAGTGTAGGGTATAGAGTGTATGGTATAGAGTGTAGGGTATAGAGTGTAGGGTGTAGAGTGTAGGGTATAGAGTGTAGGGTATAGAGTGTAGGGAATAGAGTGTAAAGTGTAAGGTATAGAGTGTAGAGTATAGGGTATAGAGTGTAGGGTATAGAGTGTAGAGTGTAGGGATTAGAGTGTAGGGTATAGAGTGTAGGGTGTAGAGTGTAGGGTATAGAGTGTAGAGTGTAGGGTATAGAGTGTATGGTATAGAGTGTAGGGTATAGAGTGTAGGGTGTAGAGTGTAGGGTATAGAGTGTAGGGTATAGAGTGTAGGGTATAGAGTGTAAGGTATAGAGTGTAGGGAATAGAGTGTAGAGTGTAAGGTATAGAGTGTAGAGTGTAGGGTATAGAGTGTAGGGTATAGACTGTAGGGTATAGAGTGTAGGGTATAGATTGTAGGCTATAGAGTGTAGGGTATAGAGTGTAGGGTATAGAGTGTAGGGTATAGAGTGTAGGGTATAGAGTGTAGGGTATAGAGTGTAGAGTGTAGGGTATAGTGTGTAGGGTATAGAGTGCAGGGTGTAGAGTGTAGGGTATAGAGTGTAGGGTATAGAATGTAGAGTGTAGGGTATAGAGTGTATGCTATAGAGTGTATGGTGTAGAGTGTATGGTATAGAGTGTAGGGTATAGAGTGTAGAGTGTAGGGTATAGAGTGTAGGGTATAGAGTGTAGGGTATAGAGTGTATGTTATAGAGTGTAGGGTATAGAGTGTAGAGTGTAGGGTATAGAGTTTAGAGTGTAGGGTATAGAGTGTAGGGTATAGAGTGTAAGGTATAGAGTGTAGGGTGTAGAGTGTAGGGTATAGATTGTAGGGTATAGAGTGTAGGGTATAGAGTGTACGGTATAGAGTGTAGGGTATGGAGTGTATGGTATAGAGTGTAGGGTATAGAGTGTAGGGTATAGAGTGTAGGGTATAGAGTGTAGAGTGTAGGGTATAGAGTGTAGGGTATAGAGTGTAGGGTATACAGTGTAGGGTATAGAGTGTAGGGTATAGAGTGTAGGGTATAGAGTGTAGGGTATAGAGTGTAGAGTGTAGGGTATAGAGTTTAGAGTGTAGGGTATAGAGTGTAGGGTATAGAGTGTAAGGTATAGAGTGTAGGGTGTAGAGTGTAGGGTATAGAGTGTAGGGTATAGAGTGTAGGGTATAGAGTGTACGGTATAGAGTGTAGGGTATAGAGTGTATGGTATAGAGTGTAGGGTATAGAGTGTAGGGTATAGAGTGTAGGGTATAGAGTGCATGGTATAGATTGTAGGGTATAGAGTGTAGGGTATAGAGTGTAGGGTATAGAGTGTAGAGTGTAGGGTATAGAGTGTAGAGTGTAGGGTATAGAGTGTAGAGTGTAGGGTATAGATTGTATGGTATAGAGTGTAGGGTATAGAATGTAGGGTGTAGAGTGTTGGGTATAGAGTGTAGGGTATAGAGTGTAGGGTATAGAGTGTAGGGTATGGAGTGTAGGGTATAGAGTGTAGGGAATAGAGTGTAGAGTGTAAGGTAAAGAGTGTAGAGTGTAGGGTATAGAGTGTAGGGTATAGAGTGTAGAGTGTAGGGATTAGAGTGTAGGGTATAGAGTGTAGGGTATAGAGTGTATGGTATAGAGTGTAGAGTGTAGGGTATAGAGTGTAGAGTGTAGGGTATAGAGTGTAGGGTATAGAGTGTAGGGTATAGAGTGTAGGGTAGAGTGTGTAGAGTGTAGGGTATAGAGTGTAGGGTATAGAGTGTAGGGTATAGAGTGTAGAGTGTAGGGATTAGAGTGTAGGGTATAGAGTGTAGGGTGTAGAGTGTAGGGTATAGAGTGTAGAGTGTAGGGTATAGAGTGTATGGTATAGAGTGTAGGGTATAGAGTGTAGGGTGTAGAGTGTAGGGTATAGAGTGTAGGGTATAGAGTGTAGGGTATAGAGTGTAGGGAATAGAGTGTAGAGTGTAAGGTATAGAGTGTAGAGTGTAGGGTATAGAGTGTAGGGTATAGAGTGTAGAGTGAAGGGATTAGAGTGTAGGGTATAGAGTGTAGGGTGTAGAGTGTAGGCTATAGAGTGTAGAGTGTAGGGTATAGAGTGTATGGTACAGAGTGTAGGGTATAGAGTGTAGGGTATAGTGTGTAGGGTATAGAGTGTAGAGTGTAGGGTATAGAGTGTAGAGTGTAGGGTATAGAGTGTAGGGTATAGAGTGTAGGGTATAGAGTGTAGGGCATAGAGTGTAGGGTATAGAGTGTAGGGTATAGAGTGTAGAGTGTAGGGTATAGAGTGTAGGGTATAGAGTGTAGGGTATAGAGTGTAGAGTGTAGGGTATAGAGTGTAGGGTATAGAGTGTAGGGTATAGAGTGTAGGGCATAGAGTGTAGGGTATAGAGTGTAGGGTATAGAGTGTAGAGTGTAGGGTATAGAGTGTAGGGTATAGAGTGTAGCGTATAGAGTGTAGAGTGTAGGGCATAGAGTGTAGAGTGTAGGGTATAGAGTGTAGGGTATAGAGTGTAGGGTAGAGAGTGTAGGGTAGAGAGTGTAGAGTGTAGGGATTAGAGTGTAGGGTATAGAGTGTAGGGTGTAGAGTGTAGGGCATAGAGTGTAGAGTGTAGGGTATAGAGTGTATGGTATAGAGTGTAGAGTATAGAGTGTAGGGTGTAGAGTGTAGGGTATAGAGTGTAGGGTATAGAGTGTAGGGTTTAGAGTGTAGGGAATAGAGTGTTGAGTGTAAGGTACAGAGTGTAGAGTGTAGGGCATAGAGTGTAGAGTGTAGGGTATAGAGTGTAGGGTATAGAGTGTAGGGTATAGAGTGTAGGGTATACAGTGTAGGGTATAGAGTGTAGAGTGTAGGGTATAGAGTGTAGAGTGTAGGGTATAGAGTGTAGAGTGTAGGGCATAGAGTGTAGATTGTAGGGTATAGAGTGTAGGGTATAGAGTGTAGGGTATAGAGTGTAGGGTATAGAGTGTAGAGTGTAGGGTAGAGAGTGTAGAGTGTAGGGTATAGAGTGTAGGGTATAGAGTGTAGGGTATAGAGTGTAGAGTGTAGGGATTAGAGTGTAGGGTATAGAGTGTAGGGTGTGGAGTGTAGGGTATAGAGTGTAGAGTGTATGGATTAGAGTGTAGGGTATAGAGTGTAGGGTATAGAGTGTAGGGTACAGAGTGTAGGGAATAGAGTGTAGAGTGTAAGGTATAGAGTGTAGAGTATAGGGTATAGAGTGTAGGGTATAGAGTGTAGGGTATAGAGTGTAGGGTATAGAGTGTAGGGTATAGAGTGTAGGGAATAGAGTGTAGAGTGTAAGGTATAGAGTGTAGAGTGTAGGGTATAGAGTGTAAGGTATAGAGTGTAGAGTGTAGGGATTAGAGTGTAGGGTATAGAGTGTAGGGTATAGAGTGTATGGTATAGAGTGTAGAGTGTAGGGTATAGAGTGTAGAGTGTAGGGTATAGAGTGTAGGGTATAGAGTGTAGGGTATAGAGTGTAGGGTAGAGTGTGTAGAGTGTAGGGTATAGAGTGTAGGGTATAGAGTGTAGGGTATAGAGTGTAGAGTGTAGGGATTAGAGTGTAGGGTATAGAGTGTAGGGTGTAGAGTGTAGGGTATAGAGTGTAGAGTGTAGGGTATAGAGTGTATGGTATAGAGTGTAGGGTATAGAGTGTAGGGTGTAGAGTGTAGGGTATAGAGTGTAGGGTATAGAGTGTAGGGTATAGAGTGTAGGGAATAGAGTGTAGAGTGTAAGGTATAGAGTGTAGAGTGTAGGGTATAGAGTGTAGGGTATAGAGTGTAGAGTGAAGGGATTAGAGTGTAGGGTATAGAGTGTAGGGTGTAGAGTGTAGGCTATAGAGTGTAGAGTGTAGGGTATAGAGTGTATGGTACAGAGTGTAGGGTATAGAGTGTAGGGTATAGTGTGTAGGGTATAGAGTGTAGAGTGTAGGGTATAGAGTGTAGAGTGTAGGGTATAGAGTGTAGGGTATAGAGTGTAGGGTATAGAGTGTAGGGCATAGAGTGTAGGGTATAGAGTGTAGGGTATAGAGTGTAGAGTGTAGGGTATAGAGTGTAGGGTATAGAGTGTAGGGTATAGAGTGTAGAGTGTAGGGTATAGAGTGTAGGGTATAGAGTGTAGGGTATAGAGTGTAGGGCATAGAGTGTAGGGTATAGAGTGTAGGGTATAGAGTGTAGAGTGTAGGGTATAGAGTGTAGGGTATAGAGTGTAGCGTATAGAGTGTAGAGTGTAGGGCATAGAGTGTAGAGTGTAGGGTATAGAGTGTAGGGTATAGAGTGTAGGGTAGAGAGTGTAGGGTAGAGAGTGTAGAGTGTAGGGATTAGAGTGTAGGGTATAGAGTGTAGGGTGTAGAGTGTAGGGCATAGAGTGTAGAGTGTAGGGTATAGAGTGTATGGTATAGAGTGTAGAGTATAGAGTGTAGGGTGTAGAGTGTAGGGTATAGAGTGTAGGGTATAGAGTGTAGGGTTTAGAGTGTAGGGAATAGAGTGTTGAGTGTAAGGTACAGAGTGTAGAGTGTAGGGCATAGAGTGTAGAGTGTAGGGTATAGAGTGTAGGGTATAGAGTGTAGGGTATAGAGTGTAGGGTATACAGTGTAGGGTATAGAGTGTAGAGTGTAGGGTATAGAGTGTAGAGTGTAGGGTATAGAGTGTAGAGTGTAGGGCATAGAGTGTAGATTGTAGGGTATAGAGTGTAGGGTATAGAGTGTAGGGTATAGAGTGTAGGGTATAGAGTGTAGAGTGTAGGGTAGAGAGTGTAGAGTGTAGGGTATAGAGTGTAGGGTATAGAGTGTAGGGTATAGAGTGTAGAGTGTAGGGATTAGAGTGTAGGGTATAGAGTGTAGGGTGTGGAGTGTAGGGTATAGAGTGTAGAGTGTATGGATTAGAGTGTAGGGTATAGAGTGTAGGGTATAGAGTGTAGGGTACAGAGTGTAGGGAATAGAGTGTAGAGTGTAAGGTATAGAGTGTAGAGTATAGGGTATAGAGTGTAGGGTATAGAGTGTAGGGTATAGAGTGTAGGGTATAGAGTGTAGGGTATAGAGTGTAGGGAATAGAGTGTAGAGTGTAAGGTATAGAGTGTAGAGTGTAGGGTATAGAGTGTAAGGTATAGAGTGTAGAGTGTAGGGATTAGAGTGTAGGGTATAGAGTGTAGGGTGTAGAGTGTAGGGCATAGAGTGTAGAGTGTAGGGTATAGAGTGTATGGTATAGAGTGTAGAGTATAGAGTGTAGGGTGTAGAGTGTAGGGTATAGAGTGTAGGGTATAGAGTGTAGGGAATAGAGTGTAGAGTGTAAGGTATAGAGTGTAGAGTGTAGGGTATCGAGTGTAGGGTATAGAGTGTAGAGTGTAGGGATTAGAGTGTAGGGTATAGAGTGTAGGGTATAGTGTGTAGGGTATAGAGTGTAGAGTGTAGGGTATAGAGTGTAGAGTGTAGGGTATAGAGTGTAGGGTATAGAGTGTAGAGTGTAGGGTATAGAGTGTATGCTATAGAGTGTATGGTGTAGAGTGTATGGTATAGAGTGTAGGGTATACAGTGTAGAGTGTATGGTATAGAGTGTAGGGTGTAGAGTGTAGGGTATAGAGTGTATGTTATAGAGTGTAGGGTATAGAGTGTAGGGTAGTGAGTGTAGAGTGTAGGGTATAGAGTGTAGGGTATAGAGTGTAGGGTATAGAGTGTAGAGTGTAGGGATTAGAGTGTAGGGTATAGAGTGTAGTGTGTAGAATGTAGGGTATAGAGTGTAGAGTGTAGGGTATAGAGTGTATGGTATAGAGTGTAGGGTATAGAGTGTAGGGTGTAGAGTGTAGGGTATAGAGTGTAGGGTATAGAGTGTAGGGTATAGAGTGTAGGGAATAGAGTGTAGAGTGTAAGGTATAGAGTGTAGAGTATAGGGTATAGAGTGTAGGGTATAGAGTGTAGAGTGTAGGGATTAGAGTGTAGGGTATAGAGTGTAGGGTGTAGAGTGTAGGGTATAGAGTGTAGAGTGTAGGGTATAGAGTGTATGGTATAGAGTGTAGGGTATAGAGTGTAGGGTGTAGAGTGTAGGGTATAGAGTGTAGGGTATAGAGTGTAGGGTTTAGAGTGTAGGGTATAGAGTGTAGGGAATCGAGTGTAGAGTGTAAGGTATAGAGTGTAGAGTGTAGGGTATAGAGTGTAGGGTATAGACTGTAGGGTATAGAGTGTAGGGTATAGATTGTAGGCTATAGAGTGTAGGGCATAGAGTGTAGGGTATAGAGTGTAGGGTATAGAGTGTAGGGTATAGAGTGTAGAGTGTAGGGTATAGTGTGTAGGGTATAGAGTGCAGGTTGTAGAGTGTAGGGTATAGAGTGTAGGGTATAGAGTGTAGAGTGTAGGGTATAGAGTGTATGCTATAGAGTGTATGGTGTAGAGTGTATGGTATAGAGTGTAGGGTATAGAGTGTAGAGTGTAGGGTATAGAGTGTAGGGTATAGAGTGTAGGGTATAGAGTGTATGTTATAGAGTGTAGGGTATAGAGTGTAGAGTGTAGGGTATAGAGTTTAGAGTGTAGGGTATAGAGTGTAGGGTATAGAGTGTAAGGTATAGAGTGTAGGGTGTAGAGTGTAGGGTATAGATTGTAGGGTATAGAGTGTAGGGTATAGAGTGTACGGTATAGAGTGTAGGGTATGGAGTGTATGGTATAGAGTGTAGGGTATAGAGTGTAGGGTATAGAGTGTAGGGTATAAAGTGTAGAGTGTAGGGTATAGCGTGTAGAGTGTAGGGTATAGATTGTATGGTATAGAGTGTAGGGTATAGAATGTAGGGTGTAGAGTGTTGGGTATAGAGTGTAGGGTATAGAGTGTAGGGTATAGAGTGTAGGGTATAGAGTGTAGGGAATAGAGTGTAGAGTGTAAGGTATAGAGTGTAGAGTGTAGGGTATAGAGTGTAGGGTATAGAGTGTAGAGTGTAGGGATTAGAGTGTAGGGTATAGAGTGTAGGGTATAGAGTGTATGGTATATAGTGTAGAGTGTAGGGTATAGAGTGTAGAGTGTAGGGTATAGAGTGTAGGGTATAGAGTGTAGGGTATAGAGTGTAGGGTAGAGTGTGTAGAGTGTAGGGTATAGAGTGTAGGGTATAGAGTGTAGAGTGTAGGGATTAGAGTGTAGGGTATAGAGTGTAGGGTGTAGAGTGTAGGGTATAGAGTGTAGAGTGTAGGGTATAGAGTGTATGGTATAGAGTGTAGGGTATAGAGTGTAGGGTGTAGAGTGTAGGGTATAGAGTGTAGGGTATAGAGTGTAGGGTATAGAGTGTAGGGAATAGAGTGTAGAGTGTAAGGTATAGAGTGTAGAGTGTAGGGTATAGAGTGTAGGGTATAGAGTGTAGAGTGAAGGGATTAGAGTGTAGGGTATAGAGTGTAGGGTGTAGAGTGTAGGGTATAGAGTGTAGAGTGTAGGGTATAGAGTGTATGGTACAGAGTGTAGGGTATAGAGTGTAGGGTATAGTGTGTAGGGTATAGAGTGTAGAGTGTAGGGTATAGAGTGTAGGGTATAGAGTGTAGGATATAGAGTGTAGGGCATAGAGTGTAGGGTATAGAGTGTAGGGTATAGAGTGTAGAGTGTAGGGTATAGAGTGTAGGGTATAGAGTGTAGGGTATAGAGTGCAGAGTGTAGGGTATAGTGTGTAGGGTATAGAGTGTAGGGTATAGAGTGTAGGGTATAGAGTGTAGGGCATAGAGTGTAGGGTATAGAGTGTAGGGAATAGAGTGTAGAGTGTAGGGTATAGAGTGTAGGGTATAGAGTGTAGCGTATAGCGTGTAGAGTGTAGGGCATAGAGTGTAGAGTGTAGGGTATAGAGTGTAGGGTATAGAGTGTAGGGTAGAGAGTGTAGGGTAGAGAGTGTAGAGTGTAGGGATTAGAGTGTAGGGTATAGAGTGTAGGGTGTAGAGTGTAGGGCATAGAGTGTAGAGTGTAGGGTATAGAGTGTATGGTATAGAGTGTAGAGTATAGAGTGTAGGGTGTAGAGTGTAGGGTATAGAGTGTAGGGTATAGAGTGTAGGGTTTAGAGTGTAGGGAATAGAGTGTTGAGTGTAAGGTACAGAGTGTAGAGTGTAGGGCATAGAGTGTAGAGTGTAGGGTATAGAGTGTAGTGTATAGAGTGTAGGGTATAGAGTGTAGGGTATACAGTGTAGGGTATAGAGTGTAGAGTGTAGGGTATAGAGTGTAGAGTGTAGGGTATAGAGTGTAGAGTGTAGGGTATAGAGTGTAGGGTATAGAGTGTAGGGTATAGAGTGTAGGGTATAGAGTGTAGGGCATAGAGTGTAGGGTATAGAGTGTAGGGTATAGAGTGTAGAGTGTAGGGTATAGAGTGTAGGGTATAGAGTGTAGCGTATAGAGTGTAGAGTGTAGGGCATAGAGTGTAGAGTGTAGGGTATAGAGTGTAGGGTATAGAGTGTAGGGTAGAGAGTGTAGGGTAGAGAGTGTAGAGTGTAGGGATTAGAGTATAGGGTATAGAGTGTAGGGTGTAGAGTGTAGGGCATAGAGTGTAGAGTGTAGGGTATAGAGTGTATGGTATAGAGTGTAGAGTATAGAGTGTAGGGTGTAGAGTGTAGGGTATAGAGTGTAGGGTATAGAGTGTAGGGTTTAGAGTGTAGGGAATAGAGTGTTGAGTGTAAGGTACAGAGTGTAGAGTGTAGGGCATAGAGTGTAGAGTGTAGGGTATAGAGTGTAGTGTATAGAGTGTAGGGTATAGAGTGTAGGGTATACAGTGTAGGGTATAGAGTGTAGAGTGTAGGGTATAGAGTGTAGAGTGTAGGGTATAGAGTGTAGAGTGTAGGGCATAGAGTGTAGATTGTAGGGTATAGAGTGTAGGGTATAGAGTGTAGGGTATAGAGTGTAGGGTATAGAGTGTAGAGTGTAGGGTAGAGAGTGTAAAGTGTAGGGTATAGAGTGTAGGGTATAGAGTGTAGGGTATAGAGTGTAGAGTGTAGGGATTAGAGTGTAGGGTATAGAGTGTAGGGTGTGGAGTGTAGGGTATAGAGTGTAGAGTGTAGGGATTAGAGTGTAGGGTATAGAGTGTAGGGTATAGAGTGTAGGGTACAGAGTGTAGGGAATAGAGTGTAGAGTGTAAGGTATAGAGTGTAGAGTGTAGGGTATAGAGTGTAGGGTATAGAGTGTAGAGTGAAGGGATTAGAGTGTAGGGTATAGAGTGTAGGGTGTAGAGTGTAGGGCATAGAGTGTAGAGTGTAGGGTATAGAGTGTATGGTATAGAGTGTATGGTATAGAGTGTAGGGTATAGAGTGTAGGGTGTAGAGTGTAGGGTATAGAGTGTAGGGTATAGAGTGTAGGGTATAGAGTGTAGGGAATAGAGTGTAGAGTGTAAGGTATAGAGTGTAGAGTGTAGGGTATAGAGTGTAGGGTATAGAGTGTAGAGTGAAGGGATTAGAGTGTAGGGTATAGAGTGTAGGGTGTAGAGTGTAGGCTATAGAGTGTAGAGTGTAGGGTATAGAGTGTATGGTACAGAGTGTAGGGTATAGAGTGTAGGGTATAGTGTGTAGGGTATAGAGTGTAGAGTGTAGGGTATAGAGTGTAGAGTGTAGGGTATAGAGTGTAGGGTATAGAGTGTAGGGTATAGAGTGTAGGGCATAGAGTGTAGGGTATAGAGTGTAGGGTATAGAGTGTAGAGTGTAGGGTATAGAGTGTAGGGTATAGAGTGTAGGGTATAGAGTGTAGAGTGTAGGGTATAGAGTGTAGGGTATAGAGTGTAGGGTATAGAGTGTAGGGCATAGAGTGTAGGGTATAGAGTGTAGGGTATAGAGTGTAGAGTGTAGGGTATAGAGTGTAGGGTATAGAGTGTAGCGTATAGAGTGTAGAGTGTAGGGCATAGAGTGTAGAGTGTAGGGTATAGAGTGTAGGGTATAGAGTGTAGGGTAGAGAGTGTAGAGTGTAGGGATTAGAGTGTAGGGTATAGAGTGTAGGGTGTAGAGTGTAGGGCATAGAGTGTAGAGTGTAGGGTATAGAGTGTATGGTATAGAGTGTAGAGTATAGAGTGTAGGGTGTAGAGTGTAGGGAATAGAGTGTAGGGTATAGAGTGTAGGGTTTAGAGTGTAGGGAATAGAGTGTTGAGTGTAAGGTACAGAGTGTAGAGTGTAGGGCATAGAGTGTAGAGTGTAGGGTATAGAGTGTAGGGTATAGAGTGTAGGGTATAGAGTGTAGGGTATACAGTGTAGGGTATAGAGTGTAGAGTGTAGGGTATAGAGTGTAGAGTGTAGGGTATAGAGTGTAGAGTGTAGGGCATAGAGTGTAGATTGTAGGGTATAGAGTGTAGGGTATAGAGTGTAGGGTATAGAGTGTAGGGTATAGAGTGTAGAGTGTAGGGTAGAGAGTGTAGAGTGTAGGGTATAGAGTGTAGGGTATAGAGTGTAGGGTATAGAGTGTAGAGTGTAGGGATTAGAGTGTAGGGTATAGAGTGTAGGGTGTGGAGTGTAGGGTATAGAGTGTAGAGTGTAGGGATTAGAGTGTAGGGTATAGAGTGTAGGGTATAGAGTGTAGGGTACAGAGTGTAGGGAATAGAGTGTAGAGTGTAAGGTATAGAGTGTAGAGTATAGGGTATAGAGTGTAGGGTATAGAGTGTAGGGTATAGAGTGTAGGGTATAGAGTTTAGGGTATAGAGTGTAGGGAATAGAGTGTAGAGTGTAAGGTATAGAGTGTAGAGTGTAGGGTATCGAGTGTAGGGTATAGAGTGTAGAGTGTAGGGATTAGAGTGTAGGGTATAGAGTGTAGGGTATAGTGTGTAGGGTATAGAGTGTAGAGTGTAGGGTATAGAGTGTAGAGTGTAGGGTATAGAGTGTAGGGTATAGAGTGTAGAGTGTAGGGTATAGAGTGTATGCTATAGAGTGTATGGTGTAGAGTGTATGGTATAGAGTGTAGGGTATACAGTGTAGAGTGTATGGTATAGAGTGTAGGGTGTAGAGTGTAGGGTATAGAGTGTATGTTATAGAGTGTAGGGTATAGAGTGTAGGGTAGTGAGTGTAGAGTGTAGGGTATAGAGTGTAGGGTATAGAGTGTAGGGTATAGAGTGTAGAGTGTAGGGATTAGAGTGTAGGGTATAGAGTGTAGTGTGTAGAATGTAGGGTATAGAGTGTAGAGTGTAGGGTATAGAGTGTATGGTATAGAGTGTAGGGTATAGAGTGTAGGGTGTAGAGTGTAGGGTATAGAGTGTAGGGTATAGAGTGTAGGGTATAGAGTGTAGGGAATAGAGTGTAGAGTGTAAGGTATAGAGTGTAGAGTATAGGGAATAGAGTGTAGGGTATAGAGTGTAGAGTGTAGGGATTAGAGTGTAGGGTATAGAGTGTAGGGTGTAAAGTGTAGGGTATAGAGTGTAGAGTGTAGGGTATAGAGTGTATGGTATAGAGTGTAGGGTATAGAGTGTAGGGTGTAGAGTGTAGGGTATAGAGTGTAGGGTATAGAGTGTAGGGTATAGAGTGTAGGGTATAGAGTGTAGGGAATCGAGTGTAGAGTGTAAGGTATAGAGTGTAGAGTGTAGGGTATAGAGTGTAGGGTATAGACTGTAGGGTATAGAGTGTAGGGTATAGATTGTAGGCTATAGAGTGTAGGGCATAGAGTGTAGGGTATAGAGTGTAGGGTATAGAGTGTAGGGTATAGAGTGTAGGGTATAGGGTGTAGAGTGTAGGGTATAGTGTGTAGGGTATAGAGTGCAGGTTGTAGAGTGTAGGGTATAGAGTGTAGGGTATAGAGTGTAGAGTGTAGGGTATAGAGTGTATGCTATAGAGTGTATGGTGTAGAGTGTATGGTATAGAGTGTAGGGTATAGAGTGTAGAGTGTAGGGTATAGAGTGTAGGGTATAGAGTGTAGGGTATAGAGTGTATGTTATAGAGTGTAGGGTATAGAGTGTAGAGTGTAGGGTATAGAGTTTAGAGTGTAGGGTATAGAGTGTAGGGTATAGAGTGTAAGGTATAGAGTGTAGGGTGTAGAGTGTAGGGTATAGATTGTAGGGTATAGAGTGTAGGGTATAGAGTGTACGGTATAGAGTGTAGGGTATGGAGTGTATGGTATAGAGTGTAGGGTATAGAGTGTAGGGTATAGAGTGTAGGGTATAAAGTGTAGAGTGTAGGGTATAGCGTGTAGAGTGTAGGGTATAGATTGTATGGTATAGAGTGTAGGGTATAGAATGTAGGGTGTAGAGTGTTGGGTATAGAGTGTAGGGTATAGAGTGTAGGGTATAGAGTGTAGGGTATAAAGTGTAGAGTGTAGGGTATAGCGTGTAGAGTGTAGGGTATAGATTGTATGGTATAGAGTGTAGGGTATAGAATGTAGGGTGTAGAGTGTTGGGTATAGAGTGTATGGTATAGAGTGTAGGGTATACAGTGTAGAGTGTATGGTATAGAGTGTAGGGTGTAGAGTGTAGGGTATAGAGTGTATGTTATAGAGTGTAGGGTATAGAGTGTAGGGTAGTGAGTGTAGAGTGTAGGGTATAGAGTGTAGGGTATAGAGTGTAGGGTATAGAGTGTAGAGTGTAGGGATTAGAGTGTAGGGTATAGAGTGTAGTGTGTAGAATGTAGGGTATAGAGTGTAGAGTGTAGGGTATAGAGTGTATGGTATAGAGTGTAGGGTATAGAGTGTAGGGTGTAGAGTGTAGGGTATAGAGTGTAGGGTATAGAGTGTAGGGTATAGAGTGTAGGGAATAGAGTGTAGAGTGTAAGGTATAGAGTGTAGAGTATAGGGAATAGAGTGTAGGGTATAGAGTGTAGAGTGTAGGGATTAGAGTGTAGGGTATAGAGTGTAGGGTGTAAAGTGTAGGGTATAGAGTGTAGAGTGTAGGGTATACAGTGTATGGTATAGAGTGTAGGGTATAGAGTGTAGGGTGTAGAGTGTAGGGTATAGAGTGTAGGGTATAGAGTGTAGGGTATAGAGTGTAGGGTATAGAGTGTAGGGAATCGAGTGTAGAGTGTAAGGTATAGAGTGTAGAGTGTAGGGTATAGAGTGTAGGGTATAGACTGTAGGGTATAGAGTGTAGGGTATAGATTGTAGGCTATAGAGTGTAGGGCATAGAGTGTAGGGTATAGAGTGTAGGGTATAGAGTGTAGGGTATAGAGTGTAGGGTATAGAGTGTAGAGTGTAGGGTATAGTGTGTAGGGTATAGAGTGCAGGTTGTAGAGTGTAGGGTATAGAGTGTAGGGTATAGAGTGTAGAGTGTAGGGTATAGAGTGTATGCTATAGAGTGTATGGTGTAGAGTGTATGGTATAGAGTGTAGGGTATAGAGTGTAGAGTGTAGGGTATAGAGTGTAGGGTATAGAGTGTAGGGTATAGAGTGTATGTTATAGAGTGTAGGGTATAGAGTGTAGAGTGTAGGGTATAGAGTTTAGAGTGTAGGGTATAGAGTGTAGGGTATAGAGTGTAAGGTATAGAGTGTAGGGTGTAGAGTGTAGGGTATAGATTGTAGGGTATAGAGTGTAGGGTATAGAGTGTACGGTATAGAGTGTAGGGTATGGAGTGTATGGTATAGAGTGTAGGGTATAGAGTGTAGGGTATAGAGTGTAGGGTATAAAGTGTAGAGTGTAGGGTATAGCGTGTAGAGTGTAGGGTATAGATTGTATGGTATAGAGTGTAGGGTATAGAATGTAGGGTGTAGAGTGTTGGGTATAGAGTGTAGGGTATAGAGTGTAGGGTATAGAGTGTAGGGAATAGAGTGTAGAGTGTAAGGTATAGAGTGTAGAGTGTAGGGTATAGAGTGTAGGGTATAGAGTGTAGAGTGTAGGGATTAGAGTGTAGGGTATAGAGTGTAGGGTATAGAGTGTATGGTATAGAGTGTAGAGTGTAGGGTATAGAGTGTAGAGTGTAGGGTATAGAGTGTAGGGTATAGAGTGTAGGGTATAGAGTGTAGGGTAGAGTGTGTAGAGTGTAGGGTATAGAGTGTAGGGTATAGAGTGTAGAGTGTAGGGATTAGAGTGTAGGGTATAGAGTGTAGGGTGTAGAGTGTAGGGTATAGAGTGTAGAGTGTAGGGTATAGAGTGTATGGTATAGAGTGTAGGGTATAGAGTGTAGGGTGTAGAGTGTAGGGTATAGAGTGTAGGGTATAGAGTGTAGGGTATAGAGTGTAGGGAATAGAGTGTAGAGTGTAAGGTATAGAGTGTAGAGTGTAGGGTATAGAGTGTAGGGTATAGAGTGTAGAGTGAAGGGATTAGAGTGTAGGGTATAGAGTGTAGGGTGTAGAGTGTAGGGTATAGAGTGTAGAGTGTAGGGTATAGAGTGTATGGTACAGAGTGTAGGGTATAGAGTGTAGGGTATAGTGTGTAGGGTATAGAGTGTAGAGTGTAGGGTATAGAGTGTAGAGTGTAGGGTATAGAGTGTAGGGTATAGAGTGTAGGATATAGAGTGTAGGGCATAGAGTGTAGGGTATAGAGTGTAGGGTATAGAGTGTAGAGTGTAGGGTATAGAGTGTAGGGTATAGAGTGTAGGGTATAGAGTGTAGAGTGTAGGGTATAGAGTGTAGGGTATAGAGTGTAGGGTATAGAGTGTAGGGTATAGAGTGTAGGGCATAGAGTGTAGGGTATAGAGTGTAGGGTATAGAGTGTAGAGTGTAGGGTATAGAGTGTAGGGTATAGAGTGTAGCGTATAGAGTGTAGAGTGTAGGGCATAGAGTGTAGAGTGTAGGGTATAGAGTGTAGGGTGTAGAGTGTTGGGTATAGAGTGTAGGGTATAGAGTGTAGGGTATAGAGTGTAGGGAATAGAGTGTAGAGTGTAAGGTATAGAGTGTAGAGTGTAGGGTATAGAGTGTAGGGTATAGAGTGTAGAGTGTAGGGATTAGAGTGTAGGGTATAGAGTGTAGGGTATAGAGTGTATGGTATAGAGTGTAGAGTGTAGGGTATAGAGTGTAGAGTGTAGGGTATAGAGTGTAGGGTATAGAGTGTAGGGTATAGAGTGTAGGGTAGAGTGTGTAGAGTGTAGGGTATAGAGTGTAGGGTATAGAGTGTAGAGTGTAGGGATTAGAGTGTAGGGTATAGAGTGTAGGGTGTAGAGTGTAGGGTATAGAGTGTAGAGTGTAGGGTATAGAGTGTATGGTATAGAGTGTAGGGTATAGAGTGTAGGGTGTAGAGTGTAGGGTATAGAGTGTAGGGTATAGAGTGTAGGGTATAGAGTGTAGGGAATAGAGTGTAGAGTGTAAGGTATAGAGTGTAGAGTGTAGGGTATAGAGTGTAGGGTATAGAGTGTAGAGTGAAGGGATTAGAGTGTAGGGTATAGAGTGTAGGGTGTAGAGTGTAGGGTATAGAGTGTAGAGTGTAGGGTATAGAGTGTATGGTACAGAGTGTAGGGTATAGAGTGTAGGGTATAGTGTGTAGGGTATAGAGTGTAGAGTGTAGGGTATAGAGTGTAGAGTGTAGGGTATAGAGTGTAGGGTATAGAGTGTAGGATATAGAGTGTAGGGCATAGAGTGTAGGGTATAGAGTGTAGGGTATAGAGTGTAGAGTGTAGGGTATAGAGTGTAGGGTATAGAGTGTAGGGTATAGAGTGTAGAGTGTAGGGTATAGAGTGTAGAGTATAGAGTGTAGGGTATAGAGTGTAGGGTATAGAGTGTAGGGCATAGAGTGTAGGGTATAGAGTGTAGGGTATAGAGTGTAGAGTGTAGGGTATAGAGTGTAGGGTATAGAGTGTAGCGTATAGAGTGTAGAGTGTAGGGCATAGAGTGTAGAGTGTAGGGTATAGAGTGTAGGGTATAGAGTGTAGGGTAGAGAGTGTAGGGTAGAGAGTGTAGAGTGTAGGGATTAGAGTGTAGGGTATAGAGTGTAGGGTGTAGAGTGTAGGGCATAGAGTGTAGAGTGTAGGGTATAGAGTGTATGGTATAGAGTGTAGAGTATAGAGTGTAGGGTGTAGAGTGTAGGGTATAGAGTGTAGGGTATAGAGTGTAGGGTTTAGAGTGTAGGGAATAGAGTGTTGAGTGTAAGGTACAGAGTGTAGAGTGTAGGGCATAGACTGTAGAGTGTAGGGTATAGAGTGTAGTGTATAGAGTGTAGGGTATAGAGTGTAGGGTATACAGTGTAGGGTATAGAGTGTAGAGTGTAGGGTATAGAGTGTAGAGTGTAGGGTATAGAGTGTAGAGTGTAGGGTATAGAGTGTAGGGTATAGAGTGTAGGGTATAGAGTGTAGGGTATAGAGTGTAGGGCATAGAGTGTAGGGTATAGAGTGTAGGGTATAGAGTGTAGAGTGTAGGGTATAGAGTGTAGGGTATAGAGTGTAGCGTATAGAGTGTAGAGTGTAGGGCATAGAGTGTAGAGTGTAGGGTATAGAGTGTAGGGTATAGAGTGTAGGGTAGAGAGTGTAGGGTAGAGAGTGTAGAGTGTAGGGATTAGAGTGTAGGGTATAGAGTGTAGGGTGTAGAGTGTAGGGCATAGAGTGTAGAGTGTAGGGCATAGAGTGTATGGTATAGAGTGTAGAGTATAGAGTGTAGGGTGTAGAGTGTAGGGTATAGAGTGTAGGGTATAGAGTGTAGGGTTTAGAGTGTAGGGAATAGAGTGTTGAGTGTAAGGTACAGAGTGTAGAGTGTAGGGCATAGAGTGTAGAGTGTAGGGTATAGAGTGTAGTGTATAGAGTGTAGGGTATAGAGTGTAGGGTATACAGTGTAGGGTATAGAGTGTAGAGTGTAGGGTATAGAGTGTAGAGTGTAGGGTATAGAGTGTAGAGTGTAGGGCATAGAGTGTAGATTGTAGGGTATAGAGTGTAGGGTATAGACTGTAGGGTATAGAGTGTAGGGTATAGAGTGTAGAGTGTAGGGTAGAGAGAGTAAAGTGTAGGGTATAGAGTGTAGGGTATAGAGTGTAGGGTATAGAGTGTAGAGTGTAGGGATTAGAGTGTAGGGTATAGAGTGTAGGGTGTGGAGTGTAGGGTATAGAGTGTAGAGTGTAGGGATTAGAGTGTAGGGTATAGAGTGTAGGGTATAGAGTGTAGGGTACAGAGTGTAGGGAATAGAGTGTAGAGTGTAAGGTATAGAGTGTAGAGTATAGGGTATAGAGTGTAGGGTATAGAGTGTAGGGTATAGAGTGTAGGGTATAGAGTGTAGGGTATAGAGTGTAGGGAATAGAGTGTAGAGTGTAAGGTATAGAGTGTAGAGTGTAGGGTATAGAGTGTAAGGTATAGAGTGTAGAGTGTAGGGATTAGAGTGTAGGGTATAGAGTGTAGGGTGTAGAGTGTAGGGCATAGAGTGTAGAGTGTAGGGTATAGAGTGTATGGTATAGAGTGTAGAGTATAGAGTGTAGGGTGTAGAGTGTAGGGTATAGAGTGTAGGGTATAGAGTGTAGGGTATAGAGTGTAGGGAATAGAGTGTAGAGTGTAAGGTATAGAGTGTAGAGTGTAGGGTATAGAGTGTAGGGTATAGAGTGTAGAGTGTAGGGATTAGAGTGTAGGGTATAGAGTGTAGGGTATAGTGTGTAGGGTATAGAGTGTAGAGTGTAGGGTATAGAGTGTAGAGTGTAGGGTATAGAGTGTAGGGTATAGAGTGTAGAGTGTAGGGTATAGAGTGTATGCTATAGAGTGTATGGTGTAGAGTGTATGGTATAGAGTGTAGGGTATACAGTGTAGAGTGTATGGTATAGAGTGTAGGGTGTAGAGTGTAGGGTATAGAGTGTAGGGCATAGAGTGTATGGTATAGAGTGTAGAGTATAGAGTGTAGGGTGTAGAGTGTAGGGTATAGAGTGTAGGGTATAGAGTGTAGGGTTTAGAGTGTAGGGAATAGAGTGTTGAGTGTAAGGTACAGAGTGTAGAGTGTAGGGCATAGAGTGTAGAGTGTAGGGTATAGAGTGTAGTGTATAGAGTGTAGGGTATAGAGTGTAGGGTATACAGTGTAGGGTATAGAGTGTAGAGTGTAGGGTATAGAGTGTAGAGTGTAGGGTATAGAGTGTAGAGTGTAGGGCATAGAGTGTAGATTGTAGGGTATAGAGTGTAGGGTATAGACTGTAGGGTATAGAGTGTAGGGTATAGAGTGTAGAGTGTAGGGTAGAGAGAGTAAAGTGTAGGGTATAGAGTGTAGGGTATAGAGTGTAGGGTATAGAGTGTAGAGTGTAGGGATTAGAGTGTAGGGTATAGAGTGTAGGGTGTGGAGTGTAGGGTATAGAGTGTAGAGTGTAGGGATTAGAGTGTAGGGTATAGAGTGTAGGGTATAGAGTGTAGGGTACAGAGTGTAGGGAATAGAGTGTAGAGTGTAAGGTATAGAGTGTAGAGTATAGGGTATAGAGTGTAGGGTATAGAGTGTAGGGTATAGAGTGTAGGGTATAGAGTGTAGGGTATAGAGTGTAGGGAATAGAGTGTAGAGTGTAAGGTATAGAGTGTAGAGTGTAGGGTATAGAGTGTAAGGTATAGAGTGTAGAGTGTAGGGATTAGAGTGTAGGGTATAGAGTGTAGGGTGTAGAGTGTAGGGCATAGAGTGTAGAGTGTAGGGTATAGAGTGTATGGTATAGAGTGTAGAGTATAGAGTGTAGGGTGTAGAGTGTAGGGTATAGAGTGTAGGGTATAGAGTGTAGGGTATAGAGTGTAGGGAATAGAGTGTAGAGTGTAAGGTATAGAGTGTAGAGTGTAGGGTATAGAGTGTAGGGTATAGAGTGTAGAGTGTAGGGATTAGAGTGTAGGGTATAGAGTGTAGGGTATAGTGTGTAGGGTATAGAGTGTAGAGTGTAGGGTATAGAGTGTAGAGTGTAGGGTATAGAGTGTAGGGTATAGAGTGTAGAGTGTAGGGTATAGAGTGTATGCTATAGAGTGTATGGTGTAGAGTGTATGGTATAGAGTGTAGGGTATACAGTGTAGAGTGTATGGTATAGAGTGTAGGGTGTAGAGTGTAGGGTATAGAGTGTATGTTATAGAGTGTAGGGTATAGAGTGTAGGGTAGAGAGTGTAGAGTGTAGGGTATAGAGTGTAGGGTATAGAGTGTAGAGTGTAGGGATTAGAGTGTAGGGTATAGAGTGTAGTGTGTAGAATGTAGGGTATAGAGTGTAGAGTGTAGGGTATAGAGTGTATGGTATAGAGTGTAGGGTGTAGAGTGTAGGGTGTAGAGTGTAGGGTATAGAGTGTAGGGTATAGAGTGTAGGGTATAGAGTGTAGGGAATAGAGTGTAGAGTGTAAGGTATAGAGTGTAGAGTATAGGGTATAGAGTGTAGGGTATAGAGTGTAGAGTGTAGGGATTAGAGTGTAGGGTATAGAGTGTAGGGTGTAGAGTGTAGGGTATAGAGTGTAGAGTGTAGGGTATAGAGTGTATGGTATAGAGTGTAGGGTATAGAGTGTAGGGTGTAGAGTGTAGGGTATAGAGTGTAGGGTATAGAGTGTAGGGTATAGAGTGTAGGGTATAGAGTGTAGGGAATCGAGTGTAGAGTGTAAGGTATAGAGTGTAGAGTGTAGGGTATAGAGTGTAGGGTATAGACTGTAGGGTATAGAGTGTAGGGTATAGATTGTAGGCTATAGAGTGTAGGGCATAGAGTGTAGGGTATAGAGTGTAGGGTATAGAGTGTAGGGTATAGAGTGTAGGGTATAGAGTGTAGAGTGTAGGGTATAGTGTGTAGGGTATAGAGTGCAGGTTGTAGAGTGTAGGGTATAGAGTGTAGGGTATAGAGTGTAGAGTGTAGGGTATAGAGTGTATGCTATAGAGTGTATGGTGTAGAGTGTATGGTATAGAGTGTAGGGTATAGAGTGTAGAGTGTAGGGTATAGAGTGTAGGGTATAGAGTGTAGGGTATAGAGTGTATGTTATAGAGTGTAGGGTATAGAGTGTAGAGTGTAGGGTATAGAGTTTAGAGTGTAGGGTATAGAGTGTAGGGTATAGAGTGTAAGGTATAGAGTGTAGGGTGTAGAGTGTAGGGTATAGATTGTAGGGTATAGAGTGTAGGGTATAGAGTGTACGGTATAGAGTGTAGGGTATGGAGTGTATGGTATAGAGTGTAGGGTATAGAGTGTAGGGTATAGAGTGTAGGGTATAAAGTGTAGAGTGTAGGGTATAGCGTGTAGAGTGTAGGGTATAGAGTGTAGGGTATAGAGTGTAGGGTATAGAGTGTAGAGTGTAGGGTATAGAGTGTATGGTATAGAGTGTAGGGTATAGAGTGTAGGGTGTAGAGTGTTGGGTATAGAGTGTAGGGTATAGAGTGTAGGGTATAGAGTGTAGGGTATAGAGTGTAGGGAATAGAGTGTAGAGTGTAAGGTATAGAGTGTAGAGTGTAGGGTATAGAGTGTAGGGTATAGAGTGTAGGGTATAGAGTGTAGAGTGTAGGGTATAGAGTGTAGAGTGTAGGGTATAGAGTGTAGGGTATAGAGTGTAGGGTATAGAGTGTAGGGTAGAGTGTGTAGAGTGTAGGGTATAGAGTGTAGGGTATAGAGTGTAGGGTATAGAGTGTAGAGTGTAGGGATTAGAGTGTAGAGTATAGAGTGTAGGGTGTAGAGTGTAGGGTATAGAGTGTAGAGTGTAGTGTATAGAGTGTATGGTATAGAGTGTAGGGTGTAGAGTGTAGGGTATAGAGTGTAGGGTATAGAGTGTAGGGTATAGAGTGTAGGGAATAGAGTGTAGAGTGTAAGGTATAGAGTGTAGAGTGTAGGGTATAGAGTGTAGGGTATAGAGTGTAGAGTGAAGGGATTAGAGTGTAGGGTATAGAGTGTAGGGTGTAGAGTGTAGGGTATAGAGTGTAGAGTGTAGGGTATAGAGTGTATGGTATAGAGTGTAGGGTATAGAGTGTAGGGTGTAGAGTGTAGGGTATAGAGTGTAGGGTATAGAGTGTAGGGTATAGAGTGTAGGGTATAGAGTGTAGGGAATAGAGTGTAGAGTGTAAGGTATAGAGTGTAGAGTGTAGGGTATAGAGTGTAGGGTATAGACTGTAGGGTATAGAGTGTAGGGTATAGAGTGTAGGGTATAGATTGTAGAGTGTAGGCTATAGAGTGTAGGGTATAGAGTGTAGAGTGTAGGGTATAGAGTGTAGGGTATAGAGTGTAGGGTATAGAGTGTAGGGTATAGAGTGTAGAGTGTAGGGTATAGTGTGTAGGGTATAGAGTGCAGGGTGTAGAGTGTAGGGTATAGAGTGTAGGGTATAGAGTGTAGAGTGTAGGGTATAGAGTGTACGCAATAGAGTGTATGGTGTAGAGTGTATGGTATAGAGTGTAGGGTATAGATTGTAGAGTGTATGGTATAGAGTGTAGGGTATAGAGTGTAGGGTATAGAGTGTATGTTATAGAGTGTAGGGTATAGAGTGTAGGGTAGAGAGTGTAGAGTGTAGGGTATAGAGTGTAGGGTATAGAGTGTAGGGTATAGATTGTAGAGTGTAGGCTATAGAGTGTAGGGTATAGAGTGTAGAGTGTCGGGATTAGAGTGTAGGGTATAGAGTGTGGGATGTAGAGTGTAGGGTATAGAGTGTAGAGTGTAGGATATAGAGTGTATGGTATAGAGTGTAGGGTATAGAGTGTAGGGTGTAGAGTGTAGGGTATAGAGTGTAGGGAATAGAGTGTAGGGTATAGAGTGTAGGGTATAGAGTGTAGGGTGTAGAGTGTAGGGTATAGAGTGTATGGTATAGAGTGTAGGGTATAGAATGTATGGTATAGAGTGTAGAGTGTAGGATATAGAGTGTAGGGTATAGAGTGTAGAGTGTAGGGTATAGAGTGTAGGGTACAGAGTGTAGGGAATAGAGTGTAGAGTGTAAGGTATAGAGTGTAGAGTATAGGGTATAGAGTGTAGGGTATAGAGTGTAGGGTATAGAGTGTAGGGTATAGAGTGTAGGGTATAGAGTGTAGGGAATAGAGTGTAGAGTGTAAGGTATAGAGTGTAGAGTGTAGGGTATAGAGTGTAAGGTATAGAGTGTAGAGTGTAGGGATTAGAGTGTAGGGTATAGAGTGTAGGGTGTAGAGTGTAGGGCATAGAGTGTAGAGTGTAGGGTATAGAGTGTATGGTATAGAGTGTAGAGTATAGAGTGTAGGGTGTAGAGTGTAGGGTATAGAGTGTAGGGTATAGAGTGTAGGGTATAGAGTGTAGGGAATAGAGTGTAGAGTGTAAGGTTTAGAGTGTAGAGTGTAGGGTATAGAGTGTAGGGTATAGAGTGTAGAGTGTAGGGATTAGAGTGTAGGGTATAGAGTGTAGGGTATAGTGTGTAGGGTATAGAGTGTAGAGTGTAGGGTATAGAGTGTAGAGTGTAGGGTATAGAGTGTAGGGTATAGAGTGTAGAGTGTAGGGTATAGAGTGTATGCTATAGAGTGTATGGTGTAGAGTGTATGGTATAGAGTGTAGGGTATACAGTGTAGAGTGTATGGTATAGAGTGTAGGGTGTAGAGTGTAGGGTATAGAGTGTATGTTATAGAGTGTAGGGTATAGAGTGTAGGGTAGAGAGTGTAGAGTGTAGGGTATAGAGTGTAGGGTATAGAGTGTAGGGTATAGAGTGTAGAGTGTAGGGATTAGAGTGTAGGGTATAGAGTGTAGTGTGTAGAATGTAGGGTATAGAGTGTAGAGTGTAGGGTATAGAGTGTATGGTATAGAGTGTAGGGTATAGAGTGTAGGGTGTAGAGTGTAGGGTATAGAGTGTAGGGTATAGAGTGTAGGGTATAGAGTGTAGGGAATAGAGTGTAGAGTGTAAGGTATAGAGTGTAGAGTATAGGGTATAGAGTGTAGGGTATAGAGTGTAGAGTGTAGGGATTAGAGTGTAGGGTATAGAGTGTAGGGTGTAGAGTGTAGGGTATAGAGTGTAGAGTGTAGGGTATAGAGTGTATGGTATAGAGTGTAGGGTATAGAGTGTAGGGTGTAGAGTGTAGGGTATAGAGTGTAGGGTATAGAGTGTAGGGTATAGAGTGTAGGGTATAGAGTGTAGGGAATCGAGTGTAGAGTGTAAGGTATAGAGTGTAGAGTGTAGGGTATAGAGTGTAGGGTATAGACTGTAGGGTATAGAGTGTAGGGTATAGATTGTAGGCTATAGAGTGTAGGGCATAGAGTGTAGGGTATAGAGTGTAGGGTATAGAGTGTAGGGTATAGAGTGTAGGGTATAGAGTGTAGAGTGTAGGGTATAGTGTGTAGGGTATAGAGTGCAGGTTGTAGAGTGTAGGGTATAGAGTGTAGGGTATAGAGTGTAGAGTGTAGGGTATAGAGTGTATGCTATAGAGTGTATGGTGTAGAGTGTATGATATAGAGTGTAGGGTATAGAGTGTAGAGTGTAGGGTATAGAGTGTAGGGTATAGAGTGTAGGGTATAGAGTGTATGTTATAGAGTGTAGGGTATAGAGTGTAGAGTGTAGGGTATAGAGTTTAGAGTGTAGGGTATAGAGTGTAGGGTATAGAGTGTAAGGTATAGAGTGTAGGGTGTAGAGTGTAGGGTATAGATTGTAGGGTATAGAGTGTAGGGTATAGAGTGTACGGTATAGAGTGTAGGGTATGGAGTGTATGGTATAGAGTGTAGGGTATAGAGTGTAGGGTATAGAGTGTAGGGTATAGAGTGTAGGGTATAAAGTGTAGAGTGTAGGGTATAGCGTGTAGAGTGTAGGGTATAGAGTGTAGGGTATAGAGTGTAGGGTATAGAGTGTAGGGTATAGAGTGTAGAGTGTAGGGTATAGAGTGTATGGTATAGAGTGTAGGGTATAGAGTGTAGGGTGTAGAGTGTTGGGTATAGAGTGTAGGGTATAGAGTGTAGGGTATAGAGTGTAGGGTATAGAGTGTAGGGAATAGAGTGTAGAGTGTAAGGTATAGAGTGTAGAGTGTAGGGTATAGAGTGTAGGGTATAGAGTGTAGGGTATAGAGTGTAGAGTGTAGGGTATAGAGTGTAGAGTGTAGGGTATAGAGTGTAGGGTATAGAGTGTAGGGTATAGAGTGTAGGGTAGAGTGTGTAGAGTGTAGGGTATAGAGTGTAGGGTATAGAGTGTATGTTATAGAGTGTAGGGTATAGAGTGTAGGGTAGAGAGTGTAGAGTGTAGGGTATAGAGTGTAGGGTATAGAGTGTAGGGTATAGAGTGTAGAGTGTAGGGATTAGAGTGTAGGGTATAGAGTGTAGTGTGTAGAATGTAGGGTATAGAGTGTAGAGTGTAGGGTATAGAGTGTATGCTATAGAGTGTATGGTGTAGAGTGTATGGTATAGAGTGTAGGGTATACAGTGTAGAGTGTATGGTATAGAGTGTAGGGTGTAGAGTGTAGGGTATAGAGTGTATGTTATAGAGTGTAGGGTATAGAGTGTAGGGTAGAGAGTGTAGAGTGTAGGGTATAGAGTGTAGGGTATAGAGTGTAGGGTATAGAGTGTAGAGTGTAGGGATTAGAGTGTAGGGTATAGAGTGTAGTGTGTAGAATGTAGGGTATAGAGTGTAGAGTGTAGGGTATAGAGTGTATGGTATAGAGTGTAGGGTATAGAGTGTAGGGTGTAGAGTGTAGGGTATAGAGTGTAGGGTATAGAGTGTAGGGTATAGAGTGTAGGGAATAGAGTGTAGAGTGTAAGGTATAGAGTGTAGAGTATAGGGTATAGAGTGTAGGGTATAGAGTGTAGAGTGTAGGGATTAGAGTGTAGGGTATAGAGTGTAGGGTGTAGAGTGTAGGGTATAGAGTGTAGAGTGTAGGGTATAGAGTGTATGGTATAGAGTGTAGGGTATAGAGTGTAGGGTGTAGAGTGTAGGGTATAGAGTGTAGGGTATAGAGTGTAGGGTATAGAGTGTAGGGTATAGAGTGTAGGGAATCGAGTGTAGAGTGTAAGGTATAGAGTGTAGAGTGTAGGGTATAGAGTGTAGGGTATAGACTGTAGGGTATAGAGTGTAGGGTATAGATTGTAGGCTATAGAGTGTAGGGCATAGAGTGTAGGGTATAGAGTGTAGGGTATAGAGTGTAGGGTATAGAGTGTAGGGTATAGAGTGTAGAGTGTAGGGTATAGTGTGTAGGGTATAGAGTGCAGGTTGTAGAGTGTAGGGTATAGAGTGTAGGGTATAGAGTGTAGAGTGTAGGGTATAGAGTGTATGCTATAGAGTGTATGGTGTAGAGTGTATGATATAGAGTGTAGGGTATAGAGTGTAGAGTGTAGGGTATAGAGTGTAGGGTATAGAGTGTAGGGTATAGAGTGTATGTTATAGAGTGTAGGGTATAGAGTGTAGAGTGTAGGGTATAGAGTTTAGAGTGTAGGGTATAGAGTGTAGGGTATAGAGTGTAAGGTATAGAGTGTAGGGTGTAGAGTGTAGGGTATAGATTGTAGGGTATAGAGTGTAGGGTATAGAGTGTACGGTATAGAGTGTAGGGTATGGAGTGTATGGTATAGAGTGTAGGGTATAGAGTGTAGGGTATAGAGTGTAGGGTATAGAGTGTAGGGTATAAAGTGTAGAGTGTAGGGTATAGCGTGTAGAGTGTAGGGTATAGAGTGTAGGGTATAGAGTGTAGGGTATAGAGTGTAGGGTATAGAGTGTAGAGTGTAGGGTATAGAGTGTATGGTATAGAGTGTAGGGTATAGAGTGTAGGGTGTAGAGTGTTGGGTATAGAGTGTAGGGTATAGAGTGTAGGGTATAGAGTGTAGGGTATAGAGTGTAGGGAATAGAGTGTAGAGTGTAAGGTATAGAGTGTAGAGTGTAGGGTATAGAGTGTAGGGTATAGAGTGTAGGGTATAGAGTGTAGAGTGTAGGGTATAGAGTGTAGAGTGTAGGGTATAGAGTGTAGGGTATAGAGTGTAGGGTATAGAGTGTAGGGTAGAGTGTGTAGAGTGTAGGGTATAGAGTGTAGGGTATAGAGTGTAGGGTATAGAGTGTAGAGTGTAGGGATTAGAGTGTAGAGTATAGAGTGTAGGGTGTAGAGTGTAGGGTATAGAGTGTAGAGTGTAGTGTATAGAGTGTATGGTATAGAGTGTAGGGTGTAGAGTGTAGGGTATAGAGTGTAGGGTATAGAGTGTAGGGTATAGAGTGTAGGGAATAGAGTGTAGAGTGTAAGGTATAGAGTGTAGAGTGTAGGGTATAGAGTGTAGGGTATAAAGTGTAGAGTGAAGGGATTAGAGTGTAGGGTATAGAGTGTAGGGTGTAGAGTGTAGGGTATAGAGTGTAGAGTGTAGGGTATAGAGTGTATGGTATAGAGTGTAGGGTATAGAGTGTAGGGTGTAGAGTGTAGGGTATAGAGTGTAGGGTATAGAGTGTAGGGTATAGAGTGTAGGGTATAGAGTGTAGGGAATAGAGTGTAGAGTGTAAGGTATAGAGTGTAGAGTGTAGGGTATAGAGTGTAGGGTATAGACTGTAGGGTATAGAGTGTAGGGTATAGAGTGTAGGGTATAGATTGTAGAGTGTAGGCTATAGAGTGTAGGGTATAGAGTGCAGAGTGTAGGGTATAGAGTGTAGGGTATAGAGTGTAGGGTATAGAGTGTAGGGTATAGAGTGTAGAGTGTAGGGTATAGTGTGTAGGGTATAGAGTGCAGGGTGTAGAGTGTAGGGTATAGAGTGTAGGGTATAGAGTGTAGAGTGTAGGGTATAGAGTGTACGCAATAGAGTGTATGGTGTAGAGTGTATGGTATAGAGTGTAGGGTATAGATTGTAGAGTGTATGGTATAGAGTGTAGGGTATAGAGTGTAGGGTATAGAGTGTATGTTATAGAGTGTAGGGTATAGAGTGTAGGGTAGAGAGTGTAGAGTGTAGGGTATAGAGTGTAGGGTATAGAGTGTAGGGTATAGATTGTAGAGTGTAGGCTATAGAGTGTAGGGTATAGAGTGTAGAGTGTCGGGATTATAGTGTAGGGTATAGAGTGTAGGATGTAGAGTGTAGGGTATAGAGTGTAGAGTGTAGGATATAGAGTGTATGGTATAGAGTGTAGGGTATAGAGTGTAGGGTGTAGAGTGTAGGGTATAGAGTGTAGGGAATAGAGTGTAGGGTATAGAGTGTAGGGTATAGAGTGTAGGGTGTAGAGTGTAGGGTATAGAGTGTATGGTATAGAGTGTAGGGTATAGAATGTATGGTATAGAGTGTAGAGTGTAGGATATAGAGTGTAGGGTATAGAGTGTAGAGTGTAAGGTATAGAGTGTAGGGTATAGAGTGTAGGGTATAGAGTGTAGAGTGTAGGGATTAGAGTGTAGGTTATAGAGTCTAGGGTATAGAGTGTAGAGTGTAGGGTAGAGAGTGTAGGATATAGAGTGTAGAGTGTAGGGTATAGAGTGTAGGGTATAGAGTGTAGGGTATAGAGTGTAGGGTATAGAGTGTAGGGTATAGAGTGTAGAGTGTAGGGTATAGAGTGTAGGGTATAGAGTGTAGGGTATAGAGTGTAGAGTGTAGGGTATAGAGTGTAGGGTATAGAGTGTAGGGTATAGAGTGTAGGGCATAGAGTGTAGGGTATAGAGTGTAGGGTGTAGAGTGTAGGGTATAGAGTGTAGGGTATAGAGTGTAGAGTGTAGGGTATAGAGTGTAGGGTATAGAGTGTAGGGTATAGAGTGTAGGGTATAGAGTGTAGGGTATAGAGTGTAGAGTGTAGGGTATAGCGTGTAGAGTGTCGGGTATAGAGTGTAGGGTATAGAGTGTAGGGTATAGAGTGTAGGGTATAGAGTGTAGAGTGTAGGGTATAGAGTGTAGAGTGTAGGGTATAGAGTGTATGGTATAGAGTGTAGGGTATAGAGTGTAGGGTGTAGAGCGTTGGGTATAGAGTGTAGGGTATAGAGTGTAGGGTATAGAGTGTAGGGTATAGAGTGTAGGGAATAGAGTGTAGAGTGTAAGGTATAGAGTGTAGAGTGTAGGGTATAGAGTGTAGGGTATAGAGTGTAGAGTGTAGGGATTAGAGTGTAGGGTATAGAGTGTAGGGTATAGTGTGCAGGGTATAGAGTGTAGAGTGTAGGGTATAGAGTGTAGAGTGTAGGGTATAGAGTGTAGGGCATAGAGTGTAGGGTATAGAGTGTAGGGCATAGAGTGTAGGGTATAGAGTGTAGGGTATAGAGTGTAGAGTGTAGGGTATAGAGTGTAGGGTATAGAGTGTAGGGTATAGAGTGTAGGGCATAGAGTGTAGGGTATAGAGTGTAGGGTATAGAGTGTAGGGTATAGAGTGTAGGGAATAGAGTGTTGAGTGTAAGGTACAGCGTGTAGAGTGTAGGGTATAGAGTGTAGGGTATAGAGTGTAGGGTATAGAGTGTAGGGCATAGAGTGTAGGGTATAGAGTGTAGGGTATAGAGTGTAGAGTGTAGGGTATAGAGTGTAGGGTATAGAGTGTAGAGTGTAGGGTATAGAGTGTAGGGTATAGAGTGTAGGGTATAGAGTGTAGAGTGTAGGGCATAGAGTGTAGAGTGTAGGGTATAGAGTGTAGGGTATAGAGTGTAGGGTAGAGAGTGTAGGGTAGAGAGTGTAGAGTGTAGGGATTAGAGTGTAGGGTATAGAGTGTAGGGTGTAGAGTGTAGGGCATAGAGTGTAGAGTGTAGGGTATAGAGTGTATGGTATAGAGTGTAGAGTATAGAGTGTAGGGTGTAGAGTGTAGGGTATAGAGTGTAGGGTATAGAGTGTAGGGTATAGAGTGTAGGGAATAGAGTGTTGAGTGTAAGGTACAGCGTGTAGAGTGTAGGGCATAGAGTGTAGAGTGTAGGGTATAGAATGTAGGGTATAGAGTGTAGGGTATAGAGTGTAGGGTATACAGTGTAGGGTATAGAGTGTAGAGTGTAGGGTATAGAGTGTAGAGTGTAGGGTATAAAGTGTAGAGTGAAGGGCATAGAGTGTAGATTGTAGGGTATAGAGTGTAGGGTATAGAGTGTAGGTTATAGAGTGTAGGGTATAGAGTGTAGAGTGTAGGGTATAGAGTGTAGAGTGTAGGGTATAGAGTGTAGGGTACAGAGTGTAGGGTATAGAGTGTAGGGTAGAGAGTGTAGAGTGTAGGGTATAGAGTGTAGGGTATAGAGTGTAGGGTATAGAGTGTAGAGTGTAGGGATTAGAGTGTAGGGTATAGAGTGTAGGGTGTGGAGTGTAGGGTATAGAGTGTAGAGTGTAGGGTATAGAGTGTATGGTATAGAGTGTAGGGTATAGAGTGTAGGGTGTAGAGTGTAGGGTATAGAGTTTAGGGTATAGAGTGTAGGGTATAGAGTGTAGGGTATAGAGTGTAGGGAATAGAGTGTAGAGTGTAAGGTATAGAGTGTAGAGTGTAGGGTATAGAGTGTAAGGTATAGAGTGTAGAGTGTAGGGATTAGAGTGTAGGGTATAGAGTGTAGGGTGTAGAGTGTAGGGCATAGAGTGTAGAGTGTAGGTTATAGAGTGTATAGTATAGAGTGTAGAGTATAGAGTGTAGGGTGTAGAGTGTAGGGTAAAGAGTGTAGGGTATAGAGTGTAGGGTATAGAGTGTAGGGAATAGAGTGTAGAGTGTAAGGTATAGAGTGTAGAGTGTAGGGTATAGAGTGTAGGGTATAGAGTGTAGAGTGTAGGGATTAGAGTGTAGGGTATAGAGTGTAGGGTATAGTGTGTAGGGTATAGAGTGTAGAGTGTAGGGTATAGAGTGTAGAGTGTAGGGTATAGAGTGTAGGGTATAGAGTGTAGGGTATAGAGTGTAGGGCATAGAGTGTAGGGTATAGAGTGTAGGGTATAGAGTGTAGAGTGTAGGGTATAGATTGTAGGGTATAGAGTGTAGGGTATAGAGTGTAGAGTGTAGGGTATAGAGTGTAGGGTATAGAGTGTAGGGTATAGAGTGTAGGGCATAGAGTGTAGGGTATAGAGTGTAGGGTATAGAGTGTAGAGTGTAGGGTATAGATTTTAGGGTATAGAGTGTAGGGTATAGAGTGTAGAGTGTAGGGCATAGAGTGTAGAGTGTAGGGTATAGAGTGTAGGGTATAGAGTGTAGGGTAGAGAGTGTAGGGTAGAGAGTGTAGAGTGTAGGGATTAGAGTGTAGGGTATAGAGTGTAGGGTGTAGAGTGTAGTGCATAGAGTGTAGAGTGTAGGGTATAGAGTGTATGGTATAGAGTGTAGAGTATAGAGTGTAGGGTGTAGAGTGTAGGGTATAGAGTGTAGGGTATAGAGTGTAGGGTATAGAGTGTAGGGAATAGAGTGTTGAGTGTAAGGTACAGAGTGTAGAGTGTAGGGCATAGAGTGTAGAGTGTAGGGTATAGAGTGTAGGGTATAGACTGCAGGGTATAGAGTGTAGGGTATACAGTGTAGGGTATAGAGTGTAGAGTGTAGGGTATAGAGTGTAGAGTGTAGGGTATAGAGTGTAGAGTGTAGGGCATAGAGTGTAGATTATAGGGTATAGAGTGTAGGGTATAGAGTGTAGGGTATAGAGTGTAGAGTGTAGGGTATAGAGTGTAGAGTGTAGGGTATAGAGTGTAGGGTACAGAGTGTAGGGTATAGAGTGTAGGGTAGAGAGTGTAGAGTGTAGGGTATAGAGTGTAGGGTATAGAGTGTAGGGTATAGAGTGTAGAGTGTAGGGATTAGAGTGTAGGGTATAGAGTGTAGGGTGTGGAGTGTAGGGTATAGAGTGTAGAGTGTAGGGTATAGAGTGTATGGTATAGAGTGTAGGGTATAGAGTGTAGGGTGTAGAGTGTAGGGTATAGAGTGTAGGGTATAGAGTGTAGGGTATAGAGTGTAGGGTATAGAGTGTAGGGTATAGAGTGTAGGGAATAGAGTGTAGAGTGAAAGGTATAGAGTGTAGAGTGTAGGGTATAGAGTGTAAGGTATAGAGTGTAGAGTGTAGGGATTAGATTGTAGGGTATAGAGTGTAGGGTGTAGAGTGTAGGGTATAGAGTGTAGAGTGTAGGGTATAGAGTGTATGGTATAGAGTGTAGGGTATAGAGTGTAGGGTGTAGAGTGTAGGGTATAGAGTGTAGGGTATAGAGTGTAGGGTATAGAGTGTAGGGTATAGAGTGTAGGGAATAGAGTGTGGAGTGTAAGGTATAGAGTGTAGAGTGTAGGGTATAGAGTGTAGGGTATAGACTGTAGGGTATAGAGTGTAGGGTATAGAGTGTAGGGTATAGATTGTAGCGTGTAGGCTATAGAGTGTAGGGTATAGAGTGTAGAGTGTAGGGTATAGAGTGTAGGGTATAGAGTGTAGGGTATAGAGTGTAGGGTATAGAGTGTAGAGTGTAGGGTATAGTGTGTAGGGTATAGAGTGCAGGGTGTAGAGTGTAGGGTATAGAGTGTAGGGTATAGAGTGTAGAGTGTAGGGTATAGAGTGTATGCTATAGAGTGTATGGTGTAGAGTGTATGGTATAGAGTGTAGGGTATAGAGTGTTGAGTGTATGGTATAGAGTGTAGAGTGTAGAGTGTAGGGTATAGAGTGTATGTTATAGAGTGTAGGGTATAGAGTGTAGGGTAGAGAGTGTAGAGTGTAGGGTATAGAGTGTAGGGTATAGAGTGTAGGGTATAGAGTGTAGAGTGTAGGGATTAGAGTGTAGGGTATAGAGTGTAGTGTGTAGAGTGTAGGGTATAGAGTGTAGAGTGTAGGGTATAGAGTGTATGGTATAGAGTGTAGGGTATAGAGTGTAGGGTGTAGAGTGTAGGGTATAGAGTGTAGGGTATAGAGTGTAAGGTATAGAGTGTAGGGAATAGAGTGTAGAGTGTAAGGTATAGAGTGTAGAGTATAGGGTATAGAGTGTAGGGTATAGAGTGTAGAGTGTAGGGATTAGAGTGTAGGGTATAGAGTGTAGGGTGTAGAGTGTAGGGTATAGAGTGTAGAGTGTAGGGTATAGAGTGTATGGTATAGAGTGTAGGGTATAGAGTGTAGGTTGTAGAGTGTAGGGTATAGAGTGTAGGGTATAGAGTGTAGGGTATAGAGTGTAAGATATAGAGTGTAGGGAATAGAGTGTAGAGTGTAAGGTATAGAGTGTAGAGTGTAGGGTATAGAGTGTAGGGTATAGACTGTAGGGTATAGAGTGTGGGGTATAGATTGTAGGCTATAGAGTGTAGGGTATAGAGTGTAGGGTATAGATTGTAGGGTATAGAGTGTAGGGTATAGAGTGTAGGGTATAGAGTGTAGAGTGTAGGGTATAGTGTGTAGGGTATAGAGTGCAGGGTGTAGAGTGTAGGGTATAGAGTGTAGGGTATAGAATGTAGAGTGTAGGGTATAGAGTGTATGCTATAGAGTGTATGGTGTAGAGTGTATGGTATAGAGTGTAGGGTATAGAGTGTAGAGTGTAGGGTATAGAGTGTAGGGTATAGAGTGTAGGGTATAGAGTGTATGTTATAGAGTGTAGGGTATAGAGTGTAGAGTGTAGGGTATAGAGTTTAGAGTGTAGGGTATAGAGTGTAGGGTATAGAGTGTAAGGTATAGAGTGTAGGGTGTAGAGTGTAGGGTATAGATTGTAGGGTATAGAGTGTAGGGTATAGAGTGTACGGTATAGAGTGTAGGGTATGGAGTGTATGGTATAGAGTGTAGGGTATAGAGTGTAGGGTATAGAGTGTAGGGTATAGAGTGTAGAGTGTAGGGTATAGAGTGTAGGGTATAGAGTGTAGGGTATACAGTGTAGGGTATACAGTGTAGGGTATAGAGTGTAGGGTATAGAGTGTAGGGTATAGAGTGTAGAGTGTAGGGTATAGAGTTTAGAGTGTAGGGTATAGAGTGTAGGGTATAGAGTGTAAGGTATAGAGTGTAGGGTGTAGAGTGTAGGGTATAGAGTGTAGGGTATAGAGTGTAGGGTATAGAGTGTACGGTATAGAGTGTAGGGTATAGAGTGTATGGTATAGAGTGTAGGGTATAGAGTGTAGGGTATAGAGTGTAGGGTATAGAGTGTATGGTATAGATTGTAGGGTATAGAGTGTAGGGTATAGAGTGTAGGGTATAGAGTGTAGAGTGTAGGGTATAGAGTGTAGAGTGTAGGGTATAGAGTGTAGAGTGTAGGGTATAGATTGTATGGTATAGAGTGTAGGGTATAGAATGTAGGGTGTAGAGTGTTGGGTATAGAGTGTAGGGTATAGAGTGTAGGGTATAGAGTGTAGGGTATAGAGTGTAGGGTATAGAGTGTAGGGAATAGAGTGTAGAGTGTAAGGTATAGAGTGTAGAGTGTAGGGTATAGAGTGTAGGGTATAGAGTGTAGAGTGTAGGGATTAGAGTGTAGGGTATAGAGTGTAGGGTATAGAGTGTAGAGTGTAGGGTATAGAGTGTAGAGTGTAGGGTATAGAGTGTAGGGTATAGAGTGTAGGGTATAGAGTGTAGGGTAGAGTGTGTAGAGTGTAGGGTATAGAGTGTAGGGTATAGAGTGTAGGGTATAGAGTGTAGAGTGTAGGGATTAGAGTGTAGGGTATAGAGTGTAGGGTGTAGAGTGTAGGGTATAGAGTGTAGAGTGTAGGGTATAGAGTGTATGGTATAGAGTGTAGGGTATAGAGTGTAGGGTGTAGAGTGTAGGGTATAGAGTGTAGGGTATAGAGTGTAGGGTATAGAGTGTAGGGTATAGAGTGTAGGGTATAGAGTGTAGAGTGTAAGGTATAGAGTGTAGAGTGTAGGGTATAGAGTGTAGGGTATAGAGTGTAGAGTGAAGGGATTAGAGTGTAGGGTATAGAGTGTAGGGTGTAGAGTGTAGGGTAGAGTGTAAGAGTGTAGAGTGTAGAGTGTAGAGTGTAAGGTATAGAGTGTAGAGTGTAGGGTATAGAGTGTAGGGTATAGAGTGTAGAGTGAAGGGATTAGAGTGTAGGGTATAGAGTGTAGGGTGTAGAGTGTAGGGTATAGAGTGTAGAGTGTAGGGTATAGAGTGTATGGTACAGAGTGTAGGGTATAGAGTGTAGGGTGTAGAGTGTAGGGCATAGAGTGTAGGGTATAGAGTGTAGGGTATAGAGTGTAGGGTATAGAGTGTAGGGAATAGAATGTAGAGTGTAAGGTATAGAGTGTAGAGTGTAGGGTATAGAGTGTAGGGTATAGACTGTAGGGTATAGAGTGTAGGGTATAGAGTGTAGGGTATAGATTGTAGAGTGTAGGCTATAGAGTGTAGGGTATAGAGTGTAGAGTGTAGGGTATAGAGTGTAGGGTATAGAGTGTAGGGTATAGAGTGTAGGGTATAGAGTGTAGAGTGTAGGGTATAGTGTGTAGGGTATAGAGTGCAGGGTGTAGAGTGTAGGGTATAGAGTGTAGGGTATAGAGTGTAGATTGTAGGGTATAGAATGTATGCTATAGAGTGTATGGTGTAGAGTGTATGGTATAGAGTGTAGGGTATAGATTGTAGAGTGCATGGTATAGAGTGTAGGGTATAGAGTGTAGGGTATAGAGTGTATGTTATAGAGTGTAGGGTATAGAGTGTAGGGTAGAGATTGTAGAGTGTAGGGTATAGAGTGTAGGGTATAGAGTGTAGAGTGTCGGGATTAGAGTGTAGGGTATAGAGTGTAGGATGTAGAGTGTAGGGTATAGAGTGTAGAGTGTAGGGTATAGAGTGTATGGTATAGAGTGTAGGGTATAGAGTGTAGGGTGTAGAGTGTAGGGTATAGAGTGTTGGGTATAGAGTGTAGGGTATAGAGTGTAGGGTATAGAGTGTAGGGTGTAGAGTGTAGGGTATAGAGTGTATGGTATAGAGTGTAGGGTATAGAATGTATGGTATAGAGTGTAGAGTGTAGGATATAGAGTTTAGGGTATAGAGTGTAGAGTGTAGGGTATAGAGTGTAGGGTATAGAGTGTAGGGTATAGAGTGTAGAGTGTAGGGATTAGAGTGTAGGGTATAGAGTGTAGGGTATAGAGTGTAGAGTGTAGGGTAGAGAGTGTAGGATATAGAGTGTAGAGTGTAGGGTATAGAGTGTAGGGTATAGAGTGTAGGGTATAGAGTGTAGGGTATAGAGTGTAGAGTGTAGGGTATAGAGTGTAGGGTATAGAGTGTAGGGTATAGAGTGTAGGGTATAGAGTGTAGGGTGTAGAGTGTAGGGTATAGAGTGTAGGGTATAGAGTGTAGGGTATAGAGTGTAGGGTGTAGAGTGTAGGGTATAGAGTGTATGGTATAGAGTGCAGGGTATAGAATGTATGGTATAGAGTGTAGAGTGTAGGATATAGAGTGTAGGGTATAGAGTGTAGAGTGTAGGGATTAGAGTGTAGGGTATAGAGTGTAGGGTATAGAGTGTAGAGTGTAGGGTAGAGAGTGTAGGATATAGAGTGTAGAGTGTAGGGTATAGAGTGTAGGGTATAGAGTGTAGGGTATAGAGTGTAGGGTTTAGAGTGTAGAGTGTAGGGTATAGAGTGTAGGGTATAGAGTGTATGGTATAGAGTGTAGGGTATAGAGTGTAGGGTGTAGAGTGTAGGGTATAGAGTGTAGGGTATAGAGTGTAGGGTATAGAGTGTAGGGTATAGAGTGTAGGGTGTAGAGTGTAGGGTGTAGAGTGTATGGTATAGAGTGTAGGGTATAGAATGTATGTATAGAGTGTAGAGTGTAGGATATAGAGTGTAGGGTATAGAGTGTAGAGTGTAGGGTATAGAGTGTAGGGTATAGAGTGTAGGGTATAGAGTGTAGAGTGTAGGGATTAGAGTGTAGGGTATAGAGTGTAGGGTATAGAGTGTAGAGTGTAGGGTAGAGAGTGTAGGATATAGAGTGTAGAGTGTAGGGTATAGAGTGTAGGGTATAGAGTGTAGGGTATAGAGTGTAGGGTATAGAGTGTAGAGTGTAGGGCATAGAGTGTAGGGTATAGAGTGTAGGGTATAGAGTGTAGAGTGTAGGGTATAGAGTGTAGGGTATAGAGTGTAGGGTATAGAGTGTAGGGCATAGAGTGTAGGGTAAAGAGTGTAGGGTGTAGAGTGTAGGGTATAGAGTGTAGGGTATAGAGTGTAGAGTGTAGGGTATAGAGTGTAGGGTATAAAGTGTAGGGTATAGAGTGTAGGGTATAGAGTGTAGGGTATAGAGTGTAGAGTGTAGGGTATAGCGTGTAGAGTGTCGGGTATAGAGTGTAGGGTATAGAGTGTAGGGTATAGAGTGTAGAGTGTAGGGTATAGAGTGTAGAGTGTAGGGTATAGAGTGTATGGTATAGAGTGTAGGGTATAGAGTGTAGGGTGTAGAGTGTTGGGTATAGAGTGTAGGGTATAGAGTGTAGGGTATAGAGTGTAGGGTATAGAGTGTAGGGAATAGAGTGTAGAGTGTAAGGTATAGAGAGTAGAGTGTAGGGTATAGAGTGTAGGGTATAGAGTGTAGAGTGTAGGGATTAGAGTGTAGGGTATAGAGTGTAGAGTGTAGGGTATAGCATGTAGAGTGTCGGGTATAGAGTGTAGGGTATAGAGTGTAGGGTATAGAGTGTAGGGTATAGAGTGTAGAGTGTAGAGTATAGAGTGTAGAGTGTAGGGTATAGAGTGTATGGTATAGAGTGTAGGGTATAGAGTGTAGGGTGTAGAGCGTTGGGTATAGAGTGTAGGGTATAGAGTGTAGGGTATAGAGTGTAGGGTATAGAGTGTAGGGAATAGAGTGTAGAGTGTAAGGTATAGAGTGTAGAGTGTAGGGTATAGAGTGTAGGGTATAGAGTGTAGAGTGTAGGGATTAGAGTGTAGGGTATAGAGTGTAGGGTATAGAGTGTAGAGTGTAGGGTATAGAGTGTAGAGTGTAGGGTATAGAGTGTAGGGTATAGAGTGTAGGGTATAGAGTGTAGGGTAGAGTGTGTAGAGTGTAGGGTATAGAGTGTAGGGTATAGAGTGTAGGGTATAGAGTGTAGAGTGTAGGGATTAGAGTGTAGGGTATAGAGTGTAGGGTGTAGAGTGTAGGGTATAGAGTGTAGAGTGTAGGGTATAGAGTGTATGGTATAGAGTGTAGGGTATAGAGTGTAGGGTGTAGAGTGTAGGGTATAGAGTGTAGGGTATAGAGTGTAGGGTATAGAGTGTAGGGAATAGAGTGTAGAGTGTAAGGTATAGAGTGTAGAGTGTAGGGTATAGAGTGTAGGGTATAGAGTGTAGAGTGAAGGGATTAGAGTGTAGGGTATAGAGTGTAGGGTGTAGAGTGTAGGGTATAGAGTGTAGAGTGTAGGGTATAGAGTGTATGGTACAGAGTGTAGGGTATAGAGTGTAGGGTGTAGAGTGTAGGGCATAGAGTGTAGGGTATAGAGTGTAGGGTATAGAGTGTAGGGTATAGAGTGTAGGGAATAGAATGTAGAGTGTAAGGTATAGAGTGTAGAGTGTAGGGTATAGAGTGTAGGGTATAGACTGTAGGGTATAGAGTGTAGGGTATAGAGTGTAGGGTATAGATTGTAGAGTGTAGGCTATAGAGTGTAGGGTATAGAGTGTAGAGTGTAGGGTATAGAGTGTAGGGTATAGAGTGTAGGGTATAGAGTGTAGGGTATAGAGTGTAGAGTGTAGGGTATAGTGTGTAGGGTATAGAGTGCAGGGTGTAGAGTGTAGGGTATAGAGTGTAGGGTATAGAGTGTAGATTGTAGGGTATAGAATGTATGCTATAGAGTGTATGGTGTAGAGTGTAGGGTATAGAGTGTAGGGTATAGAGTGTATGTTATAGAGTGTAGGGTATAGAGTGTAGGGTAGAGATTGTAGAGTGTAGGGTATAGAGTGTAGGGTATAGAGTGTAGAGTGTCGGGATTAGAGTGTAGGGTATAGAGTGTAGGATGTAGAGTGTAGGGTATAGAGTGTAGAGTGTAGGGTATAGAGTGTATGGTATAGAGTGTAGGGTATAGAGTGTAGGGTGTAGAGTGTAGGGTATAGAGTGTTGGGTATAGAGTGTAGGGTATAGAGTGTAGGGTATAGAGTGTAGGGTGTAGAGTGTAGGGTATAGAGTGTATGGTATAGAGTGTAGGGTATAGAATGTATGGTATAGAGTGTAGAGTGTAGGATATAGAGTGTAGGGTATAGAGTGTAGAGTGTAGGGTATAGAGTGTAGGGTATAGAGTGTAGGGTATAGAGTGTAGAGTGTAGGGATTAGAGTGTAGGGTATAGAGTGTAGGGTATAGAGTGTAGAGTGTAGGGTAGAGAGTGTAGGATATAGAGTGTAGAGTGTAGGGTATAGAGTGTAGGGTATAGAGTGTAGGGTATAGAGTGTAGGGTATAGAGTGTAGAGTGTAGGGTATAGAGTGTAGGGTATAGAGTGTAGGGTATAGAGTGTAGGGTATAGAGTGTAGGGTGTAGAGTGTAGGGTATAGAGTGTAGGGTATAGAGTGTAGGGTATAGAGTGTAGGGTGTAGAGTGTAGGGTATAGAGTGTATGGTATAGAGTGCAGGGTATAGAATGTATGGTATAGAGTGTAGAGTGTAGGATATAGAGTGTAGGGTATAGAGTGTAGAGTGTAGGGATTAGAGTGTAGGGTATAGAGTGTAGGGTATAGAGTGTAGAGTGTAGGGTAGAGAGTGTAGGATATAGAGTGTAGAGTGTAGGGTATAGAGTGTAGGGTATAGAGTGTAGGGTATAGAGTGTAGGGTTTAGAGTGTAGAGTGTAGGGTATAGAGTGTAGGGTATAGAGTGTATGGTATAGAGTGTAGGGTATAGAGTGTAGGGTGTAGAGTGTAGGGTATAGAGTGTAGGGTATAGAGTGTAGGGTATAGAGTGTAGGGTATAGAGTGTAGGGTGTAGAGTGTAGGGTATAGAGTGTATGGTATAGAGTGTAGGGTATAGAATGTATGTATAGAGTGTAGAGTGTAGGATATAGAGTGTAGGGTATAGAGTGTAGAGTGTAGGGTATAGAGTGTAGGGTATAGAGTGTAGGGTATAGAGTGTAGAGTGTAGGGATTAGAGTGTAGGGTATAGAGTGTAGGGTATAGAGTGTAGAGTGTAGGGTAGAGAGTGTAGGATATAGAGTGTAGAGTGTAGGGTATAGAGTGTAGGGTATAGAGTGTAGGGTATAGAGTGTAGGGTATAGAGTGTAGAGTGTAGGGCATAGAGTGTAGGGTATAGAGTGTAGGGTATAGAGTGTAGAGTGTAGGGTATAGAGTGTAGGGTATAGAGTGTAGGGTATAGAGTGTAGGGCATAGAGTGTAGGGTAAAGAGTGTAGGGTGTAGAGTGTAGGGTATAGAGTGTAGGGTATAGAGTGTAGAGTGTAGGGTATAGAGTGTAGGGTATAAAGTGTAGGGTATAGAGTGTAGGGTATAGAGTGTAGGGTATAGAGTGTAGAGTGTAGGGTATAGCGTGTAGAGTGTCGGGTATAGAGTGTAGGGTATAGAGTGTAGGGTATAGAGTGTAGGGTATAGAGTGTAGAGTGTAGGGTATAGAGTGTAGAGTGTAGGGTATAGAGTGTATGGTATAGAGTGTAGGGTATAGAGTGTAGGGTGTAGAGTGTTGGGTATAGAGTGTAGGGTATAGAGTGTAGGGTATAGAGTGTAGGGTATAGAGTGTAGGGAATAGAGTGTAGAGTGTAAGGTATAGAGTGTAGAGTGTAGGGTATAGAGTGTAGGGTATAGAGTGTAGAGTGTAGGGATTAGAGTGTAGGGTATAGAGTGTAGGGTATAGAGTGTAGTGAATAGAGTGTAGGGAATAGAGTGTGGAGTGTAAGGTATAGAGTGTAGAGTGTAGGGTATAGAGTGTAGGGTATAGACTGTAGGGTATAGAGTGTAGGGTATAGAGTGTAGGGTATAGATTGTAGAGTATAGGCTATAGAGTGTAGGGTATAGAGTGTAGGGTATAGAGTGTAGGGTATAGAGTGTAGAGTGTAGGGTATAGTGTGTAGGGTATAGAGTGCAGGGTGTAGAGTGTAGGGTATAGAGTGTAGGGTATAGAGTGTAGAGTGTAGGGTATAGAGTGTATGCTATAGAGTGTATGGTGTAGAGTGTATGGTATAGAGTGTAGGGTATACAGTGTAGAGTGTATGGTATAGAGTGTAGGGTGTAGAGTGTAGGGTATAGAGTGTATGTTATAGAGTGTAGGGTATAGAGTGTAGGGTAGAGAGTGTAGAGTGTAGGGTATAGAGTGTAGGGTATAGAGTGTAGGGTATAGAGTGTAGAGTGTAGGGATTAGAGTGTAGGGTATAGAGTGTAGTGTGTAGAGTGTAGGGTATAGAGTGTAGAGTGTAGGGTATAGAGTGTATGGTATAGAGTGTAGGGTATAGAGTGTAGGGTGTAGAGTGTAGGGTATAGAGTGTAGGGTATAGAGTGTAGGGTATAGAGTGTAGGGAATAGAGTGTAGAGTGTAAGGTATAGAGTGTAGAGTTTAGGGTATAGAGTGTAGGGTATAGAGTGTAGAGTGTAGGGTATAGAGTGTATGGTATAGAGTGTAGGGTATACTACTAAAGCAGGATGGCACCATTGAAGCTCTAAAAAACTATAGGGAGAAAAATACTTTATCTAAAAAACTAATTAAAGCTGCCAAAAAGGAAACAGAGAAGCACATTGCTAAGGAGAGTAAAACTAATCCCAAACTGTTCTTCAACTATATCAATAGTAAAAGAATAAAAACTGAAAATGTAGGCCCCTTAAAAAATAGTGAGGAAAGAATGGTTGTAGATGACGAGGAAAAAGCTAACATATTAAACACCTTCTTCTCCACGGTATTCACGGTGGAAAATGAAATGCTAGGTGAAATCCCAAGAAACAATGAAAACCCTATATTAAGGGTCACCAATCTAACCCAAGAAGAGGTGCGAAACCGGCTAAATAAGATTAAAATAGATAAATCTCCGGGTCCGGATGGCATACACCCACGAGTACTAAGAGAACTAAGTAATGTAATAGATAAACCATTATTTCTTATTTTTAGTGACTCCATAGCGACAGGGTCTGTTCCGCAGGACTGGCGCATAGCAAATGTGGTGCCAATATTCAAAAAGGGCTCTAAAAGTGAACCTGGAAATTATAGGCCAGTAAGTCTAACCTCTATTGTTGGTAAAATATTTGAAGGGTTTCTGAGGGATGTTATTCTGGATTATCTCAATGAGAATAACTGTTTAACTCCATATCAGCATGGGTTTATGAGAAATCGCTCCTGTCAAACCAATCTAATCAGTTTTTATGAAGAGGTAAGCTATAGGCTGGACCACGGTGAGTCATTGGACGTGGTATATCTCGATTTTTCCAAAGCGTTTGATACCGTGCCGCACAAGAGGTTGGTACACAAAATGAGAATGCTTGGTCTGGGGGAAAATGTGTGTAAATGGGTTAGTAACTGGCTTAGTGATAGAAAGCAGAGGGTGGTTATAAATGGTATAGTCTCTAACTGGGTCGCTGTGACCAGTGGGGTACCGCAGGGGTCAGTATTGGGACCTGTTCTCTTCAACATATTCATTAATGATCTGGTAGAAGGTTTACACAGTAAAATATCGATATTTGCAGATGATACAAAACTATGTAAAGCAGTTAATACAAGAGAAGATAGTATTCTGCTACAGATGGATCTGGATAAGTTGGAAACTTGGGCTGAAAGGTGGCAGATGAGGTTTAACAATGATAAATGTAAGGTTATACACATGGGAAGAGGGAATCAATGTCACCATTACACACTGAACGGGAAACCACTGGGTAAATCTGACAGGGAGAAGGACTTGGGGATCCTAGTTAATGATAAACTTACCTGGAGCAGCCAGTGCCAGGCAGCAGCTGCCAAGGCAAACAGGATCATGGGGTGCATTAAAAGAGGTCTGGATACACATGATGAGAGCATTATACTGCCTCTGTACAAATCCCTAGTTAGACCGCACATGGAGTACTGTGTCCAGTTTTGGGCACCGGTGCTCAGGAAGGATATAATGGAACTAGAGAGAGTACAAAGGAGGGCAACAAAATTAATAAAGGGGATGGGAGAACTACAATACCCAGATAGATTAGCGAAATTAGGATTATTTAGTCTAGAAAAAAGACGACTGAGGGGCGATCTAATAACCATGTATAAGTATATAAGGGGACAATACAAATATCTCGCTGAGGATCTGTTTATACCAAGGAAGGTGACGGGCACAAGGGGGCATTCTTTGCGTCTGGAGGAGAGAAGGTTTTTCCACCAACATAGAAGAGGATTCTTTACTGTTAGGGCAGTGAGAATCTGGAATTGCTTGCCTGAGGAGGTGGTGATGGCGAACTCAGTCGAGGGGTTCAAGAGAGGCCTGGATGTCTTCCTGGAGCAGAACAATATTGTATCATACAATTATTAGGTTCTGTAGAAGGACGTAGATCTGGGTATTTATTATAATGGAATATAGGCTGAACTGGATGGACAAATGTCTTTTTTCGGCCTTACTAACTATGTTACTATGTTACTATGTTACTATGTATAGAGTGTAGGGTGTAGAGTGTAGGGTATAGAGTGTAGGGTATAGAGTGTAGGGTATAGAGTGTAGGGAATAGAGTGTAGAGTGTAAGGTATAGAGTGTAGAGTGTAGGGTATAGAGTGTAGGGTATAGACTGTAGGGTATAAAGTGTAGGGTATAGATTGTAGGCTATAGAGTGTAGGGTATAGAGTGTAGGGTATAGAGTGTAGGGTATAGAGTGTAGGGTATAGAGTGTAGAGTGTAGGGTATAGTGTGTAGGATATAGAGTGCAGGGTGTAGAGTGTAGGGTATAGAGTGTAGGGTATAGAGTGTAGAGTGTAGGGTATAGAGTGTATGCTATAGAGTGTATGGTGTAGAGTGTATGGTATAGAGTGTAGGGTATAGAGTGTAGAGTGTAGGGTATAGAGTGTAGGGTATAGAGTGTATGTTATAGAGTGTAGGGTATAGAGTGTAGGGTGTAGAGTGTAGGGTATAGAGTGTAGGGTATAGAGTGTAGGGTATAGAGTGTAGGGAATAGAGTGTAGAGTGTAAGGTATAGAGTGTAGAGTGTAGGGTATAGAGTGTAGGGTATAGACTGTAGGGTATAAAGTGTAGGGTATAGATTGTAGGCTATAGAGTGTAGGGTATAGAGTGTAGGGTATAGAGTGTAGGGTATAGAGTGTAGGGTATAGAGTGTAGAGTGTAGGGTATAGTGTGTAGGGTATAGAGTGCAGGGTGTAGAGTGTAGGGTATAGAGTGTAGGGTATAGAGTGTAGAGTGTAGGGTATAGAGTGTATGCTATAGAGTGTATGGTGTAGAGTGTATGGTATAGAGTGTAGGGTATAGAGTGTAGAGTGTAGGGTATAGAGTGTAGGGTATAGAGTGTATGTTATAGAGTGTAGGGTATAGAGTGTAGAGTGTAGGGTATAGAGTTTAGAGTGTAGGGTATAGAGTGTAGGGTATAGAGTGTAAGGTATAGAGTGTAGGGTATAGAGTGTATGCTATAGAGTGTATGGTGTAGAGTGTATGGTATAGAGTGTAGGGTATACAGTGTAGAGTGTATGGTATAGAGTGTAGGGTGTAGAGTGTAGGGTATAGAGTGTATGTTATAGAGTGTAGGGTATAGAGTGTAGGGTAGAGAGTGTAGAGTGTAGGGTATAGAGTGTAGGGTATAGAGTGTAGGGTATAGAGTGTAGAGTGTAGGGATTAGAGTGTAGGGTATAGAGTGTAGTGTGTAGAGTGTAGGGTATAGAGTGTAGAGTGTAGGGTATAGAGTGTAGGGTATAGAGTGTAGGGTATAGAGTGTAGGGTGTAGAGTGTAGGGTATAGAGTGTAGGGTATAGAGCGTAGGGTATAGAGTGTAGGGAATAGAGTGTAGAGTGTAAGGTATAGAGTGTAGAGTTTAGGGTATAGAGTGTAGGGTATAGAGTGTAGAGTGTAGGGATTAGAGTGTAGGGTATAGAGTGTAGGGTGTAGAGTGTAGGGTATAGAGTGTAGAGTGTAGGGTATAGAGTGTATGGTATAGAGTGTAGGGTATAGAGTGTATGGTGTAGAGTGTAGGGTATAGAGTGTAGGGTATAGAGTGTAGGGTATAGAGTGTAGGGAATAGAGTGTAGAGTGTAAGGTATAGAGTGTAGAGTGTAGGGTATAGAGTGTAGGGTATAGACTGTAGGGTATAAAGTGTAGGGTATAGATTGTAGGCTATAGAGTGTAGGGTATAGAGTGTAGGGTATAGAGTGTAGGGTATAGAGTGTAGGGTATAGAGTGTAGAGTGTGGGGTATAGTGTGTAGGGTATAGAGTGCAGGGTGTAGAGTGTAGGGTATAGAGTGTAGGGTATAGAGTGTAGGGTGTAGAGTGTAGGGTATAGAGTGTAGGGTATAGAGTGTAGGGTATAGAGTGTAGGGAATAGAGTGTAGGGAATAGAGTGTAGAGTGTAAGGTATAGAGTGTAGAGTTTAGGGTATAGAGTGTAGGGTATAGAGTGTAGAGTGTAGGGATTAGAGTGTAGGGTATAGAGTGTAGGGTGTAGAGTGTAGGGTATAGAGTGTAGAGTGTAGGGTATAGAGTGTATGGTATAGAGTGTAGGGTATAGAGTGTAGGGTGTAGAGTGTAGGGTATAGAGTGTAGGGTATAGAGTGTAGGGTATAGAGTGTAGGGTATAGAGTGTAGGGAATAGAGTGTAGAGTGTAAGGTATAGAGTGTAGAGTGTAGGGTATAGAGTGTAGGGTATAGACTGTAGGGTATAAAGTGTAGGGTATAGATTGTAGGCTATAGAGTGTAGGGTATAGAGTGTAGGGTATAGAGTGTAGGGTATAGAGTGTAGAGTGTAGGGTATAGTGTGTAGGGTATAGAGTGCAGGGTGTAGAGTGTAGGGTATAGAGTGTAGGGTATAGAGTGTAGAGTGTAGGGTATAGAGTGTATGCTATAGAGTGTATGGTGTAGAGTGTATGGTATAGAGTGTAGGGTATAGAGTGTAGAGTGTAGGGTATAGAGTGTAGGGTACAGAGTGTATGTTATAGAGTGTAGGGTATAGAGTGTAGAGTGTAGGGTATAGAGTTTAGAGTGTAGGGTATAGAGTGTAGGGTATAGAGTGTAAGGTATAGAGTGTAGGGTGTAGAGTGTAGGGTATAGATTGTAGGGTATAGAGTGTAGGGTATAGAGTGTACGGTATAGAGTGTAGGGTATGGAGTGTATGGTATAGAGTGTAGGGTATAGAGTGTAGGGTATAGAGTGTAGGGTATAAAGTGTAGAGTGTAGGGTATAGAGTGTAGAGTGTAGGGTATTTGAGTGTATGGTATAGAGTGTAGGGTATAGAGTGTAGGGTGTAGAGTGTTGGGTATAGAGTGTAGTGTATAGAGTGTAGGGTATAGAGTGTAGGGTATAGAGTGTAGGGAATAGAGTGTAGAGTGTAAGGTATAGAGTGTAGAGTGTAGGGTATAGAGTGTAGGGTATAGAGTGTAGAGTGTAGGGATTAGAGTGTAGGGTATAGAGTGTAGGGTATAGAGTGTAGGGTATAGAGTGTAGGGTATAGAGTGTAGAGTGTAGGGTATAGAGTGTAGAGTGTAGGGTATAGAGTGTAGGGTATAGAGTGTAGGGTATAGAGTGTAGGGTAGAGTCTGTAGAGTGTAGGGTATAGAGTGTAGGGTATAGAGTGTGGAGTATAGAGTGTAGAGTGTAGGGATTAGAGTGTAGGGTATAGAGTGTAGAGTGTAGGGCATAGAGTGCAGAGTGTAGGGTATAGAGTGTAGGGTATAGAGTGTAGGGTAGAGAGTGTAGGGTAGAGAGTGTAGAGTGTAGGGATTAGAGTGTAGGGTATAGAGTGTAGGGTGTAGAGTGTAGGGCATAGAGTGTAGAGTGTAGGGTATAGAGTGTATGGTATAGAGTGTAGAGTATAGAGTGTAGGGTGTAGAGTGTAGGGTATAGAGTGTAGGGTATAGAGTGTAGGGTAGAGAGTGTAGGGAATAGAGTGTTGAGTGTAAGGTACAGAGTGTAGAGTGTAGGGCATAGAGTGTAGAGTGTAGGGTATAGAGTGTAGGGTATAGAGTGTAGGGTATAGAGTGTAGGGTATACAGTGTAGGGTATAGAGTGTAGAGTGTAGGGTATAGAGTGTAGAATGTAGGGTATAGAGTGTAGAGTGTAGGGCATAGAGTGTAGATTGTAGGGTATAGAGTGTAGGGTATAGAGTGTAGGGTATAGAGTGTAGGGTATAGAGTGTAGAGTGCAGGGTATAGAGTGTAGAGTGTAGGGTATAGAGTGTAGGGTACAGAGTGTAGGGTATAGAGTGTAGGGTAGAGAGTGTAGATTGTAGGGTATAGAGTGTAGGGTATAGAGTGTAGGGTATAGAGTGTAGAGTGTAGGGATTAGAGTGTAGGGTATAGAGTGTAGGGTGTGGAGTGTAGGGTATAGAGTGTAGAGTGTAGGGTATAGAGTGTATGGTATATAGTGTAGGGTATAGAGTGTAGGGTGTAGAGTGTAGGGTATAGAGTGTAGGGTATAGAGTGTAGGGTATAGAGTGTAGGGTATAGAGTGTAGGGAATAGAGTGTAGAGTGTAAGGTATAGAGTGTAGAGTGTAGGGTATAGAGTGTAAGGTATAGAGTGTAGAGTGTAGGGATTAGAGTGTAGGGTATAGAGTGTAGGGTGTAGAGTGTAGGGCATAGAGTGTAGAGTGTAGGGTATAGAGTGTATGGTATAGAGTGTAGAGTATAGAGTGTAGGGTGTAGAGTGTAGGGTATAGAGTGTAGGGTATAGAGTGTAGGGTATAGAGTGTAGGGAATAGAGTGTAGAGTGTAAGGTATAGAGTGTAGAGTGTAGGGTATAGAGTGTAGGGTATAGAGTGTAAAGTGTAGGGATTAGAGTGTAGGGTATAGAGTGTAGGGTATAGTGTGTAGGGTATAGAGTGTAGAGTGTAGGGTATAGAGTGTAGAGTGTAGGGTATAGAGTGTAGGGCATAGAGTGTAGAGTGTAGGGTATAGAGTGTATGCTATAGAGTGTATGGTGTAGAGTGTATGGTATAGAGTGTAGGGTATACAGTGTAGAGTGTATGGTATAGAGTGTAGGGTGTAGAGTGTAGGGTATAGAGTGTATGTTATAGAGTGTAGGGTATAGAGTGTAGGGTAGAGAGTGTAGAGTGTAGGGTATAGAGTGTAGGGTATAGAGTGTAGGGTATAGAGTGTAGAGTGTAGGGATTAGAGTGTAGGGTATAGAGTGTAGTGTGTAGAGTGTAGGGTATAGAGTGTAGAGTGTAGGGTATAGAGTGTATGGTATAGAGTGTAGGGTATAGAGTGTAGGGTGTAGAGTGTAGGGTATAGAGTGTAGGGTATAGAGTGTAGGGTATAGAGTGTAGGGTATAGAGTGTAGAGTGTAGGGTATAGAGTGTAGGGTATAGAGTGTATGGTGTAGAGTGTATGGTATAGAGTGTATGCTATAGAGTGTATGGTGTAGAGTGTATGGTATAGAGTGTAGGGCATAGAGTGTAGGGTATAGAGTGTAGGGTATAGAGTGTAGAGTGTAGGGTATAGCGTGTAGAGTGTAGGGTATAGAGTGTATGGTATAGAGTGTAGGGTATAGAGTGTAGGGTGTAGAGTGTAGGGTATAGAGTGTAGGGTATAGAGTGTAGGGTATAGAGTGCAGGGAATAGAGTGTAGAGTGTAAGGTATAGAGTGTAGAGTATAGGGTATAGAGTGTAGGGTATAGAGTGTAGAGTGTAGGGATTAGAGTGTAGGGTATAGAGTGTAGGGTGTAGAGTGTAGGGTATAGAGTGTAGAGTGTAGGGTATAGAGTGTATGGTATAGAGTGTAGGGTATAGAGTGTAGGGTGTAGAGTGTAGGGTATGGTATAGAGTGTAGGGCATAGAGTGTAGGGTATAGAGTGTAGGGTATAGAGTGTATGGTATAGAGTGTAGGGTATAGAGTGTAGGGTGTAGAGTGTAGGGTATGGTATAGAGTGTAGGGCATAGAGTGTAGGGTATAGAGTGTAGGGTATAGAGTGTTTTTCCTCTATACCAGGAAAACATACTCAGAAGGGAGGTAAGAACATTTCTAAAACAATCCACAGTGAGGAGATTGGAACAAAACAAAATCCTCTAAACTGCATGCTCGCAAACGCCAGAAGCCTGACAAACAAGATGGAAGAACTAGAAGCAGAAATATCTACAGGTAACTTTGACATAGTGGGAATAACCGAGACATGGTTAGATGAAAGCTATGACTGGGCAGTTAACTTACAGGGTTACAGTCTGTTTAGAAAGGATCGTAAAAATCGGAGAGGAGGAGGGGTTTGTCTCTATGTAAAGTCTTGTCTAAAGTCCACTTTAAGGGAGGATATTAGCGAAGGGAATGAGGATGTCGAGTCCATATGGGTTGAAATTCATGGAGGGAAAAATGGTAACAAAATTCTCATTGGGGTCTGTTACAAACCCCCAAATATAACAGAAAGCATTGAAAGTCTACTTCTAAAGCAGATAGATGAAGCTGCAACCCATAATGAGGTCCTGGTTATGGGGGACTTTAACTACCCGGATATTAACTGGGAAACAGAAACCTGTGAAACCCATAAAGGCAACAGGTTTCTGCTAATAACCAAGAAAAATTATCTTTCACAATTGGTGCAGAATCCAACCAGAGGAGCAGCACTTTTAGACCTAATACTATCTAATAGACCTGACAGAATAACAAATCTGCAGGTGGTTGGGCATTTAGGAAATAGCGACCACAATATTGTGCAGTTTCACCTGTCTTTCACTAGGGGGACTTGTCAGGGAGTCACAAAAACATTGAACTTTAGGAAGGCAAAGTTTGACCAGCTTAGAGATGCCCTTAATCTGGTAGACTGGGACAATATCCTCAGAAATGAGAATACAGATAATAAATGGGAAATGTTTAAGAACATCCTAAATAGGCAGTGTAAGCGGTTTATACCTTGTGGGAATAAAAGGACTAGAAATAGGAAAAACCCAATGTGGCTAAACAAAGAAGTAAGACAGGCAATTAACAGTAAAAAGAAAGCATTTGCACTACTAAAGCAGGATGGCACCATTGAAGCTCTAAAAAACTATAGGGAGAAAAATACTTTATCTAAAAAACTAATTAAAGCTGCCAAAAAGGAAACAGAGAAGCACATTGCTAAGGAGAGTAAAACTAATCCCAAACTGTTCTTCAACTATATCAATAGTAAAAGAATAAAAACTGAAAATGTAGGCCCCTTAAAAAATAGTGAGGAAAGAATGGTTGTAGATGACGAGGAAAAAGCTAACATATTAAACACCTTCTTCTCCACGGTATTCACGGTGGAAAATGAAATGCTAGGTGAAATCCCAAGAAACAATGAAAACCCTATATTAAGGGTCACCAATCTAACCCAAGAAGAGGTGCGAAACCGGCTAAATAAGATTAAAATAGATAAATCTCCGGGTCCGGATGGCATACACCCACGAGTACTAAGAGAACTAAGTAATGTAATAGATAAACCATTATTTCTTATTTTTAGTGACTCTATAGCGACAGGGTCTGTTCCGCAGGACTGGCGCATAGCAAATGTGGTGCCAATATTCAAAAAGGGCTCTAAAAGTGAACCTGGAAATTATAGGCCAGTAAGTCTAACCTCTATTGTTGGTAAAATATTTGAAGGGTTTCTGAGGGATGTTATTCTGGATTATCTCAATGAGAATAACTGTTTAACTCCATATCAGCATGGGTTTATGAGAAATCGCTCCTGTCAAACCAATCTAATCAGTTTTTATGAAGAGGTAAGCTATAGACTGGACCACGGTGAGTCATTGGACGTGGTATATCTCGATTTTTCCAAAGCGTTTGATACCGTGCCGCACAAGAGGTTGGTACACAAAATGAGAATGCTTGGTCTGGGGGAAAATGTGTGTAAATGGGTTAGTAACTGGCTTAGTGATAGAAAGCAGAGGGTGGTTATAAATGGTATAGTCTCTAACTGGGTCGCTGTGACCAGTGGGGTACCACAGGGGTCAGTATTGGGACCTGTTCTCTTCAACATATTCATTAATGATCTGGTAGAAGGTTTACACAGTAAAATATCGATATTTGCAGATGATACAAAACTATGTAAAGCAGTTAATACAAGAGAAGATAGTATTCTGCTACAGATGGATCTGGATAAGTTGGAAACTTGGGCTGAAAGGTGGCAGATGAGGTTTAACAATGATAAATGTAAGGTTATACACATGGGAAGAGGGAATCAATATCACCATTACACACTGAACGGGAAACCACTGGGTAAATCTGACAGGGAGAAGGACTTGGGGATCCTAGTTAATGATAAACTTACCTGGAGCAGCCAGTGCCAGGCAGCAGCTGCCAAGGCAAACAGGATCATGGGGTGCATTAAAAGAGGTCTGGATACACATGATGAGAGCATTATACTGCCTCTGTACAAATCCCTAGTTAGACCGCACATGGAGTACTGTGTCCAGTTTTGGGCACCGGTGCTCAGGAAGGATATAATGGAACTAGAGAGAGTACAAAGGAGGGCAACAAAATTAATAAAGGGGATGGGAGAACTACAATACCCAGATAGATTAGCGAAATTAGGATTATTTAGTCTAGAAAAAAGACGACTGAGGGGCGATCTAATAACCATGTATAAGTATATAAGGGGACAATACAAATATCTCGCTGAGGATCTGTTTATACCAAGGAAGGTGACGGGCACAAGGGGGCATTCTTTGCGTCTGGAGGAGAGAAGGTTTTTCCACCAACATAGAAGAGGATTCTTTACTGTTAGGGCAGTGAGAATCTGGAATTGCTTGCCTGAGGAGGTGGTGATGGCGAACTCAGTCGAGGGGTTCAAGAGAGGCCTGGATGTCTTCCTGGAGCAGAACAATATTGTATCATACAATTATTAGGTTCTGTAGAAGGACGTAGATCTGGGTATTTATTATGATGGAATATAGGCTGAACTGGATGGACAAATGTCTTTTTTCGGCCTTACTAACTATGTTACTATGTTACTATGTATAGAGTGTAGGGTATAGAGTGTAGGGTATAGAGTGTAGGGTATAGAGTGTAGGGAATCGAGTGTAGAGTGTAAGGTATAGAGTGTAGAGTGTAGGGTATAGAGTGTAGGGTATAGACTGTAGGGTATAGAGTGTAGGGTATAGATTGTAGGCTATAGAGTGTAGGGTATAGAGTGTAGGGTATAGAGTGTAGGGTATAGAGTGTAGGGTATAGAGTGTAGGGTATAGAGTGTAGAGTGTAGGGTATAGTGTGTAGGGTATAGAGTGCATGGTGTAGAGTGTAGGGTATAGAGTGTAGGGTATAGAGTGTAGAGTGTAGGGTATAGAGTGTATGCTATAGAGTGTATGGTGTAGAGTGTATGGTATAGAGTGTAGGGTATAGAGTGTAGAGTGTAGGGTATAGAGTGTAGGGTATAGAGTGTAGGGTATAGAGTGTATGTTATAGAGTGTAGGGTATAGAGTGTAGAGTGTAGGGTATAGAGTTTAGAGTGTAGGGTATAGAGTGTAGGGTATAGAGTGTAAGGTATAGAGTGTAGGGTGTAGAGTGTAGGGTATAGATTGTAGGGTATAGAGTGTAGGGTATAGAGTGTACGGTATAGAGTGTAGGGTATGGAGTGTATGGTATAGAGTGTAGGGTATAGAGTGAGGGTATAGAGTGTAGGGTATAAAGTGTAGAGTGTAGGGTATAGCGTGTAGAGTGTAGGGTATAGAGTGTAGGGTATAGAGTGTAGGGTATAGAGTGTAGGGTATAGAGTGTAGAGTGTAGGGTATAGAGTGTATGGTATAGAGTGTAGGGTATAGAGTGTAGGGTGTAGAGTGTTTGGTATAGAGTGTAGGGTATAGAGTGTAGGGTATAGAGTGTAGGGTATAGAGTGTAGGGAATAGAGTGTAGAGTGTAAGGTATAGAGTGTAGAGTGTAGGGTATAGAGTGTAGGGTATAGAGTGTAGGGTATAGAGTGTAGAGTGTAGGGTATAGAGTGTAGAGTGTAGGGTATAGAGTGTAGGGTATAGAGTGTAGGGTATAGAGTGTAGGGTAGAGTGTGTAGAGTGTAGGGTATAGAGTGTAGGGTATAGAGTGTAGGGTATAGAGTGTAGAGTGTAGGGATTAGAGTGTAGGGTATAGAGTGTAGGGTGTAGAGTGTAGGGAATAGAGTGTAGGGTATAGAGTGTAGGGTATAGAGTGTAGGGTGTAGAGTGTAGGGTATAGAGTGTATGGTATAGAGTGTAGGGTATAGAATGTATGGTATAGAGTGTAGAGTGTAGGATATAGAGTGTAGGGTATAGAGTGTAGAGTGTAGGGTATAGAGTGTAGGGTATAGAGTGTAGGGTATAGAGTGTAGAGTGTAGGGATTAGAGTGTAGGGTATAGAGTGTAGGGTATAGAGTGTAGAGTGTAGGGTAGAGAGTGTAGGATATAGAGTGTAGAGTGTAGGGTATAGAGTGTAGGGTATAGAGTGTAGGGTATAGAGTGTAGGGTATAGAGTGTAGAGTGTAGGGTATAGAGTGTAGGGTATAGAGTGTAGGGTATAGAGTGTAGAGTGTAGGGTATAGAGTGTAGGGTATAGAGTGTAGGGTATAGAGTGTAGGGCATAGAGTGTAGGGTATAGAGTGTAGGGTGTAGAGTGTAGGGTATAGAGTGTAGGGTATAGAGTGTAGAGTGTAGGGTATAGAGTGTAGGGTATAGAGTGTAGGGTATAGAGTGTAGGGTATAGAGTGTAGGGTATAGAGTGTAGAGTGTAGGGTATAGCGTGTAGAGTGTCGGGTATAGAGTGTAGGGTATAGAGTGTAGGGTATAGAGTGTAGGGTATAGAGTGTAGAGTGTAGGGTAGAGAGTGTAGAGTGTAGGGTATAGAGTGTATGGTATAGAGTGTAGGGTATAGAGTGTAGGGTGTAGAGCGTTGGGTATAGAGTGTAGGGTATAGAGTGTAGGGTATAGAGTGTAGGGTATAGAGTGTAGGGAATAGAGTGTAGAGTGTAAGGTATAGAGTGTAGAGTGTAGGGTATAGAGTGTAAGGTATAGAGTGTAGAGTGTAGGGATTAGAGTGTAGGGTATAGAGTGTATGGTGTAGAGTGTAGGGCATAGAGTGTAGAGTGTAGGGTATAGAGTGTATGGTATAGAGTGTAGAGTATAGAGTGTAGGGTGTAGAGTGTAGGGTATAGAGTGTAGGGTATAGAGTGTAGGGTATAGAGTGTAGGGAATAGAGTGTAGAGTGTAAGGTATAGAGTGTAGAGTGTAGGGTATAGAGTGTAGGGTATAGAGTGTAGAGTGTAGGGATTAGAGTGTAGGGTATAGAGTGTAGGGTATAGTGTGTAGGGTGTAGAGTGTAGAGTGTAGGGTATAGAGTGTAGAGTGTAGGGTATAGAGTGTAGGGCATAGAGTGTAGAGTGTAGGGTATAGAGTGTATGCTATAGAGTGTATGGTGTAGAGTGTATGGTATAGAGCGTAGGGTATACAGTGTAGAGTGTATGGTATAGAGTGTAGGGTGTAGAGTGTAGGGTATAGAGTGTATGTTATAGAGTGTAGGGTATAGAATGTAGGGTAGAGAGTGTAGAGTGTAGGGTATAGAGTGTAGGGTATAGAGTGTAGGGTATAGAGTGTAGAGTGTATGGATTAGAGTGTAGGGTATAGAGTGTAGTGTGTAGAGTGTAGGGTATAGAGTGTAGAGTGTAGAGTATAGAGTGTATGGTATAGAGTGTAGGGTATAGAGTGTAGGGTGTAGAGTGTAGGGTATAGAGTGTAGGGTATAGAGTGTAGGGTATAGAGTGTAGGGAATAGAGTGTAGAGTGTGAGGTATAGAGTGTAGAGTATAGGGTATAGAGTGTAGGGTATAGAGTGTAGAGTGTAGGGATTAGAGTGTAGGGTATAGAGTGTAGGGTGTAGAGTGTAGGGTATAGAGTGTAGAGTGTAGGGTATAGAGTGTATGGTATAGAGTGTAGGGTATAGAGTGTAGGGTGTAGAGTGTAGGGTATAGAGTGTAGGGTATAGAGTGTAGGGTATAGAGTGTAGGGTATAGAGTGTAGGGAATCGAGTGTAGAGTGTAAGGTATAGAGTGTAGAGTGTAGGGTATAGAGTGTAGGGTATAGACTGTAGGGTATAGAGTGTAGGGTATAGATTGTAGGCTATAGAGTGTAGGGTATAGAGTGTAGGGTATAGAGTGTAGAGTGTAGGGTATAGAGTGTAGGGTATAGAGTGTAGGGTATAGAGTGTAGGGTATAGAGTGTAGAGTGTAGGGTATAGTGTGTAGGGTATAGAGTGCAGGGTGTAGAGTGTAGGGTATAGAGTGTAGGGTATAGAGTGTAGAGTGTAGGGTATAGAGTGTATGCTATAGAGTGTATGGTGTAGAGTGTATGGTATAGAGTGTAGGGTATAGATTGTAGAGTGTATGGTATAGAGTGTATGGTACAGAGTGTAGGGTATAGAGTGTAGAGTGTAGGGTATAGAGTGTAGGGTATAGAGTGTAGGGTATAGAGTGTAGGGTATAGAGTGTAGAGTGTAGGGTATATAGTGTATGGTACAGAGTGTAGGGTATAGAGTGTAGAGTGTAGGGTATAGAGTGTAGGGCATAGAGTGTAGGGTATAGAGTGTAGGGTGTAGAGTGTAGGGTATAGAGTGTAGGGTATAGAGTGTAGAGTGTAGGGTATAGAGTGTAGGGTATAGAGTGTAGGGTATAGAGTGTAGGGTATAGAGTGCAGGGTGTAGAGTGTAGGGTATAGAGTGTAGGGTATAGAGTGTAGAGTGTAGGGTATAGAGTGTATGCTATAGAGTGTATGGTGTAGAGTGTATGGTATAGAGTGTAGGGTATAGATTGTAGAGTGTATGGTATAGAGTGTATGGTACAGAGTGTAGGGTATAGAGTGTAGAGTGTAGGGTATAGAGTGTAGGGTATAGAGTGTAGGGTATAGAGTGTAGGGTATAGAGTGTAGAGTGTAGGGTATATAGTGTATGGTACAGAGTGTAGGGTATAGAGTGTAGAGTGTAGGGTATAGAGTGTAGGGTATAGAATGTAGGGTATAGAGTGTAGGGTGTAGAGTGTAGGGTATAGAGTGTAGGGTATAGAGTGTAGAGTGTAGGGTATAGAGTGTAGGGTATAGAGTGTAGGGTATAGAGTGTAGGGTATAGAGTGTAGGGTATAGAGTGTAGAGTGTAGGGTATAGCGTGTAGAGTGTCGGGTATAGAGTGTAGGGTATAGAGTGTAGGGTATAGAATGTAGGGTATAGAGTGTAGAGTGTAGGGTATAGAGTGTAGAGTGTAGGGTATAGAGTGTATGGTATAGAGTGTAGGGTATAGAGTGTAGGGTGTAGAGCGTTGGGTATAGAGTGTAGGGTATAGAGTGTAGGGTATAGAGTGTAGGGTATAGAGTGTAGGGAATAGAGTGTAGAGTGTAAGGTATAGAGTGTAGAGTGTAGGGTATAGAGTGTAAGGTATAGAGTGTAGAGTGTAGGGATTAGAGTGTAGGGTATAGAGTGTAGGGTGTAGAGTGTAGGGCATAGAGTGTAGAGTGTAGGGTATAGAGTGTATGGTATAGAGTGTAGAGTATAGAGTGTAGGGTGTAGAGTGTAGGGTATAGAGTGTAGGGTATAGAGTGTAGGGTATAGAGTGTAGGGAATAGAGTGTAGAGTGTAAGGTATAGAGTGTAGAGTGTAGGGTATAGAGTGTAGGGTATAGAGTGTAGAGTGTAGGGATTAGAGTGTAGGGTATAGAGTGTAGGGTATAGTGTGTAGGGTATAGAGTGTAGAGTGTAGGGTATAGAGTGTAGAGTGTAGGGTATAGAGTGTAGGGCATAGAGTGTAGAGTGTAGGGTATAGAGTGTATGCTATAGAGTGTATGGTGTAGAGTGTATGGTATAGAGTGTAGGGTATACAGTGTAGAGTGTATGGTATAGAGTGTAGGGTGTAGAGTGTAGGGTATAGAGTGTATGTTATAGAGTGTAGGGTATAGAATGTAGGGTAGAGAGTGTAGAGTGTAGGGTATAGAGTGTAGGGTATAGAGTGTAGGGTATAGAGTGTAGAGTGTAGGGATTAGAGTGTAGGGTATAGAGTGTAGTGTGTAGAGTGTAGTGTATAGAGTGTAGAGTGTAGAGTATAGAGTGTATGGTATAGAGTGTAGGGTATAGAGTGTAGGGTGTAGAGTGTAGGGTATAGAGTGTAGGGTATAGAGTGTAGGGTATAGAGTGTAGGGAATAGAGTGTAGAGTGTGAGGTATAGAGTGTAGAGTATAGGGTATAGAGTGTAGGGTATAGATTGTAGAGTGTATGGTATAGAGTGTATGGTACAGAGTGTAGGGTATAGAGTGTAGAGTGTAGGGTATAGAGTGTAGGGTATAGAGTGTAGGGTATAGAGTGTAGGGTATAGAGTGTAGAGTGTAGGGTATATAGTGTATGGTACAGAGTGTAGGGTATAGAGTGTAGAGTGTAGGGTATAGAGTGTAGGGCATAGAGTGTAGGGTATAGAGTGTAGGGTGTAGAGTGTAGGGTATAGAATGTAGGGTATAGAGTGTAGGGTGTAGAGTGTAGGGTATAGAGTGTAGGGTATAGAGTGTAGAGTGTAGGGTATAGAGTGTAGGGTATAGAGTGTAGGGTATAGAGTGTAGGGTATAGAGTGTAGGGTATAGAGTGTAGAGTGTAGGGTATAGCGTGTAGAGTGTCGGGTATAGAGTGTAGGGTATAGAGTGTAGGGTATAGAATGTAGGGTATAGAGTGTAGAGTGTAGGGTATAGAGTGTAGAGTGTAGGGTATAGAGTGTATGGTATAGAGTGTAGGGTATAGAGTGTAGGGTGTAGAGCGTTGGGTATAGAGTGTAGGGTATAGAGTGTAGGGTATAGAGTGTAGGGTATAGAGTGTAGGGAATAGAGTGTAGAGTGTAAGGTATAGAGTGTAGAGTGTAGGGTATAGAGTGTAAGGTATAGAGTGTAGAGTGTAGGGATTAGAGTGTAGGGTATAGAGTGTAGGGTGTAGAGTGTAGGGCATAGAGTGTAGAGTGTAGGGTATAGAGTGTATGGTATAGAGTGTAGAGTATAGAGTGTAGGGTGTAGAGTGTAGGGTATAGAGTGTAGGGTATAGAGTGTAGGGTATAGAGTGTAGGGAATAGAGTGTAGAGTGTAAGGTATAGAGTGTAGAGTGTAGGGTATAGAGTGTAGGGTATAGAGTGTAGAGTGTAGGGATTAGAGTGTAGGGTATAGAGTGTAGGGTATAGTGTGTAGGGTATAGAGTGTAGAGTGTAGGGTATAGAGTGTAGAGTGTAGGGTATAGAGTGTAGGGCATAGAGTGTAGAGTGTAGGGTATAGAGTGTATGCTATAGAGTGTATGGTGTAGAGTGTATGGTATAGAGTGTAGGGTATACAGTGTAGAGTGTATGGTATAGAGTGTAGGGTGTAGAGTGTAGGGTATAGAGTGTATGTTATAGAGTGTAGGGTATAGAATGTAGGGTAGAGAGTGTAGAGTGTAGGGTATAGAGTGTAGGGTATAGAGTGTAGGGTATAGAGTGTAGAGTGTAGGGATTAGAGTGTAGGGTATAGAGTGTAGTGTGTAGAGTGTAGTGTATAGAGTGTAGAGTGTAGAGTATAGAGTGTATGGTATAGAGTGTAGGGTATAGAGTGTAGGGTGTAGAGTGTAGGGTATAGAGTGTAGGGTATAGAGTGTAGGGTATAGAGTGTAGGGAATAGAGTGTAGAGTGTGAGGTATAGAGTGTAGAGTATAGGGTATAGAGTGTAGGGTATAGAGTGTAGAGTGTAGGGATTAGAGTGTAGGGTATAGAGTGTAGGATGTAGAGTGTAGGGTATAGAGTGTAGAGTGTAGGGTATAGAGTGTATGGTATAGAGTGTAGGGTATAGAGTGTAGGGTGTAGAGTGTAGGGTATAGAGTGTAGGGTATAGAGTGTAGGGTATAGAGTGTAGGGTATAGAGTGTAGGGAATCGAGTGTAGAGTGTAAGGTATAGAGTGTAGAGTGTAGGGTATAGAGTGTAGGGTATAGACTGTAGGGTATAGAGTGTAGGGTATAGATTGTAGGCTATAGAGTGTAGGGTATAGAGTGTAGGGTATAGAGTGTAGAGTGTAGGGTATAGAGTGTAGGGTATAGAGTGTAGGGTATAGAGTGTAGGGTATAGAGTGTAGAGTGTAGGGTATAGTGTGTAGGGTATAGAGTGCAGGGTGTAGAGTGTAGGGTATAGAGTGTAGGGTATAGAGTGTAGAGTGTAGGGTATAGAGTGTATGCTATAGAGTGTATGGTGTAGAGTGTATGGTATAGCGTGTAGGGTATAGATTGTAGAGTGTATGGTATAGAGTGTATGGTACAGAGTGTAGGGTATAGAGTGTAGAGTGTAGGGTATAGAGTGTAGGGTATAGAGTGTAGGGTATAGAGTGTAGGGTATAGAGTGTAGAGTGTAGGGTATATAGTGTATGGTACAGAGTGTAGGGTATAGAGTGTAGAGTGTAGGGTATAGAGTGTAGGGCATAGAGTGTAGGGTATAGAGTGTAGGGTGTAGAGTGTAGGGTATAGAGTGTAGGGTATAGAGTGTAGAGTGTAGGGTATAGAGTGTAGGGTATAGAGTGTAGGGTATAGAGTGTAGGGTATAGAGTGCAGGGTGTAGAGTGTAGGGTATAGAGTGTAGGGTATAGAGTGTAGAGTGTAGGGTATAGAGTGTATGCTATAGAGTGTATGGTGTAGAGTGTATGGTATAGAGTGTAGGGTATAGATTGTAGAGTGTATGGTATAGAGTGTATGGTACAGAGTGTAGGGTATAGAGTGTAGAGTGTAGGGTATAGAGTGTGGGGTATAGAGTGTAGGGTATAGAGTGTAGGGTATAGAGTGTAGAGTGTAGGGTATATAGTGTATGGTACAGAGTGTAGGGTATAGAGTGTAGAGTGTAGGGTATAGAGTGTAGGGCATAGAGTGTAGGGTATAGAGTGTAGAGTGTAGGGTATAGAGTGTAGGGTATAGAGTGTAGAGTGTAGGGTATAGAGTGTAGGGTATAGAGTGTAGGGTATAGAGTGTAGGGTTTAGAGAGTAGGGTATAGAGTGTAGAGTGTAGGGTATAGCGTGTAGAGTGTCGGGTATAGAATGTAGGGTATAGAGTGTAGGGTATAGAGTGTAGGGTATAGAGTGTAGAGTGTAGGGTATAGAGTGTAGAGTGTAGGGTATAGAGTGTATGGTATAGAGTGTAGGGTATTGAGTGTAGGGTGTAGAGTGTTGGGTATAGAGTGTAGGGTATAGAGTGTAGGGTATAGAGTGTAGGGTATAGAGTGTAGGGAATAGAGTGTAGAGTGTAAGGTATAGAGTGTAGAGTGTAGGGTATAGAGTGTAGAGTGTAGGGATTAGAGTGTAGGGTATAGAGTGTAGGGTATAGTGTGTCGGGTATAGAGTGTAGAGTGTAGGGTATAGAGTGTAGAGTGTAGGGTATAGAGTGTAGGGTATAGAGTGTAGGGTATAGAGTGTAGGGCATAGAGTGTAGGGTATAGAGTGTAGGGTATAGAGTGTAGAGTGTAGGGTATAGAGTGTAGGGTATAGAGTGTAGGGTATAGAGTGTAGAGTGTAGGGTATAGAGTGTAGGGTATAGAGTGTAGGGTATAGAGTGTAGGGTATAGAGTGTAGGAGATAGAGTGTAGGGTATAGAGTGTAGGGTATAGAGTGTAGAGTGTAGGGTATAGAGTGTAGGGTATAGAGTGTAGAATATAGAGTGTAGAGTGTAGGGCATAGAGTGTAGAGTGTAGGGTATAGAGTGTAGGGTATAGAGTGTAGGGTAGAGAGTGTAGGGTAGAGAGTGTAGAGTGTAGGGATTAGAGTGTAGGGTATAGAGTGTAGGGTGTAGAGTGTAGGGCATAGAGTGTAGAGTGTAGGGTATAGAGTGTATGGTATAGAGTGTAGAGTATAGAGTGTAGGGTGTAGAGTGTAGGGTATAGAGTGTAGGGTATAGAGTGTAGGGTATAGAGTGTAGGGAATAGAGTGTTGAGTGTAAGGTACAGAGTGTAGAGTGTAGGGCATAGAGTGTAGGGTATAGAGTGTAGGGCATAGAGTGTAGGGTATAGAGTGTAGGGTGTAGAGTGTAGGGTATAGAGTGTAGGGTATAGAGTGTAGAGTGTAGGGTATAGAGTGTAGGGTATAGAGTGTAGGGTATAGAGTGTAGGGTTTAGAGTGTAGTGTATAGAGTGTAGAGTGTAGGGTATAGCGTGTAGAGTGTCGGGTATAGAGTGTAGGGTATAGAGTGTAGGGTATAGAGTGTAGAGTGTAGGGTATAGTGTGTAGGGTATAGAGTGCAGAGTGTAGAGTGTAGGGTATAGAGTGTAGGGTATAGAGTGTAGAGTGTAGGGTATAGAGTGTATGCTATAGAGTGTATGGTGTAGAGTGTATGGTATAGAGTGTAGGGTATAGATTGTAGAGTGTATGGTATAGAGTGTATGGTACAGAATGTAGGGTATAGAGTGTAGAGTGTAGGGTATAGAGTGTAGGGTATAGAGTGTAGGGTATAGAGTGTAGGGTATAGAGTGTAGAGTGTAGGGTATATAGTGTATGGTACAGAGTGTAGGGTATAGAGTGTAGAGTGTAGGGTATAGAGTGTAGGGTATAGAGTGTAGGGTATAGAGTGTAGGGCATAGAGTGTAGGGTATAGAGTGTAGGGTGTAGAGTGTAGGGTATAGAGTGTAGGGTATAGAGTGTAGAGTGTAGGGTATAGAGTGTAGGGCATAAAGTGTAGGGTATAGAGTGTAGGGTTTAGAGTGTAGGGTATAGAGTGTAGAGTGTAGGGTATAGCGTGTAGAGTGTCGGGTATAGAGTGTAGGGTATAGAGTGTAGGGTATAGAGTGTAGGGTATAGAGTGTAGAGTGTAGGGTATAGAGTGTAGAGTGTAGGGTATAGAGTGTATGGTATAGAGTGTAGGGTATTGAGTGTAGGGTGTAGAGTGTTGGGTATAGAGTGTAGGGTATAGAGTGTAGGGTATAGAGTGTAGGGTATAGAGTGTAGGGAATAGAGTGTAGAGTGTAAGGTATAGAGTGTAGAGTGTAGGGTATAGAGTGTAGGGTATAGAGTGTAGAATGTAGAGATTAGAGTGTAGGGTATAGAGTGTAGGGTATAGTGTGTAGGGTATAGAGTGTAGAGTGTAGGGTATAGAGTGTAGAGTGTAGGGTATAGAGTGTAGGGTATAGAGTGTAGGGTATAGAGTGTAGGGCATAGAGTGTGGGGTATAGAGTGTAGGGTATAGAGTGTAGAGTGTAGGGTATAGAGTGTAGGGTATAGAGTGTAGGGTATAGAGTGTAGAGTGTAGGGTATAGAGTGTAGGGTATAGAGTGTAGGGTATAGAGTGTAGGGTATAGAGTGTAGGGCATAGAGTGTAGGGTATAGAGTGTAGGGTATAGAGTGTAGAGTGTAGGGTATAGAGTGTAGGGTATAGAGTGTAGGGTATAGAGTGTAGAGTGTAGGGCATAGAGTGTAGAGTGTAGGGTATAGAGTGTAGGGTATAGAGTGTAGGGTAGAGAGTGTAGGGTAGAGAGTGTAGAGTGTAGGGATTAGAGTGTAGGGTATAGAGTGTAGGGTGTAGAGTGTAGGGCATAGAGTGTAGAGTGTAGGGTATAGAGTGTATGGTATAGAGTGTAGAGTATAGAGTGTAGGGTGTAGAGTGTAGGGTATAGAGTGTAGGGTATAGAGTGTAGGGTATAGAGTGTAGGGAATAGAGTGTTGAGTGTAAGGTACAGAGTGTAGAGTGTAGGGCATAGAGTGTAGAGTGTAGGGTATAGAGTGTAGGGTATAGAGTGTAGGGTATACAGTGTAGGGTATACAGTGTAGGGTATAGAGTGTAGAGTGTAGGGTATAGAGTGTAGAGTGTAGGGTATAGAGTGTAGAGTGTAGGGCATAGAGTGTAGATTGTAGGGTATAGAGTGTAGGGTATAGAGTGTAGGGTATAGAGTGTAGGGTATAGAGTGTAGAGTGTAGGGTAGAGAGTGTAGAGTGTAGGGTATAGAGTGTAGGGTATAGAGTGTAGGGTATAGAGTGTAGAGTGTAGGGATTAGAGTGTAGGGTATAGAGTGTAGGGTGTGGAGTGTAGGGTATAGAGTGTAGAGTGTAGGGTATAGAGTGTAGGGTATAGAGTGTAGGGTATAGAGTGTAGGGTATAGAGTGTAGGGAATAGAGTGTAGAGTGTAAGGTATAGAGTGTAGAGTATAGGGTATAGAGTGTAGGGTATAGAGTGTAGGGTATAGAGTGTAGGGTATAGAGTGTAGGGAATAGAGTGTAGAGTGTAAGGTATAGAGTGTAGAGTGTAGGGTATAGAGTGTAAGGTATAGAGTGTAGAGTGTAGGGATTAGAGTGTAGGGTATAGAGTGTAGGGTGTAGAGTGTAGGGCATAGAGTGTAGAGTGTAGGGTATAGAGTGTATGGTATAGAGTGTAGAGTATAGAGTGTAGGGTGTAGAGTGTAGGGTATAGAGTGTAGGGTATAGAGTGTAGGGTATAGAGTGTAGGGAATAGAGTGTAGAGTGTAAGTTATAGAGTGTAGAGTGTAGGGTATAGAGTGTAGGGTATAGAGTGTAGGGTATAGAGTGTAGAGTGTAGGGATTAGAGTGTAGGGTATAGAGTGTAGGGTATAGTGTGTAGGGTATAGAGTGTAGAGTGTAGGGTATAGAGTGTAGAGTGTAGGGTATAGAGTGTAGGGTATAGAGTGTAGAGTGTAGGGTATAGAGTGTATGCTATAGAGTGTATGGTGTAGAGTGTATGGTATAGAGTGTAGGGTATACAGTGTAGAGTGTATGGTATAGAGCGTAGGGTGTAGAGTGTAGGGTATAGAGTGTATGTTATAGAGTGTAGGGTATAGAGTGTAGGGTAGAGAGTGTAGAGTGTAGGGTATAGAGTGGAGGGTATAGAGTGTAGGGTATAGAGTGTAGAGTGTAGGGATTAGAGTGTAGGGTATAGAGTGTAGTGTGTAGAATGTAGGGTATAGAGTGTAGAGTGTAGGGTATAGAGTGTATGGTATAGAGTGTAGGGTATAGAGTGTAGGGTGTAGAGTGTAGGGTATAGAGTGTAGGGTATAGAGTGTAGGGTATAGAGTGTAGGGAATAGAGTGTGGAGTGTAAGGTATAGAGTGTAGAGTATAGGGTATAGAGTGTAGGGTATAGAGTGTAGAGTGTAGGGATTAGAGTGTAGGGTATAGAGTGTAGGGTGTAGAGTGTAGGGTATAGAGTGTAGAGTGTAGGGTATAGAGTGTATGGTATAGAGTGTAGGGTATAGAGTGTAGGGTGTAGAGTGTAGGGTATAGAGTGTAGGGTATAGAGTGTAGGGTATAGAGTGTAGGGTATAGAGTGTAGGGAATCGAGTGTAGAGTGTAAGGTATAGAGTGTAGAGTGTAGGGTATAGAGTGTAGGGTATAGACTGTAGGGTATAGAGTGTAGGGTATAGATTGTAGGCTATAGAGTGTAGGGTATAGAGTGTAGGGTATAGAGTGTAGGGTATAGAGTGTAGGGTATAGAGTGTAGGGTATAGAGTGTAGAGTGTAGGGTATAGTGTGTAGGGTATAGAGTGCAGGGTGTAGAGTGTAGGGTATAGAGTGTAGGGTATAGAGTGTAGAGTGTAGGGTATAGAGTGTATGCTATAGAGTGTATGGTGTAGAGTGTATGGTATAGAGTGTAGGGTATAGAGTGTAGAGTGTAGGGTATAGAGTGTAGGGTATAGAGTGTAGGGTATAGAGTGTATGTTATAGAGTGTAGGGTATAGAGTGTAGAGTGTAGGGTATAGAGTTTAGAGTGTAGGGTATAGAGTGTAGGGTATAGAGTGTAAGGTATAGAGTGTAGGGTGTAGAGTGTAGGGTATAGATTGTAGGGTATAGAGTGTAGGGTATAGAGTGTACGGTATAGAGTGTAGGGTATGGAGTGTATGGTATAGAGTGTAGGGTATAGAGTGTAGGGTATAGAGTGTAGGGTATAAAGTGTAGAGTGTAGGGTATAGCGTGTAGAGTGTAGGGTATAGAGTGTAGGGTATAGAGTGTAGGGTATAGAGTGTAGGGTATAGAGTGTAGAGTGTAGGGTATAGAGTGTATGGTATAGAGTGTAGGGTATAGAGTGTAGGGTGTAGAGTGTTGGGTATAGAGTGTAGGGTATAGAGTGTAGGGTATAGAGTGTAGGGTATAGAGTGTAGGGAATAGAGTGTAGAGTGTAAGGTATAGAGTGTAGAGTGTAGGGTATAGAGTGCAGGGTATAGAGTGTAGGGTATAGAGTGTAGAGTGTAGGGTATAGAGTGTAGAGTGTAGGGTATAGAGTGTAGGGTATAGAGTGTAGGGTATAGAGTGTAGGGTAGAGTGTGTAGAGTGTAGGGTATAGAGTGTAGGGTATAGAGTGTAGGGTATAGAGTGTAGAGTGTAGGGATTAGAGTGTAGGGTATAGAGTGTAGGGTGTAGAGTGTAGGGTATAGAGTGTAGAGTGTAGTGTATAGAGTGTATGGTATAGAGTGTAGGGTGTAGAGTGTAGGGTATAGAGTGTAGGGTATAGAGTGTAGGGTATAGAGTGTAGGGAATATAGTGTAGAGTGTAAGGTATAGAGTGTAGAGTGTAGGGTATAGAGTGTAGGGTATAGAGTGTAGAGTGAAGGGATTAGAGTGTAGGGTATAGAGTGTAGGGTGTAGAGTGTAGGGTATAGAGTGTAGAGTGTAGGGTATAGAGTGTATGGTATAGAGTGTAGGGTATAGAGTGTAGGGTGTAGAGTGTAGGGTATAGAGTGTAGGGTATAGAGTGTAGGGTATAGAGTGTAGGGTATAGAGTGTAGGGAATAGAGTGTAGAGTGTAAGGTATAGAGTGTAGAGTGTAGGGTATAGAGTGTAGGGTATAGACTGTAGGGTATAGAGTGTAGGGTATAGAGTGTAGGGTATAGATTGTAGAGTGTAGGCTATAGAGTGTAGGGTATAGAGTGTAGAATGTAGGGTATAGAGTGTAGGGTATAGAGTGTAGGGTATAGAGTGTAGGGTATAGAGTGTAGAGTGTAGGGTATAGTGTGTAGGGTATAGAGTGCAGGGTGTAGAGTGTAGGGTATAGAGTGTAGGATATAGAGTGTAGAGTGTAGGGTATAGAGTGTAGGGTATAGAGTGTAGGGTATAGAGTGTATGTTATAGAGTGTAGGGTATAGAGTGTAGGGTAGAGAGTGTAGAGTGTAGGGTATAGAGTGTAGAGTGTAGGGTATAGAGTGTAGAGTGTAGGGTATAGAGTGTATGGTATAGAGTGTAGGGTATTGAGTGTAGGGTGTAGAGTGTTGGGTATAGAGTGTAGGGTATAGAGTGTAGGGTATAGAGTGTAGGGTATAGAGTGTAGGGAATAGAGTGTAGAGTGTAAGGTATAGAGTGTAGAGTGTAGGGTATAGAGTGTAGAGTGTAGGGATTAGAGTGTAGGGTATAGAGTGTAGGGTATAGTGTGTCGGGTATAGAGTGTAGAGTGTAGGGTATAGAGTGTAGAGTGTAGGGTATAGAGTGTAGGGTATAGAGTGTAGGGTATAGAGTGTAGGGCATAGAGTGTAGGGTATAGAGTGTAGGGTATAGAGTGTAGAGTGTAGGGTATAGAGTGTAGGGTATAGAGTGTAGGGTATAGAGTGTAGAGTGTAGGGTATAGAGTGTAGGGTATAGAGTGTAGGGTATAGAGTGTAGGGTATAGAGTGTAGGAGATAGAGTGTAGGGTATAGAGTGTAGGGTATAGAGTGTAGAGTGTAGGGTATAGAGTGTAGGGTATAGAGTGTAGAATATAGAGTGTAGAGTGTAGGGCATAGAGTGTAGAGTGTAGGGTATAGAGTGTAGGGTATAGAGTGTAGGGTAGAGAGTGTAGGGTAGAGAGTGTAGAGTGTAGGGATTAGAGTGTAGGGTATAGAGTGTAGGGTGTAGAGTGTAGGGCATAGAGTGTAGAGTGTAGGGTATAGAGTGTATGGTATAGAGTGTAGAGTATAGAGTGTAGGGTGTAGAGTGTAGGGTATAGAGTGTAGGGTATAGAGTGTAGGGTATAGAGTGTAGGGAATAGAGTGTTGAGTGTAAGGTACAGAGTGTAGAGTGTAGGGCATAGAGTGTAGGGTATAGAGTGTAGGGCATAGAGTGTAGGGTATAGAGTGTAGGGTGTAGAGTGTAGGGTATAGAGTGTAGGGTATAGAGTGTAGAGTGTAGGGTATAGAGTGTAGGGTATAGAGTGTAGGGTATAGAGTGTAGGGTTTAGAGTGTAGTGTATAGAGTGTAGAGTGTAGGGTATAGCGTGTAGAGTGTCGGGTATAGAGTGTAGGGTATAGAGTGTAGGGTATAGAGTGTAGAGTGTAGGGTATAGTGTGTAGGGTATAGAGTGCAGAGTGTAGAGTGTAGGGTATAGAGTGTAGGGTATAGAGTGTAGAGTGTAGGGTATAGAGTGTATGCTATAGAGTGTATGGTGTAGAGTGTATGGTATAGAGTGTAGGGTATAGATTGTAGAGTGTATGGTATAGAGTGTATGGTACAGAATGTAGGGTATAGAGTGTAGAGTGTAGGGTATAGAGTGTAGGGTATAGAGTGTAGGGTATAGAGTGTAGGGTATAGAGTGTAGAGTGTAGGGTATATAGTGTATGGTACAGAGTGTAGGGTATAGAGTGTAGAGTGTAGGGTATAGAGTGTAGGGTATAGAGTGTAGGGTATAGAGTGTAGGGCATAGAGTGTAGGGTATAGAGTGTAGGGTGTAGAGTGTAGGGTATAGAGTGTAGGGTATAGAGTGTAGAGTGTAGGGTATAGAGTGTAGGGCATAAAGTGTAGGGTATAGAGTGTAGGGTTTAGAGTGTAGGGTATAGAGTGTAGAGTGTAGGGTATAGCGTGTAGAGTGTCGGGTATAGAGTGTAGGGTATAGAGTGTAGGGTATAGAGTGTAGGGTATAGAGTGTAGAGTGTAGGGTATAGAGTGTAGAGTGTAGGGTATAGAGTGTATGGTATAGAGTGTAGGGTATTGAGTGTAGGGTGTAGAGTGTTGGGTATAGAGTGTAGGGTATAGAGTGTAGGGTATAGAGTGTAGGGTATAGAGTGTAGGGAATAGAGTGTAGAGTGTAAGGTATAGAGTGTAGAGTGTAGGGTATAGAGTGTAGGGTATAGAGTGTAGAATGTAGAGATTAGAGTGTAGGGTATAGAGTGTAGGGTATAGTGTGTAGGGTATAGAGTGTAGAGTGTAGGGTATAGAGTGTAGAGTGTAGGGTATAGAGTGTAGGGTATAGAGTGTAGGGTATAGAGTGTAGGGCATAGAGTGTGGGGTATAGAGTGTAGGGTATAGAGTGTAGAGTGTAGGGTATAGAGTGTAGGGTATAGAGTGTAGGGTATAGAGTGTAGAGTGTAGGGTATAGAGTGTAGGGTATAGAGTGTAGGGTATAGAGTGTAGGGTATAGAGTGTAGGGCATAGAGTGTAGGGTATAGAGTGTAGGGTATAGAGTGTAGAGTGTAGGGTATAGAGTGTAGGGTATAGAGTGTAGGGTATAGAGTGTAGAGTGTAGGGCATAGAGTGTAGAGTGTAGGGTATAGAGTGTAGGGTATAGAGTGTAGGGTAGAGAGTGTAGGGTAGAGAGTGTAGAGTGTAGGGATTAGAGTGTAGGGTATAGAGTGTAGGGTGTAGAGTGTAGGGCATAGAGTGTAGAGTGTAGGGTATAGAGTGTATGGTATAGAGTGTAGAGTATAGAGTGTAGGGTGTAGAGTGTAGGGTATAGAGTGTAGGGTATAGAGTGTAGGGTATAGAGTGTAGGGAATAGAGTGTTGAGTGTAAGGTACAGAGTGTAGAGTGTAGGGCATAGAGTGTAGAGTGTAGGGTATAGAGTGTAGGGTATAGAGTGTAGGGTATACAGTGTAGGGTATACAGTGTAGGGTATAGAGTGTAGAGTGTAGGGTATAGAGTGTAGAGTGTAGGGTATAGAGTGTAGAGTGTAGGGCATAGAGTGTAGATTGTAGGGTATAGAGTGTAGGGTATAGAGTGTAGGGTATAGAGTGTAGGGTATAGAGTGTAGAGTGTAGGGTAGAGAGTGTAGAGTGTAGGGTATAGAGTGTAGGGTATAGAGTGTAGGGTATAGAGTGTAGAGTGTAGGGATTAGAGTGTAGGGTATAGAGTGTAGGGTGTGGAGTGTAGGGTATAGAGTGTAGAGTGTAGGGTATAGAGTGTAGGGTATAGAGTGTAGGGTATAGAGTGTAGGGTATAGAGTGTAGGGAATAGAGTGTAGAGTGTAAGGTATAGAGTGTAGAGTATAGGGTATAGAGTGTAGGGTATAGAGTGTAGGGTATAGAGTGTAGGGTATAGAGTGTAGGGAATAGAGTGTAGAGTGTAAGGTATAGAGTGTAGAGTGTAGGGTATAGAGTGTAAGGTATAGAGTGTAGAGTGTAGGGATTAGAGTGTAGGGTATAGAGTGTAGGGTGTAGAGTGTAGGGCATAGAGTGTAGAGTGTAGGGTATAGAGTGTATGGTATAGAGTGTAGAGTATAGAGTGTAGGGTGTAGAGTGTAGGGTATAGAGTGTAGGGTATAGAGTGTAGGGTATAGAGTGTAGGGAATAGAGTGTAGAGTGTAAGTTATAGAGTGTAGAGTGTAGGGTATAGAGTGTAGGGTATAGAGTGTAGGGTATAGAGTGTAGAGTGTAGGGATTAGAGTGTAGGGTATAGAGTGTAGGGTATAGTGTGTAGGGTATAGAGTGTAGAGTGTAGGGTATAGAGTGTAGAGTGTAGGGTATAGAGTGTAGGGTATAGAGTGTAGAGTGTAGGGTATAGAGTGTATGCTATAGAGTGTATGGTGTAGAGTGTATGGTATAGAGTGTAGGGTATACAGTGTAGAGTGTATGGTATAGAGCGTAGGGTGTAGAGTGTAGGGTATAGAGTGTATGTTATAGAGTGTAGGGTATAGAGTGTAGGGTAGAGAGTGTAGAGTGTAGGGTATAGAGTGGAGGGTATAGAGTGTAGGGTATAGAGTGTAGAGTGTAGGGATTAGAGTGTAGGGTATAGAGTGTAGTGTGTAGAATGTAGGGTATAGAGTGTAGAGTGTAGGGTATAGAGTGTATGGTATAGAGTGTAGGGTATAGAGTGTAGGGTGTAGAGTGTAGGGTATAGAGTGTAGGGTATAGAGTGTAGGGTATAGAGTGTAGGGAATAGAGTGTGGAGTGTAAGGTATAGAGTGTAGAGTATAGGGTATAGAGTGTAGGGTATAGAGTGTAGAGTGTAGGGATTAGAGTGTAGGGTATAGAGTGTAGGGTGTAGAGTGTAGGGTATAGAGTGTAGAGTGTAGGGTATAGAGTGTATGGTATAGAGTGTAGGGTATAGAGTGTAGGGTGTAGAGTGTAGGGTATAGAGTGTAGGGTATAGAGTGTAGGGTATAGAGTGTAGGGTATAGAGTGTAGGGAATCGAGTGTAGAGTGTAAGGTATAGAGTGTAGAGTGTAGGGTATAGAGTGTAGGGTATAGACTGTAGGGTATAGAGTGTAGGGTATAGATTGTAGGCTATAGAGTGTAGGGTATAGAGTGTAGGGTATAGAGTGTAGGGTATAGAGTGTAGGGTATAGAGTGTAGGGTATAGAGTGTAGAGTGTAGGGTATAGTGTGTAGGGTATAGAGTGCAGGGTGTAGAGTGTAGGGTATAGAGTGTAGGGTATAGAGTGTAGAGTGTAGGGTATAGAGTGTATGCTATAGAGTGTATGGTGTAGAGTGTATGGTATAGAGTGTAGGGTATAGAGTGTAGAGTGTAGGGTATAGAGTGTAGGGTATAGAGTGTAGGGTATAGAGTGTATGTTATAGAGTGTAGGGTATAGAGTGTAGAGTGTAGGGTATAGAGTTTAGAGTGTAGGGTATAGAGTGTAGGGTATAGAGTGTAAGGTATAGAGTGTAGGGTGTAGAGTGTAGGGTATAGATTGTAGGGTATAGAGTGTAGGGTATAGAGTGTACGGTATAGAGTGTAGGGTATGGAGTGTATGGTATAGAGTGTAGGGTATAGAGTGTAGGGTATAGAGTGTAGGGTATAAAGTGTAGAGTGTAGGGTATAGCGTGTAGAGTGTAGGGTATAGAGTGTAGGGTATAGAGTGTAGGGTATAGAGTGTAGGGTATAGAGTGTAGAGTGTAGGGTATAGAGTGTATGGTATAGAGTGTAGGGTATAGAGTGTAGGGTGTAGAGTGTTGGGTATAGAGTGTAGGGTATAGAGTGTAGGGTATAGAGTGTAGGGTATAGAGTGTAGGGAATAGAGTGTAGAGTGTAAGGTATAGAGTGTAGAGTGTAGGGTATAGAGTGCAGGGTATAGAGTGTAGGGTATAGAGTGTAGAGTGTAGGGTATAGAGTGTAGAGTGTAGGGTATAGAGTGTAGGGTATAGAGTGTAGGGTATAGAGTGTAGGGTAGAGTGTGTAGAGTGTAGGGTATAGAGTGTAGGGTATAGAGTGTAGGGTATAGAGTGTAGAGTGTAGGGATTAGAGTGTAGGGTATAGAGTGTAGGGTGTAGAGTGTAGGGTATAGAGTGTAGAGTGTAGTGTATAGAGTGTATGGTATAGAGTGTAGGGTGTAGAGTGTAGGGTATAGAGTGTAGGGTATAGAGTGTAGGGTATAGAGTGTAGGGAATATAGTGTAGAGTGTAAGGTATAGAGTGTAGAGTGTAGGGTATAGAGTGTAGGGTATAGAGTGTAGAGTGAAGGGATTAGAGTGTAGGGTATAGAGTGTAGGGTGTAGAGTGTAGGGTATAGAGTGTAGAGTGTAGGGTATAGAGTGTATGGTATAGAGTGTAGGGTATAGAGTGTAGGGTGTAGAGTGTAGGGTATAGAGTGTAGGGTATAGAGTGTAGGGTATAGAGTGTAGGGTATAGAGTGTAGGGAATAGAGTGTAGAGTGTAAGGTATAGAGTGTAGAGTGTAGGGTATAGAGTGTAGGGTATAGACTGTAGGGTATAGAGTGTAGGGTATAGAGTGTAGGGTATAGATTGTAGAGTGTAGGCTATAGAGTGTAGGGTATAGAGTGTAGAATGTAGGGTATAGAGTGTAGGGTATAGAGTGTAGGGTATAGAGTGTAGGGTATAGAGTGTAGAGTGTAGGGTATAGTGTGTAGGGTATAGAGTGCAGGGTGTAGAGTGTAGGGTATAGAGTGTAGGATATAGAGTGTAGAGTGTAGGGTATAGAGTGTAGGGTATAGAGTGTAGGGTATAGAGTGTATGTTATAGAGTGTAGGGTATAGAGTGTAGGGTAGAGAGTGTAGAGTGTAGGGTATAGAGTGTAGGGTATAGAGTGTAGGGTATAGATTGTAGAGTGTAGGCTATAGAGTGTAGGGTATAGAGTGTAGGGTATAGAGTGTATGTTATAGAGTGTAGGGTATAGAGTGTAGGGTAGAGAGTGTAGAGTGTAGGGTATAGAGTGTAGGGTATAGAGTGTAGGGTATAGATTGTAGAGTGTAGGCTATAGAGTGTAGGGTATAGAGTGTAGAGTGTCGGGATTAGAGTGTAGGGTATAGAGTGTGGGATGTAGAGTGTAGGGTATAGAGTGTAGAGTGTAGGATATAGAGTGTATGGTATAGAGTGTAGGGTATAGAGTGTAGGGTGTAGAGTGTAGGGTATAGAGTGTAGGGAATAGAGTGTAGGGTATAGAGTGTAGGGTATAGAGTGTAGGGTGTAGAGTGTAGGGTATAGAGTGTATGGTATAGAGTGTAGGGTATAGAATGTATGGTATAGAGTGTAGAGTGTAGGATATAGAGTGTGGGGTATAGAGTGTAGAGTGTAGGGTATAGAGTGTAGGGTATAGAGTGTAGGGTATAGAGTGTAGAGTGTAGGGATTAGAGTGTAGGGTATGGAGTGTAGGGTATAGAGTGTAGAGTGTAGGGTAGAGAGTGTAGGATATAGAGTGTAGAGTGTAGGGTATAGAGTGTAGGGTATAGAGTGTAGGGTATAGAGTGTAGGGTATAGAGTGTAGAGTGTAGGGTATAGAGTGTAGGGTATAGAGTGTAGGGTATAGAGTGTAGAGTGTAGGGTATAGAGTGTAGGGTATAGAGTGTAGGGTATAGAGTGTAGGGCATAGAGTGTAGGGTATAGAGTGTAGGGTGTAGAGTGTAGGATATAGAGTGTAGGGTATAGAGTTTAGAGTGTAGGGTATAGAGTGTAGGGTATAGAGTGTAGGGTATAGAGTGTAGGGTATAGAGTGTAGAGTGTAGGGTATAGCGTGTAGAGTGTCGGGTATAGAGTGTAGGGTATAGAGTGTAGGGTATAGAGTGTAGGGTATAGAGTGTAGAGTGTAGGGTATAGAGTGTAGAGTGTAGGGTATAGAGTGTATGGTATAGAGTGTAGGGTATAGAGTGTAGGGTGTAGAGCGTTGGGTATAGAGTGTAGGGTATAGAGTGTAGGGTATAGAGTGTAGGGTATAGAGTGTAGGGAATAGAGTGTAGAGTGTAAGGTATAGAGTGTAGAGTGTAGGGTATAGAGTGTAGGGTATAGAGTGTAGAGTGTAGGGATTAGAGTGTAGGGTATAGAGTGTAGGGTATAGTGTGTAGGGTATAGAGTGTAGAGTGTAGGGTATAGAGTGTAGAGTGTAGGGTATAGAGTGTAGGGTATAGAGTGTAGGGTATAGAGTGTAGGGCATAGAGTGTAGGGTATAGAGTGTAGGGTATAGAGTGTAGAGTGTAGGGTATAGAGTGTAGGGTATAGAGTGTAGGGTATAGAGTGTAGAGTGTAGGGTATAGAGTGTAGGGTATAGAGTGTAGGGTATAGAGTGTAGGGTATAGAGTGTAGGGCATAGAGTGTAGGGTATAGAGTGTAGGGTATAGAGTGTAGAGTGTAGGGTATAGAGTGTAGGGTATAGAGTGTAGGGTATAGAGTGTAGAGTGTAGGGCATAGAGTGTAGAGTGTAGGGTATAGAGTGTAGGGTGTAGAGTGTAGGGCATAGAGTGTAGCGTGTAGGGTATAGAGTGTATGGTATAGAGTGTAGAGTATAGAGTGTAGGGTGTAGAGTGTAGGGTATAGAGTGTAGGGTATAGAGTGTAGGGTATAGAGTGTAGGGAATAGAGTGTTGAGTGTAAGGTACAGAGTGTAGAGTGTAGGGCATAGAGTGTAGAGTGTAGGGTATAGAGTGTAGGGTATAGAGTGTAGGGTATAGAGTGTAGGGTATACAGTGTAGGGTATAGAGTGTAGAGTGTAGGGTATAGAGTGTAGAGTGTAGGGTATAGAGTGTAGAGTGTAGGGCATAGAGTGTAGATTGTAGGGTATAGAGTGTAGGGTATAGAGTGTAGGGTATAGAGTGTAGGGTATAGAGTGTAGAGTGTAGGGTATAGAGTGTAGAGTGTAGGGTATAGAGTGTAGGGTACAGAGTGTAGGGTATAGAGTGTAGGGTAGAGAGTGTAGAGTGTAGGGTATAGAGTGTAGGGTATAGAGTGTAGGGTATAGAGTGTAGAGTGTAGGGATTAGAGTGTAGGGTATAGAGTGTAGGGTGTGGAGTGTAGGGTATAGAGTGTAGAGTGTAGGGTATAGAGTGTATGGTATAGAGTGTAGGGTATAGAGTGTAGGGTGTAGAGTGTAGGGTATAGAGTGTAGGGTATAGAGTGTAGGGTATAGAGTGTAGGGTATAGAGTGTAGGGAATAGAGTGTAGAGTGTAAGGTATAGAGTGTAGAGTGTAGGGTATAGAGTTTAAGGTATAGAGTGTAGAGTGTAGGGATTAGAGTGTAGGGTATAGAGTGTAGGGTGTAGAGTGTAGGGCATAGAGTGTAGAGTGTAGGTTATAGAGTGTATGGTATAGAGTGTAGAGTATAGAGTGTAGGGTGTAGAGTGTAGGGTATAGAGTGTAGTGTATAGAGTGTAGGGTATAGAGTGTAGGGAATAGAGTGTAGAGTGTAAGGTATAGAGTGTAGAGTGTAGGGTATAGAGTGTAGTGTATAGAGTGTAGAGTGTAGGGATTAGAGTGTAGGGTATAGAGTGTAGGGTATAGTGTGTAGGGTATAGAGTGTAGAGTGTAGGGTATAGAGTGTAGAGTGTAGGGTATAGAGTGTAGGGTATAGAGTGTAGGGTATAGAGTGTAGGGCATAGAGTGAAGGGTATAGAGTGTAGGGTATAGAGTGTAGAGTGTAGGGTATAGAGTGTAGGGTATAGAGTGTAGGGTATAGAGTGTAGAGTGTAGGGTATAGAGTGTAGGGTATAGAGTGTAGGGTATAGAGTGTAGGGCATAGAGTGTAGGGTATAGAGTGTAGGGTATAGAGTGTAGGGTGTAGAGTGTAGGGTATTGATTTTAGGGTATAGAGTGTAGGGTATAGAGTGTAGAGTGTAGGGCATAGAGTGTAGAGTGTAGGGTATAGAGTGTAGAATATAGAGTGTAGGGTAGAGAGTGTAGGGTAGAGAGTGTAGAGTGTAGGAATTAGAGTGTAGGGTATAGAGTGTAGGGTGTAGAGTGTAGGGCATAGAGTGTAGAGTGTAGGGTATAGAGTGTATGGTATAGAGTGTAGAGTATAGAGTGTAGGGTGTAGAGTGTAGGGTATAGAGTGTAGGGTATAGAGTGTAGGGTATAGAGTGTAGGGAATAGAGTGTAGAGTGTAAGGTATAGAGTGTAGAGTGTAGGGTATAGAGTGTAGTGTATAGAGTGTAGAGTGTAGGGATTAGAGTGTAGGGTATAGAGTGTAGGGTATAGTGTGTAGGGTATAGAGTGTAGAGTGTAGGGTATAGAGTGTAGAGTGTAGGGTATAGAGTGTAGGGTATAGAGTGTAGGGTATAGAGTGTAGGGCATAGAGTGAAGGGTATAGAGTGTAGGGTATAGAGTGTAGAGTGTAGGGTATAGAGTGTAGGGTATAGAGTGTAGGGTATAGAGTGTAGAGTGTAGGGTATAGAGTGTAGGGTATAGAGTGTAGGGTATAGAGTGTAGGGCATAGAGTGTAGGGTATAGAGTGTAGGGTATAGAGTGTAGGGTGTAGAGTGTAGGGTATAGATTTTAGGGTATAGAGTGTAGGGTATAGAGTGTAGAGTGTAGGGCATAGAGTGTAGAGTGTAGGGTATAGAGTGTAGAATATAGAGTTTAGGGTAGAGAGTGTAGGGTAGAGAGTGTAGAGTGTAGGGATTAGAGTGTAGGGTATAGAGTGTAGGGTGTAGAGTGTAGGGCATAGAGTGTAGAGTGTAGGGTATAGAGTGTATGGTATAGAGTGTAGAGTATAGAGTGTAGGGTGTAGAGTGTAGGGTATAGAGTGTAGGGTATAGAGTGTAGGGTATAGAGTGTAGGGAATAGAGTGTTGAGTGTAAGGTACAGAGTGTAGAGTGTAGGGCATAGAGTGTAGAGTGTAGGGTATAGAGTGTAGGGTATAGAGTGCAGGGTATAGAGTGTAGGGTATACAGTGTAGGGTATAGAGTGTAGAGTGTAGGGTATAGAGTGTAGAGTGTAGGGTATAGAGTGTAGAGTGTAGGGCATAGAGTGTAGATTGTAGGGTATAGAGTGTAGGGTATAGAGTGTAGGGTATAGAGTGTAGGGTATAGAGTGTAGAGTGTAGGGTATAGAGTGTAGAGTGTAGGGTATAGAGTGTAGGGTACAGAGTGTAAGGTATAGAGTGTAGGGTAGAGAGTGTAGAGTGTAGGGTATAGAGTGTAGGGTATAGAGTGTAGGGTATAGAGTGTAGAGTGTAGGGATTAGAGTGTAGGGTATGGAGTGTAGGGTATAGAGTGTAGAGTGTAGGGTATAGAGTGTATGGTATAGAGTGTAGGGTATAGAGTGTAGGGTGTAGAGTGTAGGGTATAGAGTGTAGGGTATAGAGTGTAGGGTATAGAGTGTAGGGTATAGAGTGTAGGGAATAGAGTGTAGAGTGTAAGGTATAGAGTGTAGAGTGTAGGGTATAGAGTGTAAGGTATAGAGTGTAGAGTGTAGGGATTAGAGTGTAGGGTATAGAGTGTAGGGTGTAGAGTGTAGGGTATAGAGTGTAGAGTGTAGGGTATAGAGTGTATGGTATAGAGTGTAGGGTATAGAGTGTAGGGTGTAGAGTGTAGGGTATAGAGTGTAGGGTATAGAGTGTAGGGTATAGAGTGTAGGGTATAGAGTGTAGGGAATAGAGTGTGGAGTGTAAGGTATAGAGTGTAGAGTGTAGGGTATAGAGTGTAGGGCATAGACTGTAGGGTATAGAGTGTAGGGTATAGAGTGTAGGGTATAGATTGTAGCGTGTAGGCTATAAAGTGTAGGGTATACAGTGTAGAGTGTAGGGTATAGAGTGTAGGGTATAGAGTGTAGGGTATAGAGTGTAGGGTATAGAGTGTAGAGTGTAGGGTATAGTGTGTAGGGTATAGAGTGCAGGGTGTAGAGTGTAGGGTATAGAGTGTAGGGTATAGAGTGTAGAGTGTAGGGTATAGAGTGTTTGCTATAGAGTGTATGGTGTAGAGTGTATGGTATAGAGTGTAGGGTATAGAGTGTTGAGTGTATGGTATAGAGTGTAGAGTGTAGAGTGTAGGGTATAGAGTGTATGTTATAGAGTGTAGGGTATAGAGTGTAGGGTAGAGAGTGTAGAGTGTAGGGTATAGAGTGTAGGGTATAGAGTGTAGGGTATAGAGTGTAGAGTGTAGGGATTAGAGTGTAGGGTATAGAGTGTAGTGTGTAGAGTGTAGGGTATAGAGTGTAGAGTGTAGGGTATAGAGTGTATGGTATAGAGTGTAGGGTATAGAGTGTAGGGTGTAGAGTGTAGGGTATAGAGTGTAGGGTATAGAGTGTAGGGTATAGAGTGTAGGGAATAGAGTGTAGAGTGTAAGGTATAGAGTGTAGAGTATAGGGTATAAAGTGTAGGGTATAGAGTGTAGAGTGCAGGGATTAGAGTGTAGGGTATAGAGTGTAGGGTATAGAGTGTAGGGTATAGAGTGTAGGGAATAGAGTGTAGAGTGTAAGGTATAGAGTGTAGAGTATAGGGTATAAAGTGTAGGGTATAGAGTGTAGAGTGCAGGGATTAGAGTGTAGGGTATAGAGTGTAGGGTGTAGAGTGTAGGGTATAGAGTGTAGAGTGTAGAGTGTAGGGTATAGAGTGTATGGTATAGAGTGTAGGGTATAGAGTGTAGGGTGTAGAGTGTAGGGTATAGAGTGTAGGGTATAGAGTGTAGGGTATAGAGTGTAAGGTATAGAGTGTAGGGAATAGAGTGTAGAGTGTAAAGTATAGAGTGTAGAGTGTAGGGTATAGAGTGTAGGGTATAGACTGTAGGGTATAGAGTGTAGGGTATAGATTGTAGGCTATAGAGTGTAGGGTATAGAGTGTAGGGTATAGAGTGTAGGGTATAGAGTGTAGGGTATAGAGTGTAGGGTATAGATTGTAGAGTGTAGGGTATAGTGTGTAGGGTATAGAGTGCAGGGTGTAGAGTGTAGGGTATAGAGTGTAGGGTATAGAATGTAGAGTGTAGGGTATAGAGTGTATGCTATAGAGTGTATGGTGTAGAGTGTATGGTATAGAGTGTAGGGTATAGAGTGTAGAGTGTAGGGTATAGAGTGTAGGGTATAGAGTGTAGGGTATAGAGTGTAGGGTGTAGAGTGTAGGGTATAGAGTGTAGGGTATAGAGTGTAGAGTGCAGGGTATAGAGTTTAGAGTGTAGGGTATAGAGTGTAGGGTATAGAGTGTAAGGTATAGAGTGTAGGGTGTAGAGTGTAGGGTATAGAGTGTAGGGTATAGAGTGTAGGGTATAGAGTGTACGGTATAGAGTGTAGGGTACAGAGTGTATAGTATAGAGTGTAGGGTATAGAGTGTAGGGTATAGAGTGTATGGTATAGAGTGTAGGGTATAGAGTGTATGTTATAGAGTGTAGGGTATAGAGTGTAGAGTGTAGGGTATAGAGTGTAGAGTGTAGAGTGTAGGGTATAGAGTGTAGAGTGTAGGGTATAGAGTGTAGAGTGTAGGGTATAGAGTATAGAGTGTAGGGTATAGAGTGTAGGGTATAGAGTGTAAGGTGTAGAGTGTAGGGTATAGAGTGTAGGGTATAGAGTGTAGGGTATAGAGTGTAGGGTATAGAGTGTAGGGTATAGAGTGTAGAGTGTAGGGTATAGAGTTTAGAGTGTAGGGTATAGAGTGTAGGGTATAGAGTGTAAGGTATAGAGTGTAGGGTGTAGAGTGTAGGGTATAGAGTGTAGGGTATAGAGTGTAGGGTATAGAGTGTACGGTATAGAGTGTAGGGTATAGAGTGTATGGTATAGAGTGTAGGGTATAGAGTGTAGGGTATAGAGTGTATGGTATAGATTGTAGGGTATAGAGTGTAGGGTGTAGCGTGTATGTGATAGAGTGTAGGGTATAGAGTGTAGGGTATAGAGTTTAGAGTGTAGGGTATAGAGAGTAGGGTATAGAGTGTAAGGTATAGAGTGTAGGGTGTAGAGTGTAGGGTATAGAGTGTAGGGCATAGGGTGTAGGGTATAGAGTGTAGGGTATAGAGTGTAGAGTGTAGGGTATAGAGTGTAGGGTATAGAGTGTAGGGTATAGAGTGTAGAGTGTAGGGTATAGAGTGTAGGGTATTGAGTGTAGGGTATAGAGTGTAGGGTATAGAGTGTAGGGTATAGAGTGTAGAGTGTAGGGTATAGAGTGTAGAGTGTAGGGTATAGAGTGTAGGGTATATAGTGTAGAGTGTAGGGTATAGAGTGTAGGGTATAGAGTGTAGGGTATAGAGTGTAGGGTATAGAGTGCAGGGTATAGAGTGTAGAGTGTAGGGTATAGAGTGTAGAGTGTAGGGTATAGAGTGTAGGGTATAGAGTGTAGGGTATAGAGTGTAGGGTATAGAGTGTAGAGTGTAGGGTATAGAGTGTAGGGTATAGAGTGTAGGGAGTAGAGTGTAGGGTATAGAGTGTAGGGTTCAGAGTGTAGGGTATAGAGTGTAGGGTATAGAGTGTAGGGCATAGAGTGTAGGGTATAGAGTGTAGGGCATAGAGTGTAGGGTATAGAGTGTAGGGTATAGAGTGTAGGGTGTAGAGTGTAGGGTATAGATTTTAGGGTATACAGTGTAGGGTATAGAGTGTAGAGTGTAGGGCATAGAGTGTAGAGTGTAGGGTATAGAGTGTAGAATATAGAGTGTAGGGTAGAGAGTGTAGGGTAGAGAGTGTAGAGTGTAGGGATTAGAGTGTAGGGTATAGAGTGTAGGGTGTAGAGTGTAGGGTATAGAGTGTAAGGTATAGAGTGTAGGGTGTAGAGTGTAGGGTATAGAGTGTAGGGTATAGAGTGTAGGGTATAGAGTGTACGGTATAGAGTGTAGGGTATAGAGTGTATGGTATAGAGTGTAGGGTATAGAGTGTAGGGTATAGAGTGTATGGTATAGATTGTAGGGTATAGAGTGTAGGGTGTAGCGTGTATGTTATAGAGTGTAGGGTATAGAGTGTAGGGTATAGAGTTTAGAGTGTAGGGTATAGAGAGTAGGGTATAGAGTGTAAGGTATAGAGTGTAGGGTGTAGAGTGTAGGGTATAGAGTGTAGGGCATAGGGTGTAGGGTATAGAGTGTAGGGTATAGAGTGTAGAGTGTAGGGTATAGAGTGTAGGGTATAGAGTGTAGGGTATAGAGTGTAGAGTGTAGGGTATAGAGTGTAGGGTATTGAGTGTAGGGTATAGAGTGTAGGGTATAGAGTGTAGAGTGTAGGGTATAGAGTGTAGAGTGTAGGGTATAGAGTGTAGGGTATATAGTGTAGAGTGTAGGGTATAGAGTGTAGGGTATAGAGTGTATGGTATAGAGTGTAGAGTATAGAGTGTAGGGTGTAGAGTGTAGGGTATAGAGTGTAGGGTATAGAGTGTAGGGTATAGAGTGTAGGGAATAGAGTGTTGAGTGTAAGGTACAGAGTGTAGAGTGTAGGGCATAGAGTGTAGAGTGTAGGGTATAGAGTGTAGGGTATAGAGTGCAGGGTATAGAGTGTAGGGTATACAGTGTAGGGTATAGAGTGTAGAGTGTAGGGTATAGAGTGTAGAGTGTAGGGTATAGAGTGTAGAGTGTAGGGCATAGAGTGTAGATTGTAGGGTATAGAGTGTAGGGTATAGAGTGTAGGGTATAGAGTGTAGAGTGTCGGGTATAGAGTGTAGAGTGTAGGGTATAGAGTGTAGGGTACAGAGTGTAAGGTATAGAGTGTAGGGTAGAGAGAGTAGAGTGTAGGGTATAGAGTGTAGGGTATAGAGTGTAGGGTATAGAGTGTAGAGTGTAGGGATTAGAGTGTAGGGTATAGAGTGTAGGGTGTGGAGTGTAGGGTATAGAGTGTAGAGTGTAGGGTATAGAGTGTATGGTATAGAGTGTAGGGTATAGAGTGTAGGGTGTAGAGTGTAGGGTATAGAGTGTAGGGTATAGAGTGTAGGGTATAGAGTGTAGGGAATAGAGTGTAGAGTGTAAGGTATAGAGTGTAGAGTGTAGGGTATAGAGTGTAAGGTATAGAGTGTAGAGTGTAGGGATTAGAGTGTAGGGTATAGAGTGTAGGGTGTAGAGTGTAGGGTATAGAGTGTAGAGTGTAGGGTATAGAGTGTAGAGTGTAGGGTATAGAGTGTAGAGTGTAGGGTATAGAGTGTATGGTATAGAGTGTAGGGTATTGAGTGTAGGGTGTAGAGTGTTGGGTATAGAGTGTAGGGTATAGAGTGTAGGGTATAGAGTGTAGGGTATAGAGTGTAGGGAATAGAGTGTAGAGTGTAAGGTATAGAGTGTAGAGTGTAGGGTATAGAGTGTAGGGTATAGAGTGTAGAGTGTAGGGATTAGAGTGTAGGGTATAGAGTGTAGGTTATAGTGTGTAGGGTATAGAGTGTAGAGTGTAGGGTATAGAGTGTAGAGTGTAGGGTATAGAGTGTAGGGTATAGAGTGTAGGGTATAGAGTGTAGGGCATAGAGTGTAGGGTATAGAGTGTAGGGTATAGAGTGTAGAGTGTAGGGTATAGAGTGTAGGGTATAGAGTGTAGGGTATAGAGTGTAGAGTGTAGGGTATAGAGTGTAGGGTATAGAGTGTAGGGTATAGAGTGTAGGGTATAGAGTGTAGGGCATAGAGTGTAGGGTATAGAGTGTAGGGTATAGAGTGTAGAGTGTAGGGTATAGAGTGTAGGGTATAGAGTGTAGGGTATAGAGTGTAGAGTGTAGGGCATAGAGTGTAGAGTGTAGGGTATAGAGTGTAGGGTATAGAGTGTAGGGTAGAGAGTGTAGGGTAGAGAGTGTAGAGTGTAGGGATTAGAGTGTAGGGTATAGAGTGTAACATAGTAACATAGTAACATAGTTAGTAAGGCCGAAAAAAGACATTTGTCCATCCAGTTCAGCCTATATTCCATCATAATAAATACCCAGATCTACGTCCTTCTACAGAACCTAATAATTGTATGATACAATATTGTTCTGCTCCAGGAAGACATCCAGGCCTCTCTTGAACCCCTCGACTGAGTTCGCCATCACCACCTCCTCAGGCAAGCAATTCCAGATTCTCACTGCCCTAACAGTAAAGAATCCTCTTCTATGTTGGTGGAAAAACCTTCTCTCCTCCAGACGCAAAGAATGCCCCCTTGTGCCCGTCACCTTCCTTGGTATAAACAGATCCTCAGCGAGATATTTGTATTGTCCCCTTATATACTTATAGGGTAGGGTGTAGAGTGTAGGGTGTAGAGTGTAGGGCATAGAGTGTAGAGTGTAGGGTATAGAGTGTATGGTATAGAGTGTAGAGTATAGAGTGTAGGGTGTAGAGTGTAGGGTATAGAGTGTAGGGTATAGAGTGTAGGGTATAGAGTGTAGGGAATAGAGTGTTGAGTGTAAGGTACAGAGTGTAGAGTGTAGGGCATAGAGTGTAGAGTGTAGGGTATAGAGTGTAGGGTATAGAGTGTAGGGTATAGAGTGTAGGGTATACAGTGTAGGGTATAGAGTGTAGAGTGTAGGGTATAGAGTGTAGAGTGTAGGGTATAGAGTGTAGAGTGTAGGGCATAGAGTGTAGATTGTAGGGTATAGAGTGTAGGGTATAGAGTGTAGGGTATAGAGTGTAGGGTATAGAGTGTAGAGTGTAGGGTAGAGAGTGTAGAGTGTAGGGTATAGAGTGTAGGGTATAGAGTGTAGGGTATAGAGTGTAGAGTGTAGGGATTAGAGTGTAGGGTATAGAGTGTAGGGTGTGGAGTGTAGGGTATAGAGTGTAGAGTGTAGGGTATAGAGTGTAGGGTATAGAGTGTAGGGTATAGAGTGTAGGGTATAGAGTGTAGGGAATAGAGTGTAGAGTGTAAGGTATAGAGTGTAGAGTATAGGGTATAGAGTGTAGGGTATAGAGTGTAGGGTATAGAGTGTAGGGTATAGAGTGTAGGGTATAGAGTGTAGGGAATAGAGTGTAGAGTGTAAGGTATAGAGTGTAGAGTGTAGGGTATAGAGTGTAAGGTATAGAGTGTAGAGTGTAGGGATTAGAGTGTAGGGTATAGAGTGTAGGGTGTAGAGTGTAGGGCATAGAGTGTAGAGTGTAGGGTATAGAGTGTATGGTATAGAGTGTAGAGTATAGAGTGTAGGGTGTAGAGTGTAGGGTATAGAGTGTAGGGTATAGAGTGTAGGGTATAGAGTGTAGGGAATAGAGTGTAGAGTGTAAGGTATAGAGTGTAGAGTGTAGGGTATAGAGTGTAGGGTATAGAGTGTAGAGTGTAGGGATTAGAGTGTAGGGTATAGAGTGTAGGGTATAGTGTGTAGGGTATAGAGTGTAGAGTGTAGGGTATAGAGTTTAGAGTGTAGGGTATAGAGTGTAGGGTATAGAGTGTAGAGTGTAGGGTATAGAGTGTATGCTATAGAGTGTATGGTGTAGAGTGTATGGTATAGAGTGTAGGGTATACAGTGTAGAGTGTATGGTATAGAGCGTAGGGTGTAGAGTGTAGGGTATAGAGTGTATGTTATAGAGTGTAGGGTATAGAGTGTAGGGTAGAGAGTGTAGAGTGTAGGGTATAGAGTGTAGGGTATAGAGTGTAGGGTATAGAGTGTAGAGTGTAGGGATTAGAGTGTAGGGTATAGAGTGTAGTGTGTAGAATGTAGGGTATAGAGTGTAGAGTGTAGGGTATAGAGTGTATGGTATAGAGTGTAGGGTATAGAGTGTAGGGTGTAGAGTGTAGGGTATAGAGTGTAGGGTATAGAGTGTAGGGTGTAGCGTGTATGTTATAGAGTGTAGGGTTTAGAGTGTAGGGTATAGAGTTTAGAGTGTAGGGTATAGAGAGTAGGGTATAGAGTGTAAGGTATAGAGTGTAGGGTGTAGAGTGTAGGGTATAGAGTGTAGGGCATAGGGTGTAGGGTATAGAGTGTAGGGTATAGAGTGTAGAGTGTAGGGTATAGAGTGTAGGGTATAGAGTGTAGGGTATAGAGTGTAGAGTGTAGGGTATAGAGTGTAGGGTATTGAGTGTAGGGTATAGAGTGTAGGGTATAGAGTGTAGAGTGTAGGGTATAGAGTGTAGAGTGTAGGGTATAGAGTGTAGGGTATATAGTGTAGAGTGTAGGGTATAGAGTGTAGGGTATAGAGTGTAGGGTATAGAGTGTATGGTATAGAGTGTAGAGTATAGAGTGTAGGGTGTAGAGTGTAGGGTATAGAGTGTAGGGTATAGAGTGTAGGGTATAGAGTGTAGGGAATAGAGTGTTGAGTGTAAGGTACAGAGTGTAGAGTGTAGGGCATAGAGTGTAGAGTGTAGGGTATAGAGTGTAGGGTATAGAGTGTAGGGTATAGAGTGTAGGGTATACAGTGTAGGGTATAGAGTGTAGAGTGTAGGGTATAGAGTGTAGAGTGTAGGGTATAGAGTGTAGAGTGTAGGGCATAGAGTGTAGATTGTAGGGTATAGAGTGTAGGGTATAGAGTGTAGGGTATAGAGTGTAGGGTATAGAGTGTAGAGTGTAGGGTAGAGAGTGTAGAGTGTAGGGTATAGAGTGTAGGGTATAGAGTGTAGGGTATAGAGTGTAGAGTGTAGGGATTAGAGTGTAGGGTATAGAGTGTAGGGTGTGGAGTGTAGGGTATAGAGTGTAGAGTGTAGGGTATAGAGTGTAGGGTATAGAGTGTAGGGTATAGAGTGTAGGGTATAGAGTGTAGGGAATAGAGTGTAGAGTGTAAGGTATAGAGTGTAGAGTATAGGGTATAGAGTGTAGGGTATAGAGTGTAGGGTATAGAGTGTAGGGTATAGAGTGTAGGGTATAGAGTGTAGGGAATAGAGTGTAGAGTGTAAGGTATAGAGTGTAGAGTGTAGGGTATAGAGTGTAAGGTATAGAGTGTAGAGTGTAGGGATTAGAGTGTAGGGTATAGAGTGTAGGGTGTAGAGTGTAGGGCATAGAGTGTAGAGTGTAGGGTATAGAGTGTATGGTATAGAGTGTAGAGTATAGAGTGTAGGGTGTAGAGTGTAGGGTATAGAGTGTAGGGTATAGAGTGTAGGGTATAGAGTGTAGGGAATAGAGTGTAGAGTGTAAGGTATAGAGTGTAGAGTGTAGGGTATAGAGTGTAGGGTATAGAGTGTAGGGTATAGAGTGTAGAGTGTATGGTGTAGAGTGTATGGTATAGAGTGTAGGGTATACAGTGTAGAGTGTATGGTATAGAGCGTAGGGTGTAGAGTGTAGGGTATAGAGTGTATGTTATAGAGTGTAGGGTATAGAGTGTAGGGTAGAGAGTGTAGAGTGTAGGGTATAGAGTGGAGGGTATAGAGTGTAGGGTATAGAGTGTAGAGTGTAGGGATTAGAGTGTAGGGTATAGAGTGTAGTGTGTAGAATGTAGGGTATAGAGTGTAGAGTGTAGGGTATAGAGTGTATGGTATAGAGTGTAGGGTATAGAGTGTAGGGTGTAGAGTGTAGGGTATAGAGTGTAGGGTATAGAGTGTAGGGTATAGAGTGTAGGGAATAGAGTGTGGAGTGTAAGGTATAGAGTGTAGAGTATAGGGTATAGAGTGTAGGGTATAGAGTGTAGAGTGTAGGGATTAGAGTGTAGGGTATAGAGTGTAGGGTGTAGAGTGTAGGGTATAGAGTGTAGAGTGTAGGGTATAGAGTGTATGGTATAGAGTGTAGGGTATAGAGTGTAGGGTGTAGAGTGTAGGGTATAGAGTGTAGGGTATAGAGTGTAGGGTATAGAGTGTAGGGTATAGAGTGTAGGGAATCGAGTGTAGAGTGTAAGGTATAGAGTGTAGAGTGTAGGGTATAGAGTGTAGGGTATAGACTGTAGGGTATAGAGTGTAGGGTATAGATTGTAGGCTATAGAGTGTAGGGTATAGAGTGTAGGGTATAGAGTGTAGGGTATAGAGTGTAGGGTATAGAGTGTAGGGTATAGAGTGTAGAGTGTAGGGTATAGTGTGTAGGGTATAGAGTGCAGGGTGTAGAGTGTAGGGTATAGAGTGTAGGGTATAGAGTGTAGAGTGTAGGGTATAGAGTGTATGCTATAGAGTGTATGGTGTAGAGTGTATGGTATAGAGTGTAGGGTATAGAGTGTAGAGTGTAGGGTATAGAGTGTAGGGTATAGAGTGTAGGGTATAGAGTGTATGTTATAGAGTGTAGGGTATAGAGTGTAGAGTGTAGGGTATAGAGTTTAGAGTGTAGGGTATAGAGTGTAGGGTATAGAGTGTAAGGTATAGAGTGTAGGGTGTAGAGTGTAGGGTATAGATTGTAGGGTATAGAGTGTAGGGTATAGAGTGTACGGTATAGAGTGTAGGGTATGGAGTGTATGGTATAGAGTGTAGGGTATAGAGTGTAGGGTATAGAGTGTAGGGTATAAAGTGTAGAGTGTAGGGTATAGCGTGTAGAGTGTAGGGTATAGAGTGTAGGGTATAGAGTGTAGGGTATAGAGTGTAGGGTATAGAGTGTAGAGTGTAGGGTATAGAGTGTATGGTATAGAGTGTAGGGTATAGAGTGTAGGGTGTAGAGTGTTGGGTATAGAGTGTAGGGTATAGAGTGTAGGGTATAGAGTGTAGGGTATAGAGTGTAGGGAATAGAGTGTAGAGTGTAAGGTATAGAGTGTAGAGTGTAGGGTATAGAGTGTAGGGTATAGAGTGTAGGGTATAGAGTGTAGAGTGTAGGGTATAGAGTGTAGAGTGTAGGGTATAGAGTGTAGGGTATAGAGTGTAGGGTATAGAGTGTAGGGTAGAGTGTGTAGAGTGTAGGGTATAGAGTGTAGGGTATAGAGTGTAGGGTATAGAGTGTAGAGTGTAGGGATTAGAGTGTAGGGTATAGAGTGTAGGGTGTAGAGTGTAGGGTATAGAGTGTAGAGTGTAGTGTATAGAGTGTATGGTATAGAGTGTAGGGTGTAGAGTGTAGGGTATAGAGTGTAGGGTATAGAGTGTAGGGTATAGAGTGTAGGGAATATAGTGTAGAGTGTAAGGTATAGAGTGTAGAGTGTAGGGTATAGAGTGTAGGGTATAGAGTGTAGAGTGAAGGGATTAGAGTGTAGGGTATAGAGTGTAGGGTGTAGAGTGTAGGGTATAGAGTGTAGAGTGTAGGGTATAGAGTGTATGGTATAGAGTGTAGGGTATAGAGTGTAGGGTGTAGAGTGTAGGGTATAGAGTGTAGGGTATAGAGTGTAGGGTATAGAGTGTAGGGTATAGAGTGTAGGGAATAGAGTGTAGAGTGTAAGGTATAGAGTGTAGAGTGTAGGGTATAGAGTGTAGGGTATAGACTGTAGGGTATAGAGTGTAGGGTATAGAGTGTAGGGTATAGATTGTAGAGTGTAGGCTATAGAGTGTAGGGTATAGAGTGTAGAATGTAGGGTATAGAGTGTAGGGTATAGAGTGTAGGGTATAGAGTGTAGGGTATAGAGTGTAGAGTGTAGGGTATAGTGTGTAGGGTATAGAGTGCAGGGTGTAGAGTGTAGGGTATAGAGTGTAGGGTATAGAGTGTAGAGTGTAGGGTATAGAGTGTAGGGTATAGAGTGTAGGGTATAGAGTGTATGTTATAGAGTGTAGGGTATAGAGTGTAGGGTAGAGAGTGTAGAGTGTAGGGTATAGAGTGTAGGGTATAGAGTGTAGGGTATAGATTGTAGAGTGTAGGCTATAGAGTGTAGGGTATAGAGTGTAGGGTATAGAGTGTATGTTATAGAGTGTAGAGTATAGAGTGTAGGGTAGAGAGTGTAGAGTGTAGGGTATAGAGTGTAGGGTATAGAGTGTAGGGTATAGATTGTAGAGTGTAGGCTATAGAGTGTAGGGTATAGAGTGTAGAGTGTCGGGATTAGAGTGTAGGGTATAGAGTGTGGGATGTAGAGTGTAGGGTATAGAGTGTAGAGTGTAGGATATAGAGTGTATGGTATAGAGTGTAGGGTATAGAGTGTAGGGTGTAGAGTGTAGGGTATAGAGTGTAGGGAATAGAGTGTAGGGTATAGAGTGTAGGGTATAGAGTGTAGGGTGTAGAGTGTAGGGTATAGAGTGTATGGTATAGAGTGTAGGGTATAGAATGTATGGTATAGAGTGTAGAGTGTAGGATATAGAGTGTGGGGTATAGAGTGTAGAGTGTAGGGTATAGAGTGTAGGGTATAGAGTGTAGGGTATAGAGTGTAGAGTGTAGGGATTAGAGTGTAGGGTATAGAGTGTAGGGTATAGAGTGTAGAGTGTAGGGTAGAGAGTGTAGGATATAGAGTGTAGAGTGTAGGGTATAGAGTGTAGGGTATAGAGTGTAGGGTATAGAGTGTAGGGTATAGAGTGTAGAGTGTAGGGTATAGAGTGTAGGGTATAGAGTGTAGGGTATAGAGTGTAGAGTGTAGGGTATAGAGTGTAGGGTATAGAGTGTAGGGTATAGAGTGTAGGGCATAGAGTGTAGGGTATAGAGTGTAGGGTGTAGAGTGTAGGATATAGAGTGTAGGGTATAGAGTGTAGAGTGTAGGGTATAGAGTGTAGGGTATAGAGTGTAGGGTATAGAGTGTAGGGTATAGAGTGTAGAGTGTAGGGTATAGCGTGTAGAGTGTCGGGTATAGAGTGTAGGGTATAGAGTGTAGGGTATAGAGTGTAGGGTATAGAGTGTAGAGTGTAGGGTATAGAGTGTAGAGTGTAGGGTATAGAGTGTATGGTATAGAGTGTAGGGTATAGAGTGTAGGGTGTAGAGCGTTGGGTATAGAGTGTAGGGTATAGAGTGTAGGGTATAGAGTGTAGGGAATAGAGTGTAGAGTGTAAGGTATAGAGTGTAGAGTGTAGGGTATAGAGTGTAGGGTATAGAGTGTAGAGTGTAGGGATTAGAGTGTAGGGTATAGAGTGTAGGGTATAGTGTGTAGGGCATAGAGTGTAGGGTATAGAGTGTAGGGTATAGAGTGTAGAGTGTAGGGTATAGAGTGTAGGGTATAGAGTGTAGGGTATAGAGTGTAGAGTGTAGGGTATAGAGTGTAGGGTATAGAGTGTAGGGTATAGAGTGTAGGGTATAGAGTGTAGGGCATAGAGTGTAGGGTATAGAGTGTAGGGTATAGAGTGTAGAGTGTAGGGTATAGAGTGTAGGGTATAGAGTGTAGGGTATAGAGTGTAGAGTGTAGGGTATAGAGTGTAGGGTATAGAGTGTAGGGTATAGAGTGTAGGGTATAGAGTGTAGGGCATAGAGTGTAGGGTATAGAGTGTAGGGTATAGAGTGTAGAGTGTAGGGTATAGAGTGTAGGGTATAGAGTGTAGGGTATAGAGTGTAGAGTGTAGGGCATAGAGTGTAGAGTGTAGGGTATAGAGTGTAGGGTATAGAGTGTAGGGTGTAGAGTGTAGGGCATAGAGTGTAGCGTGTAGGGTATAGAGTGTATGGTATAGAGTGTAGAGTATAGAGTGTAGGGTGTAGAGTGTAGGGTATAGAGTGTAGGGTATAGAGTGTAGGGTATAGAGTGTAGGGAATAGAGTGTTGAGTGTAAGGTACAGAGTGTAGAGTGTAGGGCATAGAGTGTAGAGTGTAGGGTATAGAGTGTAGGGTATAGAGTGTAGGGTATAGAGTGTAGGGTATACAGTGTAGGGTATAGAGTGTAGAGTGTAGGGTATAGAGTGTAGAGTGTAGGGTATAGAGTGTAGAGTGTAGGGCATAGAGTGTAGATTGTAGGGTATAGAGTGTAGGGTATAGAGTGTAGGGTATAGAGTGTAGGGTATAGAGTGTAGAGTGTAGGGTATAGAGTGTAGAGTGTAGGGTATAGAGTGTAGGGTACAGAGTGTAGGGTATAGAGTGTAGGGTAGAGAGTGTAGAGTGTAGGGTATAGAGTGTAGGGTATAGAGTGTAGGGTATAGAGTGTAGAGTGTAGGGATTAGAGTGTAGGGTATAGAGTGTAGGGTGTGGAGTGTAGGGTATAGAGTGTAGAGTGTAGGGTATAGAGTGTATGGTATAGAGTGTAGGGTATAGAGTGTAGGGTGTAGAGTGTAGGGTATAGAGTGTAGGGTATAGAGTGTAGGGTATAGAGTGTAGGGTATAGAGTGTAGGGAATAGAGTGTAGAGTGTAAGGTATAGAGTGTAGAGTGTAGGGTATAGAGTTTAAGGTATAGAGTGTAGAGTGTAGGGATTAGAGTGTAGGGTATAGAGTGTAGGGTGTAGAGTGTAGGGCATAGAGTGTAGAGTGTAGGTTATAGAGTGTATGGTATAGAGTGTAGAGTATAGAGTGTAGGGTGTAGAGTGTAGGGTATAGAGTGTAGTGTATAGAGTGTAGGGTATAGAGTGTAGGGAATAGAGTGTAGAGTGTAAGGTATAGAGTGTAGAGTGTAGGGATTAGAGTGTAGGGTATAGAGTGTAGGGTATAGTGTGTAGGGTATAGAGTGTAGAGTGTAGGGTATAGAGTGTAGAGTGTAGGGTATAGAGTGTAGGGTATAGAGTGTAGGGTATAGAGTGTAGGGCATAGAGTGAAGGGTATAGAGTGTAGGGTATAGAGTGTAGAGTGTAGGGTATAGAGTGTAGGGTATAGAGTGTAGGGTATAGAGTGTAGAGTGTAGGGTATAGAGTGTAGGGTGTAGAGTGTAGGGTATAGAGTGTAGGGCATAGAGTGTAGGGTATAGAGTGTAGGGTAAAGAGTGTAGGGTGTAGAGTGTAGGGTATTGATTTTAGGGTATAGAGTGTAGGGTATAGAGTGTAGAGTGTAGGGCATAGAGTGTAGAGTGTAGGGTATAGAGTGTAGAATATAGAGTGTAGGGTAGAGAGTGTAGGGTAGAGAGTGTAGAGTGTAGGAATTAGAGTGTAGGGTATAGAGTGTAGGGTGTAGAGTGTAGGGCATAGAGTGTAGAGTGTAGGGTATAGAGTGTATGGTATAGAGTGTAGAGTATAGAGTGTAGGGTGTAGAGTGTAGGGTATAGAGTGTAGGGTATAGAGTGTAGGGTATAGAGTGTAGGGAATAGAGTGTAGAGTGTAAGGTATAGAGTGTAGAGTGTAGGGTATAGAGTGTAGTGTATAGAGTGTAGAGTGTAGGGATTAGAGTGTAGGGTATAGAGTGTAGGGTATAGTGTGTAGGGTATAGAGTGTAGAGTGTAGGGTATAGAGTGTAGAGTGTAGGGTATAGAGTGTAGGGTATAGAGTGTAGGGTATAGAGTGTAGGGCATAGAGTGAAGGGTATAGAGTGTAGGGTATAGAGTGTAGAGTGTAGGGTATAGAGTGTAGGGTATAGAGTGTAGGGTATAGAGTGTAGAGTGTAGGGTATAGAGTGTAGGGTATAGAGTGTAGGGTATAGAGTGTAGGGCATAGAGTGTAGGGTATAGAGTGTAGGGTATAGAGTGTAGGGTGTAGAGTGTAGGGTATAGATTTTAGGGTATAGAGTGTAGGGTATAGAGTGTAGAGTGTAGGGCATAGAGTGTAGAGTGTAGGGTATAGAGTGTAGAATATAGAGTTTAGGGTAGAGAGTGTAGGGTAGAGAGTGTAGAGTGTAGGGATTAGAGTGTAGGGTATAGAGTGTAGGGTGTAGAGTGTAGGGCATAGAGTGTAGAGTGTAGGGTATAGAGTGTATGGTATAGAGTGTAGAGTATAGAGTGTAGGGTGTAGAGTGTAGGGTATAGAGTGTAGGGTATAGAGTGTAGGGTATAGAGTGTAGGGAATAGAGTGTTGAGTGTAAGGTACAGAGTGTAGAGTGTAGGGCATAGAGTGTAGAGTGTAGGGTATAGAGTGTAGGGTATAGAGTGCAGGGTATAGAGTGTAGGGTATACAGTGTAGGGTATAGAGTGTAGAGTGTAGGGTATAGAGTGTAGAGTGTAGGGTATAGAGTGTAGAGTGTAGGGCATAGAGTGTAGATTGTAGGGTATAGAGTGTAGGGTATAGAGTGTAGGGTATAGAGTGTAGGGTATAGAGTGTAGAGTGTAGGGTATAGAGTGTAGAGTGTAGGGTATAGAGTGTAGGGTACAGAGTGTAAGGTATAGAGTGTAGGGTAGAGAGTGTAGAGTGTAGGGTATAGAGTGTAGGGTATAGAGTGTAGGGTATAGAGTGTAGAGTGTAGGGATTAGAGTGTAGGGTATGGAGTGTAGGGTATAGAGTGTAGAGTGTAGGGTATAGAGTGTATGGTATAGAGTGTAGGGTATAGAGTGTAGGGTGTAGAGTGTAGGGTATAGAGTGTAGGGTATAGAGTGTAGGGTATAGAGTGTAGGGTATAGAGTGTAGGGAATAGAGTGTAGAGTGTAAGGTATAGAGTGTAGAGTGTAGGGTATAGAGTGTAAGGTATAGAGTGTAGAGTGTAGGGATTAGAGTGTAGGGTATAGAGTGTAGGGTGTAGAGTGTAGGGTATAGAGTGTAGAGTGTAGGGTATAGAGTGTATGGTATAGAGTGTAGGGTATAGAGTGTAGGGTGTAGAGTGTAGGGTATAGAGTGTAGGGTATAGAGTGTAGGGTATAGAGTGTAGGGTATAGAGTGTAGGGAATAGAGTGTGGAGTGTAAGGTATAGAGTGTAGAGTGTAGGGTATAGAGTGTAGGGCATAGACTGTAGGGTATAGAGTGTAGGGTATAGAGTGTAGGGTATAGATTGTAGCGTGTAGGCTATAAAGTGTAGGGTATACAGTGTAGAGTGTAGGGTATAGAGTGTAGGGTATAGAGTGTAGGGTATAGAGTGTAGGGTATAGAGTGTAGAGTGTAGGGTATAGTGTGTAGGGTATAGAGTGCAGGGTGTAGAGTGTAGGGTATAGAGTGTAGGGTATAGAGTGTAGAGTGTAGGGTATAGAGTGTTTGCTATAGAGTGTATGGTGTAGAGTGTATGGTATAGAGTGTAGGGTATAGAGTGTTGAGTGTATGGTATAGAGTGTAGAGTGTAGAGTGTAGGGTATAGAGTGTATGTTATAGAGTGTAGGGTATAGAGTGTAGGGTAGAGAGTGTAGAGTGTAGGGTATAGAGTGTAGGGTATAGAGTGTAGGGTATAGAGTGTAGAGTGTAGGGATTAGAGTGTAGGGTATAGAGTGTAGTGTGTAGAGTGTAGGGTATAGAGTGTAGAGTGTAGGGTATAGAGTGTATGGTATAGAGTGTAGGGTATAGAGTGTAGGGTGTAGAGTGTAGGGTATAGAGTGTAGGGTATAGAGTGTAGGGTATAGAGTGTAGGGAATAGAGTGTAGAGTGTAAGGTATAGAGTGTAGAGTATAGGGTATAAAGTGTAGGGTATAGAGTGTAGAGTGCAGGGATTAGAGTGTAGGGTATAGAGTGTAGGGTATAGAGTGTAGGGTATAGAGTGTAGGGAATAGAGTGTAGAGTGTAAGGTATAGAGTGTAGAGTATAGGGTATAAAGTGTAGGGTATAGAGTGTAGAGTGCAGGGATTAGAGTGTAGGGTATAGAGTGTAGGGTGTAGAGTGTAGGGTATAGAGTGTAGAGTGTAGAGTGTAGGGTATAGAGTGTATGGTATAGAGTGTAGGGTATAGAGTGTAGGGTGTAGAGTGTAGGGTATAGAGTGTAGGGTATAGAGTGTAGGGTATAGAGTGTAAGGTATAGAGTGTAGGGAATAGAGTGTAGAGTGTAAAGTATAGAGTGTAGAGTGTAGGGTATAGAGTGTAGGGTATAGACTGTAGGGTATAGAGTGTAGGGTATAGATTGTAGGCTATAGAGTGTAGGGTATAGAGTGTAGGGTATAGAGTGTAGGGTATAGAGTGTAGGGTATAGAGTGTAGGGTATAGATTGTAGAGTGTAGGGTATAGTGTGTAGGGTATAGAGTGCAGGGTGTAGAGTGTAGGGTATAGAGTGTAGGGTATAGAATGTAGAGTGTAGGGTATAGAGTGTATGCTATAGAGTGTATGGTGTAGAGTGTATGGTATAGAGTGTAGGGTATAGAGTGTAGAGTGTAGGGTATAGAGTGTAGGGTATAGAGTGTAGGGTATAGAGTGTAGGGTGTAGAGTGTAGGGTATAGAGTGTAGGGTATAGAGTGTAGAGTGCAGGGTATAGAGTTTAGAGTGTAGGGTATAGAGTGTAGGGTATAGAGTGTAAGGTATAGAGTGTAGGGTGTAGAGTGTAGGGTATAGAGTGTAGGGTATAGAGTGTAGGGTATAGAGTGTACGGTATAGAGTGTAGGGTACAGAGTGTATAGTATAGAGTGTAGGGTATAGAGTGTAGGGTATAGAGTGTATGGTATAGAGTGTAGGGTATAGAGTGTATGTTATAGAGTGTAGGGTATAGAGTGTAGAGTGTAGGGTATAGAGTGTAGAGTGTAGAGTGTAGGGTATAGAGTGTAGAGTGTAGGGTATAGAGTGTAGAGTGTAGGGTATAGAGTATAGAGTGTAGGGTATAGAGTGTAGGGTATAGAGTGTAAGGTGTAGAGTGTAGGGTATAGAGTGTAGGGTATAGAGTGTAGGGTATAGAGTGTAGGGTATAGAGTGTAGGGTATAGAGTGTAGAGTGTAGGGTATAGAGTTTAGAGTGTAGGGTATAGAGTGTAGGGTATAGAGTGTAAGGTATAGAGTGTAGGGTGTAGAGTGTAGGGTATAGAGTGTAGGGTATAGAGTGTAGGGTATAGAGTGTACGGTATAGAGTGTAGGGTATAGAGTGTATGGTATAGAGTGTAGGGTATAGAGTGTAGGGTATAGAGTGTATGGTATAGATTGTAGGGTATAGAGTGTAGGGTGTAGCGTGTATGTGATAGAGTGTAGGGTATAGAGTGTAGGGTATAGAGTTTAGAGTGTAGGGTATAGAGAGTAGGGTATAGAGTGTAAGGTATAGAGTGTAGGGTGTAGAGTGTAGGGTATAGAGTGTAGGGCATAGGGTGTAGGGTATAGAGTGTAGGGTATAGAGTGTAGAGTGTAGGGTATAGAGTGTAGGGTATAGAGTGTAGGGTATAGAGTGTAGAGTGTAGGGTATAGAGTGTAGGGTATTGAGTGTAGGGTATAGAGTGTAGGGTATAGAGTGTAGGGTATAGAGTGTAGAGTGTAGGGTATAGAGTGTAGAGTGTAGGGTATAGAGTGTAGGGTATATAGTGTAGAGTGTAGGGTATAGAGTGTAGGGTATAGAGTGTAGGGTATAGAGTGTAGGGTATAGAGTGCAGGGTATAGAGTGTAGAGTGTAGGGTATAGAGTGTAGAGTGTAGGGTATAGAGTGTAGGGTATAGAGTGTAGGGTATAGAGTGTAGGGTATAGAGTGTAGAGTGTAGGGTATAGAGTGTAGGGTATAGAGTGTAGGGAGTAGAGTGTAGGGTATAGAGTGTAGGGTTCAGAGTGTAGGGTATAGAGTGTAGGGTATAGAGTGTAGGGCATAGAGTGTAGGGTATAGAGTGTAGGGCATAGAGTGTAGGGTATAGAGTGTAGGGTATAGAGTGTAGGGTGCAGAGTGTAGGGTATAGATTTTAGGGTATACAGTGTAGGGTATAGAGTGTAGAGTGTAGGGCATAGAGTGTAGAGTGTAGGGTATAGAGTGTAGAATATAGAGTGTAGGGTAGAGAGTGTAGGGTAGAGAGTGTAGAGTGTAGGGATTAGAGTGTAGGGTATAGAGTGTAGGGTGTAGAGTGTAGGGTATAGAGTGTAAGGTATAGAGTGTAGGGTGTAGAGTGTAGGGTATAGAGTGTAGGGTATAGAGTGTAGGGTATAGAGTGTATGGTATAGATTGTAGGGTATAGAGTGTAGGGTGTAGCGTGTATGTTATAGAGTGTAGGGTATAGAGTGTAGGGTATAGAGTTTAGAGTGTAGGGTATAGAGAGTAGGGTATAGAGTGTAAGGTATAGAGTGTAGGGTGTAGAGTGTAGGGTATAGAGTGTAGGGCATAGGGTGTAGGGTATAGAGTGTAGGGTATAGAGTGTAGAGTGTAGGGTATAGAGTGTAGGGTATAGAGTGTAGGGTATAGAGTGTAGAGTGTAGGGTATAGAGTGTAGGGTATTGAGTGTAGGGTATAGAGTGTAGGGTATAGAGTGTAGAGTGTAGGGTATAGAGTGTAGAGTGTAGGGTATAGAGTGTAGGGTATATAGTGTAGAGTGTAGGGTATAGAGTGTAGGGTATAGAGTGTAGGGTATAGAGTGTATGGTATAGAGTGTAGAGTATAGAGTGTAGGGTGTAGAGTGTAGGGTATAGAGTGTAGGGTATAGAGTGTAGGGTATAGAGTGTAGGGAATAGAGTGTTGAGTGTAAGGTACAGAGTGTAGAGTGTAGGGCATAGAGTGTAGGGTATAGAGTGTAGGGTATAGAGTGCAGGGTATAGAGTGTAGGGTATACAGTGTAGGGTATAGAGTGTAGAGTGTAGGGTATAGAGTGTAGAGTGTAGGGTATAGAGTGTAGAGTGTAGGGCATAGAGTGTAGATTGTAGGGTATAGAGTGTAGGGTATAGAGTGTAGGGTATAGAGTGTAGGGTGTAGAGTGTAGGGTATAGAGTGTAGGGTATAGAGTGTAGGGTATAGAGTGTAGGGAATAGAGTGTAGAGTGTAAGGTATAGAGTGTAGAGTGTAGGGTATAGAGTGTAAGGTATAGAGTGTAGAGTGTAGGGATTAGAGTGTAGGGTATAGAGTGTAGGGTGTAGAGTGTAGGGTATAGAGTGTAGAGTGTAGGGTATAGAGTGTAGAGTGTAGGGTATAGAGTGTAGAGTGTAGGGTATAGAGTGTATGGTATAGAGTGTAGGGTATTGAGTGTAGGGTGTAGAGTGTTGGGTATAGAGTGTAGGGTATAGAGTGTAGGGTATAGAGTGTAGGGTATAGAGTGTAGGGAATAGAGTGTAGAGTGTAAGGTATAGAGTGTAGAGTGTAGGGTATAGAGTGTAGGGTATAGAGTGTAGAGTGTAGGGATTAGAGTGTAGGGTATAGAGTGTAGGGTATAGTGTGTAGGGTATAGAGTGTAGAGTGTAGGGTATAGAGTGTAGAGTGTAGGGTATAGAGTGTAGGGTATAGAGTGTAGGGTATAGAGTGTAGGGCATAGAGTGTAGGGTATAGAGTGTAGGGTATAGAGTGTAGAGTGTAGGGTATAGAGTGTAGGGTATAGAGTGTAGGGTATAGAGTGTAGAGTGTAGGGTATAGAGTGTAGGGTATAGAGTGTAGGGTATAGAGTGTAGGGTATAGAGTGTAGGGCATAGAGTGTAGGGTATAGAGTGTAGGGTATAGAGTGTAGAGTGTAGGGTATAGAGTGTAGGGTATAGAGTGTAGGGTATAGAGTGTAGAGTGTAGGGCATAGAGTGTAGAGTGTAGGGTATAGAGTGTAGGGTATAGAGTGTAGGGTAGAGAGTGTAGGGTAGAGAGTGTAGAGTGTAGGGATTAGAGTGTAGGGTATAGAGTGTAACATAGTAACATAGTAACATAGTTAGTAAGGCCGAAAAAAGACATTTGTCCATCCAGTTCAGCCTATATTCCATCATAATAAATACCCAGATCTACGTCCTTCTACAGAACCTAATAATTGTATGATACAATATTGTTCTGCTCCAGGAAGACATCCAGGCCTCTCTTGAACCCCTCGACTGAGTTCGCCATCACCACCTCCTCAGGCAAGCAATTCCAGATTCTCACTGCCCTAACAGTAAAGAATCCTCTTCTATGTTGGTGGAAAAACCTTCTCTCCTCCAGACGCAAAGAATGCCCCCTTGTGCCCGTCACCTTCCTTGGTATAAACAGATCCTCAGCGAGATATTTGTATTGTCCCCTTATATACTTATAGGGTAGGGTGTAGAGTGTAGGGTGTAGAGTGTAGGGCATAGAGTGTAGAGTGTAGGGTATAGAGTGTATGGTATAGAGTGTAGAGTATAGAGTGTAGGGTGTAGAGTGTAGGGTATAGAGTGTAGGGTATAGAGTGTAGGGTATAGAGTGTAGGGAATAGAGTGTTGAGTGTAAGGTACAGAGTGTAGAGTGTAGGGCATAGAGTGTAGAGTGTAGGGTATAGAGTGTAGGGTATAGAGTGTAGGGTATAGAGTGTAGGGTATACAGTGTAGGGTATAGAGTGTAGAGTGTAGGGTATAGAGTGTAGAGTGTAGGGTATAGAGTGTAGAGTGTAGGGCATAGAGTGTAGATTGTAGGGTATAGAGTGTAGGGTATAGAGTGTAGGGTATAGAGTGTAGGGTATAGAGTGTAGAGTGTAGGGTAGAGAGTGTAGAGTGTAGGGTATAGAGTGTAGGGTATAGAGTGTAGGGTATAGAGTGTAGAGTGTAGGGATTAGAGTGTAGGGTATAGAGTGTAGGGTGTGGAGTGTAGGGTATAGAGTGTAGAGTGTAGGGTATAGAGTGTAGGGTATAGAGTGTAGGGTATAGAGTGTAGGGTATAGAGTGTAGGGAATAGAGTGTAGAGTGTAAGGTATAGAGTGTAGAGTATAGGGTATAGAGTGTAGGGTATAGAGTGTAGGGTATAGAGTGTAGGGTATAGAGTGTAGGGTATAGAGTGTAGGGAATAGAGTGTAGAGTGTAAGGTATAGAGTGTAGAGTGTAGGGTATAGAGTGTAAGGTATAGAGTGTAGAGTGTAGGGATTAGAGTGTAGGGTATAGAGTGTAGGGTGTAGAGTGTAGGGCATAGAGTGTAGAGTGTAGGGTATAGAGTGTATGGTATAGAGTGTAGAGTATAGAGTGTAGGGTGTAGAGTGTAGGGTATAGAGTGTAGGGTATAGAGTGTAGGGTATAGAGTGTAGGGAATAGAGTGTAGAGTGTAAGGTATAGAGTGTAGAGTGTAGGGTATAGAGTGTAGGGTATAGAGTGTAGAGTGTAGGGATTAGAGTGTAGGGTATAGAGTGTAGGGTATAGTGTGTAGGGTATAGAGTGTAGAGTGTAGGGTATAGAGTTTAGAGTGTAGGGTATAGAGTGTAGGGTATAGAGTGTAGAGTGTAGGGTATAGAGTGTATGCTATAGAGTGTATGGTGTAGAGTGTATGGTATAGAGTGTAGGGTATACAGTGTAGAGTGTATGGTATAGAGCGTAGGGTGTAGAGTGTAGGGTATAGAGTGTATGTTATAGAGTGTAGGGTATAGAGTGTAGGGTAGAGAGTGTAGAGTGTAGGGTATAGAGTGTAGGGTATAGAGTGTAGGGTATAGAGTGTAGAGTGTAGGGATTAGAGTGTAGGGTATAGAGTGTAGTGTGTAGAATGTAGGGTATAGAGTGTAGAGTGTAGGGTATAGAGTGTATGGTATAGAGTGTAGGGTATAGAGTGTAGGGTGTAGAGTGTAGGGTATAGAGTGTAGGGTATAGAGTGTAGGGTGTAGCGTGTATGTTATAGAGTGTAGGGTATAGAGTGTAGGGTATAGAGTTTAGAGTGTAGGGTATAGAGAGTAGGGTATAGAGTGTAAGGTATAGAGTGTAGGGTGTAGAGTGTAGGGTATAGAGTGTAGGGCATAGGGTGTAGGGTATAGAGTGTAGGGTATAGAGTGTAGAGTGTAGGGTATAGAGTGTAGGGTATAGAGTGTAGGGTATAGAGTGTAGAGTGTAGGGTATAGAGTGTAGGGTATTGAGTGTAGGGTATAGAGTGTAGGGTATAGAGTGTAGAGTGTAGGGTATAGAGTGTAGAGTGTAGGGTATAGAGTGTAGGGTATATAGTGTAGAGTGTAGGGTATAGAGTGTAGGGTATAGAGTATAGGGTATAGAGTGTATGGTATAGAGTGTAGAGTATAGAGTGTAGGGTGTAGAGTGTAGGGTATAGAGTGTAGGGTATAGAGTGTAGGGTATAGAGTGTAGGGAATAGAGTGTTGAGTGTAAGGTACAGAGTGTAGAGTGTAGGGCATAGAGTGTAGAGTGTAGGGTATAGAGTGTAGGGTATAGAGTGCAGGGTATAGAGTGTAGGGTATACAGTGTAGGGTATAGAGTGTAGAGTGTAGGGTATAGAGTGTAGAGTGTAGGGTATAGAGTGTAGAGTGTAGGGCATAGAGTGTAGATTGTAGGGTATAGAGTGTAGGGTATAGAGTGTAGGGTATAGAGTGTAGAGTGTCGGGTATAGAGTGTAGAGTGTAGGGTATAGAGTGTAGGGTACAGAGTGTAAGGTATAGAGTGTAGGGTAGAGAGAGTAGAGTGTAGGGTATAGAGTGTAGGGTATAGAGTGTAGGGTATAGAGTGTAGAGTGTAGGGATTAGAGTGTAGGGTATAGAGTGTAGGGTGTGGAGTGTAGGGTAAAGAGTGTAGAGTGTAGGGTATAGAGTGTATGGTATAGAGTGTAGGGTATAGAGTGTAGGGTGTAGAGTGTAGGGTATAGAGTGTAGGGTATAGAGTGTAGGGTATAGAGTGTAGGGAATAGAGTGTAGAGTGTAAGGTATAGAGTGTAGAGTGTAGGGTATAGAGTGTAAGGTATAGAGTGTAGAGTGTAGGGATTAGAGTGTAGGGTATAGAGTGTAGGGTGTAGAGTGTAGGGTACAGAGTGTAAGGTATAGAGTGTAGGGTAGAGAGAGTAGAGTGTAGGGTATAGAGTGTAGGGTATAGAGTGTAGGGTATAGAGTGTAGAGTGTAGGGATTAGAGTGTAGGGTATAGAGTGTAGGGTGTGGAGTGTAGGGTAAAGAGTGTAGAGTGTAGGGTATAGAGTGTATGGTATAGAGTGTAGGGTATAGAGTGTAGGGTGTAGAGTGTAGGGTATAGAGTGTAGGGTATAGAGTGTAGGGTATAGAGTGTAGGGAATAGAGTGTAGAGTGTAAGGTATAGAGTGTAGAGTGTAGGGTATAGAGTGTAAGGTATAGAGTGTAGAGTGTAGGGATTAGAGTGTAGGGTATAGAGTGTAGGGTGTAGAGTGTAGGGTATAGAGTGTAGAGTGTAGGGTATAGAGTGTAGAGTGTAGGGTATAGAGTGTAGAGTGTAGGGTATAGAGTGTATGGTATAGAGTGTAGGGTATTGAGTGTAGGGTGTAGAGTATTGGGTATAGAGTGTAGGGTATAGAGTGTAGGGTATAGAGTGTAGGGTATAGAGTGTAGGGAATAGAGTGTAGAGTGTAAGGTATAGAGTGTAGAGTGTAGGGTATAGAGTGTAGGGTATAGAGTGTAGAGTGTAGGGATTAGAGTGTAGGGTATAGAGTGTAGGGTATAGTGTGTAGGGTATAGAGTGTAGAGTGTAGGGTATAGAGTGTAGAGTGTAGGGTATAGAGTGTAGGGTATAGAGTGTAGGGTATAGAGTGTAGGGCATAGAGTGTAGGGTATAGAGTGTAGGGTATAGAGTGTAGAGTGTAGGGTATAGAGTGTAGGGTATAGAGTGTAGGGTATAGAGTGTAGAGTGTAGGGTATAGAGTGTAGGGTATAGAGTGTAGGGTATAGAGTGTAGGGTATAGAGTGTAGGGCATAGAGTGTAGGGTATAGAGTGTAGGGTATAGAGTGTAGAGTGTAGGGTATAGAGTGTAGGGTATAGAGTGTAGGGTATAGAGTGTAGAGTGTAGGGCATAGAGTGTAGAGTGTAGGGTATAGAGTGTAGGGTATAGAGTGTAGGGTAGAGAGTGTAGGGTAGAGAGTGTAGAGTGTAGGGATTAGAGTGTAGGGTATAGAGAGTAACATAGTAACATAGTAACATAGTTAGTAAGGCCGAAAAAAGACATTTGTCCATCCAGTTCAGCCTATATTCCATCATAATAAATACCCAGATCTACGTCCTTCTACAGAACCTAATAATTGTATGATACAATATTGTTCTGCTCCAGGAAGACATCCAGGCCTCTCTTGAACCCCTCGACTGAGTTCGCCATCACCACCTCCTCAGGCAAGCAATTCCAGATTCTCACTGCCCTAACAGTAAAGAATCCTCTTCTATGTTGGTGGAAAAACCTTCTCTCCTCCAGACGCAAAGAATGCCCCCTTGTGCCCGTCACCTTCCTTGGTATAAACAGATCCTCAGCGAGATATTTGTATTGTCCCCTTATATACTTATAGGGTAGGGTGTAGAGTGTAGGGTGTAGAGTGTAGGGCATAGAGTGTAGAGTGTAGGGTATAGAGTGTATGGTATAGAGTGTAGAGTATAGAGTGTAGGGTGTAGAGTGTAGGGTATAGAGTGTAGGGTATAGAGTGTAGGGTATAGAGTGTAGGGAATAGAGTGTTGAGTGTAAGGTACAGAGTGTAGAGTGTAGGGCATAGAGTGTAGAGTGTAGGGTATAGAGTGTAGGGTATAGAGTGTAGGGTATAGAGTGTAGGGTATACAGTGTAGGGTATAGAGTGTAGAGTGTAGGGTATAGAGTGTAGAGTGTAGGGTATAGAGTGTAGAGTGTAGGGCATAGAGTGTAGATTGTAGGGTATAGAGTGTAGGGTATAGAGTGTAGGGTATAGAGTGTAGGGTATAGAGTGTAGAGTGTAGGGTAGAGAGTGTAGAGTGTAGGGTATAGAGTGTAGGGTATAGAGTGTAGGGTATAGAGTGTAGAGTGTAGGGATTAGAGTGTAGGGTATAGAGTGTAGGGTGTGGAGTGTAGGGTATAGAGTGTAGAGTGTAGGGTATAGAGTGTAGGGTATAGAGTGTAGGGTATAGAGTGTAGGGTATAGAGTGTAGGGAATAGAGTGTAGAGTGTAAGGTATAGAGTGTAGAGTATAGGGTATAGAGTGTAGGGTATAGAGTGTAGGGTATAGAGTGTAGGGTATAGAGTGTAGGGTATAGAGTGTAGGGAATAGAGTGTAGAGTGTAAGGTATAGAGTGTAGAGTGTAGGGTATAGAGTGTAAGGTATAGAGTGTAGAGTGTAGGGATTAGAGTGTAGGGTATAGAGTGTAGGGTGTAGAGTGTAGGGCATAGAGTGTAGAGTGTAGGGTATAGAGTGTATGGTATAGAGTGTAGAGTATAGAGTGTAGGGTGTAGAGTGTAGGGTATAGAGTGTAGGGTATAGAGTGTAGGGTATAGAGTGTAGGGAATAGAGTGTAGAGTGTAAGGTATAGAGTGTAGAGTGTAGGGTATAGAGTGTAGGGTATAGAGTGTAGAGTGTAGGGATTAGAGTGTAGGGTATAGAGTGTAGGGTATAGTGTGTAGGGTATAGAGTGTAGAGTGTAGGGTATAGAGTTTAGAGTGTAGGGTATAGAGTGTAGGGTATAGAGTGTAGAGTGTAGGGTATAGAGTGTATGCTATAGAGTGTATGGTGTAGAGTGTATGGTATAGAGTGTAGGGTATACAGTGTAGAGTGTATGGTATAGAGCGTAGGGTGTAGAGTGTAGGGTATAGAGTGTATGTTATAGAGTGTAGGGTATAGAGTGTAGGGTAGAGAGTGTAGAGTGTAGGGTATAGAGTGTAGGGTATAGAGTGTAGGGTATAGAGTGTAGAGTGTAGGGATTAGAGTGTAGGGTATAGAGTGTAGTGTGTAGAATGTAGGGTATAGAGTGTAGAGTGTAGGGTATAGAGTGTATGGTATAGAGTGTAGGGTATAGAGTGTAGGGTGTAGAGTGTAGGGTATAGAGTGTAGGGTATAGAGTGTAGGGTATAGAGTGTAGGGAATAGAGTGTAGAGTGTAAGGTATAGAGTGTAGAGTATAGGGTATAGAGTGTAGGGTATAGAGTGTAGAGTGTAGGGATTAGAGTGTAGGGTATAGAGTGTAGGGTGTAGAGTGTAGGGTATAGAGTGTAGAGTGTAGGGTATAGAGTGTATGGTATAGAGTGTAGGGTATAGAGTGTAGGGTGTAGAGTGTAGGGTATAGAGTGTAGGGTATAGAGTGTAGGGTATAGAGTGTAGGGTATAGAGTGTAGGGAATCGAGTGTAGAGTGTAAGGTATAGAGTGTAGAGTGTAGGGTATAGAGTGTAGGGTATAGACTGTAGGGTATAGAGTGTAGGGTATAGATTGTAGGCTATAGAGTGTAGGGTATAGAGTGTAGGGTATAGAGTGTAGGGTATAGAGTGTAGGGTATAGAGTGTAGGGTATAGAGTGTAGAGTGTAGGGTATAGTGTGTAGGGTATAGAGTGCAGGGTGTAGAGTGTAGGGTATAGAGTGTAGGGTATAGAGTGTAGAGTGTAGGGTATAGAGTGTATGCTATAGAGTGTATGGTGTAGAGTGTATGGTATAGAGTGTAGGGTATAGAGTGTAGAGTGTAGGGTATAGAGTGTAGGGTATAGAGTGTAGGGTATAGAGTGTATGTTATAGAGTGTAGGGTATAGAGTGTAGAGTGTAGGGTATAGAGTTTAGAGTGTAGGGTATAGAGTGTAGGGTATAGAGTGTAAGGTATAGAGTGTAGGGTGTAGAGTGTAGGGTATAGATTGTAGGGTATAGAGTGTAGGGTATAGAGTGTACGGTATAGAGTGTAAGGTATGGAGTGTATGGTATAGAGTGTAGGGTATAGAGTGTAGGGTATAGAGTGTAGGGTATAAAGTGTAGAGTGTAGGGTATAGCGTGTAGAGTGTAGGGTATAGAGTGTAGGGTATAGAGTGTAGGGTATAGAGTGTAGGGTATAGAGTGTAGAGTGTAGGGTATAGAGTGTATGGTATAGAGTGTAGGGTATAGAGTTTAGGGTGTAGAGTGTTGGGTATAGAGTGTAGGGTATAGAGTGTAGGGTATAGAGTGTAGGGTATAGAGTGTAGGGAATAGAGTGTAGAGTGTAAGGTATAGAGTGTAGAGTGTAGGGTATAGAGTGTAGGGTATAGAGTGTAGGGTATAGAGTGTAGAGTGTAGGGTATAGAGTGTAGAGTGTAGGGTATAGAGTGTAGGGTATAGAGTGTAGGGTATAGAGTGTAGGGTAGAGTGTGTAGAGTGTAGGGTATAGAGTGTAGGGTATAGAGTGTAGGGTATAGAGTGTAGAGTGTAGGGATTAGAGTGTAGGGTATAGAGTGTAGGGTGTAGAGTGTAGGGTATAGAGTGTAGAGTGTAGTGTATAGAGTGTATGGTATAGAGTGTAGGGTGTAGAGTGTAGGGTATAGAGTGTAGGGTATAGAGTGTAGGGTATAGAGTGTAGGGAATAGAGTGTAGAGTGTAAGGTATAGAGTGTAGAGTGTAGGGTATAGAGTGTAGGGTATAGAGTGTAGAGTGAAGGGATTAGAGTGTAGGGTATAGAGTGTAGGGTGTAGAGTGTAGGGTATAGAGTGTAGAGTGTAGGGTATAGAGTGTATGGTATAGAGTGTAGGGTATAGAGTGTAGGGTGTAGAGTGTAGGGTATAGAGTGTAGGGTATAGAGTGTAGGGTATAGAGTGTAGGGTATAGAGTGTAGGGAATAGAGTGTAGAGTGTAAGGTATAGAGTGTAGAGTGTAGGGTATAGAGTGTAGGGTATAGACTGTAGGGTATAGAGTGTAGGGTATAGAGTGTAGGGTATAGATTGTAGAGTGTAGGCTATAGAGTGTAGGGTATAGAGTGTAGAGTGTAGGGTATAGAGTGTAGGGTATAGAGTGTAGGGTATAGAGTGTAGGGTATAGAGTGTAGAGTGTAGGGTATAGTGTGTAGGGTATAGAGTGCAGGGTGTAGAGTGTAGGGTATAGAGTGTAGGGTATAGAGTGTAGAGTGTAGGGTATAGAGTGTACGCAATAGAGTGTATGGTGTAGAGTGTATGGTATAGAGTGTAGGGTATAGATTGTAGAGTGTATGGTATAGAGTGTAGGGTATAGAGTGTAGGGTATAGAGTGTATGTTATAGAGTGTAGGGTATAGAGTGTAGGGTAGAGAGTGTAGAGTGTAGGGTATAGAGTGTAGGGTATAGAGTGTAGGGTATAGATTGTAGAGTGTAGGCTATAGAGTGTAGGGTATAGAGTGTAGAGTGTCGGGATTAGAGTGTAGGGTATAGAGTGTGGGATGTAGAGTGTAGGGTACAGAGTGTAGAGTGTAGGATATAGAGTGTATGGTATAGAGTGTAGGGTATAGAGTGTAGGGTGTAGAGTGTAGGGTATAGAGTGTAGGGAATAGAGTGTAGGGTATAGAGTGTAGGGTATAGAGTGTAGGGTGTAGAGTGTAGGGTATAGAGTGTATGGTATAGAGTGTAGGGTATAGAATGTATGGTATAGAGTGTAGAGTGTAGGATATAGCGTGTAGGGTATAGAGTGTAGAGTGTAGGGTATAGAGTGTAGGGTATAGAGTGTAGGGTATAGAGTGTAGAGTGTAGGGATTAGAGTGTAGGGTATAGAGTGTAGGGTATAGAGTGTAGAGTGTAGGGTAGAGAGTGTAGGATATAGAGTGTAGAGTGTAGGGTATAGAGTGTAGGGTATAGAGTGTAGGGTATAGAGTGTAGGGTATAGAGTGTAGAGTGTAGGGTATAGAGTGTAGGGTATAGAGTGTAGGGTATAGAGTGTAGAGTGTAGGGTATAGAGTGTAGGGTATAGAGTGTAGGGTATAGAGTGTAGGGCATAGAGTGTAGGGTATAGAGTGTAGGGTGTAGAGTGTAGGGTATAGAGTGTATGGTATAGAGTGTAGGGTATAGAGTGTAGGGTGTAGAGTGTAGGGTATAGAGTGTAGGGTATAGAGTGTAGGGTATAGAGTGTAGGGTATAGAGTGTAGGGAATAGAGTGTAGAGTGTAAGGTATAGAGTGTAGAGTGTAGGGTATAGAGTGTAGGGTATAGACTGTAGGGTATAGAGTGTAGGGTATAGAGTGTAGGGTATAGATTGTAGAGTGTAGGCTATAGAGTGTAGGGTATAGAGTGTAGAGTGTAGGGTATAGAGTGTAGGGTATAGAGTGTAGGGTATAGAGTGTAGGGTATAGAGTGTAGAGTGTAGGGTATAGTGTGTAGGGTATAGAGTGCAGGGTGTAGAGTGTAGGGTATAGAGTGTAGGGTATAGAGTGTAGAGTGTAGGGTATAGAGTGTACGCAATAGAGTGTATGGTGTAGAGTGTATGGTATAGAGTGTAGGGTATAGATTGTAGAGTGTATGGTATAGAGTGTAGGGTATAGAGTGTAGGGTATAGAGTGTATGTTATAGAGTGTAGGGTATAGAGTGTAGGGTAGAGAGTGTAGAGTGTAGGGTATAGAGTGTAGGGTATAGAGTGTAGGGTATAGATTGTAGAGTGTAGGCTATAGAGTGTAGGGTATAGAGTGTAGAGTGTCGGGATTAGAGTGTAGGGTATAGAGTGTGGGATGTAGAGTGTAGGGTATAGAGTGTAGAGTGTAGGATATAGAGTGTATGGTATAGAGTGTAGGGTATAGAGTGTAGGGTGTAGAGTGTAGGGTATAGAGTGTAGGGAATAGAGTGTAGGGTATAGAGTGTAGGGTATAGAGTGTAGGGTGTAGAGTGTAGGGTATAGAGTGTATGGTATAGAGTGTAGGGTATAGAATGTATGGTATAGAGTGTAGAGTGTAGGATATAGAGTGTAGGGTATAGAGTGTAGAGTGTAGGGTATAGAGTGTAGGGTATAGAGTGTAGGGTATAGAGTGTAGAGTGTAGGGATTATTGTGTAGGGTATAGAGTGTAGGGTATAGAGTGTAGAGTGTAGGGTAGAGAGTGTAGGATATAGAGTGTAGAGTGTAGGGTATAGAGTGTAGGGTATAGAGTGTAGGGTATAGAGTGTAGGGTATAGAGTGTAGAGTGTAGGGTATAGAGTGTAGGGTATAGAGTGTAGGGTATAGAGTGTAGAGTGTAGGGTATAGAGTGTAGGGTATAGACTGTAGGGTATAGAGTGTAGGGCATAGAGTGTAGGGTATAAAGTGTAGGGTGTAGAGTGTAGGGTATAGAGTGTAGGGTATAGAGTGTAGAGTGTAGGGTATAGAGTGTAGGGTATAGAGTGTAGGGTATAGAGTGTAGGGTATAGAGTGTAGGGTATAGAGTGTAGAGTGTAGGGTATAGCGTGTAGAGTGTCGGGTATAGAGTGTAGGGTATAGAGTGTAGGGTATAGAGTGTAGGGTATAGAGTGTAGAGTGTAGGGTATAGAGTGTAGAGTTTAGGGTATAGAGTGTATGGTATAGAGTGTAGGGTATAGAGTGTAGGGTGTAGAGCGTTGGGTATAGAGTGTAGGGTATAGAGAGTAGGGTATAGAGTGTAGGGTATAGAGTGTAGGGAATAGAGTGTAGAGTGTAAGGTATAGAGTGTAGAGTGTAGGGTATAGAGTGTAGGGTATAGAGTGTAGAGTGTAGGGATTAGAGTGTAGGGTATAGAGTGTAGGGTATAGTGTGTAGGGTATAGAGTGTAGAGTGTAGGGTATAGAGTGTAGAGTGTAGGGTATAGAGTGTAGGGTATAGAGTGTAGAGTGTAGTGTATAGAGTGTAGGGTATAGAGTGTAGGGTATAGAGTGTAGAGTGTAGGGTATAGAGTGTAGGGTATAGAGTGTAGGGTATAGAGTGTAGGGCATAGAGTGTAGGGTATAGAGTGTAGGGTATAGAGTGTAGAGTGTAGGGTATAGAGTGTAGGGTATAGAGTGTAGGGTATAGAGTGTAGAGTGTAGGGCATAGAGTGTAGAGTGTAGGGTATAGAGTGTAGGGTATAGAGTGTAGGGTGTAGAGTGTAGGGCATAGAGTGTAGAGTGTAGGGTATAGAGTGTATGGTATAGAGTGTAGAGTATAGAGTGTAGGGTGTAGAGTGTAGGGTATAGAGTGTAGGGTATAGAGTGTAGGGTATAGAGTGTAGGGAATAGAGTGTTGAGTGTAAGGTACAGAGTGTAGAGTGTAGGGCATAGAGTGTAGAGTGTAGGGTATAGAGTGTAGGGTATAGAGTGTAGGGTATAGAGTGTAGGGTATACAGTGTAGGGTATAGAGTGTAGAGTGTAGGGTATAGAGTGTAGAGTGTAGGGTATAGAGTGTAGAGTGTAGGGCATAGAGTGTAGATTGTAGGGTATAGAGTGTAGGGTATAGAGTGTAGGGTATAGAGTGTAGGGTATAGAGTGTAGAGTGTAGGGTATAGAGTGTAGAGTGTAGGGTATAGAGTGTAGGGTATAGAGTGTAGGGTACAGAGTGTAGGGTATAGAGTGTAGGGTAGAGAGTGTAGAGTGTAGGGTATAGAGTGTAGGGTATAGAGTGTAGGATATAGAGTGTAGAGTGTAGGGATTAGAGAGTAGGGTATAGAGTGTAGGGTGTGGAGTGTAGGGTATAGAGTGTAGAGTGTAGGGTATAGAGTGTATGGTATAGAGTGTAGGGTATAGAGTGTAGGGTGTAGAGTGTAGGGTATAGAGTGTAGGGTATAGAGTGTAGGGTATAGAGTGTAGGGTATAGAGTGTAGGGAATAGAGTGTAGAGTGTAAGGTATAGAGTGTAGAGTGTAGGGTATAGAGTGTAAGATATAGAGTGTAGAGTGTAGGGATTAGAGTGTAGGGTATAGAGTGTAGGGTGTAGAGTGTAGGGCATAGAGTGTAGAGTGTAGGTTATAGAGTGTATGGTATAGAGTGTAGAGTATAGAGTGTAGGGTGTAGAGTGTAGGGTATAGAGTGTAGGGTATAGAGTGTAGGGTATAGAGTGTAGGGAATAGAGTGTAGAGTGTAAGGTATAGAGTGTAGAGTGTAGGGTATAGAGTGTAGTGTATAGAGTGTGGAGTGTAGGGATTAGAGTGTAGGGTATAGAGTGTAGGGTATAGTGTGTAGGATATAGAGTGTAGAGTGTAGGGTATAGAGTGTAGGGTATAGAGTGTAGGGTATAGAGTGTAGGGTGTAGAGTGTAGAGTGTAGGGTATAGAGTGTAGGGTATAGAGTGTAGGGTGTAGAGTGTAGGGCATAGAGTGTAGAGTGTAGGGTATAGAGTGTATGGTATAGAGTGTAGAGTATAGAGTGTAGAGTGTAGGGATTAGAGTGTAAGGTATAGAGTGTAGAGTGTAGGGTATAGAGTGTAAGGTATAGAGTGTAGAGTGTAGGGTATAGAGTGTAGGGTATAGAGTGTAGGGTGTAGAGTGTAGGGCATAGAGTGTAGAGTGTAGGGCATAGAGTGTATGGTATAGAGTGTAGAGTATAGAGTGTAGGGTGTAGAGTGTAGGGTATAGAGTGTAGGGTATAGAGTGTAGGGTATAGAGTGTAGGGAATAGAGTGTTGAGTGTAAGGTACAGAGTGTAGAGTGTAGGGCATAGAGTGTAGAGTGTAGGGTATAGAGTGTAGGGTATAGAGTGTAGGGTATAGAGTGTAGGGTATACAGTGTAGGGTATAGAGTGTAGAGTGTAGGGTATAGAGTGTAGAGTGTAGGGTATAGAGTGTAGAGTGTAGGGCATAGAGTGTAGATTGTAGGGTATAGAGTGTAGGGTATAGAGTGTAGGGTATAGAGTGTAGGGTATAGAGTGTAGGGTGTAGAGTGTAGGGTATAGAGTGTAGGGTATAGAGTGTAGGGTATAGAGTGTAGGGTATAGAGTGTAGGGAATAGAGTGTAGAGTGTAAGGTATAGAGTGTAGAGTGTAGGGTATAGAGTGTAAGGTATAGAGTGTAGAGTGTAGGGATTAGAGTGTAGGGTATAGAGTGTAGGGTGTAGAGTGTAGGGCATAGAGTGTAGAGTGTAGGTTATAGAGTGTATGGTATAGAGTGTAGAGTATAGAGTGTAGGGTGTAGAGTGTAGGGTATAGAGTGTAGGGTATAGAGTGTAGGGTATAGAGTGTAGGGAATAGAGTGTAGAGTGTAAGGTATAGAGTGTAGAGTGTAGGGTATAGAGTGTAGTGTATAGAGTGTGGAGTGTAGGGATTAGAGTGTAGGGTATAGAGTGTAGGGTATAGTGTGTAGGATATAGAGTGTAGAGTGTAGGGTATAAAGTGTAGAGTGTAGGGTATAGAGTGTAGAGTGTAGGGTATAGAGTGTAGGGTATAGAGTGTAGGGTATAGAGTGTAGGGTATAGAGTGTAGAGTGTAAGGTATAGAGTGTAGAGTGTAGGGTATAGAGTGTAGGGTATAGAGTGTAGAGTGTAGGGATTAGAGTGTAGGGTATAGAGTGTAGGGTATAGTGTGTAGGGTATAGAGTGTAGAGTGTAGGGTATAGAGTGTAGAGTGTAGGGTATAGAGTGTAGGGTATAGAGTGTAGAGTGTAGGGTATAGAGTGTAGGGTATAGAGTGTAGGGTATAGAGTGTAGAGTGTAGGGTATAGAGTGTAGGGTATAGAGTGTAGGGTATAGAGTGTAGGGTATAGAGTGTAGGGCATAGAGTGTAGGGTATAGAGTGTAGGGTATAGAGTGTAGAGTGTAGGGTATAGAGTGTAGGGTATAGAGTGTAGGGTATAGAGTGTAGAGTGTAGGGCATAGAGTGTAGAGTGTAGGGTATAGAGTGTAGGGTATAGAGTGTAGGGTGTAGAGTGTAGGGCATAGAGTGTAGAGTGTAGGGTATAGAGTGTATGGTATAGAGTGTAGAGTATAGAGTGTAGGGTGTAGAGTGTAGGGTATAGAGTGTAGGGTATAGAGTGTAGGATATAGAGTGTAGGGAATAGAGTGTTGAGTGTAAGGTACAGAGTGTAGAGTGTAGGGCATAGAGTGTAGAGTGTAGGGTATAGAGTGTAGGGTATAGAGTGTAGGGTATAGAGTGTAGGGTATACAGTGTAGGGTATAGAGTGTAGAGTGTAGGGTATAGAGTGTAGAGTGTAGGGTATAGAGTGTAGAGTGTAGGGCATAGAGTGTAGATTGTAGGGTATAGAGTGTAGGGTATAGAGTGTAGGGTATAGAGTGTAGGGTATAGAGTGTAGAGTGTAGGGTATAGAGTGTAGAGTGTAGGGTATAGAGTGTAGGGTATAGAGTGTAGGGTACAGAGTGTAGGGTATAGAGTGTAGGGTAGAGAGTGTAGAGTGTAGGGTATAGAGTGTAGGGTATAGAGTGTAGGATATAGAGTGTAGAGTGTAGGGATTAGAGAGTAGGGTATAGAGTGTAGGGTGTGGAGTGTAGGGTATAGAGTGTAGAGTGTAGGGTATAGAGTGTATGGTATAGAGTGTAGGGTATAGAGTGTAGGGTGTAGAGTGTAGGGTATAGAGTGTAGGGTATAGAGTGTAGGGTATAGAGTGTAGGGTATAGAGTGTAGGGAATAGAGTGTAGAGTGTAAGGTATAGAGTGTAGAGTGTAGGGTATAGAGTGTAAGGTATAGAGTGTAGAGTGTAGGGATTAGAGTGTAGGGTATAGAGTGTAGGGTGTAGAGTGTAGGGCATAGAGTGTAGAGTGTAGGTTATAGAGTGTATGGTATAGAGTGTAGAGTATAGAGTGTAGGGTGTAGAGTGTAGGGTATAGAGTGTAGGGTATAGAGTGTAGGGTATAGAGTGTAGGGAATAGAGTGTAGAGTGTAAGGTATAGAGTGTAGAGTGTAGGGTATAGAGTGTAGTGTATAGAGTGTGGAGTGTAGGGATTAGAGTGTAGGGTATAGAGTGTAGGGTATAGTGTGTAGGATATAGAGTGTAGAGTGTAGGGTATAAAGTGTAGAGTGTAGGGTATAGAGTGTAGGGTATAGAGTGTAGGGTATAGAGTGTAGGGCATAGAGTGTAGGGTATAGAGTGTAGGGTATAGAGTGTAGAGTGTAGGGTATAGAGTGTAGGGTATAGAGTGTAGGGTATAGAGTGTAGAGTGTAGGGTATAGAGTGTAGGGTATAGAGTGTAGGGTATAGAGTGTAGGGCATAGAGTGTAGGGTATAGAGTGTAGGGTATAGAGTGTAGGGTGTAGAGTGTAGGGTATAGATTTTAGGGTATAGAGTGTAGGGTATAGAGTGTAGAGTGTAGGGCATAGAGTGTAGAGTGTAGGGTATAGAGTGTAGAATATAGAGTGTAGGGTAGAGAGTGTAGGGTAGAGAGTGTAGAGTGTAGGGATTAGAGTGTAGGGTATAGAGTGTAGGGTGTAGAGTGTAGGGCATAGATTGTAGAGTGTAGGGTATAGAGTGTATGGTATAGAGTGTAGAGTATAGAGTGTAGGGTGTAGAGTGTAGGGTATAGAGTGTAGGGTATAGAGTGTAGGGTATAGAGTGTAGGGAATAGAGTGTTGAGTGTAAGGTACAGAGTGTAGAGTGTAGGGCATAGAGTGTAGAGTGTAGTGTATAGAGTGTAGGGTATAGAGTGCAGGGTATAGAGTGTAGGGTATACAGTGTAGGGTATAGAGTGTAGAGTGTAGGGTATAGAGTGTAGAGTGTAGGGTATAGAGTGTAGAGTGTAGGGCATAGAGTGTAGATTGTATGGTATAGAGTGTAGGGTATAGAGTGTAGGGTATAGAGTGTAGGGTATAGAGTGTAGAGTGTAGGGTATAGAGTGTAGAGTGTAGGGTATAGAGTGTAGGGTACAGAGTGTAAGGTATAGAGTGTAGGGTAGAGAGTGTAGAGTGTAGGGTATAGAGTGTAGGGTATAGAGTGTAGGGTATAGAGTGTAGAGTGTAGGGATTAGAGTGTAGGGTATGGAGTGTAGGGTGTGGAGTGTAGGGTATAGAGTGTAGAGTGTAGGGTATAGAGTGTATGGTATAGAGTGTAGGGTATAGAGTGTAGGGTATAGAGTGTAGGGTATAGAGTGTAGGGTATAGAGTGTAGGGAATAGAGTGTAGAGTGTAAGGTATAGAGTGTAGAGTGTAGGGTATAGAGTGTAAGGTATAGAGTGTAGAGTGTAGGGATTAGAGTGTAGGGTATAGAGTGTAGGGTGTAGAGTGTAGGGTATAGAGTGTAGAGTGTAGGGTATAGAGTGTATGGTATAGAGTGTAGGGTATAGAGTGTAGGGTGTAGAGTGTAGGGTATAGAGTGTAGGGTATAGAGTGTAGGGTATAGAGTGTAGGGTATAGAGTGTAGGGAATAGAGTGTGGAGTGTAAGGTATAGAGTGTAGAGTGTAGGGTATAGAGTGTAGGGTATAGACTGTAGGGTATAGAGTGTAGGGTATAGATTGTAGCGTGTAGGCTATAGAGTGTAGGGTATACAGTGTAGAGTGTAGGGTATAGAGTGTAGGGTATAGAGTGTAGGGTATAGAGTGTAGGGTATAGAGTGTAGAGTGTAGGGTATAGTGTGTAGGGTATAGAGTGCAGGGTGTAGAGTGTAGGGTATAGAGTGTAGGGTATAGAGTGTAGAGTGTAGGGTATAGAGTGTATGCTATAGAGTGTATGGTGTAGAGTGTATGGTATAGAGTGTAGGGTTTAGAGTGTTGAGTGTATGGTATAGAGTGTAGAGTGTAGAGTGTAGGGTATAGAGTGTATGTTATAGAGTGTAGGGTATAGAGTGTAGGGTAGAGAGTGTAGAGTGTAGGGTATAGAGTGTAGGGTATAGAGTGTAGGGTATAGAGTGTAGAGTGTAGGGATTAGAGTGTAGGGTATAGAGTGTAGTGTGTAGAGTGTAGGGTATAGAGTGTAGAGTGTAGGGTATAGAGTGTATGGTATAGAGTGTAGGGTATAGAGTGTAGGGTGTAGAGTGTAGGGTATAGAGTGTAGGGTATAGAGTGTAGGTTATAGAGTGTAGGGAATAGAGTGTAGAGTGTAAGGTATAGAGTGTAGAGTATAGGGTATAAAGTGTAGGGTATAGAGTTTAGAGTGCAGGGATTAGAGTGTAGGGTATAGAGTGTAGGGTGTAGAGTGTAGGGTATAGAGTGTAGAGTGTAGGGATTAGAGTGTAGGGTATAGAGTGTAGGGTGTAGAGTGTAGGGTATAGAGTGTAGAGTGTAGGGTATAGAGTGTATGGTATAGAGTGTAGGGTATAGAGTGTAGGGTGTAGAGTGTAGGGTATAGAGTGTAGGGTATAGAGTGTAGGGTATAGAGTGTAGGGTATAGAGTGTAGGGAATAGAGTGTGGAGTGTAAGGTATAGAGTGTAGAGTGTAGGGTATAGAGTGTAGGGTATAGACTGTAGGGTATAGAGTGTAGGGTATAGATTGTAGCGTGTAGGCTATAGAGTGTAGGGTATACAGTGTAGAGTGTAGGGTATAGAGTGTAGGGTATAGAGTGTAGGGTATAGAGTGTAGGGTATAGAGTGTAGAGTGTAGGGTATAGTGTGTAGGGTATAGAGTGCAGGGTGTAGAGTGTAGGGTATAGAGTGTAGGGTATAGAGTGTAGAGTGTAGGGTATAGAGTGTATGCTATAGAGTGTATGGTGTAGAGTGTATGGTATAGAGTGTAGGGTTTAGAGTGTTGAGTGTATGGTATAGAGTGTAGAGTGTAGAGTGTAGGGTATAGAGTGTATGTTATAGAGTGTAGGGTATAGAGTGTAGGGTAGAGAGTGTAGAGTGTAGGGTATAGAGTGTAGGGTATAGAGTGTAGGGTATAGAGTGTAGAGTGTAGGGATTAGAGTGTAGGGTATAGAGTGTAGTGTGTAGAGTGTAGGGTATAGAGTGTAGAGTGTAGGGTATAGAGTGTATGGTATAGAGTGTAGGGTATAGAGTGTAGGGTGTAGAGTGTAGGGTATAGAGTGTAGGGTATAGAGTGTAGGGTATAGAGTGTAGGGAATAGAGTGTAGAGTGTAAGGTATAGAGTGTAGAGTATAGGGTATAAAGTGTAGGGTATAGAGTTTAGAGTGCAGGGATTAGAGTGTAGGGTATAGAGTGTAGGGTGTAGAATGTAGGGTATAGAGTGTAGAGTGTAGGGTATAGAGTGTATGGTATAGAGTGTAGGGTATAGAGTGTAGGGTGTAGAGTGTAGGGTATAGAGTGTAGGGTATAGAGTGTAGGGTATAGAGTGTAAGGTATAGAGTGTAGGGAATAGAGTGTAGAGTGTAAAGTATAGAGTGTAGAGTGTAGGGTATAGAGTGTAGGGTATAGACTGTAGGGTATAGAGTGTAGGGTATAGATTGTAGGCTATAGAGTGTAGGGTATAGAGTGTAGGGTATAGAGTGTAGGGTATAGAGTGTAGGGTATAGAGTGTAGGGTATAGAGTGTAGAGTGTAGGGTATAGTGTGTAGGGTATAGAGTGCAGGGTGTAGAGTGTAGGGTATAGAGTGTAGGGTATAGAATGTAGAGTGTAGGGTATAGAGTGTATGCTATAGAGTGTATGGTGTAGAGTGTATGGTATAGAGTGTAGGGTATAGAGTGTAGAGTGTAGGGTATAGAGTGTAGGGTATAGAGTGTAGGGTATAGAGTGTATGTTATAGAGTGTAGGGTATAGAGTGTAGAGTGTAGGGTATAGAATGTAGAGTGTAGGGTATAGAGTGTAGGGTATAGAGTGTAGGGTATAGAGTGTAGAGTGCAGGGTATAGAGTTTAGAGTGTAGGGTATAGAGTGTAGGGTATAGAGTGTAAGGTATAGAGTGTAGGGTGTAGAGTGTAGGGTATAGAGTGTAGGGTATAGAGTGTAGGGTATAGAGTGTACGGTATAGAGTGTAGGGTACAGAGTGTATAGTATAGAGTGTAGGGTATAGAGTGTAGGGTATAGAGTGTATGGTATAGAGTGTAGGGTATAGAGTGTATGTTATAGAGTGTAGGGTATAGAGTGTAGAGTGTAGGGTATAGAGTGTAGAGTGTAGAGTGTAGGGTATAGAGTGTAGAGTGTAGGGTATAGAGTGTAGAGTGTAGGGTGTAGAGTATAGAGTGTAGGGTATAGAGTGTAGGGTATAGAGTGTAAGGTGTAGAGTGTAGGGTATAGAGTGTAGGGTATAGAGTGTAGGGTATAGCGTGTAGGGTATAGAGTGTAGGGTATAGAGTGTAGAGTGTAGGGTATAGAGTTTAGAGTGTAGGGTATAGAGTGTAGGGTATAGAGTGTAAGGTATAGAGTGTAGGGTGTAGAGTGTAGGGTATAGAGTGTAGGGTATAGAGTGTAGGGTATAGAGTGTACGGTATAGAGTGTAGGGTATAGAGTGTATGGTATAGAGTGTAGGGTATAGAGTGTAGGGTATAGAGTGTATGGTATAGATTGTAGGGTATAGAGTGTAGGGTGTAGCGTGTATGTGATAGAGTGTAGGGTATAGAGTGTAGGGTATAGAGTTTAGAGTGTAGGGTATAGAGAGTAGGGTATAGAGTGTAAGGTATAGAGTGTAGGGTGTAGAGTGTAGGGTATAGAGTGTAGGGCATAGGGTGTAGGGTATAGAGTGTAGGGTATAGAGTGTAGAGTGTAGGGTATAGAGTGTATGGTATAGAGTGTAGGGTATAGAGTGTAGAGTGTAGGGTATAGAGTGTAGGGTATTGAGTGTAGGGTATAGAGTGTAGGGTATAGAGTGTAGGGTATAGAGTGTAGAGTGTAGGGTATAGAGTGTAGAGTGTAGGGTATAGAGTGTAGGGTATATAGTGTAGAGTGTAGGGTATAGAGTGTAGGGTATAGAGTGTAGGGTATAGAGTGTAGGGTATAGAGTGCAGGGTATAGAGTGTAGAGTGTAGGGTATAGAGTGTAGAGTGTAGGGTATAGAGTGTAGGGTATAGAGTGTAGGGTATAGAGTGTAGAGTGTAGGGTATAGAGTGTAGGGTATAGAGTGTAGGGAGCAGAGTGTAGGGTATAGAGTGTAGGGTTCAGAGTGTAGGGTATAGAGTGTAGGGTATAGAGTGTAGGGCATAGAGTGTAGGGTATAGAGTGTAGGGCATAGAGTGTAGGGTATAGAGTGTAGGGTATAGAGTGTAGGGTGTAGAGTGTAGGGTATAGATTTTAGGGTATAGAGTGTAGGGTATAGAGTGTAGAGTGTAGGGCATAGAGTGTAGAGTGTAGGGTATAGAGTGTAGAATATAAAGTGTAGGGTAGAGAGTGTAGGGTAGAGAGTGTAGAGTGTAGAGATTAGAGTGTAGGGTATAGAGTGTAGGGTGTAGAGTGTAGGGCATAGAGTGTAGGGTGTAGAGTGTAGGGTATAGAGTGTAGGGTATAGAGTGTAGGGTATAGAGTGTAGGGAATAGAGTGTTGAGTGTAAGGTACAGAGTGTAGAGTGTAGGGCATAGAGTGTAGAGTGTAGGGTATAGAGTGTAGGGTATAGAGTGCAGGGTATAGAGTGTAGGGTATACAGTGTAGGGTATAGAGTGTAGAGTGTAGGGTATAGAGTGTAGAGTGTAGGGTATAGAGTGTAGGGTATAGAGTGCAGGGTATAGAGTGTAGGGTATACAGTGTAGGGTATAGAGTGTAGAGTGTAGGGTATAGAGTGTAGAGTGTAGGGTATAGAGTTTAGAGTGTAGGGCATAGAGTGTAGATTGTAGGGTATAGAGTGTAGGGTATAGAGTGTAGGGTATAGATTGTAGGGTATAGAGTGTAGAGTGTAGGGTATAGAGTGTAGAGTGTAGGGTATAGAGTGTAGGGTACAGAGTGTAAGGTATAGAGTGTAGGGTAGAGAGTGTAGAGTGTAGGGTATAGAGTGTAGGGTATAGAGTGTAGGGTATAGAGTGTAGAGTGTAGGGATTAGAGTGTAGGGTATAGAGTGTAGGGTGTGGAGTGTAGGGTATAGAGTGTAGAGTGTAGGGTATAGAGTGTATGGTATAGAGAGTAGGGTATAGAGTGTAGGGTGTAGAGTGTAGGGTATAGAGTGTAGGGTATAGAGTGTAGGGTATAGAGTGTAGGGAATAGAGTGTAGAGTGTAAGGTATAGAGTGTAGAGTGTAGGGTATAGAGTGTAAGGTATAGAGTGTAGAGTGTAGGGATTAGAGTGTAGGGTATAGAGTGTAGGGTGTAGAGTGTAGGGTATAGAGTGTAGAGTGTAGGGTATAGAGTGTATGGTATAGAGTGTAGGGTATAGAGTGTAGGGTGTAGAGTGTAGGGTATAGAGTGTAGGGTATAGAGTGTAGGGTATAGAGTGTAGGGTATAGAGTGTAGAGTGTAGGGTATAGAGTGTAGAGTGTAGGGTGTAGAGTATAGAGTGTAGGGTATAGAGTGTAGGGTATAGAGTGTAAGGTGTAGAGTGTAGGGTATAGAGTGTAGGGTATAGAGTGTAGGGTATAGCGTGTAGGGTATAGAGTGTAGAGTGTAGGGTATAGAGTTTAGAGTGTAGGGTATAGAGTGTAGGGTATAGAGTGTAAGGTATAGAGTGTAGGGTGTAGAGTGTAGGGTATAGAGTGTAGGGTATAGAGTGTAGGGTATAGAGTGTACGGTATAGAGTGTAGGGTATAGAGTGTATGGTATAGAGTGTAGGGTATAGAGTGTAGGGTATAGAGTGTATGGTATAGATTGTAGGGTATAGAGTGTAGGGTGTAGCGTGTATGTGATAGAGTGTAGGGTATAGAGTGTAGGGTATAGAGTTTAGAGTGTAGGGTATAGAGAGTAGGGTATAGAGTGTAAGGTATAGAGTGTAGGGTGTAGAGTGTAGGGTATAGAGTGTAGGGCATAGGGTGTAGGGTATAGAGTGTAGGGTATAGAGTGTAGAGTGTAGGGTATAGAGTGTATGGTATAGAGTGTAGGGTATAGAGTGTAGAGTGTAGGGTATAGAGTGTAGGGTATTGAGTGTAGGGTATAGAGTGTAGGGTATAGAGTGTAGGGTATAGAGTGTAGAGTGTAGGGTATAGAGTGTAGAGTGTAGGGTATAGAGTGTAGGGTATATAGTGTAGAGTGTAGGGTATAGAGTGTAGGGTATAGAGTGTAGGGTATAGAGTGTAGGGTATAGAGTGCAGGGTATAGAGTGTAGAGTGTAGGGTATAGAGTGTAGAGTGTAGGGTATAGAGTGTAGGGTATAGAGTGTAGGGTATAGAGTGTAGAGTGTAGGGTATAGAGTGTAGGGTATAGAGTGTAGGGAGCAGAGTGTAGGGTATAGAGTGTAGGGTTCAGAGTGTAGGGTATAGAGTGTAGGGTATAGAGTGTAGGGCATAGAGTGTAGGGTATAGAGTGTAGGGCATAGAGTGTAGGGTATAGAGTGTAGGGTATAGAGTGTAGGGTGTAGAGTGTAGGGTATAGATTTTAGGGTATAGAGTGTAGGGTATAGAGTGTAGAGTGTAGGGCATAGAGTGTAGAGTGTAGGGTATAGAGTGTAGAATATAAAGTGTAGGGTAGAGAGTGTAGGGTAGAGAGTGTAGAGTGTAGGGATTAGAGTGTAGGGTATAGAGTGTAGGGTGTAGAGTGTAGGGCATAGAGTGTAGGGTGTAGAGTGTAGGGTATAGAGTGTAGGGTATAGAGTGTAGGGTATAGAGTGTAGGGAATAGAGTGTTGAGTGTAAGGTACAGAGTGTAGAGTGTAGGGCATAGAGTGTAGAGTGTAGGGTATAGAGTGTAGGGTATAGAGTGCAGGGTATAGAGTGTAGGGTATACAGTGTAGGGTATAGAGTGTAGAGTGTAGGGTATAGAGTGTAGAGTGTAGGGTATAGAGTGTAGGGTATAGAGTGCAGGGTATAGAGTGTAGGGTATACAGTGTAGGGTATAGAGTGTAGAGTGTAGGGTATAGAGTGTAGAGTGTAGGGTATAGAGTTTAGAGTGTAGGGCATAGAGTGTAGATTGTAGGGTATAGAGTGTAGGGTATAGAGTGTAGGGTATAGATTGTAGGGTATAGAGTGTAGAGTGTAGGGTATAGAGTGTAGAGTGTAGGGTATAGAGTGTAGGGTACAGAGTGTAAGGTATAGAGTGTAGGGTAGAGAGTGTAGAGTGTAGGGTATAGAGTGTAGGGTATAGAGTGTAGGGTATAGAGTGTAGAGTGTAGGGATTAGAGTGTAGGGTATAGAGTGTAGGGTGTGGAGTGTAGGGTATAGAGTGTAGAGTGTAGGGTATAGAGTGTATGGTATAGAGAGTAGGGTATAGAGTGTAGGGTGTAGAGTGTAGGGTATAGAGTGTAGGGTATAGAGTGTAGGGTATAGAGTGTAGGGAATAGAGTGTAGAGTGTAAGGTATAGAGTGTAGAGTGTAGGGTATAGAGTGTAAGGTATAGAGTGTAGAGTGTAGGGATTAGAGTGTAGGGTATAGAGTGTAGGGTGTAGAGTGTAGGGTATAGAGTGTAGAGTGTAGGGTATAGAGTGTATGGTATAGAGTGTAGGGTATAGAGTGTAGGGTGTAGAGTGTAGGGTATAGAGTGTAGGGTATAGAGTGTAGGGTATAGAGTGTAGGGTATAGAGTGTAGGGAATAGAGTGTGGAGTGTAAGGTATAGAGTGTAGAGTGTAGGGTATAGAGTGTAGGGTATAGACTGTAGGGTATAGAGTGTAGGGTATAGAGTGTAGGGTATAGATTGTAGCGTGTAGGCTATAGAGTGTAGGGTATACAGTGTAGAGTGTAGGGTATAGAGTGTAGGTTATAGAGTGTAGGGTATAGAGTGTAGGGTATAGAGTGTAGAGTGTAGAGTATAGTGTGTAGGGTATAGAGTGCAGGGTGTAGAGTGTAGGGTATAGAGTGTAGGGTATAGAGTGTAGAGTGTAGGGTATAGAGTGTATGCTATAGAGTGTATGGTGTAGAGTGTATGGTATAGAGTGTAGGGTATAGAGTGTTGAGTGTATGGTATAGAGTGTAGAGTGTAGAGTGTAGGGTATAGAGTGTATGTTATAGAGTGTAGGGTATAGAGTGTAGGGTAGAGAGTGTAGAGTGTAGGGTATAGAGTGTAGGGTATAGAGTGTAGGGTATAGAGTGTAGAGTGTAGGGATTAGAGTGTAGGGTATAGAGTGTAGTGTGTAGAGTGTAGGGTATAGAGTGTAGAGTGTAGGGTATAGAGTGTATGGTATAGAGTGTAGGGTATAGAGTGTAGGGTGTAGAGTGTAGGGTATAGAGTGTAGGGTATAGAGTGTAGGGTATAGAGTGTAAGGTATAGAGTGTAGGGAATAGAGTGTAGAGTGTAAAGTATAGAGTGTAGAGTGTAGGGTATAGAGTGTAGGGTATAGACTGTAGGGTATAGAGTGTAGGGTATAGATTGTAGGCTATAGAGTGTAGGGTATAGAGTGTAGGGTATAGAGTGTAGGGTATAGAGTGTAGGGTATAGAGTGTAGGGTATAGAGTGTAGAGTGTAGGGTATAGTGTGTAGGGTATAGAGTGCAGGGTGTAGAGTGTAGGGTATAGAGTGTAGGGTATAGAATGTAGAGTGTAGGGTATAGAGTGTATGCTATAGAGTGTATGGTGTAGAGTGTATGGTATAGAGTGTAGGGTATAGAGTGTAGAGTGTAGGGTATAGAGTGTAGGGTATAGAGTGTAGGGTATAGAGTGTATGTTATAGAGTGTAGGGTATAGAGTGTAGAGTGTAGGGTATAGAATGTAGAGTGTAGGGTATAGAGTGTAGGGTATAGAGTGTAGGGTATAGAGTGTAGGGTGTAGAGTGTAGGGTATAGAGTGTAGGGTATAGAGTGTAGAGTGCAGGGTATAGAGTTTAGAGTGTAGGGTATAGAGTGTAGGGTATAGAGTGTAAGGTATAGAGTGTAGGGTGTAGAGTGTAGGGTATAGAGTGTAGGGTATAGAGTGTAGGGTATAGAGTGTACGGTATAGAGTGTAGGGTACAGAGTGTATAGTATAGAGTGTAGGGTATAGAGTGTAGGGTATAGAGTGTATGGTATAGAGTGTAGGGTATAGAGTGTATGTTATAGAGTGTAGGGTATAGAGTGTAGAGTGTAGGGTATAGAGTGTAGAGTGTAGAGTGTAGGGTATAGAGTGTAGAGTGTAGGGTATAGAGTGTAGAGTGTAGGGTATAGAGTTTAGAGTGTAGGGTATAGAGTGTAGGGTATAGAGTGTAAGGTGTAGAGTGTAGGGTATAGAGTGTAGGGTATAGAGTGTAGGGTATAGAGTGTAGGGTATAGAGTGTAGGGTATAGAGTGTAGAGTGTAGGGTATAGAGTTTAGAGTGTAGGGTATAGAGTGTAGGGTATAGAGTGTAAGGTATAGAGTGTAGGGTGTAGAGTGTAGGGTATAGAGTGTAGGGTATAGAGTGTAGGGTATAGAGTGTACGGTATAGAGTGTAGGGTATAGAGTGTATGGTATAGAGTGTAGGGTATAGAGTGTAGGGTATAGAGTGTATGGTATAGATTGTAGGGTATAGAGTGTAGGGTGTAGCGTGTATGTTATAGAGTGTAGGGTATAGAGTGTAGGGTATAGAGTTTAGAGTGTAGGGTATAGAGAGTAGGGTATAGAGTGTAAGGTATAGAGTGTAGGGTGTAGAGTGTAGGGTATAGAGTGTAGGGCATAGGGTGTAGGGTATAGAGTGTAGGGTATAGAGTGTAGAGTGTAGGGTATAGAGTGTAGGGTATAGAGTGTAGGGTATAGAGTGTAGAGTGTAGGGTATAGAGTGTAGGGTATTGAGTGTAGGGTATAGAGTGTAGGGTATAGAGTGTAGAGTGTAGGGTATAGAGTGTAGAGTGTAGGGTATAGAGTGTAGGGTATATAGTGTAGAGTGTAGGGTATAGAGTGTAGGGTATAGAGTGTAGGGTATAGAGTGTAGGGTATAGAGTGTAGGGTATAGAGTGTAGGGTATAGAGTGTAGAGTGTAGGGTATAGAGTGTAGCGTATAGAGTGTAGGGAGTAGAGTGTAGGGTATAGAGTGTAGGGTTCAGAGTGTAGGGTATAGAGTGTAGGGTATAGAGTGTAGGGTATAGAGTGTAGGGTATAGAGTGTAGGGTATAGAGTGTAGGGTATAGAGTGTAGGGTATAGAGTGTAGAGTGTAGGGTATAGAGTGTAGGGTATAGAGTGTAGGGTAGAGAGTGTAGAGTGTAGGGTATAGAGTGTAGGGTATAGAGTGTAGGGTATAGAGTGTAGGGTGTAGAGTGTAGGGTATAGAGTGTAGGGTATAGAGTGTAGGGTATAGAGTGTAGGGAATAGAGTGTAGAGTGTAAGGTATAGAGTGTAGGGTATAGAGTGTACGGTATAGAGTGTAGGGTATAGAGTGTATGGTATAGAGTGTAGGGTATAGAGTGTAGAGTGTAGGGAATAGAGTGTAGGGATTAGAGTGTAGGGTATAGAGTGTAGGGTGTAGAGTGTAGGGTATAGAGTGTAGAGTGTAGGGTATAGAGTGTATGGTATAGAGTGTAGGGTATAGAGTGTAGGGTGTAGAGTGTAGGGTATAGAGTGTAGGGTATAGAGTGTAGGGTATAGAGTGTAGGGTATAGAGTGTAGGGAATAGAGTGTAGAGTGTAAGGTATAGAGTGTAGAGTGTAGGGTATAGAGTGTAGGGTATAGAGTGTAGAGTGTTGGGATTAGAGTGTAGGGTATAGAGTGTAGGGTGTAGAGTGTAGGGTATAGAGTGTAGAGTGTAGGGTATAGAGTATATGGTATAGAGTGTAGGGTATAGAGTGTAGGGTGTAGAGTATAGGGTATAGAGTGTAGGGTATAGAGTGTAGGGTATAGAGTGTAGGGAATAGAGTGTAGAGTGTAAGGTTTAGAGTGTAGAGTGTAGGGTATAGAGTGTAGGGTATAGACTGTAGGGTATAGAGTGTAGGGTATAGAGTGTAGGGTATAGATTGTAGAGTGTAGGCTATAGAGTGTAGGGTATAGAGTGTAGAGTGTAGGGTATAGAGTGTAGGGTATAGTGTGTAGGGTATAGAGTGTAGAGTGTAGGGTATAGTGTGTAGGATAGAGTGTAGGGTATAGAGTGTAGGGTATAGAGTGTATGGTATAGAGTGTAGGGTATAGAGTGTAGGGTATAGAGTGTAGGGTATAGAGTGTAGGGTATAGAGTGTAGAGTGTAGGGTATAGAGTGTTGAGTGTAGGGTATAGAATGTAGGGCATAGAGTGTAGGGTAGAGAGTGTAGAGTGTAGGGTATAGAGTGTAGGGTATAGAGTGTAGGGTATAGAGTGTAGAGTGTAGGGATTAGAGTGTAGGGTATAGAGTGTAGGGTGTAGAGTGTAGGGTATAGAGTGTAGAGTGTAGGGTATAGAGTGTATGGTATAGAGTGTAGGGTATAGAGTGTAGGGTGTAGAGTGTAGGGTATAGAGTGTAGGGTATAGAGTGTAGGGTATAGAGTGTAGGGTATAGAGTGTAGGGAATAGAGTGTAGAGTGTAAGGTATAGAGTGTAGACTGTAGGGTATAGAGTGTAGGGTATAGAGTGTAGAGTGTTGGGATTAGAGTGTAGGGTATAGAGTGTAAGGTGTAGAGTGTAGGGTATAGAGTGTAGAGTGTAGTGTATAGAGTATATGGTATAGAGTGTAGGGTATAGAGTGTAGGGTGTAGAGTGTAGGGTATAGAGTGTAGGGTATAGAGTGTAGTGCATAAAGTGTAGAGTGTAGGGTATAGAGTGTAGGGTATAGAGTGTAGGGTATAGAGTGTAGAGTGTAGGGTATAGAGTGTAGGGTATAGAGTGTAGGGTATACAGTGTAGGGTATAGAGTGTAGGGTATAGAGTGTAGGGTATAGAGTGTAGGGTATAGAGTGTAGGGTATAGAGTGTAGAGTGTAGGGTATAGAGTTTAGAGTGTAGGGTATAGAGTGTAGGGTATAGAGTGTAAGGTATAGAGTGTAGGGTGTAGAGTGTAGGGTATAGAGTGTAGGGTATAGAGTGTAGGGTATAGAGTGTACGGTATAGAGTGTAGGGTATAGAGTGTATGGTATAGAGTGTAGGGTATAGAGTGTAGGGTATAGAGTGTGAGGTATAGAGTGTATGGTATAGATTGTAGGGTATAGAGTGTAGGGTATAGAGTGTAGGGTATAGAGTGTAGAGTGTAGGGTATAGAGTGTAGAGTGTAGGGTATAGATTGTATGGTATAGAGTGTAGGGTATAGAATGTAAGGTGTAGAGTGTTGGGTATAGAGTGTAGGGTATAGAGTGTAGGGTATAGAGTGTAGGGTATAGAGTGTAGGGTATAGAGTGTAGGGAATAGAGTGTAGAGTGTAAGGTATAGAGTGTAGAGTGTAGGGTATAGACTGTAGGGTATAGAGTGTAGAGTGTAGGGATTAGAGTGTAGGGTATAGAGTGTAGGGTATAGAGTGTAGGGTATAGAGTGTAAAGTGTAGGGTATAGAGTGTAGAGTGTAGGGTATAGAGTGTAGGGTATAGAGTGTAGGGTAGAGTGTGTAGAGTGTAGGGTATAGAGTGTAGGGTATAGAGTGTAGGGTATAGAGTGTAGAGTGTAGGGATTAGAGTGTAGGGTATAGAGTGTAGGGTGTCGAGTGTAGGGTATAGAGTGTAGAGTGTAGGGTATAGAGTGTATGGTATAGAGTGTAGGGTATAGAGTGTAGGGTGTAGAGTGTAGGGTATAGAGTGTAGGGTATAGAGTGTAGGGTATAGAGTGTAGGGAATAGAGTGTAGAGTGTAAGGTATAGAGTGTAGGGTATAGAGTGTAGGGTATAGAGTGTAGAGTGAAGGGATTAGAGTGTAGGGTATAGAGTGTAGGGTGTAGAGTGTAGGGTATAGAGTGTAGAGTGTAGGGTATAGAGTGTATGGTACAGAGTGTAGGGTATAGAGTGTAGGGTGTAGAGTGTAGGGTATAGAGTGTAGGGTATAGAGTGTAGGGTATAGAGTGTAGGGTATAGAGTGTAGGGAATAGAGTGTAGAGTGTAAGGTATAGAGTGTAGAGTGTAGGGTATAGAGTGTAGGGTATAGACTGTAGGGTATAGAGTGTAGGGTATAGAGTGTAGGGTATAGATTGTAGAGTGTAGGCTATAGAGTGTAGGGTATAGAGTGTAGAGTGTAGGGTATAGAGTGTAGGGTATAGAGTGTAGGGTAGAGAGTGTAGGGTATAGAGTGTAGAGTGTAGGGTATAGTGTGTAGGGTATAGAGTGCAGGGTGTAGAGTGTAGGGTATAGAGTGTAGGGTATAGAGTGTAGAGTGTAGGGTATAGAGTGTATGCTATAGAGTGTATGGTGTAGAGTGTATGGTATAGAGTGTAGGGTATAGATTGTAGAGTGCATGGTATAGAGTGTAGGGTATAGAGTGTATGTTATAGAGTGTAGGGTATAGAGTGTAGGGTAGAGATTGTAGAGTGTAGGGTATAGAGTGTAGGGTATAGAGTGTAGAGTGTCGGGATTAGAGTGTAGGGTATAGAGTGTAGGATGTAGAGTGTAGGGTATAGAGTGTAGAGTGTAGGGTATAGAGTGTATAGTATAGAGTGTAGGGTATAGAGTGTAGGGTGTAGAGTGTAGGGTATAGAGTGTAGGGTATAGAGTGTAGGGTATAGAGTGTAGGGTATAGAGTGTAGGGTGTAGAGTGTAGGGTATAGAGTGTATGGTATAGAGTGTAGGGTATAGAATGTATGGTATAGAGTGTAGAGTGTAGGATATAGAGTGTAGGGTATAGAGTGTAGAGTGTAGGGTATAGAGTGTAGAGTATAGAGTGTAGGGTATAGAGTGTAGAGTGTAGGGATTAGAGTGTAGGGTATAGAGTGTAGGGTATAGAGTGTAGAGTGTAGGGTAGAGAGTGTAGGATATAGAGTGTAGAGTGTAGGGTATAGAGTGTAGGGTATAGAGTGTAGGGTATAGAGTGTAGGGTATAGAGTGTAGAGTGTAGGGTATAGAGTGTAGGGTATAGAGTGTAGGGTATAGAGTGTAGGGTATAGAGTGTAGGGTGTAGAGTGTAGGGTATAGAGTGTAGGGTATAGAGTGTAGGGTATAGAGTGTAGGGTGTAGAGTGTATGGTATAGAGTGCAGGGTATAGAATGTATGGTATAGAGTGTAGAGTGTAGGATATAGAGTGTAGGGTATAGAGTGTAGAGTGTAGGGATTAGAGTGTAGGGTATAGAGTGTAGGGTATAAAGTGTAGAGTGTAGGGTAGAGAGTGTAGGATATAGAGTGTAGAGTGTAGGGTATAGAGTGTAGGGTATAGAGTGTAGGGTATAGAGTGTAGGGTTTAGAGTGTAGAGTGTAGGGTATAGAGTGTAGGGTATAGAGTGTATGGTATAGAGTGTAGGGTATAGAGTGTAGGGTGTAGAGTGTAGGGTATAGAGTGTAGGGTATAGAGTGTAGGGTATAGAGTGTAGGGTATAGAGTGTAGGGTGTAGAGTGTAGGGTATAGAGTGTATGGTATAGAGTGTAGGGTATAGAATGTATGGTATAGAGTGTAGAGTGTAGGATATAGAGTGTAGGGTATAGAGTGTAGAGCGTAGGGTATAGAGTGTAGGGTATAGAGTGTAGGGTATAGAGTGTAGAGTGTAGGGATTAGAGTGTAGGGTATAGAGTGTAGGGTATAGAGTGTAGAGTGTAGGGTAGATAGTGTAGGATATAGAGTGTAGAGTGTAGGGTATAGAGTGTAGGGTATAGAGTGTAGGGTATAGAGTGTAGGGTATAGATTGTAGAGTGTAGGGCATAGAGTGTAGGGTATAGAGTGTAGGGTATAGAGTGTAGAGTGTAGGGTATAGAGTGTAGGGTATAGAGTGTAGGGTATAGAGTGTAGGGCATAGAGTGTAGGGTAAAGAGTGTAGGGTGTAGAGTGTAGGGTATAGAGTGTAGGGTATAGAGTGTAGAGTGTAGGGTATAGAGTGTAGGGTATAAAGTGTAGGGTATAGAGTGTAGGGTATAGAGTGTAGGGTATAGAGTGTAGAGTGTAGGGTATAGCGTGTAGAGTGTCGGGTATAGAGTGTAGGGTATAGAGTGTAGGGTATAGAGTGTAGGGTATAGAGTGTAGAGTGGAGGGTATAGAGTGTAGAGTGTAGGGTATAGAGTGTATGGTATAGAGTGTAGGGTATAGAGTGTAGGGTGTAGAGTGTTGGGTATAGAGTGTAGGGTATAGAGTGTAGGGTATAGAGTGTAGGGTATAGAGTGTAGGGAATAGAGTGTAGAGTGTAAGGTATAGAGTGTAGAGTGTAGGGTATAGAGTGTAGGGTATAGAGTGTAGAGTGTAGGGATTAGAGTGTAGGGTATAGAGTGTAGGGTATAGAGTGTAGTGTATAGAGTGTAGGGAATAGAGTGTGGAGTGTAAGGTATAGAGTGTAGAGTGTAGGGTATAGACTGTAGGGTATAGAGTGTAGGGTATAGAGTGTAGGGTATAGATTGTAGAGTATAGGCTATAGAGTGTAGGGTATAGAGTGTAGAGTGTAGGGTATAGAGTGTAGGGTATAGAGTGTAGGGTATAGAGTGTAGAGTGTAGGGTATAGTGTGTAGGGTATAGAGTGCAGGGTGTAGAGTGTAGGGTATAGAGTGTAGGGTATAGAGTGTAGAGTGTAGGGTATAGAGTGTATGCTATAGAGTGTATGGTGTAGAGTGTATGGTATAGAGTGTAGGGTATACAGTGTAGAGTGTATGGTATAGAGTGTAGGGTGTAGAGTGTAGGGTATAGAGTGTATGTTATAGAGTGTAGGGTATAGAGTGTAGGGTAGAGAGTGTAGAGTGTAGGGTATAGAGTGTAGGGTATAGAGTGTAGGGTATAGAGTGTAGAGTGTAGGGATTAGAGTGTAGGGTATAGAGTGTAGTGTGTAGAGTGTAGGGTATAGAGTGTAGAGTGTAGGGTATAGAGTGTATGGTATAGAGTGTAGGGTATAGAGTGTAGGGTGTAGAGTGTAGGGTATAGAGTGTAGGGTATAGAGTGTAGGGTATAGAGTGTAGGGAATAGAGTGTAGAGTGTAAGGTATAGAGTGTAGAGTTTAGGGTATAGAGTGTAGGGTATAGAGTGTAGAGTGTAGGGATTAGAGTGTAGGGTATAGAGTGTAGAGTGTAGAGTGTAGGGTATAGAGTGTAGAGTGTAGGGTATAGAGTGTATGGTATAGAGTGTAGGGTATAGAGTGTAGGGTGTAGAGTGTAGGGTATAGAGTGTAGGGTATAGAGTGTAGGGTATAGAGTGTAGGGTATAGAGTGTAGGGAATAGAGTGTAGAGTGTAAGGTATAGAGTGTAGAGTGTAGGGTATAGAGTGTAGGGTATAGACTGTAGGGTATAAAGTGTAGGGTATAGATTGTAGGCTATAGAGTGTAGGGTATAGAGTGTAGGGTATAGAGTGTAGGGTATAGAGTGTAGGGTATAGAGTGTAGAGTGTAGGGTATAGAGTGTAGGGTATAGAGTGTAGGGTATAGAGTGTAGGGCATAGAGTGTAGGGTAAAGAGTGTAGGGTGTAGAGTGTAGGGTATAGAGTGTAGGGTATAGAGTGTACAGTGTAGGGTATAGAGTGTAGGGTATAAAGTGTAGGGTATAGAGTGTAGGGTATAGAGTGTAGGGTATAGAGTGTAGAGTGTAGGGTATAGCGTGTAGAGTGTCGGGTATAGAGTGTAGGGTATAGAGTGTAGGGTATAGAGTGTAGGGTATAGAGTGTAGAGTGGAGGGTATAGAGTGTAGAGTGTAGGGTATAGAGTGTATGGTATAGAGTGTAGGGTATAGAGTGTAGGGTGTAGAGTGTTGGGTATAGAGTGTAGGGTATAGAGTGTAGGGTATAGAGTGTAGGGTATAGAGTGTAGGGTATAGAGTGTAGGGTATAGAGTGTAGGGAATAGAGTGTAGAGTGTAAGGAATAGAGTGTAGAGTGTAGGGTATAGAGTGTAGGGTATAGAGTGTAGAGTGTAGGGATTAGAGTGTAGGGTATAGAGTGTAGGGTATAGAGTGTAGTGTATAGAGTGTAGGGAATAGAGTGTGGAGTGTAAGGTATAGAGTGTAGAGTGTAGGGTATAGACTGTAGGGTATAGAGTGTAGGGTATAGAGTGTAGGGTATAGATTGTAGAGTATAGGCTATAGAGTGTAGGGTATAGAGTGTAGAGTGTAGGGTTTAGAGTGTAGGGTATAGAGTGTAGGGTATAGAGTGTAGAGTGTAGGGTATAGTGTGTAGGGTATAGAGTGCAGGGTGTAGAGTGTAGGGTATAGAGTGTAGGGTATAGAGTGTAGAGTGTAGGGTATAGAGTGTATGCTATAGAGTGTATGGTGTAGAGTGTATGGTATAGAGTGTAGGGTATACAGTGTAGAGTGTATGGTATAGAGTGTAGGGTGTAGAGTGTAGGGTATAGAGTGTATGTTATAGAGTGTAGGGTATAGAGTGTAGGGTAGAGAGTGTAGAGTGTAGGGTATAGAGTGTAGGGTATAGAGTGTAGGGTATAGAGTGTAGAGTGTAGGGATTAGAGTGTAGGGTATAGAGTGTAGTGTGTAGAGTGTAGGGTATAGAGTGTAGAGTGTAGGGTATAGAGTGTATGGTATAGAGTGTAGGGTATAGAGTGTAGGGTGTAGAGTGTAGGGTATAGAGTGTAGGGTATAGAGTGTAGGGTATAGAGTGTAGGGAATAGAGTGTAGAGTGTAAGGTATAGAGTGTAGAGTTTAGGGTATAGAGTGTAGGGTATAGAGTGTAGAGTGTAGGGATTAGAGTGTAGGGTATAGAGTGTAGGGTGTAGAGTGTAGGGTATAGAGTGTAGAGTGTAGGGTATAGAGTGTATGGTATAGAGTGTAGGGTATAGAGTGTAGGGTGTAGAGTGTATGGTATAGAGTGTAGGGTATAGAGTGTAGGGTATAGAGTGTAGGGTATAGAGTGTAGGGTGTAGAGTGTAGGGTATAGAGTGTATGGTATAGAGTGTAGGGTATAGAATGTATGGTATAGAGTGTAGAGTGTAGGATATAGAGTGTAGGGTATAGAGTGTAGAGTGTAGGGTATAGAGTGTAGGGTATATAGTGTAGAGTGTAGGGTATAGAGTGTAGGGTATAGAGTGTAGGGTATAGAGTGTAGGGTATAGAGTGCAGGGTATAGAGTGTAGAGTGTAGGGTATAGAGTGTAGAGTGTAGGGTATAGAGTGTAGGGTATAGAGTGTAGGGTATAGAGTGTAGAGTGTAGGGTATAGAGTGTAGGGTATAGAGTGTAGGGAGCAGAGTGTAGGGTATAGAGTGTAGGGTTCAGAGTGTAGGGTATAGAGTGTAGGGTATAGAGTGTAGGGCATAGAGTGTAGGGTATAGAGTGTAGGGCATAGAGTGTAGGGTATAGAGTGTAGGGTATAGAGTGTAGGGTGTAGAGTGTAGGGTATAGATTTTAGGGTATAGAGTGTAGGGTATAGAGTGTAGAGTGTAGGGCATAGAGTGTAGAGTGTAGGGTATAGAGTGTAGAATATAAAGTGTAGGGTAGAGAGTGTAGGGTAGAGAGTGTAGAGTGTAGAGATTAGAGTGTAGGGTATAGAGTGTAGGGTGTAGAGTGTAGGGCATAGAGTGTAGGGTGTAGAGTGTAGGGTATAGAGTGTAGGGTATAGAGTGTAGGGTATAGAGTGTAGGGAATAGAGTGTTGAGTGTAAGGTACAGAGTGTAGAGTGTAGGGCATAGAGTGTAGAGTGTAGGGTATAGAGTGTAGGGTATAGAGTGCAGGGTATAGAGTGTAGGGTATACAGTGTAGGGTATAGAGTGTAGAGTGTAGGGTATAGAGTGTAGAGTGTAGGGTATAGAGTGTAGGGTATAGAGTGCAGGGTATAGAGTGTAGGGTATACAGTGTAGGGTATAGAGTGTAGAGTGTAGGGTATAGAGTGTAGAGTGTAGGGTATAGAGTTTAGAGTGTAGGGCATAGAGTGTAGATTGTAGGGTATAGAGTGTAGGGTATAGAGTGTAGGGTATAGATTGTAGGGTATAGAGTGTAGAGTGTAGGGTATAGAGTGTAGAGTGTAGGGTATAGAGTGTAGGGTACAGAGTGTAAGGTATAGAGTGTAGGGTAGAGAGTGTAGAGTGTAGGGTATAGAGTGTAGGGTATAGAGTGTAGGGTATAGAGTGTAGAGTGTAGGGATTAGAGTGTAGGGTATAGAGTGTAGGGTGTGGAGTGTAGGGTATAGAGTGTAGAGTGTAGGGTATAGAGTGTATGGTATAGAGAGTAGGGTATAGAGTGTAGGGTGTAGAGTGTAGGGTATAGAGTGTAGGGTATAGAGTGTAGGGTATAGAGTGTAGGGAATAGAGTGTAGAGTGTAAGGTATAGAGTGTAGAGTGTAGGGTATAGAGTGTAAGGTATAGAGTGTAGAGTGTAGGGATTAGAGTGTAGGGTATAGAGTGTAGGGTGTAGAGTGTAGGGTATAGAGTGTAGAGTGTAGGGTATAGAGTGTATGGTATAGAGTGTAGGGTATAGAGTGTAGGGTGTAGAGTGTAGGGTATAGAGTGTAGGGTATAGAGTGTAGGGTATAGAGTGTAGGGTATAGAGTGTAGAGTGTAGGGTATAGAGTGTAGAGTGTAGGGTGTAGAGTATAGAGTGTAGGGTATAGAGTGTAGGGTATAGAGTGTAAGGTGTAGAGTGTAGGGTATAGAGTGTAGGGTATAGAGTGTAGGGTATAGCGTGTAGGGTATAGAGTGTAGAGTGTAGGGTATAGAGTTTAGAGTGTAGGGTATAGAGTGTAGGGTATAGAGTGTAAGGTATAGAGTGTAGGGTGTAGAGTGTAGGGTATAGAGTGTAGGGTATAGAGTGTAGGGTATAGAGTGTACGGTATAGAGTGTAGGGTATAGAGTGTATGGTATAGAGTGTAGGGTATAGAGTGTAGGGTATAGAGTGTATGGTATAGATTGTAGGGTATAGAGTGTAGGGTGTAGCGTGTATGTGATAGAGTGTAGGGTATAGAGTGTAGGGTATAGAGTTTAGAGTGTAGGGTATAGAGAGTAGGGTATAGAGTGTAAGGTATAGAGTGTAGGGTGTAGAGTGTAGGGTATAGAGTGTAGGGCATAGGGTGTAGGGTATAGAGTGTAGGGTATAGAGTGTAGAGTGTAGGGTATAGAGTGTATGGTATAGAGTGTAGGGTATAGAGTGTAGAGTGTAGGGTATAGAGTGTAGGGTATTGAGTGTAGGGTATAGAGTGTAGGGTATAGAGTGTAGGGTATAGAGTGTAGAGTGTAGGGTATAGAGTGTAGAGTGTAGGGTATAGAGTGTAGGGTATATAGTGTAGAGTGTAGGGTATAGAGTGTAGGGTATAGAGTGTAGGGTATAGAGTGTAGGGTATAGAGTGCAGGGTATAGAGTGTAGAGTGTAGGGTATAGAGTGTAGAGTGTAGGGTATAGAGTGTAGGGTATAGAGTGTAGGGTATAGAGTGTAGAGTGTAGGGTATAGAGTGTAGGGTATAGAGTGTAGGGAGCAGAGTGTAGGGTATAGAGTGTAGGGTTCAGAGTGTAGGGTATAGAGTGTAGGGTATAGAGTGTAGGGCATAGAGTGTAGGGTATAGAGTGTAGGGCATAGAGTGTAGGGTATAGAGTGTAGGGTATAGAGTGTAGGGTGTAGAGTGTAGGGTATAGATTTTAGGGTATAGAGTGTAGGGTATAGAGTGTAGAGTGTAGGGCATAGAGTGTAGAGTGTAGGGTATAGAGTGTAGAATATAAAGTGTAGGGTAGAGAGTGTAGGGTAGAGAGTGTAGAGTGTAGGGATTAGAGTGTAGGGTATAGAGTGTAGGGTGTAGAGTGTAGGGCATAGAGTGTAGGGTGTAGAGTGTAGGGTATAGAGTGTAGGGTATAGAGTGTAGGGTATAGAGTGTAGGGAATAGAGTGTTGAGTGTAAGGTACAGAGTGTAGAGTGTAGGGCATAGAGTGTAGAGTGTAGGGTATAGAGTGTAGGGTATAGAGTGCAGGGTATAGAGTGTAGGGTATACAGTGTAGGGTATAGAGTGTAGAGTGTAGGGTATAGAGTGTAGAGTGTAGGGTATAGAGTGTAGGGTATAGAGTGCAGGGTATAGAGTGTAGGGTATACAGTGTAGGGTATAGAGTGTAGAGTGTAGGGTATAGAGTGTAGAGTGTAGGGTATAGAGTTTAGAGTGTAGGGCATAGAGTGTAGATTGTAGGGTATAGAGTGTAGGGTATAGAGTGTAGGGTATAGATTGTAGGGTATAGAGTGTAGAGTGTAGGGTATAGAGTGTAGAGTGTAGGGTATAGAGTGTAGGGTACAGAGTGTAAGGTATAGAGTGTAGGGTAGAGAGTGTAGAGTGTAGGGTATAGAGTGTAGGGTATAGAGTGTAGGGTATAGAGTGTAGAGTGTAGGGATTAGAGTGTAGGGTATAGAGTGTAGGGTGTGGAGTGTAGGGTATAGAGTGTAGAGTGTAGGGTATAGAGTGTATGGTATAGAGAGTAGGGTATAGAGTGTAGGGTGTAGAGTGTAGGGTATAGAGTGTAGGGTATAGAGTGTAGGGTATAGAGTGTAGGGAATAGAGTGTAGAGTGTAAGGTATAGAGTGTAGAGTGTAGGGTATAGAGTGTAAGGTATAGAGTGTAGAGTGTAGGGATTAGAGTGTAGGGTATAGAGTGTAGGGTGTAGAGTGTAGGGTATAGAGTGTAGAGTGTAGGGTATAGAGTGTATGGTATAGAGTGTAGGGTATAGAGTGTAGGGTGTAGAGTGTAGGGTATAGAGTGTAGGGTATAGAGTGTAGGGTATAGAGTGTAGGGTATAGAGTGTAGGGAATAGAGTGTGGAGTGTAAGGTATAGAGTGTAGAGTGTAGGGTATAGAGTGTAGGGTATAGACTGTAGGGTATAGAGTGTAGGGTATAGAGTGTAGGGTATAGATTGTAGCGTGTAGGCTATAGAGTGTAGGGTATACAGTGTAGAGTGTAGGGTATAGAGTGTAGGTTATAGAGTGTAGGGTATAGAGTGTAGGGTATAGAGTGTAGAGTGTAGAGTATAGTGTGTAGGGTATAGAGTGCAGGGTGTAGAGTGTAGGGTATAGAGTGTAGGGTATAGAGTGTAGAGTGTAGGGTATAGAGTGTATGCTATAGAGTGTATGGTGTAGAGTGTATGGTATAGAGTGTAGGGTATAGAGTGTTGAGTGTATGGTATAGAGTGTAGAGTGTAGAGTGTAGGGTATAGAGTGTATGTTATAGAGTGTAGGGTATAGAGTGTAGGGTAGAGAGTGTAGAGTGTAGGGTATAGAGTGTAGGGTATAGAGTGTAGGGTATAGAGTGTAGAGTGTAGGGATTAGAGTGTAGGGTATAGAGTGTAGTGTGTAGAGTGTAGGGTATAGAGTGTAGAGTGTAGGGTATAGAGTGTATGGTATAGAGTGTAGGGTATAGAGTGTAGGGTGTAGAGTGTAGGGTATAGAGTGTAGGGTATAGAGTGTAGGGTATAGAGTGTAAGGTATAGAGTGTAGGGAATAGAGTGTAGAGTGTAAAGTATAGAGTGTAGAGTGTAGGGTATAGAGTGTAGGGTATAGACTGTAGGGTATAGAGTGTAGGGTATAGATTGTAGGCTATAGAGTGTAGGGTATAGAGTGTAGGGTATAGAGTGTAGGGTATAGAGTGTAGGGTATAGAGTGTAGGGTATAGAGTGTAGAGTGTAGGGTATAGTGTGTAGGGTATAGAGTGCAGGGTGTAGAGTGTAGGGTATAGAGTGTAGGGTATAGAATGTAGAGTGTAGGGTATAGAGTGTATGCTATAGAGTGTATGGTGTAGAGTGTATGGTATAGAGTGTAGGGTATAGAGTGTAGAGTGTAGGGTATAGAGTGTAGGGTATAGAGTGTAGGGTATAGAGTGTATGTTATAGAGTGTAGGGTATAGAGTGTAGAGTGTAGGGTATAGAATGTAGAGTGTAGGGTATAGAGTGTAGGGTATAGAGTGTAGGGTATAGAGTGTAGGGTGTAGAGTGTAGGGTATAGAGTGTAGGGTATAGAGTGTAGAGTGCAGGGTATAGAGTTTAGAGTGTAGGGTATAGAGTGTAGGGTATAGAGTGTAAGGTATAGAGTGTAGGGTGTAGAGTGTAGGGTATAGAGTGTAGGGTATAGAGTGTAGGGTATAGAGTGTACGGTATAGAGTGTAGGGTACAGAGTGTATAGTATAGAGTGTAGGGTATAGAGTGTAGGGTATAGAGTGTATGGTATAGAGTGTAGGGTATAGAGTGTATGTTATAGAGTGTAGGGTATAGAGTGTAGAGTGTAGGGTATAGAGTGTAGAGTGTAGAGTGTAGGGTATAGAGTGTAGAGTGTAGGGTATAGAGTGTAGAGTGTAGGGTATAGAGTTTAGAGTGTAGGGTATAGAGTGTAGGGTATAGAGTGTAAGGTGTAGAGTGTAGGGTATAGAGTGTAGGGTATAGAGTGTAGGGTATAGAGTGTAGGGTATAGAGTGTAGGGTATAGAGTGTAGAGTGTAGGGTATAGAGTTTAGAGTGTAGGGTATAGAGTGTAGGGTATAGAGTGTAAGGTATAGAGTGTAGGGTGTAGAGTGTAGGGTATAGAGTGTAGGGTATAGAGTGTAGGGTATAGAGTGTACGGTATAGAGTGTAGGGTATAGAGTGTATGGTATAGAGTGTAGGGTATAGAGTGTAGGGTATAGAGTGTATGGTATAGATTGTAGGGTATAGAGTGTAGGGTGTAGCGTGTATGTTATAGAGTGTAGGGTATAGAGTGTAGGGTATAGAGTTTAGAGTGTAGGGTATAGAGAGTAGGGTATAGAGTGTAAGGTATAGAGTGTAGGGTGTAGAGTGTAGGGTATAGAGTGTAGGGCATAGGGTGTAGGGTATAGAGTGTAGGGTATAGAGTGTAGAGTGTAGGGTATAGAGTGTAGGGTATAGAGTGTAGGGTATAGAGTGTAGAGTGTAGGGTATAGAGTGTAGGGTATTGAGTGTAGGGTATAGAGTGTAGGGTATAGAGTGTAGAGTGTAGGGTATAGAGTGTAGAGTGTAGGGTATAGAGTGTAGGGTATATAGTGTAGAGTGTAGGGTATAGAGTGTAGGGTATAGAGTGTAGGGTATAGAGTGTAGGGTATAGAGTGTAGGGTATAGAGTGTAGGGTATAGAGTGTAGAGTGTAGGGTATAGAGTGTAGCGTATAGAGTGTAGGGAGTAGAGTGTAGGGTATAGAGTGTAGGGTTCAGAGTGTAGGGTATAGAGTGTAGGGTATAGAGTGTATGGTATAGAGTGTAGGGTATAGAGTGTAGGGTATAGAGTGTAGGGTATAGAGTGTAGGGTATAGAGTGTAGAGTGTAGGGTATAGAGTGTAGGGTATAGAGTGTAGGGTAGAGAGTGTAGAGTGTAGGGTATAGAGTGTAGGGTATAGAGTGTAGGGTATAGAGTGTAGGGTGTAGAGTGTAGGGTATAGAGTGTAGGGTATAGAGTGTAGGGTATAGAGTGTAGGGAATAGAGTGTAGAGTGTAAGGTATAGAGTGTAGGGTATAGAGTGTACGGTATAGAGTGTAGGGTATAGAGTGTATGGTATAGAGTGTAGGGTATAGAGTGTAGAGTGTAGGGAATAGAGTGTAGGGATTAGAGTGTAGGGTATAGAGTGTAGGGTGTAGAGTGTAGGGTATAGAGTGTAGAGTGTAGGGTATAGAGTGTATGGTATAGAGTGTAGGGTATAGAGTGTAGGGTGTAGAGTGTAGGGTATAGAGTGTAGGGTATAGAGTGTAGGGTATAGAGTGTAGGGTATAGAGTGTAGGGAATAGAGTGTAGAGTGTAAGGTATAGAGTGTAGAGTGTAGGGTATAGAGTGTAGGGTATAGAGTGTAGAGTGTTGGGATTAGAGTGTAGGGTATAGAGTGTAGGGTGTAGAGTGTAGGGTATAGAGTGTAGAGTGTAGGGTATAGAGTATATGGTATAGAGTGTAGGGTATAGAGTGTAGGGTGTAGAGTATAGGGTATAGAGTGTAGGGTATAGAGTGTAGGGTATAGAGTGTAGGGAATAGAGTGTAGAGTGTAAGGTTTAGAGTGTAGAGTGTAGGGTATAGAGTGTAGGGTATAGACTGTAGGGTATAGAGTGTAGGGTATAGAGTGTAGGGTATAGATTGTAGAGTGTAGGCTATAGAGTGTAGGGTATAGAGTGTAGAGTGTAGGGTATAGAGTGTAGGGTATAGTGTGTAGGGTATAGAGTGTAGAGTGTAGGGTATAGTGTGTAGGATAGAGTGTAGGGTATAGAGTGTAGGGTATAGAGTGTATGGTATAGAGTGTAGGGTATAGAGTGTAGGGTATAGAGTGTAGGGTATAGAGTGTAGGGTATAGAGTGTAGAGTGTAGGGTATAGAGTGTTGAGTGTAGGGTATAGAATGTAGGGTATAGAGTGTAGGGTAGAGAGTGTAGAGTGTAGGGTATAGAGTGTAGGGTATAGAGTGTAGGGTATAGAGTGTAGAGTGTAGGGATTAGAGTGTAGGGTATAGAGTGTAGGGTGTAGAGTGTAGGGTATAGAGTGTAGAGTGTAGGGTATAGAGTGTATGGTATAGAGTGTAGGGTATAGAGTGTAGGGTGTAGAGTGTAGGGTATAGAGTGTAGGGTATAGAGTGTAGGGTATAGAGTGTAGGGTATAGAGTGTAGGGAATAGAGTGTAGAGTGTAAGGTATAGAGTGTAGACTGTAGGGTATAGAGTGTAGGGTATAGAGTGTAGAGTGTTGGGATTAGAGTGTAGGGTATAGAGTGTAAGGTGTAGAGTGTAGGGTATAGAGTGTAGAGTGTAGTGTATAGAGTATATGGTATAGAGTGTAGGGTATAGAGTGTAGGGTGTAGAGTGTAGGGTATAGAGTGTAGGGTATAGAGTGTAGTGCATAAAGTGTAGAGTGTAGGGTATAGAGTGTAGGGTATAGAGTGTAGGGTATAGAGTGTAGAGTGTAGGGTATAGAGTGTAGGGTATAGAGTGTAGGGTATACAGTGTAGGGTATAGAGTGTAGGGTATAGAGTGTAGGGTATAGAGTGTAGGGTATAGAGTGTAGGGTATAGAGTGTAGAGTGTAGGGTATAGAGTTTAGAGTGTAGGGTATAGAGTGTAGGGTATAGAGTGTAAGGTATAGAGTGTAGGGTGTAGAGTGTAGGGTATAGAGTGTAGGGTATAGAGTGTAGGGTATAGAGTGTACGGTATAGAGTGTAGGGTATAGAGTGTATGGTATAGAGTGTAGGGTATAGAGTGTAGGGTATAGAGTGTGAGGTATAGAGTGTATGGTATAGATTGTAGGGTATAGAGTGTAGGGTATAGAGTGTAGGGTATAGAGTGTAGAGTGTAGGGTATAGAGTGTAGAGTGTAGGGTATAGATTGTATGGTATAGAGTGTAGGGTATAGAATGTAAGGTGTAGAGTGTTGGGTATAGAGTGTAGGGTATAGAGTGTAGGGTATAGAGTGTAGGGTATAGAGTGTAGGGTATAGAGTGTAGGGAATAGAGTGTAGAGTGTAAGGTATAGAGTGTAGAGTGTAGGGTATAGACTGTAGGGTATAGAGTGTAGAGTGTAGGGATTAGAGTGTAGGGTATAGAGTGTAGGGTATAGAGTGTAGGGTATAGAGTGTAAAGTGTAGGGTATAGAGTGTAGAGTGTAGGGTATAGAGTGTAGGGTATAGAGTGTAGGGTAGAGTGTGTAGAGTGTAGGGTATAGAGTGTAGGGTATAGAGTGTAGGGTATAGAGTGTAGAGTGTAGGGATTAGAGTGTAGGGTATAGAGTGTAGGGTGTCGAGTGTAGGGTATAGAGTGTAGAGTGTAGGGTATAGAGTGTATGGTATAGAGTGTAGGGTATAGAGTGTAGGGTGTAGAGTGTAGGGTATAGAGTGTAGGGTATAGAGTGTAGGGTATAGAGTGTAGGGAATAGAGTGTAGAGTGTAAGGTATAGAGTGTAGGGTATAGAGTGTAGGGTATAGAGTGTAGAGTGAAGGGATTAGAGTGTAGGGTATAGAGTGTAGGGTGTAGAGTGTAGGGTATAGAGTGTAGAGTGTAGGGTATAGAGTGTATGGTACAGAGTGTAGGGTATAGAGTGTAGGGTGTAGAGTGTAGGGTATAGAGTGTAGGGTATAGAGTGTAGGGTATAGAGTGTAGGGTATAGAGTGTAGGGAATAGAGTGTAGAGTGTAAGGTATAGAGTGTAGAGTGTAGGGTATAGAGTGTAGGGTATAGACTGTAGGGTATAGAGTGTAGGGTATAGAGTGTAGGGTATAGATTGTAGAGTGTAGGCTATAGAGTGTAGGGTATAGAGTGTAGAGTGTAGGGTATAGAGTGTAGGGTATAGAGTGTAGGGTAGAGAGTGTAGGGTATAGAGTGTAGAGTGTAGGGTATAGTGTGTAGGGTATAGAGTGCAGGGTGTAGAGTGTAGGGTATAGAGTGTAGGGTATAGAGTGTAGAGTGTAGGGTATAGAGTGTATGCTATAGAGTGTATGGTGTAGAGTGTATGGTATAGAGTGTAGGGTATAGATTGTAGAGTGCATGGTATAGAGTGTAGGGTATAGAGTGTATGTTATAGAGTGTAGGGTATAGAGTGTAGGGTAGAGATTGTAGAGTGTAGGGTATAGAGTGTAGGGTATAGAGTGTAGAGTGTCGGGATTAGAGTGTAGGGTATAGAGTGTAGGATGTAGAGTGTAGGGTATAGAGTGTAGAGTGTAGGGTATAGAGTGTATAGTATAGAGTGTAGGGTATAGAGTGTAGGGTGTAGAGTGTAGGGTATAGAGTGTAGGGTATAGAGTGTAGGGTATAGAGTGTAGGGTATAGAGTGTAGGGTGTAGAGTGTAGGGTATAGAGTGTATGGTATAGAGTGTAGGGTATAGAATGTATGGTATAGAGTGTAGAGTGTAGGATATAGAGTGTAGGGTATAGAGTGTAGAGTGTAGGGTATAGAGTGTAGAGTATAGAGTGTAGGGTATAGAGTGTAGAGTGTAGGGATTAGAGTGTAGGGTATAGAGTGTAGGGTATAGAGTGTAGAGTGTAGGGTAGAGAGTGTAGGATATAGAGTGTAGAGTGTAGGGTATAGAGTGTAGGGTATAGAGTGTAGGGTATAGAGTGTAGGGTATAGAGTGTAGAGTGTAGGGTATAGAGTGTAGGGTATAGAGTGTAGGGTATAGAGTGTAGGGTATAGAGTGTAGGGTGTAGAGTGTAGGGTATAGAGTGTAGGGTATAGAGTGTAGGGTATAGAGTGTAGGGTGTAGAGTGTATGGTATAGAGTGCAGGGTATAGAATGTATGGTATAGAGTGTAGAGTGTAGGATATAGAGTGTAGGGTATAGAGTGTAGAGTGTAGGGATTAGAGTGTAGGGTATAGAGTGTAGGGTATAAAGTGTAGAGTGTAGGGTAGAGAGTGTAGGATATAGAGTGTAGAGTGTAGGGTATAGAGTGTAGGGTATAGAGTGTAGGGTATAGAGTGTAGGGTTTAGAGTGTAGAGTGTAGGGTATAGAGTGTAGGGTATAGAGTGTATGGTATAGAGTGTAGGGTATAGAGTGTAGGGTGTAGAGTGTAGGGTATAGAGTGTAGGGTATAGAGTGTAGGGTATAGAGTGTAGGGTATAGAGTGTAGGGTGTAGAGTGTAGGGTATAGAGTGTATGGTATAGAGTGTAGGGTATAGAATGTATGGTATAGAGTGTAGAGTGTAGGATATAGAGTGTAGGGTATAGAGTGTAGAGCGTAGGGTATAGAGTGTAGGGTATAGAGTGTAGGGTATAGAGTGTAGAGTGTAGGGATTAGAGTGTAGGGTATAGAGTGTAGGGTATAGAGTGTAGAGTGTAGGGTAGATAGTGTAGGATATAGAGTGTAGAGTGTAGGGTATAGAGTGTAGGGTATAGAGTGTAGGGTATAGAGTGTAGGGTATAGAGTGTAGAGTGTAGGGCATAGAGTGTAGGGTATAGAGTGTAGGGTATAGAGTGTAGAGTGTAGGGTATAGAGTGTAGGGTATAGAGTGTAGGGTATAGAGTGTAGGGCATAGAGTGTAGGGTAAAGAGTGTAGGGTGTAGAGTGTAGGGTATAGAGTGTAGGGTATAGAGTGTAGAGTGTAGGGTATAGAGTGTAGGGTATAAAGTGTAGGGTATAGAGTGTAGGGTATAGAGTGTAGGGTATAGAGTGTAGAGTGTAGGGTATAGCGTGTAGAGTGTCGGGTATAGAGTGTAGGGTATAGAGTGTAGGGTATAGAGTGTAGGGTATAGAGTGTAGAGTGGAGGGTATAGAGTGTAGAGTGTAGGGTATAGAGTGTATGGTATAGAGTGTAGGGTATAGAGTGTAGGGTGTAGAGTGTTGGGTATAGAGTGTAGGGTATAGAGTGTAGGGTATAGAGTGTAGGGTATAGAGTGTAGGGAATAGAGTGTAGAGTGTAAGGTATAGAGTGTAGAGTGTAGGGTATAGAGTGTAGGGTATAGAGTGTAGAGTGTAGGGATTAGAGTGTAGGGTATAGAGTGTAGGGTATAGAGTGTAGTGTATAGAGTGTAGGGAATAGAGTGTGGAGTGTAAGGTATAGAGTGTAGAGTGTAGGGTATAGACTGTAGGGTATAGAGTGTAGGGTATAGAGTGTAGGGTATAGATTGTAGAGTATAGGCTATAGAGTGTAGGGTATAGAGTGTAGAGTGTAGGGTATAGAGTGTAGGGTATAGAGTGTAGGGTATAGAGTGTAGAGTGTAGGGTATAGTGTGTAGGGTATAGAGTGCAGGGTGTAGAGTGTAGGGTATAGAGTGTAGGGTATAGAGTGTAGAGTGTAGGGTATAGAGTGTATGCTATAGAGTGTATGGTGTAGAGTGTATGGTATAGAGTGTAGGGTATACAGTGTAGAGTGTATGGTATAGAGTGTAGGGTGTAGAGTGTAGGGTATAGAGTGTATGTTATAGAGTGTAGGGTATAGAGTGTAGGGTAGAGAGTGTAGAGTGTAGGGTATAGAGTGTAGGGTATAGAGTGTAGGGTATAGAGTGTAGAGTGTAGGGATTAGAGTGTAGGGTATAGAGTGTAGTGTGTAGAGTGTAGGGTATAGAGTGTAGAGTGTAGGGTATAGAGTGTATGGTATAGAGTGTAGGGTATAGAGTGTAGGGTGTAGAGTGTAGGGTATAGAGTGTAGGGTATAGAGTGTAGGGTATAGAGTGTAGGGAATAGAGTGTAGAGTGTAAGGTATAGAGTGTAGAGTTTAGGGTATAGAGTGTAGGGTATAGAGTGTAGAGTGTAGGGATTAGAGTGTAGGGTATAGAGTGTAGAGTGTAGAGTGTAGGGTATAGAGTGTAGAGTGTAGGGTATAGAGTGTATGGTATAGAGTGTAGGGTATAGAGTGTAGGGTGTAGAGTGTAGGGTATAGAGTGTAGGGTATAGAGTGTAGGGTATAGAGTGTAGGGTATAGAGTGTAGGGAATAGAGTGTAGAGTGTAAGGTATAGAGTGTAGAGTGTAGGGTATAGAGTGTAGGGTATAGACTGTAGGGTATAAAGTGTAGGGTATAGATTGTAGGCTATAGAGTGTAGGGTATAGAGTGTAGGGTATAGAGTGTAGGGTATAGAGTGTAGGGTATAGAGTGTAGAGTGTAGGGTATAGAGTGTAGGGTATAGAGTGTAGGGTATAGAGTGTAGGGCATAGAGTGTAGGGTAAAGAGTGTAGGGTGTAGAGTGTAGGGTATAGAGTGTAGGGTATAGAGTGTAGAGTGTAGGGTATAGAGTGTAGGGTATAAAGTGTAGGGTATAGAGTGTAGGGTATAGAGTGTAGGGTATAGAGTGTAGAGTGTAGGGTATAGCGTGTAGAGTGTCGGGTATAGAGTGTAGGGTATAGAGTGTAGGGTATAGAGTGTAGGGTATAGAGTGTAGAGTGGAGGGTATAGAGTGTAGAGTGTAGGGTATAGAGTGTATGGTATAGAGTGTAGGGTATAGAGTGTAGGGTGTAGAGTGTTGGGTATAGAGTGTAGGGTATAGAGTGTAGGGTATAGAGTGTAGGGTATAGAGTGTAGGGTATAGAGTGTAGGGTATAGAGTGTAGGGAATAGAGTGTAGAGTGTAAGGAATAGAGTGTAGAGTGTAGGGTATAGAGTGTAGGGTATAGAGTGTAGAGTGTAGGGATTAGAGTGTAGGGTATAGAGTGTAGGGTATAGAGTGTAGTGTATAGAGTGTAGGGAATAGAGTGTGGAGTGTAAGGTATAGAGTGTAGAGTGTAGGGTATAGACTGTAGGGTATAGAGTGTAGGGTATAGAGTGTAGGGTATAGATTGTAGAGTATAGGCTATAGAGTGTAGGGTATAGAGTGTAGAGTGTAGGGTTTAGAGTGTAGGGTATAGAGTGTAGGGTATAGAGTGTAGAGTGTAGGGTATAGTGTGTAGGGTATAGAGTGCAGGGTGTAGAGTGTAGGGTATAGAGTGTAGGGTATAGAGTGTAGAGTGTAGGGTATAGAGTGTATGCTATAGAGTGTATGGTGTAGAGTGTATGGTATAGAGTGTAGGGTATACAGTGTAGAGTGTATGGTATAGAGTGTAGGGTGTAGAGTGTAGGGTATAGAGTGTATGTTATAGAGTGTAGGGTATAGAGTGTAGGGTAGAGAGTGTAGAGTGTAGGGTATAGAGTGTAGGGTATAGAGTGTAGGGTATAGAGTGTAGAGTGTAGGGATTAGAGTGTAGGGTATAGAGTGTAGTGTGTAGAGTGTAGGGTATAGAGTGTAGAGTGTAGGGTATAGAGTGTATGGTATAGAGTGTAGGGTATAGAGTGTAGGGTGTAGAGTGTAGGGTATAGAGTGTAGGGTATAGAGTGTAGGGTATAGAGTGTAGGGAATAGAGTGTAGAGTGTAAGGTATAGAGTGTAGAGTTTAGGGTATAGAGTGTAGGGTATAGAGTGTAGAGTGTAGGGATTAGAGTGTAGGGTATAGAGTGTAGGGTGTAGAGTGTAGGGTATAGAGTGTAGAGTGTAGGGTATAGAGTGTATGGTATAGAGTGTAGGGTATAGAGTGTAGGGTGTAGAGTGTATGGTATAGAGTGTAGGGTATAGAGTGTAGGGTATAGAGTGTAGGGTATAGAGTGTAGGGTGTAGAGTGTAGGGTATAGAGTGTATGGTATAGAGTGTAGGGTATAGAATGTATGGTATAGAGTGTAGAGTGTAGGATATAGAGTGTAGGGTATAGAGTGTAGAGCGTAGGGTATAGAGTGTAGGGTATAGAGTGTAGGGTATAGAGTGTAGAGTGTAGGGATTAGAGTGTAGGGTATAGAGTGTAGGGTATAGAGTGTAGAGTGTAGGGTAGATAGTGTAGGATATAGAGTGTAGAGTGTAGGGTATAGAGTGTAGGGTATAGAGTGTAGGGTATAGAGTGTAGGGTATAGAGTGTAGAGTGTAGGGCATAGAGTGTAGGGTATAGAGTGTAGGGTATAGAGTGTAGAGTGTAGGGTATAGAGTGTAGGGTATAGAGTGTAGGGTATAGAGTGTAGGGCATAGAGTGTAGGGTAAAGAGTGTAGGGTGTAGAGTGTAGGGTATAGAGTGTAGGGTATAGAGTGTAGAGTGTAGGGTATAGAGTGTAGGGTATAAAGTGTAGGGTATAGAGTGTAGGGTATAGAGTGTAGGGTATAGAGTGTAGAGTGTAGGGTATAGCGTGTAGAGTGTCGGGTATAGAGTGTAGGGTATAGAGTGTAGGGTATAGAGTGTAGGGTATAGAGTGTAGAGTGGAGGGTATAGAGTGTAGAGTGTAGGGTATAGAGTGTATGGTATAGAGTGTAGGGTATAGAGTGTAGGGTGTAGAGTGTTGGGTATAGAGTGTAGGGTATAGAGTGTAGGGTATAGAGTGTAGGGTATAGAGTGTAGGGAATAGAGTGTAGAGTGTAAGGTATAGAGTGTAGAGTGTAGGGTATAGAGTGTAGGGTATAGAGTGTAGAGTGTAGGGATTAGAGTGTAGGGTATAGAGTGTAGGGTATAGAGTGTAGTGTATAGAGTGTAGGGAATAGAGTGTGGAGTGTAAGGTATAGAGTGTAGAGTGTAGGGTATAGACTGTAGGGTATAGAGTGTAGGGTATAGAGTGTAGGGTATAGATTGTAGAGTATAGGCTATAGAGTGTAGGGTATAGAGTGTAGAGTGTAGGGTATAGAGTGTAGGGTATAGAGTGTAGGGTATAGAGTGTAGAGTGTAGGGTATAGTGTGTAGGGTATAGAGTGCAGGGTGTAGAGTGTAGGGTATAGAGTGTAGGGTATAGAGTGTAGAGTGTAGGGTATAGAGTGTATGCTATAGAGTGTATGGTGTAGAGTGTATGGTATAGAGTGTAGGGTATACAGTGTAGAGTGTATGGTATAGAGTGTAGGGTGTAGAGTGTAGGGTATAGAGTGTATGTTATAGAGTGTAGGGTATAGAGTGTAGGGTAGAGAGTGTAGAGTGTAGGGTATAGAGTGTAGGGTATAGAGTGTAGGGTATAGAGTGTAGAGTGTAGGGATTAGAGTGTAGGGTATAGAGTGTAGTGTGTAGAGTGTAGGGTATAGAGTGTAGAGTGTAGGGTATAGAGTGTATGGTATAGAGTGTAGGGTATAGAGTGTAGGGTGTAGAGTGTAGGGTATAGAGTGTAGGGTATAGAGTGTAGGGTATAGAGTGTAGGGAATAGAGTGTAGAGTGTAAGGTATAGAGTGTAGAGTTTAGGGTATAGAGTGTAGGGTATAGAGTGTAGAGTGTAGGGATTAGAGTGTAGGGTATAGAGTGTAGAGTGTAGAGTGTAGGGTATAGGGTGTAGAGTGTAGGGTATAGAGTGTATGGTATAGAGTGTAGGGTATAGAGTGTAGGGTGTAGAGTGTAGGGTATAGAGTGTAGGGTATAGAGTGTAGGGTATAGAGTGTAGGGTATAGAGTGTAGGGAATATAGTGTAGAGTGTAAGGTATAGAGTGTAGAGTGTAGGGTATAGAGTGTAGGGTATAGACTGTAGGGTATAAAGTGTAGGGTATAGATTGTAGGCTATAGAGTGTAGGGTATAGAGTGTAGGGTATAGAGTGTAGGGTATAGAGTGTAGGGTATAGAGTGTAGGGTATAGAGTGTAGAGTCTAGGGTATAGTGTGTAGGGTATAGAGTGCAGGGTGTAGAGTGTAGGGTATAGAGTGTAGGGTATAGAGTGTAGAGTGTAGGGTATAGAGTGTATGCTATAGAGTGTATGGTGTAGAGTGTATGGTATAGAGTGTAGGGTATAGAGTGTAGAGTGTAGGGTATAGAGTGTATGTTATAGAGTGTAGGGTATAGAGTGTAGAGTGTAGGGTATAGAGTTTAGAGTGTAGGGTATAGAGTGTAGGGTATAGAGTGTAAGGTATAGAGTGTAGGGTGTAGAGTGTAGGGTATAGATTGTAGGGTATAGAGTGTAGGGTATAGAGTGTAGGGCATAGAGTGTAGGGTAAAGAGTGTAGGGTGTAGAGTGTAGGGTATAGAGTGTAGGGTATAGAGTGTAGAGTGTAGGGTATAGAGTGTAGGGTATAAAGTGTAGGGTATAGAGTGTAGGGTATAGAGTGTAGGGTATAGAGTGTAGAGTGTAGGGTATAGCGTGTAGAGTGTCGGGTATAGAGTGTAGGGTATAGAGTGTAGGGTATAGAGTGTAGGGTATAGAGTGTAGAGTGGAGGGTATAGAGTGTAGAGTGTAGGGTATAGAGTGTATGGTATAGAGTGTAGGGTATAGAGTGTAGGGTGTAGAGTGTTGGGTATAGAGTGTAGGGTATAGAGTGTAGGGTATAGAGTGTAGGGTATAGAGTGTAGGGTATAGAGTGTAGGGTATAGAGTGTAGGGAATAGAGTGTAGAGTGTAAGGAATAGAGTGTAGAGTGTAGGGTATAGAGTGTAGGGTATAGAGTGTAGAGTGTAGGGATTAGAGTGTAGGGTATAGAGTGTAGGGTATAGAGTGTAGTGTATAGAGTGTAGGGAATAGAGTGTGGAGTGTAAGGTATAGAGTGTAGAGTGTAGGGTATAGACTGTAGGGTATAGAGTGTAGGGTATAGAGTGTAGGGTATAGATTGTAGAGTATAGGCTATAGAGTGTAGGGTATAGAGTGTAGAGTGTAGGGTTTAGAGTGTAGGGTATAGAGTGTAGGGTATAGAGTGTAGAGTGTAGGGTATAGTGTGTAGGGTATAGAGTGCAGGGTGTAGAGTGTAGGGTATAGAGTGTAGGGTATAGAGTGTAGAGTGTAGGGTATAGAGTGTATGCTATAGAGTGTATGGTGTAGAGTGTATGGTATAGAGTGTAGGGTATACAGTGTAGAGTGTATGGTATAGAGTGTAGGGTGTAGAGTGTAGGGTATAGAGTGTATGTTATAGAGTGTAGGGTATAGAGTGTAGGGTAGAGAGTGTAGAGTGTAGGGTATAGAGTGTAGGGTATAGAGTGTAGGGTATAGAGTGTAGAGTGTAGGGATTAGAGTGTAGGGTATAGAGTGTAGTGTGTAGAGTGTAGGGTATAGAGTGTAGAGTGTAGGGTATAGAGTGTATGGTATAGAGTGTAGGGTATAGAGTGTAGGGTGTAGAGTGTAGGGTATAGAGTGTAGGGTATAGAGTGTAGGGTATAGAGTGTAGGGAATAGAGTGTAGAGTGTAAGGTATAGAGTGTAGAGTTTAGGGTATAGAGTGTAGGGTATAGAGTGTAGAGTGTAGGGATTAGAGTGTAGGGTATAGAGTGTAGAGTGTAGAGTGTAGGGTATAGGGTGTAGAGTGTAGGGTATAGAGTGTATGGTATAGAGTGTAGGGTATAGAGTGTAGGGTGTAGAGTGTAGGGTATAGAGTGTAGGGTATAGAGTGTAGGGTATAGAGTGTAGGGTATAGAGTGTAGGGAATATAGTGTAGAGTGTAAGGTATAGAGTGTAGAGTGTAGGGTATAGAGTGTAGGGTATAGACTGTAGGGTATAAAGTGTAGGGTATAGATTGTAGGCTATAGAGTGTAGGGTATAGAGTGTAGGGTATAGAGTGTAGGGTATAGAGTGTAGGGTATAGAGTGTAGGGTATAGAGTGTAGAGTCTAGGGTATAGTGTGTAGGGTATAGAGTGCAGGGTGTAGAGTGTAGGGTATAGAGTGTAGGGTATAGAGTGTAGAGTGTAGGGTATAGAGTGTATGCTATAGAGTGTATGGTGTAGAGTGTATGGTATAGAGTGTAGGGTATAGAGTGTAGAGTGTAGGGTATAGAGTGTATGTTATAGAGTGTAGGGTATAGAGTGTAGAGTGTAGGGTATAGAGTTTAGAGTGTAGGGTATAGAGTGTAGGGTATAGAGTGTAAGGTATAGAGTGTAGGGTGTAGAGTGTAGGGTATAGATTGTAGGGTATAGAGTGTAGGGTATAGAGTGTACGGTATAGAGTGTAGGGTATGGAGTGTATGGTATAGAGTGTAGGGTATAGAGTGTAGGGTATAAAGTGTAGAGTGTAGGGTATAGAGTGTAGAGTGTAGGGTATAGAGTGTATGGTATAGAGTGTAGGGTATAGAGTGTAGGGTGTAGAGTGTAGAGTGTAGGGTAGATAGTGTAGGATATAGAGTGTAGAGTGTAGGGTATAGAGTGTAGGGTATAGAGTGTAGGGTATAGAGTGTAGGGTATAGAGTGTAGAGTGTAGGGCATAGAGTGTAGGGTATAGAGTGTAGGGTATAGAGTGTAGAGTGTAGGGTAGATAGTGTAGGATATAGAGTGTAGAGTGTAGGGTATAGAGTGTAGGGTATAGAGTGTAGGGTATAGAGTGTAGGGTATAGAGTGTAGAGTGTAGGGCATAGAGTGTAGGGTATAGAGTGTAAGGTATAGAGTGTAGAGTGTAGGGTATAGAGTGTAGGGTATAGAGTGTAGGGTATAGAGTGTAGGGCATAGAGTGTAGGGTAAAGAGTGTAGGGTGTAGAGTGTAGGGTATAGAGTGTAGGGTATAGAGTGTAGAGTGTAGGGTATAGAGTGTAGGGTATAAAGTGTAGGGTATAGAGTGTAGGGTATAGAGTGTAGGGTATAGAGTGTAGAGTGTAGGGTATAGCGTGTAGAGTGTCGGGTATAGAGTGTAGGGTATAGAGTGTAGGGTATAGAGTGTAGGGTATAGAGTGTAGAGTGGAGGGTATAGAGTGTAGAGTGGAGGGTATAGAGTGTATGGTATAGAGTGTAGGGTATAGAGTGTAGGGTGTAGAGTGTTGGGTATAGAGTGTAGGGTATAGAGTGTAGGGTATAGAGTGTAGGGTATAGAGTGTAGGGAATAGAGTGTAGAGTGTAAGGTATAGAGTGTAGAGTGTAGGGTATAGAGTGTAGGGTATAGACTGTAGGGTATAAAGTGTAGGGTATAGATTGTAGGCTATAGAGTGTAGGGTATAGAGTGTAGGGTATAGAGTGTAGGGTATAGAGTGTAGGGTATAGAGTGTAGAGTGTAGGGTATAGAGTGTAGGGTATAGAGTGTAGGGTATAGAGTGTAGGGCATAGAGTGTAGGGTAAAGAGTGTAGGGTGTAGAGTGTAGGGTATAGAGTGTAGGGTATAGAGTGTAGAGTGTAGGGTATAGAGTGTAGGGTATAAAGTGTAGGGTATAGAGTGTAGGGTATAGAGTGTAGGGTATAGAGTGTAGAGTGTAGGGTATAGCGTGTAGAGTGTCGGGTATAGAGTGTAGGGTATAGAGTGTAGGGTATAGAGTGTAGGGTATAGAGTGTAGAGTGGAGGGTATAGAGTGTAGAGTGTAGGGTATAGAGTGTATGGTATAGAGTGTAGGGTATAGAGTGTAGGGTGTAGAGTGTTGGGTATAGAGTGTAGGGTATAGAGTGTAGGGTATAGAGTGTAGGGTATAGAGTGTAGGGAATAGAGTGTAGAGTGTAAGGAATAGAGTGTAGAGTGTAGGGTATAGAGTGTAGGGTATAGAGTGTAGAGTGTAGGGATTAGAGTGTAGGGTATAGAGTGTAGGGTATAGAGTGTAGTGTATAGAGTGTAGGGAATAGAGTGTGGAGTGTAAGGTATAGAGTGTAGAGTGTAGGGTATAGACTGTAGGGTATAGAGTGTAGGGTATAGAGTGTAGGGTATAGATTGTAGAGTATAGGCTATAGAGTGTAGGGTATAGAGTGTAGAGTGTAGGGTATAGAGTGTAGGGTATAGAGTGTAGGGTATAGAGTGTAGAGTGTAGGGTATAGTGTGTAGGGTATAGAGTGCAGGGTGTAGAGTGTAGGGTATAGAGTGTAGGGTATAGAGTGTAGAGTGTAGGGTATAGTGTGTAGGGTATAGAGTGCAGGGTGTAGAGTGTAGGGTATAGAGTGTAGGGTATAGAGTGTAGAGTGTAGGGTATAGAGTGTGTGCTATAGAGTGTATGGTGTAGAGTGTATGGTATAGAGTGTAGGGTATAGAGTGTAGAGTGTAGGGTATAGAGTGTATGTTATAGAGTGTAGGGTATAGAGTGTAGAGTGTAGGGTATAGAGTTTAGAGTGTAGGGTATAGAGTGTAGGGTATAGAGTGTAAGGTATAGAGTGTAGGGTGTAGAGTGTAGGGTATAGATTGTAGGGTATAGAGTGTAGGGTATAGAGTGTACGGTATAGAGTGTAGGGTATGGAGTGTATGGTATAGAGTGTAGGGTATAGAGTGTAGGGTATAGAGTGTAGGGTATAAAGTGTAGAGTGTAGGGTATAGAGTGTAGAGTGTAGGGTATAGAGTGTATGGTATAGAGTGTAGGGTATAGAGTGTAGGGTGTAGAGTGTAGAGTGTAGGGTAGATAGTGTAGGATATAGAGTGTAGAGTGTAGGGTATAGAGTGTAGGGTATAGAGTGTAGGGTATAGAGTGTAGGGTATAGAGTGTAGAGTGTAGGGTATAGCGTGTAGAGTGTCGGGTATAGAGTGTAGGGTATAGAGTGTAGGGTATAGAGTGTAGGGTATAGAGTGTAGAGTGGAGGGTATAGAGTGTAGAGTGTGGGGTATAGAGTGTATGGTATAGAGTGTAGGGTATAGAGTGTAGGGTGTAGAGTGTTGGGTATAGAGTGTAGGGTATAGAGTGTAGGGTATAGAGTGTAGGGTATAGAGTGTAGGGAATAGAGTGTAGAGTGTAAGGAATAGAGTGTAGAGTGTAGGGTATAGAGTGTAGGGTATAGAGTGTAGAGTGTAGGGATTAGAGTGTAGGGTATAGAGTGTAGGGTATAGAGTGTAGTGTATAGAGTGTAGGGAATAGAGTGTGGAGTGTAAGGTATAGAGTGTAGAGTGTAGGGTATAGACTGTAGGGTATAGAGTGTAGGGTATAGAGTGTAGGGTATAGATTGTAGAGTATAGGCTATAGAGTGTAGGGTATAGAGTGTAGAGTGTAGGGTATAGAGTGTAGGGTATAGAGTGTAGGGTATAGAGTGTAGAGTGTAGGGTATAGTGTGTAGGGTATAGAGTGCAGGGTGTAGAGTGTAGGGTATAGAGTGTAGGGTATAGAGTGTAGAGTGTAGGGTATAGTGTGTAGGGTATAGAGTGCAGGGTGTAGAGTGTAGGGTATAGAGTGTAGGGTATAGAGTGTAGAGTGTAGGGTATAGAGTGTGTGCTATAGAGTGTATGGTGTAGAGTGTATGGTATAGAGTGTAGGGTATAGAGTGTAGAGTGTAGGGTATAGAGTGTATGTTATAGAGTGTAGGGTATAGAGTGTAGAGTGTAGGGTATAGAGTTTAGAGTGTAGGGTATAGAGTGTAGGGTATAGAGTGTAAGGTATAGAGTGTAGGGTGTAGAGTGTAGGGTATAGATTGTAGGGTATAGAGTGTAGGGTATAGAGTGTACGGTATAGAGTGTAGGGTATGGAGTGTATGGTATAGAGTGTAGGGTATAGAGTGTAGGGTATAGAGTGTAGGGTATAAAGTGTAGAGTGTAGGGTATAGAGTGTAGAGTGTAGGGTATAGAGTGTATGGTATAGAGTGTAGGGTATAGAGTGTAGGGTGTAGAGTGTAGAGTGTAGGGTAGATAGTGTAGGATATAGAGTGTAGAGTGTAGGGTATAGAGTGTAGGGTATAGAGTGTAGGGTATAGAGTGTAGGGTATAGAGTGTAGAGTGTAGGGCATAGAGTGTAGGGTATAGAGTGTAGGGTATAGAGTGTAGAGTGTAGGGTAGATAGTGTAGGATATAGAGTGTAGAGTGTAGGGTATAGAGTGTAGGGTATAGAGTGTAGGGTATAGAGTGTAGGGTATAGAGTGTAGAGTGTAGGGCATAGAGTGTAGGGTATAGAGTGTAAGGTATAGAGTGTAGAGTGTAGGGTATAGAGTGTAGGGTATAGAGTGTAGGGTATAGAGTGTAGGGCATAGAGTGTAGGGTAAAGAGTGTAGGGTGTAGAGTGTAGGGTATAGAGTGTAGGGTATAGAGTGTAGAGTGTAGGGTATAGAGTGTAGGGTATAAAGTGTAGGGTATAGAGTGTAGGGTATAGAGTGTAGGGTATAGAGTGTAGAGTGTAGGGTATAGCGTGTAGAGTGTGGGGTATAGAGTGTAGGGTATAGAGTGTAGGGTATAGAGTGTAGGGTATAGAGTGTAGAGTGGAGGGTATAGAGTGTAGAGTGGAGGGTATAGAGTGTATGGTATAGAGTGTAGGGTATAGAGTGTAGGGTGTAGAGTGTTGGGTATAGAGTGTAGGGTATAGAGTGTAGGGTATAGAGTGTAGGGTATAGAGTGTAGGGAATAGAGTGTAGAGTGTAAGGTATAGAGTGTAGAGTGTAGGGTATAGAGTGTAGGGTATAGACTGTAGGGTATAAAGTGTAGGGTATAGATTGTAGGCTATAGAGTGTAGGGTATAGAGTGTAGGGTATAGAGTGTAGGGTATAGAGTGTAGGGTATAGAGTGTAGAGTGTAGGGTATAGAGTGTAGGGTATAGAGTGTAGGGTATAGAGTGTAGGGCATAGAGTGTAGGGTAAAGAGTGTAGGGTGTAGAGTGTAGGGTATAGAGTGTAGGGTATAGAGTGTAGAGTGTAGGGTATAGAGTGTAGGGTATAAAGTGTAGGGTATAGAGTGTAGGGTATAGAGTGTAGGGTATAGAGTGTAGAGTGTAGGGTATAGCGTGTAGAGTGTCGGGTATAGAGTGTAGGGTATAGAGTGTAGGGTATAGAGTGTAGGGTATAGAGTGTAGAGTGGAGGGTATAGAGTGTAGAGTGTAGGGTATAGAGTGTATGGTATAGAGTGTAGGGTATAGAGTGTAGGGTGTAGAGTGTTGGGTATAGAGTGTAGGGTATAGAGTGTAGGGTATAGAGTGTAGGGTATAGAGTGTAGGGAATAGAGTGTAGAGTGTAAGGAATAGAGTGTAGAGTGTAGGGTATAGAGTGTAGGGTATAGAGTGTAGAGTGTAGGGATTAGAGTGTAGGGTATAGAGTGTAGGGTATAGAGTGTAGTGTATAGAGTGTAGGGAATAGAGTGTGGAGTGTAAGGTATAGAGTGTAGAGTGTAGGGTATAGACTGTAGGGTATAGAGTGTAGGGTATAGAGTGTAGGGTATAGATTGTAGAGTATAGGCTATAGAGTGTAGGGTATAGAGTGTAGAGTGTAGGGTATAGAGTGTAGGGTATAGAGTGTAGGGTATAGAGTGTAGAGTGTAGGGTATAGTGTGTAGGGTATAGAGTGCAGGGTGTAGAGTGTAGGGTATAGAGTGTAGGGTATAGAGTGTAGAGTGTAGGGTATAGAGTGTATGCTATAGAGTGTATGGTGTAGAGTGTATGGTATAGAGTGTAGGGTATACAGTGTAGAGTGTATGGTATAGAGTGTAGGGTGTAGAGTGTAGGGTATAGAGTGTATGTTATAGAGTGTAGGGTATAGAGTGTAGGGTAGAGAGTGTAGAGTGTAGGGTATAGAGTGTAGGGTATAGAGTGTAGGGTATAGAGTGTAGAGTGTAGGGATTAGAGTGTAGGGTATAGAGTGTAGTGTGTAGAGTGTAGGGTATAGAGTGTAGAGTGTAGGGTATAGAGTGTATGGTATAGAGTGTAGGGTATAGAGTGTAGGGTGTAGAGTGTAGGGTATAGAGTGTAGGGTATAGAGTGTAGGGTATAGAGTGTGGGGAATAGAGTGTAGAGTGTAAGGTATAGAGTGTAGAGTTTAGGGTATAGAGTGTAGGGTATAGAGTGTAGAGTGTAGGGATTAGAGTGTAGGGTATAGAGTGTAGGGTGTAGAGTGTAGGGTATAGAGTGTAGAGTGTAGGGTATAGAGTGTATGGTATAGAGTGTAGGGTATAGAGTGTAGGGTGTAGAGTGTATGGTATAGAGTGTAGGGTATAGAGTGTAGGGTATAGAGTGTAGGGTATAGAGTGTAGGGTGTAGAGTGTAGGGTATAGAGTGTATGGTATAGAGTGTAGGGTATAGAATGTATGGTATAGAGTGTAGAGTGTAGGATATAGAGTGTAGGGTATAGAGTGTAGAGCGTAGGGTATAGAGTGTAGGGTATAGAGTGTAGGGTATAGAGTGTAGAGTGTAGGGATTAGAGTGTAGGGTATAGAGTGTAGGGTATAGAGTGTAGAGTGTAGGGTAGATAGTGTAGGATATAGAGTGTAGAGTGTAGGGTATAGAGTGTAGGGTATAGAGTGTAGGGTATAGAGTGTAGGGTATAGAGTGTAGAGTGTAGGGCATAGAGTGTAGGGTATAGAGTGTAGGGTATAGAGTGTAGAGTGTAGGGTATAGAGTGTAGGGTATAGAGTGTAGGGTATAGAGTGTAGGGCATAGAGTGTAGGGTAAAGAGTGTAGGGTGTAGAGTGTAGGGTATAGAGTGTAGGGTATAGAGTGTAGAGTGTAGGGTATAGAGTGTAGGGTATAAAGTGTAGGGTATAGAGTGTAGGGTATAGAGTGTAGGGTATAGAGTGTAGAGTGTAGGGTATAGCGTGTAGAGTGTCGGGTATAGAATGTAGGGTATAGAGTGTAGGGTATAGAGTGTAGGGTATAGAGTGTAGAGTGGAGGGTATAGAGTGTAGAGTGTAGGGTATAGAGTGTATGGTATAGAGTGTAGGGTATAGAGTGTAGGGTGTAGAGTGTTGGGTATAGAGTGTAGGGTATAGAGTGTAGGGTATAGAGTGTAGGGTATAGAGTGTAGGGAATAGAGTGTAGAGTGTAAGGTATAGAGTGTAGAGTGTAGGGTATAGAGTGTAGGGTATAGAGTGTAGAGTGTAGGGATTAGAGTGTAGGGTATAGAGTGTAGGGTATAGAGTGTAGTGTATAGAGTGTAGGGAATAGAGTGTGGAGTGTAAGGTATAGAGTGTAGAGTGTAGGGTATAGACTGTAGGGTATAGAGTGTAGGGTATAGAGTGTAGGGTATAGATTGTAGAGTATAGGCTATAGAGTGTAGGGTATAGAGTGTAGAGTGTAGGGTATAGAGTGTAGGGTATAGAGTGTAGGGTATAGAGTGTAGAGTGTAGGGTATAGTGTGTAGGGTATAGAGTGCAGGGTGTAGAGTGTAGGGTATAGAGTGTAGGGTATAGAGTGTAGAGTGTAGGGTATAGAGTGTATGCTATAGAGTGTATGGTGTAGAGTGTATGGTATAGAGTGTAGGGTATACAGTGTAGAGTGTATGGTATAGAGTGTAGGGTGTAGAGTGTAGGGTATAGAGTGTATGTTATAGAGTGTAGGGTATAGAGTGTAGGGTAGAGAGTGTAGAGTGTAGGGTATAGAGTGTAGGGTATAGAGTGTAGGGTATAGAATGTAGAGTGTAGGGATTAGAGTGTAGGGTATAGAGTGTAGTGTGTAGAGTGTAGGGTATAGAGTGTAGAGTGTAGGGTATAGAGTGTATGGTATAGAGTGTAGGGTATAGAGTGTAGGGTGTAGAGTGTAGGGTATAGAGTGTAGGGTATAGAGTGTAGGGTATAGAGTGTAGGGAATAGAGTGTAGAGTGTAAGGTATAGAGTGTAGAGTTTAGGGTATAGAGTGTAGGGTATAGAGTGTAGAGTGTAGGGATTAGAGTGTAGGGTATAGAGTGTAGGGTGTAGAGTGTAGGGTATAGAGTGTAGAGTGTAGGGTATAGAGTGTATGGTATAGAGTGTAGGGTATAGAGTGTAGGGTGTAGAGTGTATGGTATAGAGTGTAGGGTATAGAGTGTAGGGTATAGAGTGTAGGGTATAGAGTGTAGGGTGTAGAGTGTAGGGTATAGAGTGTATGGTATAGAGTGTAGGGTATAGAATGTATGGTATAGAGTGTAGAGTGTAGGATATAGAGTGTAGGGTATAGAGTGTAGAGCGTAGGGTATAGAGTGTAGGGTATAGAGTGTAGGGTATAGAGTGTAGAGTGTAGGGATTAGAGTGTAGGGTATAGAGTGTAGGGTATAGAGTGTAGAGTGTAGGGTAGATAGTGTAGGATATAGAGTGTAGAGTGTAGGGTATAGAGTGTAGGGTATAGAGTGTAGGGTATAGAGTGTAGGGTATAGAGTGTAGAGTGTAGGGCATAGAGTGTAGGGTATAGAGTGTAGGGTATAGAGTGTAGAGTGTAGGGTATAGAGTGTAGGGTATAGAGTGTAGGGTATAGAGTGTAGGGCATAGAGTGTAGGGTAAAGAGTGTAGGGTGTAGAGTGTAGGGTATAGAGTGTAGGGTATAGAGTGTAGAGTGTAGGGTATAGAGTGTAGGGTATAAAGTGTAGGGTATAGAGTGTAGGGTATAGAGTGTAGGGTATAGAGTGTAGAGTGTAGGGTATAGCGTGTAGAGTGTCGGGTATAGAGTGTAGGGTATAGAGTGTAGGGTATAGAGTGTAGGGTATAGAGTGTAGAGTGGAGGGTATAGAGTGTAGAGTGTAGGGTATAGAGTGTATGGTATAGAGTGTAGGGTATAGAGTGTAGGGTGTAGAGTGTTGGGTATAGAGTGTAGGGTATAGAGTGTAGGGTATAGAGTGTAGGGTATAGAGTGTAGGGAATAGAGTGTAGAGTGTAAGGTATAGAGTGTAGAGTGTAGGGTATAGAGTGTAGGGTATAGAGTGTAGAGTGTAGGGATTAGAGTGTAGGGTATAGAGTGTAGGGTATAGAGTGTAGTGTATAGAGTGTAGGGAATAGAGTGTGGAGTGTAAGGTATAGAGTGTAGAGTGTAGGGTATAGACTGTAGGGTATAGAGTGTAGGGTATAGAGTGTAGGGTATAGATTGTAGAGTATAGGCTATAGAGTGTAGGGTATAGAGTGTAGAGTGTAGGGTATAGAGTGTAGGGTATAGAGTGTAGGGTATAGAGTGTAGAGTGTAGGGTATAGTGTGTAGGGTATAGAGTGCAGGGTGTAGAGTGTAGGGTATAGAGTGTAGGGTATAGAGTGTAGAGTGTAGGGTATAGAGTGTATGCTATAGAGTGTATGGTGTAGAGTGTATGGTATAGAGTGTAGGGTATACAGTGTAGAGTGTATGGTATAGAGTGTAGGGTGTAGAGTGTAGGGTATAGAGTGTATGTTATAGAGTGTAGGGTATAGAGTGTAGGGTAGAGAGTGTAGAGTGTAGGGTATAGAGTGTAGGGTATAGAGTGTAGGGTATAGAGTGTAGAGTGTAGGGATTAGAGTGTAGGGTATAGAGTGTAGTGTGTAGAGTGTAGGGTATAGAGTGTAGAGTGTAGGGTATAGAGTGTATGGTATAGAGTGTAGGGTATAGAGTGTAGGGTGTAGAGTGTAGGGTATAGAGTGTAGGGTATAGAGTGTAGGGAATAGAGTGTAGAGTGTAAGGTATAGAGTGTAGAGTTTAGGGTATAGAGTGTAGGGTATAGAGTGTAGAGTGTAGGGATTAGAGTGTAGGGTATAGAGTGTAGAGTGTAGAGTGTAGGGTATAGAGTGTAGAGTGTAGGGTATAGAGTGTATGGTATAGAGTGTAGGGTATAGAGTGTAGGGTGTAGAGTGTAGGGTATAGAGTGTAGGGTATAGAGTGTAGGGTATAGAGTGTAGGGTATAGAGTGTAGGGAATAGAGTGTAGAGTGTAAGGTATAGAGTGTAGAGTGTAGGGTATAGAGTGTAGGGTATAGACTGTAGGGTATAAAGTGTAGGGTATAGATTGTAGGCTATAGAGTGTAGGGTATAGAGTGTAGGGTATAGAGTGTAGGGTATAGAGTGTAGGGTATAGAGTGTAGGGTATAGAGTGTAGAGTGTAGGGTATAGTGTGTAGGGTATAGAGTGCAGGGTGTAGAGTGTATGCTATAGAGTGTATGGTGTAGAGTGTATGGTATAGAGTGTAGGGTATAGAGTGTAGAGTGTAGGGTATAGAGTGTATGTTATAGAGTGTAGGGTATAGAGTGTAGAGTGTAGGGTATAGAGTTTAGAGTGTAGGGTATAGAGTGTAGGGTATAGAGTGTAAGGTATAGAGTGTAGGGTGTAGAGTGTAGGGTATAGATTGTAGGGTATAGAGTGTAGGGTATAGAGTGTACGGTATAGAGTGTAGGGTATGGAGTGTATGGTATAGAGTGTAGGGTATAGAGTGTAGGGTATAGAGTGTAGGGTATAAAGTGTAGAGTGTAGGGTATAGAGTGTAGAGTGTAGGGTATAGAGTGTATGGTATAGAGTGTAGGGTATAGAGTGTAGGGTGTAGAGTGTAGAGTGTAGGGTAGATAGTGTAGGATACAGAGTGTAGAGTGTAGGGTATAGAGTGTAGGGTATAGAGTGTAGGGTATAGAGTGTAGGGTATAGAGTGTAGAGTGTAGGGCATAGAGTGTAGGGTATAGAGTGTAGGGTATAGAGTGTAGAGTGTAGGGTAGATAGTGTAGGATATAGAGTGTAGGGTATAGAGTGTAGGGTATAGAGTGTAGGGTATAGAGTGTAGGGTATAGAGTGTAGAGTGTAGGGCATAGAGTGTAGGGTATAGAGTGTAAGGTATAGAGTGTAGAGTGTAGGGTATAGAGTGTAGGGTATAGAGTGTAGGGTATAGAGTGTAGGGCATAGAGTGTAGGGTAAAGAGTGTAGGGTGTAGAGTGTAGGGTATAGAGTGTAGGGTATAGAGTGTAGAGTGTAGGGTATAGAGTGTAGGGTATAAAGTGTAGGGTATAGAGTGTAGGGTATAGAGTGTAGGGTATAGAGTGTAGAGTGTAGGGTATAGCGTGTAGAGTGTCGGGTATAGAGTGTAGGGTATAGAGTGTAGGGTATAGAGTGTAGGGTATAGAGTGTAGAGTGGAGGGTATAGAGTGTAGAGTGGAGGGTATAGAGTGTATGGTATAGAGTGTAGGGTATAGAGTGTAGGGTGTAGAGTGTTGGGTATAGAGTGTAGGGTATAGAGTGTAGGGTATAGAGTGTAGGGTATAGAGTGTAGGGAATAGAGTGTAGAGTGTAAGGAATAGAGTGTAGAGTGTAGGGTATAGAGTGTAGGGTATAGAGTGTAGAGTGTAGGAATTAGAGTGTAGGGTATAGAGTGTAGGGTATAGAGTGTAGTGTATAGAGTGTAGGGAATAGAGTGTGGAGTGTAAGGTATAGAGTGTAGAGTGTAGGGTATAGACTGTAGGGTATAGAGTGTAGGGTATAGAGTGTAGGGTATAGATTGTAGAGTATAGGCTATAGAGTGTAGGGTATAGAGTGTAGAGTGTAGGGTATAGAGTGTAGGGTATAGAGTGTAGGGTATAGAGTGTAGAGTGTAGGGTATAGTGTGTAGGGTATAGAGTGCAGGGTGTAGAGTGTAGGGTATAGAGTGTAGGGTATAGAGTGTAGAGTGTAGGGTATAGAGTGTATGCTATAGAGTGTATGGTGTAGAGTGTATGGTATAGAGTGTAGGGTATACAGTGTAGAGTGTATGGTATAGAGTGTAGGGTGTAGAGTGTAGGGTATAGAGTGTATGTTATAGAGTGTAGGGTATAGAGTGTAGGGTAGAGAGTGTAGAGTGTAGGGTATAGAGTGTAGGGTATAGAGTGTAGGGTATAGAGTGTAGAGTGTAGGGATTAGAGTGTAGGGTATAGAGTGTAGTGTGTAGAGTGTAGGGTATAGAGTGTAGAGTGTAGGGTATAGAGTGTATGGTATAGAGTGTAGGGTATAGAGTGTAGGGTGTAGAGTGTAGGGTATAGAGTGTAGGGTATAGAGTGTAGGGTATAGAGTGTAGGGAATAGAGTGTAGAGTGTAAGGTATAGAGTGTAGAGTTTAGGGTATAGAGTGTAGGGTATAGAGTGTAGAGTGTAGGGATTAGAGTGTAGGGTATAGAGTGTAGGGTGTAGAGTGTAGGGTATAGAGTGTAGAGTGTAGGGTATAGAGTGTATGGTATAGAGTGTAGGGTATAGAGTGTAGGGTGTAGAGTGTATGGTATAGAGTGTAGGGTATAGAGTGTAGGGTATAGAGTGTAGGGTATAGAGTGTAGGGTGTAGAGTGTAGGGTATAGAGTGTATGGTATAGAGTGTAGGGTATAGAATGTATGGTATAGAGTGTAGAGTGTAGGATATAGAGTGTAGGGTATAGAGTGTAGAGCGTAGGGTATAGAGTGTAGGGTATAGAGTGTAGGGTATAGAGTGTAGAGTGTAGGGATTAGAGTGTAGGGTATAGAGTGTAGGGTATAGAGTGTAGAGTGTAGGGTAGATAGTGTAGGATATAGAGTGTAGAGTGTAGGGTATAGAGTGTAGGGTATAGAGTGTAGGGTATAGAGTGTAGGGTATAGAGTGTAGAGTGTAGGGCATAGAGTGTAGGGTATAGAGTGTAGGGTATAGAGTGTAGAGTGTAGGGTATAGAGTGTAGGGTATAGAGTGTAGGGTATAGAGTGTAGGGCATAGAGTGTAGGGTAAAGAGTGTAGGGTGTAGAGTGTAGGGTATAGAGTGTAGGGTATAGAGTGTAGAGTGTAGGGTATAGAGTGTAGGGTATAAAGTGTAGGGTATAGAGTGTAGGGTATAGAGTGTAGGGTATAGAGTGTAGAGTGTAGGGTATAGCGTGTAGAGTGTCGGGTATAGAGTGTAGGGTATAGAGTGTAGGGTATAGAGTGTAGAGTGGAGGGTATAGAGTGTAGAGTGTAGGGTATAGAGTGTATGGTATAGAGTGTAGGGTATAGAGTGTAGGGTGTAGAGTGTTGGGTATAGAGTGTAGGGTATAGAGTGTAGGGTATAGAGTGTAGGGTATAGAGTGTAGGGAATAGAGTGTAGAGTGTAAGGTATAGAGTGTAGAGTGTAGGGTATAGAGTGTAGGGTATAGAGTGTAGAGTGTAGGGATTAGAGTGTAGGGTATAGAGTGTAGGGTATAGAGTGTAGTGTATAGAGTGTAGGGAATAGAGTGTGGAGTGTAAGGTATAGAGTGTAGAGTGTAGGGTATAGACTGTAGGGTATAGAGTGTAGGGTATAGAGTGTAGGGTATAGATTGTAGAGTATAGGCTATAGAGTGTAGGGTATAGAGTGTAGAGTGTAGGGTATAGAGTGTAGGGTATAGAGTGTAGGGTATAGAGTGTAGAGTGTAGGGTATAGTGTGTAGGGTATAGAGTGCAGGGTGTAGAGTGTAGGGTATAGAGTGTAGGGTATAGAGTGTAGAGTGTAGGGTATAGAGTGTATGCTATAGAGTGTATGGTGTAGAGTGTATGGTATAGAGTGTAGGGTATACAGTGTAGAGTGTATGGTATAGAGTGTAGGGTGTAGAGTGTAGGGTATAGAGTGTATGTTATAGAGTGTAGGGTATAGAGTGTAGGGTAGAGAGTGTAGAGTGTAGGGTATAGAGTGTAGGGTATAGAGTGTAGGGTATAGAGTGTAGAGTGTAGGGATTAGAGTGTAGGGTATAGAGTGTAGTGTGTAGAGTGTAGGGTATAGAGTGTAGAGTGTAGGGTATAGAGTGTATGGTATAGAGTGTAGGGTATAGAGTGTAGGGTGTAGAGTGTAGGGTATAGAGTGTAGGGTATAGAGTGTAGGGTATAGAGTGTAGGGAATAGAGTGTAGAGTGTAAGGTATAGAGTGTAGAGTTTAGGGTATAGAGTGTAGGGTATAGAGTGTAGAGTGTAGGGATTAGAGTGTAGGGTATAGAGTGTAGAGTGTAGAGTGTAGGGTATAGAGTGTAGAGTGTAGGGTATAGAGTGTATGGTATAGAGTGTAGGGTATAGAGTGTAGGGTGTAGAGTGTAGGGTATAGAGTGTAGGGTATAGAGTGTAGGGTATAGAGTGTAGGGTATAGAGTGTAGGGAATAGAGTGTAGAGTGTAAGGTATAGAGTGTAGAGTGTAGGGTATAGAGTGTAGGGTATAGACTGTAGGGTATAAAGTGTAGGGTATAGATTGTAGGCTATAGAGTGTAGGGTATAGAGTGTAGGGTATAGAGTGTAGGGTATAGAGTGTAGGGTATAGAGTGTAGGGTATAGAGTGTAGAGTGTAGGGTATAGTGTGTAGGGTATAGAGTGCAGGGTGTAGAGTGTAGGGTATAGAGTGTAGGGTATAGAGTGTAGAGTGTAGGGTATAGAGTGTATGCTATAGAGTGTATGGTGTAGAGTGTATGGTATAGAGTGTAGGGTATAGAGTGTAGAGTGTAGGGTATAGAGTGTATGTTATAGAGTGTAGGGTATAGAGTGTAGAGTGTAGGGTATAGAGTTTAGAGTGTAGGGTATAGAGTGTAGGGTATAGAGTGTAAGGTATAGAGTGTAGGGTGTAGAGTGTAGGGTATAGATTGTAGGGTATAGAGTGTAGGGTATAGAGTGTACGGTATAGAGTGTAGGGTATGGAGTGTATGGTATAGAGTGTAGGGTATAGAGTGTAGGGTATAGAGTGTAGGGTATAAAGTGTAGAGTGTAGGGTATAGAGTGTAGAGTGTAGGGTATAGAGTGTATGGTATAGAGTGTAGGGTATAGAGTGTAGGGTGTAGAGTGTAGAGTGTAGGGTAGATAGTGTAGGATATAGAGTGTAGAGTGTAGGGTATAGAGTGTAGGGTATAGAGTGTAGGGTATAGAGTGTAGGGTATAGAGTGTAGAGTGTAGGGCATAGAGTGTAGGGTATAGAGTGTAGGGTATAGAGTGTAGAGTGTAGGGTAGATAGTGTAGGATATAGAGTGTAGAGTGTAGGGTATAGAGTGTAGGGTATAGAGTGTAGGGTATAGAGTGTAGGGTATAGAGTGTAGAGTGTAGGGCATAGAGTGTAGGGTATAGAGTGTAGGGTATAGAGTGTAGAGTGTAGGGTATAGAGTGTAGGGTATAGAGTGTAGGGTATAGAGTGTAGGGCATAGAGTGTAGGGTAAAGAGTGTAGGGTGTAGAGTGTAGGGTATAGAGTGTAGGGTATAGAGTGTAGAGTGTAGGGTATAGAGTGTAGGGTATAAAGTGTAGGGTATAGAGTGTAGGGTATAGAGTGTAGGGTATAGAGTGTAGAGTGTAGGGTATAGCGTGTAGAGTGTCGGGTATAGAGTGTAGGGTATAGAGTGTAGGGTATAGAGTGTAGGGTATAGAGTGTAGAGTGGAGGGTATAGAGTGTAGAGTGTAGGGTATAGAGTGTATGGTATAGAGTGTAGGGTATAGAGTGTAGGGTGTAGAGTGTTGGGTATAGAGTGTAGGGTATAGAGTGTAGGGTATAGAGTGTAGGGTATAGAGTGTAGGGAATAGAGTGTAGAGTGTAAGGAATAGAGTGTAGAGTGTAGGGTATAGAGTGTAGGGTATAGAGTGTAGAGTGTAGGGATTAGAGTGTAGGGTATAGAGTGTAGGGTATAGAGTGTAGTGTATAGAGTGTAGGGAATAGAGTGTGGAGTGTAAGGTATAGAGTGTAGAGTGTAGGGTATAGACTGTAGGGTATAGAGTGTAGGGTATAGAGTGTAGGGTATAGATTGTAGAGTATAGGCTATAGAGTGTAGGGTATAGAGTGTAGAGTGTAGGGTATAGAGTGTAGGGTATAGAGTGTAGGGTATAGAGTGTAGAGTGTAGGGTATAGTGTGTAGGGTATAGAGTGCAGGGTGTAGAGTGTAGGGTACAGAGTGTAGGGTATAGAGTGTAGAGTGTAGGGTATAGAGTGTATGCTATAGAGTGTATGGTGTAGAGTGTATGGTATAGAGTGTAGGGTATACAGTGTAGAGTGTATGGTATAGAGTGTAGGGTGTAGAGTGTAGGGTATAGAGTGTATGTTATAGAGTGTAGGGTATAGAGTGTAGGGTAGAGAGTGTAGAGTGTAGGGTATAGAGTGTAGGGTATAGAGTGTAGGGTATAGAGTGTAGAGTGTAGGGATTAGAGTGTAGGGTATAGAGTGTAGGGTGTAGAGTGTAGGGTATAGAGTGTAGAGTGTAGGGTATAGAGTGTATGGTATAGAGTGTAGGGTATAGAGTGTAGTGTGTAGAGTGTAGGGTATAGAGTGTAGGGTATAGAGTGTAGGGTATAGAGTGTAGGGAATAGAGTGTAGAGTGTAAGGTATAGAGTGTAGAGTTTAGGGTATAGAGTGTAGGGTATAGAGTGTAGAGTGTAGGGATTAGAGTGTAGGGTATAGAGTGTAGGGTGTAGAGTGTAGGGTATAGAGTGTAGAGTGTAGGGTATAGAGTGTATGGTATAGAGTGTAGGGTATAGAGTGTAGGGTGTAGAGTGTAGGGTATAGAGTGTAGGGTATAGAGTGTAGGGTATAGAGTGTAGGGTATAGAGTGTAGGGAATAGAGTGTAGAGTGTAAGGTATAGAGTGTAGAGTGTAGGGTATAGAGTGTAGGGTATAGACTGTAGGGTATAAAGTGTAGGGTATAGATTGTAGGCTATAGAGTGTAGGGTATAGAGTGTAGGGTATAGAGTGTAGGGTATAGAGTGTAGGGTATAGAGTGTAGGGTATAGAGTGTAGAGTGTAGGGTATAGTGTGTAGGGTATAGAGTGCAGGGTGTAGAGTGTAGGGTATAGAGTGTAGGGTATAGAGTGTAGAGTGTAGGGTATAGAGTGTATGCTATAGAGTGTATGGTGTAGAGTGTATGGTATAGAGTGTAGGGTATAGAGTGTAGAGTGTAGGGTATAGAGTGTATGTTATAGAGTGTAGGGTATAGAGTGTAGAGTGTAGGGTATAGAGTTTAGAGTGTAGGGTATAGAGTGTAGGGTATAGAGTGTAAGGTATATAGTGTAGGGTGTAGAGTGTAGGGTATAGATTGTAGGGTATAGAGTGTAGGGTATAGAGTGTACGGTATAGAGTGTAGGGTATGGAGTGTATGGTATAGAGTGTAGGGTATAGAGTGTAGGGTATAGAGTGTAGGGTATAAAGTGTAGAGTGTAGGGTATAGAGTGTAGAGTGTAGGGTATAGAGTGTATGGTATAGAGTGTAGGGTATAGAGTGTAGGGTGTAGAGTGTTGGGTATAGAGTGTAGGGTATAGAGTGTAGGGTATAGAGTGTAGGGTATAGAGTGTAGGGAATAGAGTGTAGAGTGTAAGGTACAGAGTGTAGAGTGTAGGGTATAGAGTGTAGGGTATAGAGTGTAGAGTGTAGGGATTAGAGTGTAGGGTATAGAGTGTAGGGTATAGAGTGTAAGGTATAGAGTGTAGGGTATAGAGTGTAGAGTGTAGGGTATAGAGTGTAGAGTGTAGGGTATAGAGTGTAGGGTATAGAGTGTAGGGTATAGAGTGTAGGGTAGAGTCTGTAGAGTGTAGGGTATAGAGTGTAGGGTATAGAGTGTAGAGTATAGAGTGTAGAGTGTAGGGATTAGAGTGTAGTGTATAGAGTGTAGGGTGTAGAGTGTAGGGTATAGAGTGTAGAGTGTAGTGTATAGAGTGTATGGTATAGAGTGTAGGGTGTAGAGAGTAGGGTATAGAGTGTAGGGTATAGAGTGTAGGGTATAGAGTGTAGGGAATAGAGTGTAGAGTGTAAGGTATAGAGTGTAGAGTGTAGGGTATAGAGTGTAGGGTATAGAGTGTAGAGTGAAGGGATTAGAGTGTAGGGTATAGAGTGTAGGGTGTAGAGTGTAGGGTATAGAGTGTAGAGTGTAGGGTATAGAGTGTATGGTATAGAGTGTAGGGTATAGAGTGTAGGGTGTAGAGTGTAGGGTATAGAGTGTAGGGTATAGAGTGTAGGGTATAGAGTGTAGGGTATAGAGTGTAGGGAATAGAGTGTAGAGTGTAAGGTATAGAGTGTAGAGTGTAGGGTATAGAGTGTAGGGTATAGACTGTAGGGTATAGAGTGTAGGGTATAGAGTGTAGGGTATAGATTGTAGAGTGTAGGCTATAGAGTGTAGGGTATAGAGTGTAGAGTGTAGGGTATAGAGTGTAGGGTATAGAGTGTAGGGTATAGAGTGTAGGGTATAGAGTGTAGAGTGTAGGGTATAGTGTGTACGGTATAGAGTGCAGGGTGTAGAGTGTAGGGTATAGAGTGTAGGGTATAGAGTGTAGAGTGTAGGGTATAGAGTGTACGCTATAGAGTGTATGGTGTAGAGTGTATGGTATAGAGTGTAGGGTATAGATTGTAGAGTGTATGGTATAGAGTGTATGTTATAGAGTGTAGGGTATAGAGTGTAGGGTAGAGAGTGTATGTTATAGAGTGTAGGGTATAGAGTGTAGGGTAGAGAGTGTAGAGTGTAGGGTATAGAGTGTAGGGTAGGGTATAGAGTGTAGAGTGTCGGGATTAGAGTGTAGGGTATAGAGTGTAGGGTATAGAGTGTAGGGTGTAGAGTGTAGGGTATAGAGTGTAGGGTATAGAGTGTAGGGTATAGAGTGTAGGGTATAGAGTGTAGGGAATAGAGTGTAGAGTGTAAGGTATAGAGTGTAGAGTGTAGGGTATAGAGTGTAGGGTATAGACTGTAGGGTATAGAGTGTAGGGTATAGAGTGTAGGGTATAGATTGTAGAGTGTAGGCTATAGAGTGTAGGGTATAGAGTGTAGAGTGTAGGGTATAGAGTGTAGGGTATAGAGTGTAGGGTATAGAGTGTAGGGTATAGAGTGTAGAGTGTAGGGTATAGTGTGTACGGTATAGAGTGCAGGGTGTAGAGTGTAGGGTATAGAGTGTAGGGTATAGAGTGTAGAGTGTAGGGTATAGAGTGTACGCTATAGAGTGTATGGTGTAGAGTGTATGGTATAGAGTGTAGGGTATAGATTGTAGAGTGTATGGTATAGAGTGTATGTTATAGAGTGTAGGGTATAGAGTGTAGGGTAGAGAGTGTATGTTATAGAGTGTAGGGTATAGAGTGTAGGGTAGAGAGTGTAGAGTGTAGGGTATAGAGTGTAGGGTAGGGTATAGAGTGTAGAGTGTCGGGATTAGAGTGTAGGGTATAGAGTGTGGGATGTAGAGTGTAGGGTATAGAGTGTAGAGTGTAGGGTATAGAGTGTATGGTATAGAGTGTAGGGTATAGAGTGTAGGGTGTAGAGTGTAGGGTATAGAGTGTAGGGAATAGAGTGTAGGGTATAGAGTGTAGGGTATAGAGTGTAGGGTGTAGAGTGTAGGGTATAGAGTGTATGGTATAGAGTGTAGGGTATAGAATGTATGGTATAGAGTGTAGAGTGTAGGATATAGAGTGTAGGTTATAGAGTGTAGAGTGTAGGGTATAGAGTGTAGAGTGTAGGGATTAGAGTGTAGGGTATAGAGTGTAGGGTATAGAGTGTAGAGTGTAGGGTAGAGAGTGTAGGATATAGAGTGTAGAGTGTATGGTATAGAGTGTAGGGTATAGAGTTTAGGGTATAGAGTGTAGGGTATAGAGTGTAGGGTATAGAGTGTAGGGCATAGAGTGTAGGGTATAGAGTGTAGGGTGTAGAGTGTAGGGTATAGAGTGTAGGGTATAGAGTGTAGAGTGTAGGGTATAGAGTGTGGGGTATAGAGTGTAGGGTATAGAGTGTAGGGTATAGAGTGTAGGGTATAGAGTGTAGAGTGTAGGGTATAGCATGTAGAGTGTCGGGTATAGAGTGTAGGGTATAGAGTGTAGGGTATAGAGTGTAGAGTGTAGGGTATAGAGTGTAGAGTGTAGGGTATAGAGTGTATGGTATAGAGTGTAGGGTATAGAGTGTAGGGTGTAGAGTGTTGGGTATAGAGTGTAGGGTATAGAGTGTAGGGTATAGAGTGTAGGGTATAGAGTGTAGGGAATAGAGTGTAGAGTGTAAGGTATAGAGTGTAGAGTGTAGGGTATAGAGTGTAGGGTATAGAGTGTAGAGTGTAGGGATTAGAGTGTAGGGTATAGAGTGTAGGGTATAGTGTGTAGGGTATAGAGTGTAGAGTGTAGGGTATAGAGTGTAGAGTGTAGGGTATAGAGTGTAGGGTATAGAGTGTAGGGTATAGAGTGTAGGGCATAGAGTGTAGGGTATAGAGTGTAGGGTATAGAGTGTAGAGTGTAGGGTATAGAGTGTAGGGTATAGAGTGTAGGGTATAGAGTGTAGAGTGTAGGGTATAGAGTGTAGGGTATTGAGTGTAGGGTATAGATTGTAGGGTATAGAGTGTAGGGCATAGAGTGTAGGGTATAGAGTGTAGGGTATAGAGTGTAGAGTGTAGGGTATAGAGTGTAGGGTATAGAGTGTAGGGTAGAGAGTGTAGAGTGTAGGGATTAGAGTGTAGGGTATAGAGTGTAGGGTAGAGAGTGTAGAGTGTAGGGATTAGAGTGTAGAGTGTAGGGTATAGAGTGTATGGTATAGAGTGTAGAGTATAGAGTGTAGGGTGTAGAGTGTAGGGTATAGAGTGTAGGGTATAGAGTGTAGGGTATAGAGTGTAGGGAATAGAGTGTTGAGTGTAAGGTACAGAGTGTAGAGTGTAGGGAATAGAGTGTAGAGTGTAGGGTATAGAGTGTAGGGTGTAGAGTGTAGGGTATAGAGTGTAGGGTATACAGTGTAGGGTATAGAGTGTAGAGTGTAGGGTATAGAGTGTAGAGTGTAGGGTATAGAGTGTAGAGTGTAGGGCATAGAGTGTAGATTGTAGGGTATAGAGTGTAGGGTATAGAGTGTAGGGTATAGAGTGTAGTGTATAGAGTGTAGAGTGTAGGGTATAGAGTGTAGAGTGTAGGGTATAGAGTGTAGGGTACAGAGTGTAGGGTATAGAGTGTAGGGTAGAGAGTGTAGAGTGTAGGGTATAGAGTGTAGGGTATAGAGTGTAGGGTATAGAGTGTAGAGTGTAGGGATTAGAGTGTAGGGTATAGAGTGTAGGGTGTGGAGTGTAGGGTATAGAGTGTAGAGTGTAGGGTATAGAGTGTATGGTATAGAGTGTAGGGTATAGAGTGTAGGGTGTAGAGTGTAGGGTATAGAGTGTAGGGTATAGAGTGTAGGGTATAGAGTGTAGGGTATAGAATGTAGGGAATAGAGTGTAGAATGTAAGGTATAGAGTGTAGAGTGTAGGGTATAGAGTGTAAGGTATAGAGTGTAGAGTGTAGGGATTAGAGTGTAGGGTATAGAGTGTAGGGTGTAGAGTGTAGGGTATAGAGTGTAGAGTGTAGGGTATAGAGTGAATGGTATAGAGTGTAGGGTATAGAGTGTAGGGTGTAGAGTGTAGGGTATAGAGTGTAGGGTATAGAGTGTAGGGTATAGAGTGTAGGGAATAGAGTGTGGAGTGTAAGGTATAGAGTGTAGAGTGTAGGGTATAGAGTGTAGGGTATAGACTGTAGGGTATAGAGTGTAGGGTATAGAGTGTAGGGTATAGATTGTAGAGTGTAGGCTATAGAGTGTAGGGTATAGAGAGTAGAGTGTAGGGTATAGAGTGTAGGGTATAGAGTGTAGGGTATAGAGTGTAGAGTGTAGGGTATAGTGTGTAGGGTATAGAGTGCAGGGTGTAGAGTGTAGGGTATAGAGTGTAGGGTATAGAGTGTAGAGTGTAGGGTATAGAGTGTATGCTATAGAGTGTATGGTGTAGAGTGTATGGTATAGAGTGTAGGGTATAGAGTGTAGAGTGTATGGTATAGAGTGTAGGGTGTAGAGTGTAGGGTATAGAGTGTATGTTATAGAGTGTAGGGTATAGAGTGTAGGGTAGAGAGTGTAGAGTGTAGGGTATAGAGTGTAGGGTATAGAGTGTAGTGTATAGAGTGTAGAGTGTAGGGATTAGAGTGTAGGGTATAGAGTGTAGTGTGTAGAGTGTAGGGTATAGAGTGTAGAGTGTAGGGTATAGAGTGTAGGGTATAGAGTGTAGGGTATAGAGTGTAGGGTATAGAGTGTAGAGTGTAGGGTATAGTGTGTAGGGTATAGAGTGCAGGGTGTAGAGTGTAGGGTATAGAGTGTAGGGTATAGAGTGTAGAGTGTAGGGTATAGAGTGTATGCTATAGAGTGTATGGTGTAGAGTGTATGGTATAGAGTGTAGGGTATAGCGTGTAGAGTGTATGGTATAGAGTGTAGGGTGTAGAGTGTAGGGTATAGAGTGTATGTTATAGAGTGTAGGGTATAGAGTGTAGGGTAGAGAGTGTAGAGTGTAGGGTATAGAGTGTAGGGTATAGAGTGTAGGGTATAGAGTGTAGAGTGTAGGGATTAGAGTGTAGGGTATAGAGTGTAGTGTGTAGAGTGTAGGGTATAGAGTGTAGAGTGTAGGGTATAGAGTGTATGGTATAGAGTGTAGGGTATAGAGTGTAGGGTGTAGAGTGTAGGGTATAGAGTGTTGGGTATAGAGTGTAGGGTATAGAGTGTAGGGAATAGAGTGTAGAGTGTAAGGTATAGAGTGTAGAGTATAGGGTATAGAGTGTAGGGTATAGAGTGTAGAGTGTAGGGATTAGAGTGTAGGGTATAGAGTGTAGGGTGTAGAGTGTAGGGTATAGAGTGTAGAGTGTAGGGTATAGAGTGTATGGTATAGAGTGTAGGGTATAGAGTGTAGGGTGTAGAGTGTAGGGTATAGAGTGTAGGGTATAGAGTGTAGGGTATAGAGTGTAAGGTATAGAGTGTAGGGAATAGAGTGTAGAGTGTAAGGTATAGAGTGTAGAGTGTAGGGTATAGAGTGTAGGGTATAGACTGTAGGGTATAGAGTGTAGGGTATAGATTGTAGGCTATAGAGTGTAGGGTATAGAGTGTAGGGTATAGAGTGTAGGGTATAGAGTGTAGGGTATAGAGTGTAGGGTATAGAGTGTAGAGTGTAGTGTATAGTGTGTAGGGTATAGAGTGCAGGGTGTAGAGTGTAGGGTATAGAGTGTAGGGTATAGAATGTAGAGTGTAGGGTATAGAGTGTATGCTATAGAGTGTAGGGTATAGAGTGTATGCTATAGAGTGTATGTTATAGAGTGTAGGGTATAGAGTGTAGAGTGTAGGGTATAGAGTTTAGAGTGTAGGGTATAGAGTGTAGGGTATAGAGTGTAAGGTATAGAGTGTAGGGTGTAGAGTGTAGGGTGTAGAGTGTAGGGTATAGATTGTAGGGTATAGAGTGTAGGGTATAGAGTGTACGGTATAGAGTGTAGGGTATGGAGTGTATGGTCTAGAGTGTAGGGTATAGAGTGTAGAGTGTAGGGTATAGAGTGTAGGGTATAGAGTGTAGGGTATAGAGTGTAGGGTATAGAGTGTAGGGTATAGAGTGTAGAGTGCAGGGTATAGAGTTTAGAGTGTAGGGTATAGAGTGTAGGGTATAGAGTGTAAGGTATAGAGTGTAGGGTGTAGAGTGTAGGGTATAGAGTGTAGGGTATAGGGTGTAGGGTATGGAGTGTAGGGTATAGAGTGTAGGGTACAGAGTGTATGGTATAGAGTGTAGGGTATAGAGTGTAGGGTATAGAGTGTATGGTATAGAGTGTAGGGTATAGAGTGTAGGGTATAGAGTGTATGTTATAGAGTGTAGGGTATAGAGCGTAGAGTGTAGGGTATAGAGTGTAGAGTGTAGAGTGTAGGGTATAGAGTGTAGAGTGTAGGGTATAGAGTGTAGAGTGTAGGGTATAGAGTTTAGAGTGTAGGGTATAGAGTGTAGGGTATAGAGTGTAAGGTGTAGAGTGTAGGGTATAGAGTGTAGGGTATAGAGTGTAGGGTATAGAGTGTAGGGTATAGAGTGTAGGGTATAGAGTGTATGGTATAGAGTGTAGAGTGTAGGGTATAGAGTTTAGAGTGTAGGGTATAGAGTGTAAGGTATAGAGTGTAGGGTGTAGAGTGTAGGGTATAGAGTGTAGGGTATAGAGTGTATGGTATAGAGTGTACGGTATAGAGTGTAGGGTATAGAGTGTATGGTATAGAGTGTAGGGTATAGAGTGTAGGGTATAGAGTGTAGGGTATAGAGTGTATGGTATAGATTGTAGGGTATAGAGTGTAGGGTGTAGAGTGTATGTTATAGAGTGTAGGGTATAGAGTGTAGGGTATAGAGTTTATAGTGTAGGGTATAGAGAGTAGGGTATAGAGTGTAAGGTATAGAGTGTAGGGTGTAGAGTGTAGGGTTTAGAGTGTAGGGCATAGGGTGTAGGGTATAGAGTGTAGGGTATAGAGTGTAGAGTGTAGGGTATAGAGTGTAGGGTATAGAGTGTAGGGTATAGAGTGTAGAGTGTAGGGTATAGAGTGTAGGATATTGAGTGTAGGGTATAGAGTGTAGGGTATAGAGTGTAGGGTATAGAGTGTAGAGTTTAGGGTATAGAGTGTAGAGTGTAGGGTATAGAGTGTAGGGTATAGAGTGTAGGGTATAGAGTGTAGGGTAGAGAGTGTAGAGTGTAGGATATAGAGTGTAGGGTATAGAGTGTAGGGTATAGAGTGTAGAGTGTAGGGATTAAAGTGTAGGGTATAGAGTGTAGGGTGTAGAGTGTAGGGTATAGAGTGTAGAGTGTAGGGTATAGAGTGTATGATATAGAGTGTAGGGTATAGAGTGTAGGGTGTAGAGTGTAGGGTATAGAGTGTTGGGCATAGAGTGTAGGGTATAGAGCGTAGAGTGTAGGGTATAGAGTGTAGGGTACAGAGTGTAAGGTATAGAGTGTAGGGTAGAGAGTGTAGAGTGTAGGGTATAGAGTGTAGGGTATAGAGTGTAGGGTATAGAGTGTAGAGTGTAGGGATTAGAGTGTAGGGTATAGAGTGTAGGGTGTGGAGTGTAGGGTATAGAGTGTAGAGTGTAGGGTATAGAGTGTATGGTATAGAGTGTAGGGTATAGAGTGTAGGGTGTAGAGTGTAGGGTATAGAGTGTAGGGTATAGAGTGTAGGGTATAGAGTGTAGGGAATAGAGTGTAGAGTGTAAGGTATAGAGTGTAGAGTGTAGGGTATAGAGTGTAAGGTATAGAGTGTAGAGTGTAGGGATTAGAGTGTAGGGTATAGAGTGTAGGGTGTAGAGTGTAGGGTATAGAGTGTAGAGTGTAGGGTATAGAGTGTATGGTATAGAGTGTAGGGTATAGAGTGTAGGGTGTAGAGTGTAGGGTATAGAGTGTAGGGTATAGAGTGTAGGGTATAGAGTGTAGGGTATAGAGTGTAGGGAATAGAGTGTGGAGTGTAAGGTATAGAGTGTAGAGTGTAGGGTATAGAGTGTAGGGTATAGACTGTAGGGTATAGAGTGTAGGGTATAGAGTGTAGGGTATAGATTGTAGCGTGTAGGCTATAGAGTGTAGGGTATAGAGTGTAGAGTGTAGGGTATAGAGTGTAGGGTATAGAGTGTAGGGTATAGAGTGTAGGGTATAGAGTGTAGAGTGTAGGGTATAGTGTGTAGGGTATAGAGTGCAGGGTGTAGAGTGTAGGGTATAGAGTGTAGGGTATAGAGTGTAGAGTGTAGGGTATAGAGTGTATGCTATAGAGTGTATGGTGTAGAGTGTATGGTATAGAGTGTAGGGTATAGAGTGTTGAGTGTATGGTATAGAGTGTAGAGTGTAGAGTGTAGGGTATAGAGTGTATGTTATAGAGTGTAGGGTATAGAGTGTAGGGTAGAGAGTGTAGAGTGTAGGGTATAGAGTGTAGGGTATAGAGTGTAGGGTATAGAGTGTAGAGTGTAGGGATTAGAGTGTAGGGTATAGAGTGTAGTGTGTAGAGTGTAGGGTAGAGTGTAGAGTGTAGGGTATAGAGTGTATGGTATAGAGTGTAGGGTATAGAGTTTAGGGTGTAGAGTGTAGGGTATAGAGTGTAGGGTATAGAGTGTAGGGTATAGAGTGTAGGGAATAGAGTGTAGAGTGTAAGGTATAGAGTGTAGAGTATAGGGTATAGAGTGTAGGGTATAGAGTGTAGAGTGCAGGGATTAGAGTGTAGGGTATAGAGTGTAGGGTGTAGAGTGTAGGGTATGGAGTGTAGAGTGTAGGGTATAGAGTGTATGGTATAGAGTGTAGGGTATAGAGTGTAGGGTGTAGAGTGTAGGGTATAGAGTGTAGGGTATAGAGTGTAGGGTATAGAGTGTAAGGTATAGAGTGTAGGGAATAGAGTGTAGAGTGTAAAGTATAAAGTGTAGAGTGTAGGGTATAGAGTGTAGGGTATAGACTGTAGGGTATAGAGTGTAGGGTATAGATTGTAGGCTATAGAGTGTAGGGTATAGAGTGTAGGGTATAGAGTGTAGGGTATAGAGTGTAGGGTATAGAGTGTAGGGTATAGAGTGTAGAGTGTAGGGTATAGTGTGTAGGGTATAGAGTGCAGGGTGTAGAGTGTAGGGTATAGAGTGTAGGGTATAGAATGTAGAGTGTAGGGTATAGAGTGTATGCTATAGAGTGTATGGTGTAGAGTGTATGGTATAGAGTGTAGGGTATAGAGTGTAGAGTGTAGGGTATAGAGTGTAGGGTATAGAGTGTAGGGTATAGAGTGTATGTTATAGAGTGTAGGGTATAGAGTGTAGAGTGTAGGGTATAGAATGTAGAGTGTAGGGTATAGAGTGTAGGGTATAGAGTGTAGGGTATAGAGTGTAGGGTGTAGAGTGTAGGGTATAGAGTGTAGGGTATAGAGTGTAGAGTGCAGGGTATAGAGTTTAGAGTGTAGGGTATAGAGTGTAGGGTATAGAGTGTAAGGTATAGAGTGTAGGGTGTAGAGTGTAAGGTATAGAGTGTAGGGTATAGAGTGTAGGGTATAGAGTGTACGGTATAGAGTGTAGGGTACAGAGTGTATAGTATAGAGTGTAGGGTATAGAGTGTAGGGTATAGAGTGTATGGTATAGAGTGTAGGGTATAGAGTGTATGTTATAGAGTGTAGGGTATAGAGTGTAGAGTGTAGGGTATAGAGTGTAGAGTGTAGAGTGTAGGGTATAGAGTGTAGAGTGTAGGGTATAGAGTGTAGAGTGTAGGGTATAGAGTTTAGAGTGTAGGGTATAGAGTGTAGGGTATAGAGTGTAAGGTGTAGAGTGTAGGGTATAGAGTGTAGGGTACAGAGTGTAGGGTATAGAGTGTAGGGTATAGAGTGTAGAGTGTAGGGTATAGAGTTTAGAGTGTAGGGTATAGAGTGTAGGGTATAGAGTGTAAGGTATAGAGTGTAGGGTGTAGAGTGTAGGGTATAGAGTGTAGGGTATAGGGTGTAGGGTATGGAGTGTAGGGTATAGAGTGTAGGGTACAGAGTGTATGGTATAGAGTGTAGGGTATAGAGTGTAGGGTATAGAGTGTATGGTATAGAGTGTAGGGTATAGAGTGTAGGGTATAGAGTGTATGTTATAGAGTGTAGGGTATAGAGCGTAGAGTGTAGGGTATAGAGTGTAGAGTGTAGAGTGTAGGGTATAGAGTGTAGAGTGTAGGGTATAGAGTGTAGAGTGTAGGGTATAGAGTTTAGAGTGTAGGGTATAGAGTGTAGGGTATAGAGTGTAAGGTGTAGAGTGTAGGGTATAGAGTGTAGGGTATAGAGTGTAGGGTATAGAGTGTAGGGTATAGAGTGTAGGGTATAGAGTGTATGGTATAGAGTGTAGAGTGTAGGGTATAGAGTTTAGAGTGTAGGGTATAGAGTGTAAGGTATAGAGTGTAGGGTGTAGAGTGTAGGGTATAGAGTGTAGGGTATAGAGTGTATGGTATAGAGTGTACGGTATAGAGTGTAGGGTATAGAGTGTATGGTATAGAGTGTAGGGTATAGAGTGTAGGGTATAGAGTGTAGGGTATAGAGTGTATGGTATAGATTGTAGGGTATAGAGTGTAGGGTGTAGAGTGTATGTTATAGAGTGTAGGGTATAGAGTGTAGGGTATAGAGTTTATAGTGTAGGGTATAGAGAGTAGGGTATAGAGTGTAAGGTATAGAGTGTAGGGTGTAGAGTGTAGGGTTTAGAGTGTAGGGCATAGGGTGTAGGGTATAGAGTGTAGGGTATAGAGTGTAGAGTGTAGGGTATAGAGTGTAGGGTATAGAGTGTAGGGTATAGAGTGTAGAGTGTAGGGTATAGAGTGTAGGATATTGAGTGTAGGGTATAGAGTGTAGGGTATAGAGTGTAGGGTATAGAGTGTAGAGTTTAGGGTATAGAGTGTAGAGTGTAGGGTATAGAGTGTAGGGTATAGAGTGTAGGGTATAGAGTGTAGGGTAGAGAGTGTAGAGTGTAGGATATAGAGTGTAGGGTATAGAGTGTAGGGTATAGAGTGTAGAGTGTAGGGATTAAAGTGTAGGGTATAGAGTGTAGGGTGTAGAGTGTAGGGTATAGAGTGTAGAGTGTAGGGTATAGAGTGTATGATATAGAGTGTAGGGTATAGAGTGTAGGGTGTAGAGTGTAGGGTATAGAGTGTTGGGCATAGAGTGTAGGGTATAGAGCGTAGAGTGTAGGGTATAGAGTGTAGGGTACAGAGTGTAAGGTATAGAGTGTAGGGTAGAGAGTGTAGAGTGTAGGGTATAGAGTGTAGGGTATAGAGTGTAGGGTATAGAGTGTAGAGTGTAGGGATTAGAGTGTAGGGTATAGAGTGTAGGGTGTGGAGTGTAGGGTATAGAGTGTAGAGTGTAGGGTATAGAGTGTATGGTATAGAGTGTAGGGTATAGAGTGTAGGGTGTAGAGTGTAGGGTATAGAGTGTAGGGTATAGAGTGTAGGGTATAGAGTGTAGGGAATAGAGTGTAGAGTGTAAGGTATAGAGTGTAGAGTGTAGGGTATAGAGTGTAAGGTATAGAGTGTAGAGTGTAGGGATTAGAGTGTAGGGTATAGAGTGTAGGGTGTAGAGTGTAGGGTATAGAGTGTAGAGTGTAGGGTATAGAGTGTATGGTATAGAGTGTAGGGTATAGAGTGTAGGGTGTAGAGTGTAGGGTATAGAGTGTAGGGTATAGAGTGTAGGGTATAGAGTGTAGGGTATAGAGTGTAGGGAATAGAGTGTGGAGTGTAAGGTATAGAGTGTAGAGTGTAGGGTATAGAGTGTAGGGTATAGACTGTAGGGTATAGAGTGTAGGGTATAGAGTGTAGGGTATAGATTGTAGCGTGTAGGCTATAGAGTGTAGGGTATAGAGTGTAGAGTGTAGGGTATAGAGTGTAGGGTATAGAGTGTAGGGTATAGAGTGTAGGGTATAGAGTGTAGAGTGTAGGGTATAGTGTGTAGGGTATAGAGTGCAGGGTGTAGAGTGTAGGGTATAGAGTGTAGGGTATAGAGTGTAGAGTGTAGGGTATAGAGTGTATGCTATAGAGTGTATGGTGTAGAGTGTATGGTATAGAGTGTAGGGTATAGAGTGTTGAGTGTATGGTATAGAGTGTAGAGTGTAGAGTGTAGGGTATAGAGTGTATGTTATAGAGTGTAGGGTATAGAGTGTAGGGTAGAGAGTGTAGAGTGTAGGGTATAGAGTGTAGGGTATAGAGTGTAGGGTATAGAGTGTAGAGTGTAGGGATTAGAGTGTAGGGTATAGAGTGTAGTGTGTAGAGTGTAGGGTAGAGTGTAGAGTGTAGGGTATAGAGTGTATGGTATAGAGTGTAGGGTATAGAGTTTAGGGTGTAGAGTGTAGGGTATAGAGTGTAGGGTATAGAGTGTAGGGTATAGAGTGTAGGGAATAGAGTGTAGAGTGTAAGGTATAGAGTGTAGAGTATAGGGTATAGAGTGTAGGGTATAGAGTGTAGAGTGCAGGGATTAGAGTGTAGGGTATAGAGTGTAGGGTGTAGAGTGTAGGGTATGGAGTGTAGAGTGTAGGGTATAGAGTGTATGGTATAGAGTGTAGGGTATAGAGTGTAGGGTGTAGAGTGTAGGGTATAGAGTGTAGGGTATAGAGTGTAGGGTATAGAGTGTAAGGTATAGAGTGTAGGGAATAGAGTGTAGAGTGTAAAGTATAAAGTGTAGAGTGTAGGGTATAGAGTGTAGGGTATAGACTGTAGGGTATAGAGTGTAGGGTATAGATTGTAGGCTATAGAGTGTAGGGTATAGAGTGTAGGGTATAGAGTGTAGGGTATAGAGTGTAGGGTATAGAGTGTAGGGTATAGAGTGTAGAGTGTAGGGTATAGTGTGTAGGGTATAGAGTGCAGGGTGTAGAGTGTAGGGTATAGAGTGTAGGGTATAGAATGTAGAGTGTAGGGTATAGAGTGTATGCTATAGAGTGTATGGTGTAGAGTGTATGGTATAGAGTGTAGGGTATAGAGTGTAGAGTGTAGGGTATAGAGTGTAGGGTATAGAGTGTAGGGTATAGAGTGTATGTTATAGAGTGTAGGGTATAGAGTGTAGAGTGTAGGGTATAGAATGTAGAGTGTAGGGTATAGAGTGTAGGGTATAGAGTGTAGGGTATAGAGTGTAGGGTGTAGAGTGTAGGGTATAGAGTGTAGGGTATAGAGTGTAGAGTGCAGGGTATAGAGTTTAGAGTGTAGGGTATAGAGTGTAGGGTATAGAGTGTAAGGTATAGAGTGTAGGGTGTAGAGTGTAAGGTATAGAGTGTAGGGTATAGAGTGTAGGGTATAGAGTGTACGGTATAGAGTGTAGGGTACAGAGTGTATAGTATAGAGTGTAGGGTATAGAGTGTAGGGTATAGAGTGTATGGTATAGAGTGTAGGGTATAGAGTGTATGTTATAGAGTGTAGGGTATAGAGTGTAGAGTGTAGGGTATAGAGTGTAGAGTGTAGGGTATAGAGTGTAGGGTATAGAGTGTAAGGTATAGAGTGTAGGGTGTAGAGTGTAAGGTATAGAGTGTAGGGTATAGAGTGTAGGGTATAGAGTGTACGGTATAGAGTGTAGGGTACAGAGTGTATAGTATAGAGTGTAGGGTATAGAGTGTAGGGTATAGAGTGTATGGTATAGAGTGTAGGGTACAGAGTGTATAGTATAGAGTGTAGGGTATAGAGTGTAGGGTATAGAGTGTATGGTATAGAGTGTAGGGTATAGAGTGTATGTTATAGAGTGTAGGGTATAGAGTGTAGAGTGTAGGGTATAGAGTGTAGAGTGTAGAGTGTAGGGTATAGAGTTTAGAGTGTAGGGTATAGAGTGTAGGGTATAGAGTGTAAGGTGTAGAGTGTAGGGTATAGAGTGTAGGGTACAGAGTGTAGGGTATAGAGTGTAGGGTATAGAGTGTAGAGTGTAGGGTATAGAGTTTAGAGTGTAGGGTATAGAGTGTAGGGTATAGAGTGTAGGGTATAGAGTGTACGGTATAGAGTGTAGGGTATAGAGTGTATGGTATAGAGTGTAGGGTATAGAGTGTACGGTATAGAGTGTATGGTATAGATTGTAGGGTATAGAGTGTAGGGTGTAGAGTGTAGGGTATAGAGTGTAGGGTATAGAGTGTAGGGTATAGAGTGTAAGGTATAGAGTGTAGGGAATAGAGTGTAGAGTGTAAAGTATAGAGTGTAGAGTGTAGGGTATAGAGTGTAGGGTATAGACTGTAGGGTATAGAGTGTAGGGTATAGATTGTAGGCTATAGAGTGTAGGGTATAGAGTGTAGGGTATAGAGTGTAGGGTATAGAGTGTAGGGTATAGAGTGTAGGGTATAGAGTGTAGAGTGTAGGGTATAGTGTGTAGGGTATAGAGTGCAGGGTGTAGAGTGTAGGGTATAGAGTGTAGGGTATAGAATGTAGAGTGTAGGGTATAGAGTGTATGCTATAGAGTGTATGGTGTAGAGTGTATGGTATAGAGTGTAGGGTATAGAGTGTAGAGTGTAGGGTATAGAGTGTAGGGTATAGAGTGTAGGGTATAGAGTGTAGGGTATAGAGTGTATGTTATAGAGTGTAGGGTATAGAGTGTAGAGTGTAGGGTATAGAATGTAGAGTGTAGGGTATAGAGTGTAGGGTATAGAGTGTAGGGTATAGAGTGTAGGGTGTAGAGTGTAGGGTATAGAGTGTAGGGTATAGAGTGTAGAGTGCAGGGTATAGAGTTTAGAGTGTAGGGTATAGAGTGTAGGGTATAGAGTGTAAGGTATAGAGTGTAGGGTGTAGAGTGTAAGGTATAGAGTGTAGGGTATAGAGTGTAGGGTATAGAGTGTACGGTATAGAGTGTAGGGTACAGAGTGTATAGTATAGAGTGTAGGGTATAGAGTGTAGGGTATAGAGTGTATGGTATAGAGTGTAGGGTATAGAGTGTATGTTATAGAGTGTAGGGTATAGAGTGTAGAGTGTAGGGTATAGAGTGTAGAGTGTAGGGTATAGAGTGTAGGGTATAGAGTGTAAGGTATAGAGTGTAGGGTGTAGAGTGTAAGGTATAGAGTGTAGGGTATAGAGTGTAGGGTATAGAGTGTACGGTATAGAGTGTAGGGTACAGAGTGTATAGTATAGAGTGTAGGGTATAGAGTGTAGGGTATAGAGTGTATGGTATAGAGTGTAGGGTACAGAGTGTATAGTATAGAGTGTAGGGTATAGAGTGTAGGGTATAGAGTGTATGGTATAGAGTGTAGGGTATAGAGTGTATGTTATAGAGTGTAGGGTATAGAGTGTAGAGTGTAGGGTATAGAGTGTAGAGTGTAGAGTGTAGGGTATAGAGTTTAGAGTGTAGGGTATAGAGTGTAGGGTATAGAGTGTAAGGTGTAGAGTGTAGGGTATAGAGTGTAGGGTACAGAGTGTAGGGTATAGAGTGTAGGGTATAGAGTGTAGAGTGTAGGGTATAGAGTTTAGAGTGTAGGGTATAGAGTGTAGGGTATAGAGTGTAGGGTATAGAGTGTACGGTATAGAGTGTAGGGTATAGAGTGTATGGTATAGAGTGTAGGGTATAGAGTGTACGGTATAGAGTGTATGGTATAGATTGTAGGGTATAGAGTGTAGGGTGTAGAGTGTAGGGTATAGAGTGTAGGGTATAGAGTGTAGGGTATAGAGTGTAAGGTATAGAGTGTAGGGAATAGAGTGTAGAGTGTAAAGTATAGAGTGTAGAGTGTAGGGTATAGAGTGTAGGGTATAGACTGTAGGGTATAGAGTGTAGGGTATAGATTGTAGGCTATAGAGTGTAGGGTATAGAGTGTAGGGTATAGAGTGTAGGGTATAGAGTGTAGGGTATAGAGTGTAGAGTGTAGGGTATAGTGTGTAGGGTATAGAGTGCAGGGTGTAGAGTGTAGGGTATAGAGTGTAGGGTATAGAATGTAGAGTGTAGGGTATAGAGTGTATGCTATAGAGTGTATGGTGTAGAGTGTATGGTATAGAGTGTAGGGTATAGAGTGTAGAGTGTAGGGTATAGAGTGTAGGGTATAGAGTGTAGGGTATAGAGTGTATGTTATAGAGTGTAGGGTATAGAGTGTAGAGTGTAGGGTATAGAATGTAGAGTGTAGGGTATAGAGTGTAGGGTATAGAGTGTAGGGTATAGAGTGTAGGGTGTAGAGTGTAGGGTATAGAGTGTAGGGTATAGAGTGTAGAGTGCAGGGTATAGAGTTTAGAGTGTAGGGTATAGAGTGTAGGGTATAGAGTGTAAGGTATAGAGTGTAGGGTGTAGAGTGTAGGGTATAGAGTGTAGGGTATAGAGTGTAGGGTATAGAGTGTACGGTATAGAGTGTAGGGTACAGAGTGTATAGTATAGAGTGTAGGGTATAGAGTGTAGGGTATAGAGTGTATGGTATAGAGTGTAGGGTATAGAGTGTATGTTATAGAGTGTAGGGTATAGAGTGTAGAGTGTAGGGTATAGAGTGTAGAGTGTAGAGTGTAGGGTATAGAGTGTAGAGTGTAGGGTATAGAGTGTAGAGTGTAGGGTATAGAGTTTAGAGTGTAGGGTATAGAGTGTAGGGTATAGAGTGTAAGGTGTAGAGTGTAGGGTATAGAGTGTAGGGTATAGAGTGTAGGGTATAGAGTGTAGGGTATAGAGTGTAGGGTATAGAGTGTAGAGTGTAGGGTATAGAGTTTAGAGTGTAGGGTATAGAGTGTAGGGTATAGAGTGTAAGGTATAGAGTGTAGGGTGTAGAGTGTAGGGTATAGAGTGTAGGGTTTAGAGTGTACGGTATAGAGTGTAGGGTATAGAGTGTATGGTATAGAGTGTAGGGTATAGAGTGTAGGGTATAGAGTGTATGGTATAGATTGTAGGGTATAGAGTGTAGGGTGTAGCGTGTATGTTATAGAGTGTAGGGTATAGAGTGTAGGGTATAGAGTTTAGAGTGTAGGGTATAGAGAGTAGGGTATAGAGTGTAAGGTATAGAGTGTAGGGTGTAGAGTGTAGGGTATAGAGTGTAGGGCATAGGGTGTAGGGTATAGAGTGTAGGGTATAGAGTGTAGAGTGTATTGTATAGAGTGTAGGTATAGAGTGTAGGGTATAGAGTGTAGAGTGTAGGGTATAGAGTGTAGGGTATTGAGTGTAGGGTATAGAGTGTAGGGTATAGAGTGTAGGGTATAGAGTGTAGAGTGTAGGGTATAGAGTGTAGAGTGTAGGGTATAGAGTGTAGGGTATATAGTGTAGAGTGTAGGGTATAGAGTGTAGGGTATAGAGTGTAGGGTATAGAGTGTAGGGTATAGAGTGCAGGGTATAGAGTGTAGAGTGTAGGGTATAGAGTGTAGAGTGTAGGGTATAGAGTGTAGGGTATAGAGTGTAGGGTATAGAGTGTAGGGTATAGAGTGTAGAGTGTAGGGTATAGAGTGTAGGGTATAGAGTGTAGGGAGTAGAGTGTAGGGTATAGAGTGTAGGGTTCAGAGTGTAGGGTATAGAGTGTAGGGTATAGAGTGTATGGTATAGAGTGTAGGGTATAGAGTGTAGGGTATAGAGTGTAGGGTATAGAGTGTAGGGTATAGAGTGTAGAGTGTAGGGTATAGAGTGTAGGGTATAGAGTGTAGGGTAGAGAGTGTAGAGTGTAGGGTATAGAGTGTAGGGTATAGAGTGTAGGGTATAGAGTGTAGGGTGTAGAGTGTAGGGTATAGAGTGTAGGGTATAGAGTGTAGGGTATAGAGTGTAGGGAATAGAGTGTAGAGTGTAAGGTATAGAGTGTAGGGTATAGAGTGTACGGTATAGAGTGTAGGGTATAGAGTGTATGGTATAGAGTGTAGGGTATAGAGTGTAGGGTATAGAGTGTAGGGAATAGAGTGTAGAGTGTAAGGTATAGAGTGTAGAGTGTAGGGTATAGAGTGTAGGGTATAGAGTGTAGAGTGTTGGGATTAGAGTGTAGAGTATAGAGTGTAGGGTGTAGAGTGTAGGGTATAGAGTGTAGAGTGTAGGGTATAGAGTATATGGTATAGAGTGTAGGGTATAGAGTGTAGGGTGTAGAGTATAGGGTATAGAGTGTAGGGTATAGAGTGTAGGGTATAGAGTGTAGGGAATAGAGTGTAGAGTGTAAGGTTTAGAGTGTAGAGTGTAGGGTATAGAGTGTAGGGTATAGACTGTAGGGTATAGAGTGTAGGGTATAGAGTGTAGGGTATAGATTGTAGAGTGTAGGCTATAGAGTGTAGGGTATAGAGTGTAGAGTGTAGGGTATAGAGTGTAGGGTATAGTGTGTAGGGTATAGAGTGTAGAGTGTAGGGTATAGTGTGTAGGATAGAGTGTAGGGTATAGAGTGTAGGGTATAGAGTGTATGGTATAGAATGTAGGGTATAGAGTGTAGGGTATAGAGTGTAGGGTATAGAGTGTAGGGTATAGAGTGTAGAGTGTAGGGTATAGAGTGTTGAGTGTAGGGTATAGAGTGTAGGGTATAGAGTGTAGGGTAGAGAGTGTAGAGTGTAGGGTATAGAGTGTAGGGTATAGAGTGTAGGGTATAGAGTGTAGAGTGTAGGGATTAGAGTGTAGGGTATAGAGTGTAGGGTGTAGAGTGTAGGGTATAGAGTGTAGAGTGTAGGGTATAGAGTGTATGGTATAGAGTGTAGGGTATAGATTGTAGGGTGTAGAGTGTAGGGTATAGAGTGTAGGGTATAGAGTGTAGGGTATAGAGTGTAGGGTATAGAGTGTAGGGAATAGAGTGTAGAGTGTAAGGTATAGAGTGTAGACTGTAGGGTATAGAGTGTAGGGTATAGAGTGTAGAGTGTTGGGATTAGAGTGTAGGGTATAGAGTGTAGGGTGTAGAGTGTAGGGTATAGAGTGTAGAGTGTAGGGTATAGAGTATATGGTATAGAGTGTAGGGTATAGAGTGTAGGGTTTAGAGTGTAGGGTATAGAGTGTAGGGTATAGAGTGTAGGGTATAGAGTGTAGTGCATAAAGTGTAGAGTGTAGGGTATAGAGTGTAGGGTATAGAGTGTAGGGTATAGAGTGTAGAGTGTAGGGTATAGAGTGTAGGGTATAGAGTGTAGGGTATACAGTGTAGGGTATAGAGTGTAGGGTATAGAGTGTAGGGTATAGAGTGTATGGTATAGAGTGTAGGGTATAGAGTGTAGAGTGTAGGGTATAGAGTTTAGAGTGTAGGGTATAGAGTGTAGGGTATAGAGTGTAAGGTATAGAGTGTAGGGTGTAGAGTGTAGGGTATAGAGTGTAGGGTATAGAGTGTAGGGTATACAGTGTACGGTATAGAGTGTAGGGTATAGAGTGTATGGTATAGAGTGTAGGGTATAGAGTGTAGGGTATAGAGTGTAGGGTATAGAGTGTATGGTATAGATTGTAGGGTATAGAGTGTAGGGTATAGAGTGTAGGGTATAGAGTGTAGAGTGTAGGGTATAGAGTGTAGAGTGTAGGGTATAGAGTGTAGAGTGTAGGGTATAGATTGTATGGTATAGAGTGTAGGGTATAGAATGTAGGGTGTAGAGTGTTGGGTATAGAGTGTAGGGTATAGAGTGTAGGGTATAGAGTGTAGGGTATAGAGTGTAGGGAATAGAGTGTAGAGTGTAAGGTATAGAGTGTAGAGTGTAGGGTATAGAGTGTAGGGTATAGAGTGTAGAGTGTAGGGATTAGAGTGTAGGGTATAGAGTGTAGGGTATAGAGTGTAGGGTATAGAGTGTAGAGTGTAGGGTATAGAGTGTAGAGTGTAGGGTATAGAGTGTAGGGTATAGAGTGTAGGGTATAGAGTGTAGGGTAGAGTGTGTAGAGTGTAGGGTAAAGAGTGTAGGGTATAGAGTGTAGGGTATAGAGTGTAGAGTGTAGGGATTAGAGTGTAGGGTATAGAGTGTAGGGTGTAGAGTGTAGGGTATAGAGTGTAGAGTGTAGGGTATAGAGTGTATGGTATAGAGTGTAGGGTATAGAGTGTAGGGTGTAGAGTGTAGGGTATAGAGTGTAGGGTATAGAGTGTAGGGTATAGAGTGTAGGGAATAGAGTGTAGAGTGTAAGGTATAGAGTGTAGGGTATAGAGTGTAGGGTATAGAGTGTAGAGTGAAGGGATTAGAGTGTAGGGTATAGAGTGTAGGGTGTAGAGTGTAGGGTATAGAGTGTAGAGTGTAGGGTATAGAGTGTATGGTACAAAGTGTAGGGTATAGAGTGCAGGGTGTAGAGTGTAGGGTATAGAGTGTAGGGTATAGAGTGTAGGGTATAGAGTGTAGGGTATAGAGTGTAGGGAATAGAGTGTAGAGTGTAAGGTATAGAGTGTAGAGTGTAGGGTATAGAGTGTAGGGTATAGACTGTAGGGTATAGAGTGTAGGGTATAGAGTGTAGGGTATAGATTGTAGAGTGTAGGCTATAGAGTGTAGGTTATAGAGTGTAGAGTGTAGGGTATAGAGTGTAGGGTATAGAGTGTAGGGTAGAGAGTGTAGGGTATAGAGTGTAGAGTGTAGGGTATAGTGTGTAGGGTATAGAGTGCAGGGTGTAGAGTGTAGGGTATAGAGTGTAGGGTATAGAGTGTAGAGTGTAGGGTATAGAGTGTATGCTATAGAGTGTATGGTGTAGAGTGTATGGTATAGAGTGTAGGGTATAGATTGTAGAGTGCATGGTATAGAGTGTAGGGTATAGAGTGTAGGGTATAGAGTGTATGTTATAGAGTGTAGGGAATAGAGTGTAGGGTAGAGATTGTAGAGTGTAGGGTATAGAGTGTAGGGTATAGAGTGTAGAGTGTCGGGATTAGAGTGTAGGGTATAGAGTGTAGGATGTAGAGTGTAGGGTATAGAGTGTAGAGTGTAGGGTATAGAGTGTATGGTATAGAGTGTAGGGTATAGAGTGTAGGGTGTAGAGTGTAGGGTATAGAGTGTAGGGTATAGAGTGTAGGGTATAGAGTGTAGGGTATAGAGTGTAGGGTGTAGAGTGTAGGGTATAGAGTGTATGGTATAGAGTGTAGGGTATAGAATGTATGGTATAGAGTGTAGAGTGTAGGATATAGAGTGTAGGGTATAGAGTGTAGAGTGTAGGGTATAGAGTGTAGGGTATAGAGTGTAGGGTATAGAGTGTAGAGTGTAGGGATTAGAGTGTAGGGTATAGAGTGTAGGGTATAGAGTGTAGAGTGTAGGGTAGAGAGTGTAGGATATAGAGTGTAGAGTGTAGGGTATAGAGTGTAGGGTATAGAGTGTAGGGTATAGAGTGTAGAGTGTAGGGTATAGAGTGTAGGGTACAGAGTGTAGGGTATAGAGTGTAGGGTATAGAGTGTAGGGTGTAGAGTGTAGGGTATAGAGTGTAGGGTATAGAGTGTAGGGTATAGAGTGTAGGGTGTAGAGTGTATGGTATAGAGTGCAGGGTATAGAATGTATGGTATAGAGTGTAGAGTGTAGGATATAGAGTGTAGGGTATAGAGTGTAGAGTGTAGGGATTAGAGTGTAGGGTATAGAGTGTAGGGTATAGAGTGTAGAGTGTAGGGTAGAGAGTGTAGGATATAGAGTGTAGAGTGTAGGGTATAGAGTGTAGGGTATAGAGTGTAGGGTATAGAGTGTAGGGTTTAGAGTGTAGAGTGTAGGGTGTAGAGTGTAGGGTATAGAGTGTATGGTATAGAGTGTAGGGTATAGAGTGTAGGGTGTAGAGTGTAGGGTATAGAGTGTAGGGTATAGAGTGTAGGGTATAGAGTGTAGGGTATAGAGTGTAGGGTGTAGAGTGTAGGGTATAGAGTGTATGGTATAGAGTGTAGGGTATAGAATGTATGGTATAGAGTGTAGAGTGTAGGATATAGAGTGTAGGGTATAGAGTGTAGAGTGTAGGGTATAGAGTGTAGGGTATAGAGTGTAGAGTGTAGGGATTAGAGTGTAGGGTATAGAGTGTAGGGTATAGAGTGTAGAGTGTAGGGTAGATAGTGTAGGATATAGAGTGTAGAGTGTAGGGTATAGAGTGTAGGGTATAGAGTGTAGGGTATAGAGTGTAGGGTATAGAGTGTAGAGTGTAGGGCATAGAGTGTAAGGTATAGAGTGTAGGGTATAGAGTGTAGAGTGTAGGGTATAGAGTGTAGGGTATAGAGTGTAGGGTATAGAGTGTAGGGCATAGAGTGTAGGGTAAAGAGTGTAGGGTGTAGAGTGTAGGGTATAGAGTGTAGGGTATAGAGTGTAGAGTGTAGGGTATAGAGTGTAGGGTATAAAGTGTAGGGTATAGAGTGTAGGGTATAGAGTGTAGGGTATAGAGTGTAGAGTGTAGGGTATAGCGTGTAGAGTGTCGGGTATAGAGTGTAGGGTATAGAGTGTAGGGTATAGAGTGTAGGGTATAGAGTGTAGAGTGTAGGGTATATAGTGTAGAGTGTAGGGTATAGAGTGTATGGTATAGAGTGTAGGGTATAGAGTGTAGGGTGTAGAGTGTTGGGTATAGAGTGTAGGGTATAGAGTGTAGGGTATAGAGTGTAGGGTATAGAGTGTAGGGAATAGAGTGTAGAGTGTAAGGTATAGAGTGTAGAGTGTAGGGTATAGATTGTAGGGTATAGAGTGTAGAGTGTAGGGATTAGAGTGTAGGGTATAGAGTGTAGGGTATAGAGTGTAGTGTATAGAGTGTAGGGAATAGAGTGTGGAGTGTAAGGTATAGAGTGTAGAGTGTAGGGTATAGACTGTAGGGTATAGAGTGTAGGGTATAGAGTGTAGGGTATAGATTGTAGAGTATAGGCTATAGAGTGTAGGGTATAGAGTGTAGAGTGTAGGGTATAGAGTGTAGGGTATAGAGTGTAGGGTATAGAGTGTAGAGTGTAGGGTATAGTGTGTAGGGTATAGAGTGCAGGGTGTAGAGTGTAGGGTATAGAGTGTAGGGTATAGAGTGTAGAGTGTAGGGTATAGAGTGTATGCTATAGAGTGTATGGTGTAGAGTGTATGGTATAGAGTGTAGGGTATACAGTGTAGAGTGTATGGTATAGAGTGTAGGGTGTAGAGTGTAGGGTATAGAGTGTATGTTATTGAGTGTAGGGTATAGAGTGTAGGGTAGAGAGTGTAGAGTGTAGGGTATAGAGTGTAGGGTATAGAGTGTAGAGTGTAGGGATTAGAGTGTAGGGTATAGAGTGTAGTGTGTAGAGTGTAGGGTATAGAGTGTAGAGTGTAGGGTATAGAGTGTATGGTATAGAGTGTAGGGTATAGAGTGTAGGGTGTAGAGTGTAGGGTATAGAGTGTAGGGTATAGAGTGTAGGGTATAGAGTGTATGGTATAGAGTGTAGGGAATAGAGTGTAGAGTGTAAGGTATAGAGTGTAGAGTGTAGGGTATAGAGTGTAGGGTATAGACTGTAGGGTATAAAGTGTAGGGTATAGATTGTAGGCTATAGAGTGTAGGGTATAGAGTGTAGGGTATAGAGTGTAGGGTATAGAGTGTAGGGTATAGAGTGTAGGGTATAGAGTGTAGAGTGTAGGGTATAGTGTGTAGGGTATAGAGTGCAGGGTGTAGAGTGTAGGGTATAGAGTGTAGGGTATAGAGTGTAGAGTGTAGGGTATAGAGTGTATGCTATAGAGTGTATGGTGTAGAGTGTATGGTATAGAGTGTAGGGTATAGAGTGTAGAGTGTAGGGTATAGAGTGTAGGGTATAGAGTGTATGTTATAGAGTGTAGGGTATAGAGTGTAGAGTGTAGGGTATAGAGTTTAGAGTGTAGGGTATAGAGTGTAGGGTATAGAGTGTAAGGTATAGAGTGTAGGGTGTAGAGTGTAGGGTATAGATTGTAGGGTATAGAGTGTAGGGTATAGAGTGTACGGTATAGAGTGTAGGGTATGGAGTGTATGGTATAGAGTGTAGGGTATAGAGTGTAGGGTATAGAGTGTAGGGTATAAAGTGTAGAGTGTAGGGTATAGAGTGTAGAGTGTAGGGTATAGAGTGTATGGTATAGAGTGTAGGGTATAGAGTGTAGGGTGTAGAGTGTTGGGTATAGAGTGTAGGGTATAGAGTGTAGGGTATAGAGTGTAGGGTATAGAGTGTAGGGAATAGAGTGTAGGGTATAGAGTGTAGAGTGTAGGGATTAGAGTGTAGGGTATAGAGTGTAGGGTATAGAGTGTAAGGTATAGAGTGTAGGGTATAGAGTGTAGAGTGTAGGGTATAGAGTGTAGAGTGTAGGGTATAGAGTGTAGGGTATAGAGTGTAGGGTATAGAGTGTAGGGTAGAGTCTGTAGAGTGTAGGGTATAGAGTGTAGGGTATAGAGTGTAGAGTATAGAGTGTAGAGTGTAGGGATTAGAGTGTAGGGTATAGAGTGTAGGGTGTAGAGTGTAGGGTATAGAGTGTAGAGTGTAGTGTATAGAGTGTATGGTATAGAGTGTAGGGTGTAGAGAGTAGGGTATAGAGTGTAGGGTATAGAGTGTAGGGTATAGAGTGTAGGGAATAGAGTGTAGAGTGTAAGGTATAGAGTGTAGAGTGTAGGGTATAGAGTGTAGGGTATAGAGTGTAGAGTGAAGGGATTAGAGTGTAGGGTATAGAGTGTAGGGTGTAGAGTGTAGGGTATAGAGTGTAGAGTGTAGGGTATAGAGTGTATGGTATAGAGTGTAGGGTATAGAGTGTAGGGTGTAGAGTGTAGGGTATAGAGTGTAGGGTATAGAGTGTAGGGTATAGAGTGTAGGGTATAGAGTGTAGGGAATAGAGTGTAGAGTGTAAGGTATAGAGTGTAGAGTGTAGGGTATAGAGTGTAGGGTATAGACTGTAGGGTATAGAGTGTAGGGTATAGAGTGTAGGGTATAGATTGTAGAGTGTAGGCTATAGAGTGTAGGGTATAGAGTGTAGAGTGTAGGGTATAGAGTGTAGGGTATAGAGTGTAGGGTATAGAGTGTAGGGTATAGAGTGTAGAGTGTAGGGTATAGTGTGCACGGTATAGAGTGCAGGGTGTAGAGTGTAGGGTATAGAGTGTAGGGTATAGAGTGTAGAGTGTAGGGTATAGAGTGTACGCTATAGAGTGTATGGTGTAGAGTGTATGGTATAGAGTGTAGGGTATAGATTGTAGAGTGTATGGTATAGAGTGTATGTTATAGAGTGTAGGGTATAGAGTGTAGGGTAGAGAGTGTATGTTATAGAGTGTAGGGTATAGAGTGTAGGGTAGAGAGTGTAGAGTGTAGGGTATAGAGTGTAGGGTAGGGTATAGAGTGTAGAGTGTCGGGATTAGAGTGTAGGGTATAGAGTGTGGGATGTAGAGTGTAGGGTATAGAGTGTAGAGTGTAGGGTATAGAGTGTATGGTATAGAGTGTAGGGTATAGAGTGTAGGGTGTAGAGTGTAGGGTATAGAGTGTAGGGAATAGAGTGTAGGGTATAGAGTGTAGGGTATAGAGTGTAGGGTGTAGAGTGTAGGGTATAGAGTGTATAGTATAGAGTGTAGGGTATAGAATGTATGGTATAGAGTGTAGAGTGTAGGATATAGAGTGTAGGGTATAGAGTGTAGAGTGTAGGGTATAGAGTGTAGAGTGTAGGGATTAGAGTGTAGGGTATAGAGTGTAGGGTATAGAGTGTAAAGTGTAGGGTAGAGAGTGTAGGATATAGAGTGTAGAGTGTATGGTATAGAGTGTAGGGTATAGAGTGTAGGGTATAGAGTGTAGGGTATAGAGTGTAGGGTATAGAGTGTAGGGCATAGAGTGTAGGGCATAGAGTGTAGGGTGTAGAGTGTAGGGTATAGAGTGTAGGGTATAGAGTGTAGAGTGTAGGGTATAGAGTGTAGGGTATAGAGTGTAGGGTATAGAGTGTAGGTGTAGGGTATAGAGTGTAGGGTATAGAGTGTAGAGTGTAGGGTATAGCATGTAGAGTGTCGGGTATAGAGTGTAGGGTATAGAGTGTAGGGTATAGAGTGTAGGGTATAGAGTGTAGAGTGTAGGGTATAGAGTGTAGAGTGTAGGGTATAGAGTGTATGGTATAGAGTGTAGGGTATAGAGTGTAGGGTGTAGAGTGTTGGGTATAGAGTGTAGGGTATAGAGTGTAGGGTATAGAGTGTAGGGTATAGAGTGTAGGGAATAGAGTGTAGAGTGTAAGGTATAGAGTGTAGAGTGTAGGGTATAGAGTGTAGGGTATAGAGTGTAGAGTGTAGGGATTAGAGTGTAGGGTATAGAGTGTAGGGTATAGTGTGTAGGGTATAGAGTGTAGAGTGTAGGGTATAGAGTGTAGGGTATTGAGTTTAGGGTATAGATTGTAGGGTATAGAGTGTAGGGCATAGAGTGTAGGGTATAGAGTGTAGGGTATAGAGTGTAGAGTGTAGGGTATAGAGTGTAGGGTATAGAGTGTAGGGTAGAGAGTGTAGAGTGTAGGGATTAGAGTGTACGGTATAGAGTGTAGGGTGTAGAGTGTAGGGCATAGAGTGTAGAGTGTAGGGTATAGAGTGTATGGTATAGAGTGTAGAGTATAGAGTGTAGGGTGTAGAGTGTAGGGTATAGAGTGTAGGGTATAGAGTGTAGGGTATAGAGTGTAGGGAATAGAGTGTTGAGTGTAAGGTGCAGAGTGTAGAGTGTAGGGAATAGAGTGTAGAGTGTAGGGTATAGAGTGTAGGGTATAGAGTGTAGGGTATAGAGTGTAGGGTATACAGTGTAGGGTATAGAGTGTAGAGTGTAGGGTATAGAGTGTAGAGTGTAGGGTATAGAGTGTAGATTGTAGGGCATAGAGTGTAGATTGTAGGGTATAGAGTGTAGGGTATAGAGTGTAGGGTATAGAGTGTAGGGTATAGAGTGTAGAGTGTAGGGTATAGAGTGTAGAGTGTAGGGTATAGAGTGTAGGGTACAGAGTGTAGGGTATAGAGTGTAGGGTAGAGAGTGTAGAGTGTAGGGTATAGAGTGTAGGGTATAGAGTGTAGGGTATAGAGTGTAGAGTGTAGGGATTAGAGTGTAGGGTATAGAGTGTAGGGTGTGGAGTGTAGGGTATAGAGTGTAGAGTGTAGGGTATAGAGTGTATGGTATAGAGTGTAGGGTATAGAGTGTAGGGTGTAGAGTGTAGGGTATAGAGTGTAGGGTATAGAGTGTAGGGTATAGAGTGTAGGGTATAGAGTGTAGGGAATAGAGTGTAGAGTGTAAGGTATAGAGTGTAGAGTGTAGGGTATAGAGTGTAAGGTATAGAGTGTAGAGTGTAGGGATTAGAGTGTAGGGTATAGAGTGTAGGGTGTAGAGTGTAGGGTATAGAGTGTAGAGTGTAGGGTATAGAGTGTATGGTATAGAGTGTAGGGTATAGAGTCTAGGGTGTAGAGTGTAGGGTATAGAGTGTAGGGTATAGAGTGTAGGGTATAGAGTGTAGGGTATAGAGTGTAGGGAATAGAGTGTGGAGTGTAAGGTATAGAGTGTAGAGTGTAGGGTATAGAGTGTAGGGTATAGACTGTAGGGTATAGAGTGTAGGGTATAGAGTGTAGGGTATAGATTGTAGAGTGTAGGCTATAGAGTGTAGGGTATAGAGAGTTGAGTGTAGGGTATAGAGTGTAGGGTATAGAGTGTAGGGTATAGAGTGTAGGGTATAGAGTGTAGAGTGTAGGGTATAGTGTGTAGGGTATAGAGTGCAGGGTGTAGAGTGTAGGGTATAGAGTGTAGGGTATAGAGTGTAGAGTGTAGGGTATAGAGTGTATGCTATAGAGTGTATGGTGTAGAGTGTATGGTATAGAGTGTAGGGTATAGAGTGTAGAGTGTATGGTATAGAGTTTAGGGTGTAGAGTGTAGGGTATAGAGTGTATGTTATAGAGTGGAGGGTATAGAGTGTAAGGTAGAGAGTGTAGAGTGTAGGGTATAGAGTGTAGGGTATAGAGTGTAGGGTATAGAGTGTAGAGTGTAGGGATTAGAGTGTAGGGTATAGAGTGTAGTGTGTAGAGTGTAGGGTATAGAGTGTAGAGTGTAGGGTATAGAGTGTAGGGTATAGAGTGTAGGGTATAGAGTGTAGGGTATAGAGTGTAGAGTGTAGGGTATAGTGTGTAGGGTATAGAGTGCAGGGTGTAGAGTGTAGGGTATAGAGTGTAGGGTATAGAGTGTAGAGTGTAGGGTATAGAGTGTATGCTATAGAGTGTATGGTGTAGAGTGTATGGTATAGAGTGTAGGGTATAGAGTGTAGAGTGTATGGTATAGAGTGTAGGGTGTAGAGTGTAGGGTATAGAGTGTATGTTATAGAGTGTAGGGTATAGAGTGTAGGGTAGAGAGTGTAGAGTGTAGGGTATAGAGTGTAGGGTATAGAGTGTAGGGTATAGAGTGTAGAGTGTAGGGATTAGAGTGTAGGGTATAGAGTGTAGGGTGTAGAGTGTAGGGTATAGAGTGTAGAGTGTAGGGTATAGAGTGTATGGTATAGAGTGTAGGGTATAGAGTGTAGGGTGTAGAGTGTAGGGTATAGAGTGTAGGGTATAGAGTGTAGGGTATAGAGTGTAAGGTATAGAGTGTAGGGAATAGAGTGTAGAGTGTAAGGTATAGAGTGTAGAGTGTAGGGTATAGAGTGTAGGGTATAGACTGTAGGGTATAGAGTGTAGGGTATAGAGTGTAGGGTATAGAGTGTAGGGTATAGAGTGTAGGGTATAAAGTGTAGGGTATAGAGTGTAGGGTATAGAGTGTAGAGTGTAGGGTATAGTGTGTAGGGTATAGAGTGCAGGGTGTAGAGTGTAGGGTATAGAGTGTAGGGTATAGAATGTAGAGTGTAGGGTATAGAGTGTATGCTATAGAGTGTATGGTGTAGAGTGTATGGTATAGAGTGTAGGGTATAGAGTGTAGAGTGTAGGGTATAGAGTGTAGGGTATAGAGTGTATGTTATAGAGTGTAGGGTATAGAGTGTAGAGTGTAGGGTATAGAGTGTAGGGTATAGAGTGTAAGGTATAGAGTGTAGGGTGTAGAGTGTAGGGTATAGATTGTAGGGTATAGAGTGTAGGGTATAGAGTGTACGGTATAGAGTGTAGGGTATGGAGTGTATGGTCTAGAGTGTAGGGTATAGAGTGTAGAGTGTAGGGTATAGAGTGTAGGGTATAGAGTGTAGGGTATAGAGTGTAGGGTATAGAGTGTAGGGTATAGAGTGTAGGGTATAGAGTGTAGAGTGCAGGGTATAGAGTTTAGAGTGTAGGGTATAGAGTGTAGGGTATAGAGTGTAAGGTATAGAGTGTAGGGTGTAGAGTGTAGAGTATAGAGTGTAGGGTATAGGGTGTAGGGTATAGAGTGTAGGGTATAGAGTGTAGGGTACAGAGTGTATGGTATAGAGTGTAGGGTATAGAGTGTATGGTATAGAGTGTAGGGTATAGAGTGTAGGGTATAGAGTGTATGTTATAGAGTGTAGGGTATAGAGCGTAGAGTGTAGGGTATAGAGTGTAGAGTGTAGAGTGTAGGGTATAGAGTGTAGAGTGTAGGGTATAGAGTGTAGAGTGTAGGGTATAGAGTTTAGAGTGTAGGGTATAGAGTGTAAGGTATAGAGTGTAGGGTGTAGAGTGTAGGGTATAGATTGTAGGGTATAGAGTGTAGGGTATAGAGTGTACGGTATAGAGTGTAGGGTATGGAGTGTATGGTCTAGAGTGTAGGGTATAGAGTGTAGAGTGTAGGGTATAGAGTGTAGGGTATAGAGTGTAGGGTATAGAGTGTAAGGTGTAGAGTGTAGGGTATAGAGTGTAGGGTATAGAGTGTAGGGTATAGAGTGTAGGGTATAGAGTGTATGGTATAGAGTGTAGAGTGTAGGGTATAGAGTTTAGAGTGTAGGGTATAGAGTGTAAGGTATAGAGTGTAGGGTGTAGAGTGTAGGGTATAGAGTGTAGGGTATAGAGTGTAGGGTATAGAGTGTAGGGTATAGAGTGTAGGGCATAGAGTGTAGGGTATAGAGTGTAGGGTATAGAGTGTAGGGTATAGAGTGTAGAGTGTAGGGCATCGAGTGTAGAGTGTAGGGTATAGAGTGTAGGGCATAGAGTGTAGGGTATAGAGTGTAGAGTGTAGGGTATAGAGTGTAGAGTGTAGGGTATAGAGTGTAGGGTATAGAGTGTAGGGTAGAGAGTGTAGGGTAGAGAGTGTAGAGTGTAGGGTATAGAGTGCAGGGTATAGAGTGTAGGGTATAGATTGTAGAGTGTAGGGATTATAGTGTAGTGTATAGAGTGTAGGGTGTAGAGTGTAGGGTATAGAGTGTAGAGTGTAGGGTATAGAGTGTATGGTATAGAGTGTAGGGTATAGAGTGTGGGGTGTAGAGTGTAGGGTATAGAGTGTAGGGTACAGAGTGTAGGGAATAGAGTGTAGAGTGTAAGGTATAGAGTGTAGAGTGTAGGGCATAGAGTGTAGAGTGTAGGGTATAGAGTGTAGGGTATAGAGTGTAGGGTATAGAGTGTAGGGTATAGAGTGTAGGGTATAGAGTGTAGAGTGTAGGGTATAGAGTGTAGAGTGTAGGGTATAGAGTGTAGGGTATAGAGTGTAGGGTATAGAGTGTAGGGTATAGAGTATAGAGTGTAGGGTATAGAGTGTAGAGTGTAGGGTATAGAGTGTAGGGTATAGTGTGCAGGGTATACAGTGAAGGGTAGAGAGTGTAGAGTGTAGGGTATAGAGTGTAGGGTATAGAGTGTAGGGTATAGAGTGTAGAGTGTAGGGATTAGAGTGTAGGGTATAGAGTGTAGGGTATAGAGTGTAGGGTGTAGAGTGTAGGGTATAGAGTGTAGGGTATAGAGTGTAGGGTATAGAGTGTAGGGTATAGAGTGTAGGGAATAGAGTGTAGAGTGTAAGGTATAGAGTGTAGAGTGTATGGTATAGAGTGTAAGGTATAGAGTGTAGAGTGTAGGGATTAGAGTGTAGGGTATAGAGTGTAGGGTGTAGAGTGTAGGGTATAGAGTGTAGAGTGTATGGTATAGAGTGTAGGGTATAGAGTGTAGGGTGTAGAGTGTAGGGTATAGAGTGTAGGGTATAGAGTGTAGGGTATAGAGTGTAGGGTATAGAGTGTAGGGAATAGAGTGAGAAGTGTAAGGTATAGAGTGTAGAGTGTAGGGTATAGAGTGTAGGGTATAGACTGTAGGGTATAGAGTGTAGGGTATAGAGTGTAGGGTATAGAGTGTAGGGTATAGATTGTAGAGTGTAGGCTATAGAGTGTAGGGTATAGAGAGTAGAGTGTAGGGTATAGAGTGTAGGGTATAGAGTGTAGGGTATAGAGTGTAGGGTATAGAGTGTAGAGTGTAGGGTATAGTGTGTAGGGTATAGAGTGCAGGGTGTAGAGTGTAGGGTATAGAGTGTAGGGTATAGAGTGTAGAGTGTAGGGTATAGAGTGTATGCTATAGAGTGTATGGTGTAGAGTGTATGGTATAGAGTGTAGGGTATAGAGTGTAGAGTGTATGGTATAGAGTGTAGGGTGTAGAGTGTAGGGTATAGAGTGTATGTTATAGAGTGTAGGGTATAGAGTGTAGGGTAGAGAGTGTAGAGTGTAGGGTATAGAGTGTAGGGTATAGAGTGTAGGGTATAGAGTGTAGAGTGTAGGGATTAGAGTGTAGGGTATAGAGTGTAGTGTGTAGAGTGTAGGGTATAGAGTGTAGAGTGTAGGGTATAGAGTGTAGGGTATAGAGTGTAGGGTATAGAGTGTAGGGTATAGAGTGTAGAGTGTAGGGTATAGTGTGTAGGGTATAGAGTGCAGGGTGTAGAGTGTAGGGTATAGAGTGTAGGGTATAGAGTGTAGAGTGTAGGGTATAGAGTGTATGCTATAGAGTGTATGGTGTAGAGTGTATGGTATAGAGTGTAGGGTATAGAGTGTAGAGTGTATGGTATAGAGTGTAGGGTGTAGAGTGTAGGGTATAGAGTGTATGTTATAGAGTGTAGGGTATAGAGTGTAGGGTAGAGAGTGTAGAGTGTAGGGTATAGAGTGTAGGGTATAGAGTGTAGGGTATAGAGTGTAAAGTGTAGGGATTAGAGTGTAGGGTATAGAGTGTAGTGTGTAGAGTGTAGGGTATAGAGTGTAGAGTGTAGGGTATAGAGTGTATGGTATAGAGTGTAGGGTATAGAGTGTAGGGTGTAGAGTGTAGGGTATAGAGTGTAGGGTATAGAGTGTAGGGTATAGAGTGTAGGGAATAGAGTGTAGAGTGTAAGGTATAGAGTGTAGAGTATAGGGTATAGAGTGTAGGGTATAGAGTGTAGAGTGTAGGGATTAGAGTGTAGGGTATAGAGTGTAGGGTGTAGAGTGTAGGGTATAGAGTGTAGAGTGTAGGGTATAGAGTGTATGGTATAGAGTGTAGGGTATAGAGTGTAGGGTGTAGAGTGTAGGGTATAGAGTGTAGGGTATAGAGTGTAGGGTATAGAGTGTAAGGTATAGAGTGTAGGGAATAGAGTGTAGAGTGTAAGGTATAGAGTGTAGAGTGTAGGGTATAGAGTGTAGGGTAAAGACTGTAGGGTATAGAGTGTAGGGTATAGAGTGTAGGGTATAGAGTGTAGGGTATAGAGTGTAGAGTGTAGGGTATAGTGTGTAGGGTATAGAGTGCAGGGTGTAGAGTGTAGGGTATAGAGTGTAGGGTATAGAATGTAGAGTGTAGGGTATAGAGTGTATGCTATAGAGTGTATGGTGTAGAGTGTATGGTATAGAGTGTAGGGTATAGAGTGTAGAGTGTAGGGTATAGAGTGTAGGGTATAGAGTGTATGTTATAGAGTGTAGGGTATAGAGTGTAGAGTGTAGGGTATAGAGTTTAGAGTGTAGGGTATAGAGTGTAGGGTATAGAGTGTAAGGTATAGAGTGTAGGGTGTAGAGTGTAGGGTATAGATTGTAGGGTATAGAGTGTAGGGTATAGAGTGTACGGTATAGAGTGTAGGGTATGGAGTGTATGGTCTAGAGTGTAGGGTATAGAGTGTAGAGTGTAGGGTATAGAGTGTAGGGTATAGAGTGTAGGGTATAGAGTGTAGGGTATAGAGTGTAGGGTATAGAGTGTAGGGTATAGAGTGTAGAGTGCAGGGTATAGAGTTTAGAGTGTAGGGTATAGAGTGTAGGGTATAGAGTGTAAGGTATAGAGTGTAGGGTGTAGAGTGTAGGGTATAGAGTGTAGGGTATAGGGTGTAGGGTATAGAGTGTAGGGTATAGAGTGTAGGGTACAGAGTGTATGGTATAGAGTGTAGGGTATAGAGTGTAGGGTATAGAGTGTATGGTATAGAGTGTAGGGTATAGAGTGTAGGGTATAGAGTGTATGTTATAGAGTGTAGGGTATAGAGCGTAGAGTGTAGGGTATAGAGTGTAGAGTGTAGAGTGTAGGGTATAGAGTGTAGAGTGTAGGGTATAGAGTGTAGAGTGTAGGGTATAGAGTTTAGAGTGTAGGGTATAGAGTGTAGGGTATAGAGTGTAAGGTGTAGAGTGTAGGGTATAGAGTGTAGGGTATAGAGTGTAGGGTATAGAGTGTAGGGTATAAAGTGTAGGGTATAGAGTGTATGGTATAGAGTGTAGAGTGTAGGGTATAGAGTTTAGAGTGTAGGGTATAGAGTGTAAGGTATAGAGTGTAGGGTGTAGAGTGTAGGGTATAGAGTGTAGGGTATAGAGTGTATGGTATAGAGTGTACGGTATAGAGTGTAGGGTATAGAGTGTATGGTATAGAGTGTAGGGTATAGAGTGTAGGGTATAGAGTGTAGGGTATAGAGTGTATGGTATAGATTGTAGGGTATAGAGTGTAGGGTGTAGAGTGTATGTTATAGAGTGTAGGGTATAGACTGTAGGGTATAGAGTTTAGAGTGTAGGGTATAGAGAGTAGGGTATAGAGTGTAAGGTATAGAGTGTAGGGTGTAGAGTGTAGGGTATAGAGTGTAGGGCATAGGGTGTTGGGTATAGAGTGTAGGGTATAGAGTGTAGAGTGTAGGGTATAGAGTGTAGGGTATAGAGTGTAGGGTATAGAGTGTAGAGTGTAGGGTATAGAGTGTAGGGTATTGAGTGTAGGGTATAGAGTGTAGGGTATAGAGTGTAGGGTATAGAGTGTAGTGTGTAGGGTATAGAGTGTAGGGTATTGAGTGTAGGGTATAGAGTGTAGGGTATAGAGTGTAGGGTATAGAGTGTAGAGTTTAGGGTATAGAGTGTAGAGTGTAGGGTATAGAGTGTAGGGTATAGAGTGTAGGGTATAGAGTGTAGGGTAGAGAGTGTAGAGTGTAGGATATAGAGTGTAGGGTATAGAGTGTAGGGTATAGAGTGTAGAGTGTAGGGATTAAAGTGTAGGGTATAGAGTGTAGGGTGTAGAGTGTAGGGTATAGAGTGTAGAGTGTAGGGTATAGAGTGTATGATATAGAGTGTAGGGTATAGAGTGTAGGGTGTAGAGTGTAGGGTATAGAGTGTAGGGTATAGAGTATAGGGTATAGAGTGTAGGGTATAGAGTGTAGAGTGTAGGGATTAGAGTGTAGGGTATAGAGTGTAGGGTGTAGAGTGTAGGGTATAGAGTGTAGAGTGTAGGGTATAGAGTGTATGGTATAGAGTGTAGGGTATAGAGTGTAGGGTGTAGAGTGTAGGGTATAGAGTGTTGGGCATAGAGTGTAGGGTATAGAGTGTAGGTTATAGAGTGTAGAGTGTAGGGTATAGAGTGTATGGTATAGAGTGTAGGGTATAGAGTGTAGGGTATAGAGTGTAGGGCAAAGAGTGTAGGGTATAGAGTGTAGGGTATAGAGTGTAGGGTATAGAGTGTAGGGTATAGAGTGTAGGGTATATAGTGTAGAGTGTAGGGTATAGAGTGTAGGGTATAGAGTGTAGGGCAAAGAGTGTAGGGTATAGAGTGTAGGGTATAGAGTGTAGGGTATAGAGTGTAGGGTATAGAGTGTAGGGTATATAGTGTAGAGTGTAGGGTATAGAGTGTAGGGTATAGAGTGTAGGGTATAGAGTGTAGGGTATAAAGTGTAGAGTGTAGGGTATAGAGTGTAGGGTATAGAGTGTAGGGTATAGAGTGTAGAGTGTAGGGTATAGAGTGTAGAGTGTAGGGTATAGAGTGTAGGGTACAGAGTGTAGGGTATAGAGTGTAGGGTAGAGAGTGTAGAGTGTAGGATATAGAGTGTAGGGTATAGAGTGTAGGGTATAGAGTGTAGAGTGTAGGGATTAGAGTGTAGGGTATAGAGTGTAGGGTGTGGAGTGTAGGGTATAGAGTGTAGAGTGTAGGGTATAGAGTGTATGGTATAGAGTGTAGGGTATAGAGTGTAGGGTGTAGAGTGTAGGGTATAGAGTGTAGGGTATAGAGTGTAGGGTATAGAGTGTAGGGTATAGAGTGTAGGGAATAGAGTGTAGAGTGTAAGGTATAGAGTGTAGAGTGTAGGGTATAGAGTGTAAGGTATAGAGTGTAGAGTGTAGGGATTAGAGTGTAGGGTATAGAGTGTAGGGTGTAGAGTGTAGGGTATAGAGTGTAGAGTGTAGGGTATAGAGTGTATGGTATAGAGTGTAGGGTATAGAGTCTAGGGTGTAGAGTGTAGGGTATAGAGTGTAGGGTATAGAGTGTAGGGTATAGAGTGTAGGGTATAGAGTGTAGGGAATAGAGTGTGGAGTGTAAGGTATAGAGTGTAGAGTGTAGGGTATAGAGTGTAGGGTATAGACTGTAGGGTATAGAGTGTAGGGTATAGAGTGTAGGGTATAGATTGTAGAGTGTAGGCTATAGAGTGTAGGGTATAGAGAGTAGAGTGTAGGGTATAGAGTGTAGGGTATAGAGTGTAGGGTATAGAGTGTAGAGTGTAGGGTATAGTGTGTAGGGTATAGAGTGCAGGGTGTAGAGTGTAGGGTATAGAGTGTAGGGTATAGAGTGTAGAGTGTAGGGTATAGAGTGTATGCTATAGAGTGTATGGTGTAGAGTGTATGGTATAGAGTGTAGGGTATAGAGTGTAGAGTGTATGGTATAGAGTGTAGGGTGTAGAGTGTAGGGTATAGAGTGTATGTTATAGAGTGTAGGGTATAGAGTGTAGGGTAGAGAGTGTAGAGTGTAGGGTATAGAGTGTAGGGTATAGAGTGTAGGGTATAGAGTGTAGAGTGTAGGGATTAGAGTGTAGGGTATAGAGTGTAGTGTGTAGAGTGTAGGGTATAGAGTGTAGAGTGTAGGGTATAGAGTGTAGGGTATAGAGTGTAGGGTATAGAGTGTAGGGTATAGAGTGTAGAGTGTAGGGTATAGTGTGTAGGGTATAGAGTGCAGGGTGTAGAGTGTAGGGTATGGAGTGTAGGGTATAGAGTGTAGAGTGTAGGGTATAGAGTGTATGCTATAGAGTGTATGGTGTAGAGTGTATGGTATAGAGTGTAGGGTATAGAGTGTAGAGTGTATGGTATAGAGTGTAGGGTGTAGAGTGTAGGGTATAGAGTGTATGTTATAGAGTGTAGGGTATAGAGTGTAGGGTAGAGAGTGTAGAGTGTAGGGTATAGAGTGTAGGGTATAGAGTGTAGGGTATAGAGTGTAGAGTGTAGGGATTAGAGTGTAGGGTATAGAGTGTAGTGTGTAGAGTGTAGGGTATAGAGTGTAGAGTGTAGGGTATAGAGTGTATGGTATAGAGTGTAGGGTATAGAGTGTAGGGTGTAGAGTGTAGGGTATAGAGTGTAGGGTATAGAGTGTAGGGTATAGAGTGTAGGGAATAGAGTGTAGAGTGTAAGGTATAGAGTGTAGAGTATAGGGTATAGAGTGTAGGGTATAGAGTGTAGAGTGTAGGGATTAGAGTGTAGGGTATAGAGTGTAGGGTGTAGAGTGTAGGGTATAGAGTGTAGAGTGTAGGGTATAGAGTGTATGGTATAGAGTGTAGGGTATAGAGTGTAGGGTGTAGAGTGTAGGGTATAGAGTGTAGGGTATAGAGTGTAGGGTATAGAGTGTAAGGTATAGAGTGTAGGGAATAGAGTGTAGAGTGTAAGGTATAGAGTGTAGAGTGTAGGGTATAGAGTGTAGGGTATAGACTGTAGGGTATAGAGTGTAGGGTATAGAGTGTAGGGTATAGAGTGTAGGGTATAGAGTGTAGGGTATAGAGTGTAGGGTATAGAGTGTAGAGTGTAGAGTATAGTGTGTAGGGTATAGAGTGCAGGGTGTAGAGTGTAGGGTATAGAGTGTAGGGTATAGAATGTAGAGTGTAGGGTATAGAGTGTATGCTATAGAGTGTATGGTGTAGAGTGTATGGTATAGAGTGTAGGGTATAGAGTGTAGAGTGTAGGGTATAGAGTGTAGGGTATAGAGTGTATGTTATAGAGTGTAGGGTATAGAGTGTAGAGTGTAGGGTATAGAGTTTAGAGTGTAGGGTATAGAGTGTAGGGTATAGAGTGTAAGGTATAGAGTGTAGGGTGTAGAGTGTAGGGTATAGATTGTAGGGTATAGAGTGTAGGGTATAGAGTGTACGGTATAGAGTGTAGGGTATGGAGTGTATGGTCTAGAGTGTAGGGTATAGAGTGTAGAGTGTAGGGTATAGAGTGTAGGGTATAGAGTGTAGGGTATAGAGTGTAGGGTATAGAGTGTAGGGTATAGAGTGTAGAGTGCAGGGTATAGAGTTTAGAGTGTAGGGTATAGAGTGTAGTGTGTAGAGTGTAGGGTATAGAGTGTAGAGTGTAGGGTATAGAGTGTATGGTATAGAGTGTAGGGTATAGAGTGTAGGGTGTAGAGTGTAGGGTATTGAGTGTAGGGTATAGAGTGTAGGGTATAGAGTGTAGGGAATAGAGTGTAGAGTGTAAGTATAGAGTGTAGAGTATAGGGTATAGAGTGTAGGGTATAGAGTGTAGAGTGTAGGGATTAGAGTGTAGGGTATAGAGTGTAGGGTGTAGAGTGTAGGGTATAGAGTGTAGAGTGTAGGGTATAGAGTGTATGGTATAGAGTGTAGGGTATAGAGTGTAGGGTGTAGAGTGTAGGGTATAGAGTGTAGGGTATAGAGTGTAGGGTATAGAGTGTAAGGTATAGAGTGTAGGGTATAGAGTGTAGGGTATAGAGTGTAGAGTGTAGAGTATAGTGTGTAGGGTATAGAGTGCAGGGTGTAGAGTGTAGGGTATAGAGTGTAGGGTATAGAATGTAGAGTGTAGGGTATAGAGTGTATGCTATAGAGTGTATGGTGTAGAGTGTATGGTATAGAGTGTAGGGTATAGAGTGTAGAGTGTAGGGTATAGAGTGTAGGGTATAGAGTGTATGTTATAGAGTGTAGGGTATAGAGTGTAGAGTGTAGGGTATAGAGTTTAGAGTGTAGGGTATAGAGTGTAGGGTATAGAGTGTAAGGTATAGAGTGTAGGGTGTAGAGTGTAGGGTATAGATTGTAGGGTATAGAGTGTAGGGTATAGAGTGTACGGTATAGAGTGTAGGGTGTAGAGTGTAGGGTATAGATTGTAGGGTATAGAGTGTAGGGTATAGAGTGTAGAGTGTAGGGTATAGAGTGTAGGGTATAGAGTGTATGTTATAGAGTGTAGGGTATAGAGTGTAGAGTGTAGGGTATAGAGTGTAGGGTATAGAGTGTATGTTATAGAGTGTAGGGTATAGAGTGTAGAGTGTAGGGTATAGAGTTTAGAGTGTAGGGTATAGAGTGTAGGGTATAGAGTGTAAGGTATAGAGTGTAGGGTGTAGAGTGTAGGGTATAGATTGTAGGGTATAGAGTGTAGGGTATAGAGTGTACGGTATAGAGTGTAGGGTATGGAGTGTATGGTCTAGAGTGTAGGGTATAGAGTGTAGAGTGTAGGGTATAGAGTGTAGGGTATAGAGTGTAGGGTATAGAGTGTAGGGTATAGAGTGTAGGGTATAGAGTGTAGAGTGCAGGGTATAGAGTTTAGAGTGTAGGGTATAGAGTGTAGTGTGTAGAGTGTAGGGTATAGAGTGTAGAGTGTAGGGTATAGAGTGTATGGTATAGAGTGTAGGGTATAGAGTGTAGGGTGTAGAGTGTAGGGTATTGAGTGTAGGGTATAGAGTGTAGGGTATAGAGTGTAGGGAATAGAGTGTAGAGTGTAAGTATAGAGTGTAGAGTATAGGGTATAGAGTGTAGGGTATAGAGTGTAGAGTGTAGGGATTAGAGTGTAGGGTATAGAGTGTAGGGTGTAGAGTGTAGGGTATAGAGTGTAGAGTGTAGGGTATAGAGTGTATGGTATAGAGTGTAGGGTATAGAGTGTAGGGTGTAGAGTGTAGGGTATAGAGTGTAGGGTATAGAGTGTAGGGTATAGAGTGTAAGGTATAGAGTGTAGGGTATAGAGTGTAGAGTGTAGAGTATAGTGTGTAGGGTATAGAGTGCAGGGTGTAGAGTGTAGGGTATAGAGTGTAGGGTATAGAATGTAGAGTGTAGGGTATAGAGTGTATGCTATAGAGTGTATGGTGTAGAGTGTATGGTATAGAGTGTAGGGTATAGAGTGTAGAGTGTAGGGTATAGAGTGTAGGGTATAGAGTGTATGTTATAGAGTGTAGGGTATAGAGTGTAGAGTGTAGGGTATAGAGTTTAGAGTGTAGGGTATAGAGTGTAGGGTATAGAGTGTAAGATATAGAGTGTAGGGTGTAGAGTGTAGGGTATAGATTGTAGGGTATAGAGTGTAGGGTATAGAGTGTACGGTATAGAGTGTAGGGTGTAGAGTGTAGGGTATAGATTGTAGGGTATAGAGTGTAGGGTATAGAGTGTACGGTATAGAGTGTAGGGTATGGAGTGTATGGTCTAGAGTGTAGGGTATAGAGTGTAGAGTGTAGGGTATAGAGTGTAGGGTATAGAGTGTAGGGTATAGAGTGTAGGGTATAAAGTGTAGAGTGTAGGGTATAGAGTGTAGGGTATAGAGTGTAGGGTATAGAGTGTAGAGTGTAGGGTATAGAGTGTAGAGTGTAGGGTATAGAGTGTAGGGTACAGAGTGTAGGGTATAGAGTGTAGGGTAGAGAGTGTAGAGTGTAGGATATAGAGTGTAGGGTATAGAGTGTAGGGTATAGAGTGTAGAGTGTAGGGATTAGAGTGTAGGGTATAGAGTGTAGGGTATAGAGTGTAGGGTATAGAGTGTAGGGTATAGAGTGTAGAGTTTAGGGTATAGAGTGTAGAGTGTAGGGTATAGAGTGTAGGGTATAGAGTGTAGGGTATAGAGTGTAGGGTAGAGAGTGTAGAGTGTAGGATATAGAGTGTAGGGTATAGAGTGTAGGGTATAGAGTGTAGAGTGTAGGGATTAAAGTGTAGGGTATAGAGTGTAGGGTGTAGAGTGTAGGGTATAGAGTGTAGAGTGTAGGGTATAGAGTGTATGATATAGAGTGTAGGGTATAGAGTGTAGGGTGTAGAGTGTAGGGTATAGAGTGTTGGGCATAGAGTGTAGGGTATAGAGTGTATGGTATAGAGTGTAGAGTGTAGGGTATAGAGTGTATGGTATAGAGTGTAGGGTATAGAGTGTAGGGTATAGAGTGTAGGGCAAAGAGTGTAGGGTATAGAGTGTAGGGTATAGAGTGTAGGGTATAGAGTGTAGGGTATAGAGTGTAGGGTATATAGTGTAGAGTGTAGGGTATAGAGTGTAGGGTATAGAGTGTAGGGCAAAGAGTGTAGGGTATAGAGTGTAGGGTATAGAGTGTAGGGTATAGAGTGTAGGGTATAGAGTGTAGGGTATATAGTGTAGAGTGTAGGGTATAGAGTGTAGGGTATAGAGTGTAGGGTATAGAGTGTAGGGTATATAGTGTAGAGTGTAGGGTATAGAGTGTAGGGTATAGAGTGTAGGGTATAGAGTGTAGGGTATAGAGTGCAGGGTATAGAGTGTAGAGTGTAGGGTATAGAGTGTAGAGTGTAGGGTATAGAGTGTAGGGTATAGAGTGTAGGGTATAGAGTGTAGGGTATAGAGTGTAGAGTGTAGGGTATAGAGTGTAGGGTATAGAGTGTAGGGAGTAGAGTGTAGGGTATAGAGTGTAGGGTTCAGAGTGTAGGGTATAGAGTGTAGGGTATAGAGTGTATGGTATAGAGTGTAGGGTATAGAGTGTAGGGTATAGAGTGTAGGGTATAGAGTGTAGGGTATAGAGTGTAGAGTGTAGGGTATACAGTGTAGGGTATAGAGTGTATGGTATAGAGTGTAGGGTATAGAGTGTAGGGTATAGAGTGTAGGGTATAGAGTGTAGGGTATAGAGTGTAGAGTGTCGGGATTAGAGTGTAGGGTATAGAGTGTAGGATGTAGAGTGTAGGGTATAGAGTGTAGAGTGTAGGGTATAGAGTGTATGGTATAGAGTGTAGGGTATAGAGTGTAGGGTGTAGAGTGTAGGGTATAGAGTGTAGGGTATAGAGTGTATGGTATAGAGTGTAGGGAATAGAGTGTAGAGTGTAAGGTATAGAGTGTAGAGTGTAGGGTATAGAGTGTAGGGTATAGACTGTAGGGTATAGAGTGTAGAGTGTAGGCTATAGAGTGTAGGGAATAGAGTGTAGAGTGTAGGGTGTAGAGTGTAGGGTATAGAGTGTAGGGTATAGAGTGTAGGGCATAGAGTGTAGGGTATAGAGTGTAGGGTATAGAGTGTAGGGTATAGAGTGTAGAGTGTAGGGCATCGAGTGTAGAGTGTAGGGTATAGAGTGTAGGGCATAGAGTGTAGGGTATAGAGTGTAGAGTGTAGGGTATAGAGTGTAGAGTGTAGGGTATAGAGTGTAGGGTATAGAGTGTAGGGTAGAGAGTGTAGGGTAGAGAGTGTAGAGTGTAGGGTATAGAGTGTAGGGTATAGAGTGTAGGGTATAGATTGTAGAGTGTAGGGATTATAGTGTAGTGTATAAAGTGTAGGGTGTAGAGTGTAGGGTATAGAGTGTAGAGTGTAGGGTATAGAGTGTATGGTATAGAGTGTAGGGTATAGAGTGTGGGGTGTAGAGTGTAGGGTATAGAGTGTAGGGTACAGAGTGTAGGGAATAGAGTGTAGAGTGTAAGGTATAGAGTGTAGAGTGTAGGGCATAGAGTGTAGAGTGTAGGGTATAGAGTGTAGGGTATAGAGTGTAGGGTATAGAGTGTAGGGTATAGAGTGTAGGGTATAGAGTGTAGAGTGTAGGGTATAGAGTGTAGAGTGTAGGGTATAGAGTGTAGAGTGTAGGGTATAGAGTGTAGGGTATAGAGTGTAGGGTATAGAGTGTAGGGTATAGAGTGTAGGGTATAGAGTGTAGAGTGTAGGGTATAGAGTGTAGAGTGTAGGGTATAGAGTGTAGGGTATAGTGTGCAGGGTATAGAGTGTAGGGTAGAGAGTGTAGAGTGTAGGGTATAGAGTGTAGGGTATAGAGTGTAGGGTATAGAGTGTAGAGTGTAGGGATTAGAGTGTAGGGTATAGAGTGTAGGGTATAGAGTGTAGGGTGTATAGTGTAGGGTATAGAGTGTAGGGTATAGAGTGTAGGGTATAGAGTGTAGGGAATAGAGTGTAGAGTGTAAGGTATAGAGTGTAGAGTGTATGGTATAGAGTGTAAGGTATAGAGTGTAGAGTGTAGGGATTAGAGTGTAGGGTATAGAGTGTAGGGTGTAGAGTGTAGGGTATAGAGTGTAGAGTGTATGGTATAGAGTGTAGGGTATAGAGTGTAGGGTGTAGAGTGTAGGGTATAGAGTGTAGGGTATAGAGTGTAGGGTATAGAGTGTAGGGTATAGAGTGTAGGGAATAGAGTGTGGAGTGTAAGGTATAGAGTGTAGAGTGTAGGGTATAGAGTGTAGGGTATAGACTGTAGGGTATAGAGTGTAGGGTATAGAGTGTAGGGTATAGAGTGTAGGGTATAGATTGTAGAGTGTAGGCTATAGAGTGTAGGGTATAGAGAGTAGAGGGTAGGGTATAGAGTGTAGGGTATAGAGTGTAGGGTATAGAGTGTAGGGTATAGAGTGTAGAGTGTAGGGTATAGTGTGTAGGGTATAGAGTGCAGGGTGTAGAGTGTAGGGTATAGAGTGTAGGGTATAGAGTGTAGAGTGTAGGGTATAGAGTGTATGCTATAGAGTGTATGGTGTAGAGTGTATGGTATAGAGTGTAGGGTATAGAGTGTAGAGTGTATGGTATAGAGTGTAGGGTGTAGAGTGTAGGGTATAGAGTGTATGTTATAGAGTGTAGGGTATAGAGTGTAGGGTAGAGAGTGTAGAGTGTAGGGTATAGAGTGTAGGGTATAGAGTGTAGGGTATAGAGTGTAGAGTGTAGGGATTAGAGTGTAGGGTATAGAGTGTAGTGTGTAGAGTGTAGGGTATAGAGTGTAGAGTGTAGGGTATAGAGTGTAGGGTATAGAGTGTAGGGTATAGAGTGTAGAGTATAGAGTGTAGAGTGTAGGGTATAGTGTGTAGGGTATAGAGTGCAGGGTGTAGAGTGTAGGGTATAGAGTGTAGGGTATAGAGTGTAGAGTGTAGGGTATAGAGTGTATGCTATAGAGTGTATGGTGTAGAGTGTATGGTATAGAGTGTAGGGTATAGAGTGTAGAGTGTATGGTATAGAGTGTAGGGTGTAGAGTGTAGGGTATAGAGTGTATGTTATAGAGTGTAGGGTATAGAGTGTAGGGTAGAGAGTGTAGAGTGTAGGGTATAGAGTGTAGGGTATAGAGTGTAGGGTATAGAGTGTAGAGTGTAGGGATTAGAGTGTAGGGTATAGAGTGTAGTGTGTAGAGTGTAGGGTATAGAGTGTAGAGTGTAGGGTATAGAGTGTAGGGTATAGAGTGTAGGGTATAGAGTGTAGAGTGTAGGGTATAGTGTGTAGGGTATAGAGTGCAGGGTGTAGAGTGTAGGGTATAGAGTGTAGGGTATAGAGTGTAGAGTGTAGGGTATAGAGTGTATGCTATAGAGTGTATGGTGTAGAGTGTATGGTATAGAGTGTAGGGTATAGAGTGTAGAGTGTATGGTATAGAGTGTAGGGTGTAGAGTGTAGGGTATAGAGTGTATGTTATAGAGTGCAGGGTATAGAGTGTAGGGTAGAGAGTGTAGAGTGTAGGGTATAGAGTGTAGGGTATAGAGTGTAGGGTATAGAGTGTAGAGTGTAGGAATTAGAGTGTAGGGTATAGAGTGTAGTGTGTAGAGTGTAGGGTATAGAGTGTAGAGTGTAGGGTATAGAGTGTATGGTATAGAGTGTAGGGTATAGAGTGTAGGGTGTAGAGTGTAGGGTATAGAGTGTAGGGTATAGAGTGTAGGGTATAGAGTGTAGGGAATAGAGTGTAGAGTGTAAGGTATAGAGTGTAGAGTATAGGGTATAGAGTGTAGGGTATAGACTGTAGGGTATAGAGTGTAGGGTATAGAGTGTAGGGTATAGAGTGTAGGGTATAGATTGTAGAGTGTAGGCTATAGAGTGTAGGGTATAGAGAGTAGAGGGTAGGGTATAGAGTGTAGGGTATAGAGTGTAGGGTATAGAGTGTAGGGTATAGAGTGTAGAGTGTAGGGTATAGTGTGTAGGGTATAGAGTGCAGGGTGTAGAGTGTAGGGTATAGAGTGTAGGGTATAGAGTGTAGAGTGTAGGGTATAGAGTGTATGCTATAGAGTGTATGGTGTAGAGTGTATGGTATAGAGTGTAGGGTATAGAGTGTAGAGTGTATGGTATAGAGTGTAGGGTGTAGAGTGTAGGGTATAGAGTGTATGTTATAGAGTGTAGGGTATAGAGTGTAGGGTAGAGAGTGTAGAGTGTAGGGTATAGAGTGTAGGGTATAGAGTGTAGGGTATAGAGTGTAGAGTGTAGGGATTAGAGTGTAGGGTATAGAGTGTAGTGTGTAGAGTGTAGGGTATAGAGTGTAGAGTGTAGGGTATAGAGTGTAGGGTATAGAGTGTAGGGTATAGAGTGTAGGGTATAGAGTGTAGAGTGTAGGGTATAGTGTGTAGGGTATAGAGTGCAGGGTGTAGAGTGTAGGGTATAGAGTGTAGGGTATAGAGTGTAGAGTGTAGGGTATAGAGTGTATGCTATAGAGTGTATGGTGTAGAGTGTATGGTATAGAGTGTAGGGTATAGAGTGTAGAGTGTATGGTATAGAGTGTAGGGTGCAGAGTGTAGGGTATAGAGTGTATGTTATAGAGTGCAGGGTATAGAGTGTAGGGTAGAGAGTGTAGAGTGTAGGGTATAGAGTGTAGGGTATAGAGTGTAGGGTATAGAGTGTAGAGTGTAGGGATTAGAGTGTAGGGTATAGAGTGTAGTGTGTAGAGTGTAGGGTATAGAGTGTAGAGTGTAGGGTATAGAGTGTATGGTATAGAGTGTAGGGTATAGAGTGTAGGGTGTAGAGTGTAGGGTATAGAGTGTAGGGTATAGAGTGTAGGGTATAGAGTGTAGGGAATAGAGTGTAGAGTGTAAGGTATAGAGTGTAGAGTATAGGGTATAGAGTGTAGGGTATAGAGTGTAGAGTGTAGGGATTAGAGTGTAGGGTATAGAGTGTAGGGTGTAGAGTGTAGGGTATAGAGTGTAGAGTGTAGGGTATAGAGTGTATGGTATAGAGTGTAGGGTATAGAGTGTAGGGTGTAGAGTGTAGGGTATAGAGTGTAGGGTATAGAGTGTAGGGTATAGAGTGTAAGGTATAGAGTGTAGGGAATAGAGTGTAGAGTGTAAGGTATAGAGTGTAGAGTGTAGGGTATAGAGTGTAGGGTATAGACTGTAGGGTATAGAGTGTAGGGTATAGAGTGTAGGGTATAGAGTGTAGGGTATAGAGTGTAGGGTATAGAGTGTAGAGTGTAGGGTATAGTGTGTAGGGTATAGAGTGCAGGGTGTAGAGTGTAGGGTATAGAGTGTAGGGTATAGAATGTAGAGTGTAGGGTATAGAGTGTATGCTATAGAGTGTATGGTGTAGAGTGTATGGTATAGAGTGTAGGGTATAGAGTGTAGAGTGTAGGGTATAGAGTGTAGGGTATAGAGTGTATGTTATAGAGTGTAGGGTATAGAGTGTAGAGTGCAGGGTATAGAGTTTAGAGTGTAGGGTATAGAGTGTAGGGTATAGAGTGTAAGGTATAGAGTGTAGGGTGTAGAGTGTAGGGTATAGATTGTAGGGTATAGAGTGTAGGGTATAGAGTGTACGGTATAGAGTGTAGGGTATGGAGTGTATGGTCTAGAGTGTAGGGTATAGAGTGTAGAGTGTAGGGTATAGAGTGTAGGGTATAGAGTGTAGGGTGTAGAGTGTAGGGTATAGAGTGTAGGGTATAGAGTGTAGAGTGCAGGGTATAGAGTTTAGAGTGTAGGGTATAGAGTGTAGGGTATAGAGTGTAAGGTATAGAGTGTAGGGTGTAGAGTGTAGGGTATAGAGTGTAGGGTATAGGGTGTAGGGTATAGAGTGTAGGGTATAGAGTGTAGGGTACAGAGTGTATGGTATAGAGTGTAGGGTATAGAGTGTAGGGTATAGAGTGTATGGTATAGAGTGTAGGGTATAGAGTGTAGGGTATAGAGTGTATGTTATAGAGTGTAGGGTATAGAGCGTAGAGTGTAGGGTATAGAGTGTAGAGTGTAGAGTGTAGGGTATAGAGTGTAGAGTGTAGGGTATAGAGTGTAGAGTGTAGGGTGTAGAGTTTAGAGTGTAGGGTATAGAGTGTAGGGTATAGAGTGTAAGGTGTAGAGTGTAGGGTATAGAGTGTAGGGTATAGCGTGTAGGGTATAGAGTGTAGGGTATAGAGTGTAGGGTATAGAGTGTATGGTATAGAGTGTAGAGTGTAGGGTATAGAGTTTAGAGTGTAGGGTATAGAGTGTAAGGTATAGAGTGTAGGGTGTAGAGTGTAGGGTATAGAGTGTAGGGTATAGAGTGTATGGTATAGAGTGTACGGTATAGAGTGTAGGGTATAGAGTGTATGGTATAGAGTGTAGGGTATAGAGTGTAGGGTATAGAGTGTAGGGTATAGAGTGTATGGTATAGATTGTAGGGTATAGAGTGTAGGGTGTAGAGTGTATGTTATAGAGTGTAGGGTATAGAGTGTAGGGTATAGAGTTTAGAGTGTAGGGTATAGAGAGTAGGGTATAGAGTGTAAGGTATAGAGTGTAGGGTGTAGAGTGTAGGGTATAGAGTGTAGGGCATAGGGTGTAGGGTATAGAGTGTAGGGTATAGAGTGTAGAGTGTAGGGTATAGAGTGTAGGGTATAGAGTGTAGGGTATAGAGTGTAGAGTGTAGGGTATAGAGTGTAGGGTATTGAGTGTAGGGTATAGAGTGTAGGGTATAGAGTGTAGGGTATAGAGTGTAGAGTTTAGGGTATAGAGTGTAGAGTGTAGGGTATAGAGTGTAGGGTATAGAGTGTAGGGTAGAGAGTGTAGGGTAGAGAGTGTAGAGTGTAGGATATAGAGTGTAGGGTATAGAGTGTAGGGTATAGAGTGTAGAGTGTAGGGATTAAAGTGTAGGGTATAGAGTGTAGGGTGTAGAGTGTAGGGTATAGAGTGTAGAGTGTAGGGTATAGAGTGTATGATATAGAGTGTAGGGTATAGAGTGTAGGGTGTAGAGTGTAGGGTATAGAGTGTTGGGCATAGAGTGTAGGGTATAGAGTGTAGGGTATAGAGTGTAGAGTGTAGGGTATAGAGTGTATGGTATAGAGTGTAGGGTATAGAGTGTAGGGTATAGAGTGTAGGGCAAAGAGTGTAGGGTATAGAGTGTAGGGTATAGAGTGTAGGGTATAGAGTGTAGGGTATAGAGTGTAGGGTATATAGTGTAGAGTGTAGGGTATAGAGTGTAGGGTATAGAGTGTAGGGCAAAGAGTGTAGGGTATAGAGTGTAGGGTATAGAGTGTAGGGTATAGAGTGTAGGGTATAGAGTGTAGGGTATAGAGTGTAGAGTGTAGGGTATAGAGTGTATGCTATAGAGTGTATGGTGTAGAGTGTATGGTATAGAGTGTAGGGTATAGAGTGTAGAGTGTATGGTATAGAGTGTAGGGTGTAGAGTGTAGGGTATAGAGTGTATGTTATAGAGTGCAGGGTATAGAGTGTAGGGTAGAGAGTGTAGAGTGTAGGGTATAGAGTGTAGGGTATAGAGTGTAGGGTATAGAGTGTAGAGTGTAGGAATTAGAGTGTAGGGTATAGAGTGTAGTGTGTAGAGTGTAGGGTATAGAGTGTAGAGTGTAGGGTATAGAGTGTATGGTATAGAGTGTAGGGTATAGAGTGTAGGGTGTAGAGTGTAGGGTATAGAGTGTAGGGTATAGAGTGTAGGGTATAGAGTGTAGGGAATAGAGTGTAGAGTGTAAGGTATAGAGTGTAGAGTATAGGGTATAGAGTGTAGGGTATAGACTGTAGGGTATAGAGTGTAGGGTATAGAGTGTAGGGTATAGAGTGTAGGGTATAGATTGTAGAGTGTAGGCTATAGAGTGTAGGGTATAGAGAGTAGAGGGTAGGGTATAGAGTGTAGGGTATAGAGTGTAGGGTATAGAGTGTAGGGTATAGAGTGTAGAGTGTAGGGTATAGTGTGTAGGGTATAGAGTGCAGGGTGTAGAGTGTAGGGTATAGAGTGTAGGGTATAGAGTGTAGAGTGTAGGGTATAGAGTGTATGCTATAGAGTGTATGGTGTAGAGTGTATGGTATAGAGTGTAGGGTATAGAGTGTAGAGTGTATGGTATAGAGTGTAGGGTGTAGAGTGTAGGGTATAGAGTGTATGTTATAGAGTGTAGGGTATAGAGTGTAGGGTAGAGAGTGTAGAGTGTAGGGTATAGAGTGTAGGGTATAGAGTGTAGGGTATAGAGTGTAGAGTGTAGGGATTAGAGTGTAGGGTATAGAGTGTAGTGTGTAGAGTGTAGGGTATAGAGTGTAGAGTGTAGGGTATAGAGTGTAGGGTATAGAGTGTAGGGTATAGAGTGTAGGGTATAGAGTGTAGAGTGTAGGGTATAGTGTGTAGGGTATAGAGTGCAGGGTGTAGAGTGTAGGGTATAGAGTGTAGGGTATAGAGTGTAGAGTGTAGGGTATAGAGTGTATGCTATAGAGTGTATGGTGTAGAGTGTATGGTATAGAGTGTAGGGTATAGAGTGTAGAGTGTATGGTATAGAGTGTAGGGTGCAGAGTGTAGGGTATAGAGTGTATGTTATAGAGTGCAGGGTATAGAGTGTAGGGTAGAGAGTGTAGAGTGTAGGGTATAGAGTGTAGGGTATAGAGTGTAGGGTATAGAGTGTAGAGTGTAGGGATTAGAGTGTAGGGTATAGAGTGTAGTGTGTAGAGTGTAGGGTATAGAGTGTAGAGTGTAGGGTATAGAGTGTATGGTATAGAGTGTAGGGTATAGAGTGTAGGGTGTAGAGTGTAGGGTATAGAGTGTAGGGTATAGAGTGTAGGGTATAGAGTGTAGGGAATAGAGTGTAGAGTGTAAGGTATAGAGTGTAGAGTATAGGGTATAGAGTGTAGGGTATAGAGTGTAGAGTGTAGGGATTAGAGTGTAGGGTATAGAGTGTAGGGTGTAGAGTGTAGGGTATAGAGTGTAGAGTGTAGGGTATAGAGTGTATGGTATAGAGTGTAGGGTATAGAGTGTAGGGTGTAGAGTGTAGGGTATAGAGTGTAGGGTATAGAGTGTAGGGTATAGAGTGTAAGGTATAGAGTGTAGGGAATAGAGTGTAGAGTGTAAGGTATAGAGTGTAGAGTGTAGGGTATAGAGTGTAGGGTATAGACTGTAGGGTATAGAGTGTAGGGTATAGAGTGTAGGGTATAGAGTGTAGGGTATAGAGTGTAGGGTATAGAGTGTAGAGTGTAGGGTATAGTGTGTAGGGTATAGAGTGCAGGGTGTAGAGTGTAGGGTATAGAGTGTAGGGTATAGAATGTAGAGTGTAGGGTATAGAGTGTATGCTATAGAGTGTATGGTGTAGAGTGTATGGTATAGAGTGTAGGGTATAGAGTGTAGAGTGTAGGGTATAGAGTGTAGGGTATAGAGTGTATGTTATAGAGTGTAGGGTATAGAGTGTAGAGTGCAGGGTATAGAGTTTAGAGTGTAGGGTATAGAGTGTAGGGTATAGAGTGTAAGGTATAGAGTGTAGGGTGTAGAGTGTAGGGTATAGATTGTAGGGTATAGAGTGTAGGGTATAGAGTGTACGGTATAGAGTGTAGGGTATGGAGTGTATGGTCTAGAGTGTAGGGTATAGAGTGTAGAGTGTAGGGTATAGAGTGTAGGGTATAGAGTGTAGGGTGTAGAGTGTAGGGTATAGAGTGTAGGGTATAGAGTGTAGAGTGCAGGGTATAGAGTTTAGAGTGTAGGGTATAGAGTGTAGGGTATAGAGTGTAAGGTATAGAGTGTAGGGTGTAGAGTGTAGGGTATAGAGTGTAGGGTATAGGGTGTAGGGTATAGAGTGTAGGGTATAGAGTGTAGGGTACAGAGTGTATGGTATAGAGTGTAGGGTATAGAGTGTAGGGTATAGAGTGTATGGTATAGAGTGTAGGGTATAGAGTGTAGGGTATAGAGTGTATGTTATAGAGTGTAGGGTATAGAGCGTAGAGTGTAGGGTATAGAGTGTAGAGTGTAGAGTGTAGGGTATAGAGTGTAGAGTGTAGGGTATAGAGTGTAGAGTGTAGGGTGTAGAGTTTAGAGTGTAGGGTATAGAGTGTAGGGTATAGAGTGTAAGGTGTAGAGTGTAGGGTATAGAGTGTAGGGTATAGCGTGTAGGGTATAGAGTGTAGGGTATAGAGTGTAGGGTATAGAGTGTATGGTATAGAGTGTAGAGTGTAGGGTATAGAGTTTAGAGTGTAGGGTATAGAGTGTAAGGTATAGAGTGTAGGGTGTAGAGTGTAGGGTATAGAGTGTAGGGTATAGAGTGTATGGTATAGAGTGTACGGTATAGAGTGTAGGGTATAGAGTGTATGGTATAGAGTGTAGGGTATAGAGTGTAGGGTATAGAGTGTAGGGTATAGAGTGTATGGTATAGATTGTAGGGTATAGAGTGTAGGGTGTAGAGTGTATGTTATAGAGTGTAGGGTATAGAGTGTAGGGTATAGAGTTTAGAGTGTAGGGTATAGAGAGTAGGGTATAGAGTGTAAGGTATAGAGTGTAGGGTGTAGAGTGTAGGGTATAGAGTGTAGGGCATAGGGTGTAGGGTATAGAGTGTAGGGTATAGAGTGTAGAGTGTAGGGTATAGAGTGTAGGGTATAGAGTGTAGGGTATAGAGTGTAGAGTGTAGGGTATAGAGTGTAGGGTATTGAGTGTAGGGTATAGAGTGTAGGGTATAGAGTGTAGGGTATAGAGTGTAGAGTTTAGGGTATAGAGTGTAGAGTGTAGGGTATAGAGTGTAGGGTATAGAGTGTAGGGTAGAGAGTGTAGGGTAGAGAGTGTAGAGTGTAGGATATAGAGTGTAGGGTATAGAGTGTAGGGTATAGAGTGTAGAGTGTAGGGATTAAAGTGTAGGGTATAGAGTGTAGGGTGTAGAGTGTAGGGTATAGAGTGTAGAGTGTAGGGTATAGAGTGTATGATATAGAGTGTAGGGTATAGAGTGTAGGGTGTAGAGTGTAGGGTATAGAGTGTTGGGCATAGAGTGTAGGGTATAGAGTGTAGGGTATAGAGTGTAGAGTGTAGGGTATAGAGTGTATGGTATAGAGTGTAGGGTATAGAGTGTAGGGTATAGAGTGTAGGGCAAAGAGTGTAGGGTATAGAGTGTAGGGTATAGAGTGTAGGGTATAGAGTGTAGGGTATAGAGTGTAGGGTATATAGTGTAGAGTGTAGGGTATAGAGTGTAGGGTATAGAGTGTAGGGCAAAGAGTGTAGGGTATAGAGTGTAGGGTATAGAGTGTAGGGTATAGAGTGTAGGGTATAGAGTGTAGGGTATATAGTGTAGAGTGTAGGGTATAGAGTGTAGGGTATAGAGTGTAGGGTATAGAGTGTAGGGTATAAAGTGTAGAGTGTAGGGTATAGAGTGTAGGGTATAGAGTGTAGGGTATAGAGTGTAGAGTGTAGGGTATAGAGTGTAGAGTGTAGGGTATAGAGTGTAGGGTACAGAGTGTAGGGTATAGAGTGTAGGGTAGAGAGTGTAGAGTGTAGGGTATAGAGTGTAGGGTATAGAGTGTAGGGTATAGAGTGTAGAGTGTAGGGATTAGAGTGTAGGGTATAGAGTGTAGGGTGTGGAGTGTAGGGTATAGAGTGTAGAGTGTAGGGTATAGAGTGTATGGTATAGAGTGTAGGGTATAGAGTGTAGGGTGTAGAGTGTGGGGTATAGAGTGTAGGGTATAGAGTGTAGGGTATAGAGTGTAGGGTATAGAGTGTAGGGAATAGAGTGTAGAGTGTAAGGTATAGAGTGTAGAGTGTAGGGTATAGAGTGTAAGGTATAGAGTGTAGAGTGTAGGGATTAGAGTGTAGGGTATAGAGTGTAGGGTGTAGAGTGTAGGGTATAGAGTGTAGGGTATAGAGTGTATGGTATAGAGTGTAGGGTATAGAGTCTAGGGTGTAGAGTGTAGGGTATAGAGTGTAGGGTATAGAGTGTAGGGTATAGAGTGTAGGGTATAGAGTGTAGGGAATAGAGTGTGGAGTGTAAGGTATAGAGTGTAGAGTGTAGGGTATAGAGTGTAGGGTATAGACTGTAGGGTATAGAGTGTAGGGTATAGAGTGTAGGGTATAGATTGTAGAGTGTAGGCTATAGAGTGTAGGGTATAGAGAGTAGAGTGTAGGGTATAGAGTGTAGGGTATAGAATGTAGGGTATAGAGTGTAGAGTGTAGGGTATAGTGTGTAGGGTATAGAGTGCAGGGTGTAGAGTGTAGGGTATAGAGTGTAGGGTATAGAGTGTAGAGTGTAGGGTATAGAGTGTATGCTATAGAGTGTATGGTGTAGAGTGTATGGTATAGAGTGTAGGGTATAGAGTGTAGAGTGTATGGTATAGAGTGTAGGGTGTAGAGTGTAGGGTATAGAGTGTATGTTATAGAGTGTAGGGTATAGAGTGTAGGGTAGAGAGTGTAGAGTGTAGGGTATAGAGTGTAGGGTATAGAGTGTAGGGTATAGAGTGTAGAGTGTAGGGATTAGAGTGTAGGGTATAGAGTGTAGTGTGTAGAGTGTAGGGTATAGAGTGTAGAGTGTAGGGTATAGAGTGTAGGGTATAGAGTGTAGGGTATAGAGTGTAGGGTATAGAGTGTAGAGTGTAGGGTATAGTGTGTAGGGTATAGAGTGCAGGGTGTAGAGTGTAGGGTATGGAGTGTAGGGTATAGAGTGTAGAGTGTAGGGTATAGAGTGTATGCTATAGAGTGTATGGTGTAGAGTGTATGGTATAGAGTGTAGGGTATAGAGTGTAGAGTGTATGGTATAGAGTGTAGGGTGTAGAGTGTAGGGTATAGAGTGTATGTTATAGAGTGTAGGGTATAGAGTGTAGGGTAGAGAGTGTAGAGTGTAGGGTATAGAGTGTAGGGTATAGAGTGTAGGGTATAGAGTGTAGAGTGTAGGGATTAGAGTGTAGGGTATAGAGTGTAGTGTGTAGAGTGTAGGGTATAGAGTGTAGAGTGTAGGGTATAGAGTGTATGGTATAGAGTGTAGGGTATAGAGTGTAGGGTGTAGAGTGTAGGGTATAGAGTGTAGGGTATAGAGTGTAGGGTATAGAGTGTAGGGAATAGAGTGTAGAGTGTAAGGTATAGAGTGTAGAGTATAGGGTATAGAGTGTAGGGTATAGAGTGTAGAGTGTAGGGATTAGAGTGTAGGGTATAGAGTGTAGGGTGTAGAGTGTAGGGTATAGAGTGTAGAGTGTAGGGTATAGAGTGTATGGTATAGAGTGTAGGGTATAGAGTGTAGGGTGTAGAGTGTAGGGTATAGAGTGTAGGGTATAGAGTGTAGGGTATAGAGTGTAAGGTATAGAGTGTAGGGAATAGAGTGTAGAGTGTAAGGTATAGAGTGTAGAGTGTAGGGTATAGAGTGTAGGGTATAGACTGTAGGGTATAGAGTGTAGGGTATAGAGTGTAGGGTATAGAGTGTAGGGTATAGAGTGTAGGGTATAGAGTGTAGGGTATAGAGTGTAGAGTGTAGAGTATAGTGTGTAGGGTATAGAGTGCAGGGTGTAGAGTGTAGGGTATAGAGTGTAGGGTATAGAATGTAGAGTGTAGGGTATAGAGTGTATGCTATAGAGTGTATGGTGTAGAGTGTATGGTATAGAGTGTAGGGTATAGAGTGTAGAGTGTAGGGTATAGAGTGTAGGGTATAGAGTGTATGTTATAGAGTGTAGGGTATAGAGTGTAGAGTGTAGGGTATAGAGTTTAGAGTGTAGGGTATAGAGTGTAAGGTATAGAGTGTAGGGTGTAGAGTGTAGGGTATAGATTGTAGGGTACAGAGTGTAGGGTATAGAGTGTACGGTATAGAGTGTAGGGTATGGAGTGTATGGTCTAGAGTGTAGGGTATAGAGTGTAGAGTGTAGGGTATAGAGTGTAGGGTATAGAGTGTAGGGTATAGAGTGTAGGGTATAGAGTGTAGAGTGCAGGGTATAGAGTTTAGAGTGTAGGGTATAGAGTGTAGTGTGTAGAGTGTAGGGTATAGAGTGTAGAGTGTAGGGTATAGAGTGTATGGTATAGAGTGTAGGGTATAGAGTGTAGGGTGTAGAGTGTAGGGTATTGAGTGTAGGGTATAGAGTGTAGGGTATAGAGTGTAGGGAATAGAGTGTAGAGTGTAAGTATAGAGTGTAGAGTATAGGGTATAGAGTGTAGGGTATAGAGTGTAGAGTGTAGGGATTAGAGTGTAGGGTATAGAGTGTAGGGTGTAGAGTGTAGGGTATAGAGTGTAGAGTGTAGGGTATAGAGTGTATGGTATAGAGTGTAGGGTATAGAGTGTAGGGTGTAGAGTGTAGGGTATAGAGTGTAGGGTATAGAGTGTAGGGTATAGAGTGTAAGGTATAGAGTGTAGGGAATAGAGTGTAGAGTGTAAGGTATAGAGTGTAGAGTGTAGGGTATAGAGTGTAGGGTATAGAGTGTAGGGTACAGAGTGTAGGGTATAGAGTGTAGGGTATAGAGTGTAGGGTATAGAGTGTAGGGTATAGAGTGTAGGGTATAGAGTGTAGAGTGTAGAGTATAGTGTGTAGGGTATAGAGTGCAGGGTGTAGAGTGTAGGGTATAGAGTGTAGGGTATAGAATGTAGAGTGTAGGGTATAGAGTGTATGCTATAGAGTGTATGGTGTAGAGTGTATGGTATAGAGTGTAGGGTATAGAGTGTAGAGTGTAGGGTATAGAGTGTATGTTATAGAGTGTAGGGTATAGAGTGTAGAGTGTAGGGTATAGAGTTTAGGGTATAGAGTGTACGGTATAGAGTGTAGGGTATGGAGTGTATGGTCTAGAGTGTAGGGTATAGAGTGTAGAGTGTAGGGTATAGAGTGTAGGGTATAGAGTGTAGGGTATAGAGTGTAGGGTATAGAGTGTAGGGTATAGAGTGTAGAGTGCAGGGTATAGAGTTTAGAGTGTAGGGTATAGAGTGTAGGGTATAGAGTGTAAGGTATAGAGTGTAGGGTGTAGAGTGTAGGGTATAGATTGTAGGGTATAGAGTGTAGGGTATAGAGTGTACGGTATAGAGTGTAGGGTATGGAGTGTATGGTCTAGAGTGTAGGGTATAGAGTGTAGAGTGTAGGGTATAGAGTGTAGGGTATAGAGTGTAGGGTATAGAGTGTAGGGTATAGAGTGTAGGGTATAGAGTGTAGAGTGCAGGGTATAGAGTTTAGAGTGTAGGGTATAGAGTGTAGGGTATAGAGTGTAAGGTATAGAGTGTAGGGTGTAGAGTGTAGGGTATAGAGTGTAGGGTATAGGGTGTAGGGTATAGAGTGTAGGGTATAGAGTGTAGGGTACAGAGTGTATGGTATAGAGTGTAGGGTATAGAGTGTAGGGTATAGAGTGTATGGTATAGAGTGTAGGGTATAGAGTGTAGGGTATAGAGTGTATGTTATAGAGTGTAGGGTATAGAGCGTAGAGTGTAGGGTATAGAGTGTAGAGTGTAGAGTGTAGGGTATAGAGTGTAGAGTGTAGGGTATAGAGTGTAGAGTGTAGGGTTTAGAGTTTAGAGTGTAGGGTATAGAGTGTAGGGTATAGAGTGTAAGGTGTAGAGTGTAGGGTATAGAGTGTAGGGTATAGAGTGTAGGGTATAGAGTGTAGGGTATAGAGTGTATGGTATAGAGTGTAGAGTGTAGGGTATAGAGTTTAGAGTGTAGGGTATAGAGTGTAAGGTATAGAGTGTAGGGTGTAGAGTGTAGGGTATAGAGTGTAGGGTATAGAGTGTATGGTATAGAGTGTACGGTATAGAGTGTAGGGTATAGAGTGTATGGTATAGAGTGTAGGGTATAGAGTGTAGGGTATAGAGTGTAGGGTATAGAGTGTATGGTATAGATTGTAGGGTATAGAGTGTAGGGTGTAGAGTGTATGTTATAGAGTGTAGGGTATAGAGTGTAGGGTATAGAGTTTAGAGTGTAGGGTATAGAGAGTAGGGTATAGAGTGTAAGGTATAGAGTGTAGGGTGTAGAGTGTAGGGTATAGAGTGTAGGGCATAGGGTGTAGGGTATAGAGTGTAGGGTATAGAGTGTAGAGTGTAGGGTATAGAGTGTAGGGTATAGAGTGTAGGGTATAGAGTGTAGAGTGTAGGGTATAGAGTGTAGGGTATTGAGTGTAGGGTATAGAGTGTAGGGTATAGAGTGTATGGTATAGAGTGTAGAGTTTAGGGTATAGAGTGTAGAGTGTAGGGTATAGAGTGTAGGGTATAGAGTGTAGGGTATAGAGTGTAGGGTAGAGAGTGTAGAGTGTAGGATATAGAGTGTAGGGTATAGAGTGTAGGGTATAGAGTGTAGAGTGTAGGGATTAAAGTGTAGGGTATAGAGTGTAGGGTGTAGAGTGTAGGGTATAGAGTGTAGAGTGTAGGGTATAGAGTGTATGATATAGAGTGTAGGGTATAGAGTGTAGGGTGTAGAGTGTAGGGTATAGAGTGTTGGGCATAGAGTGTAGGGTATAGAGTGTAGGGTATAGAGTGTAGAGTGTAGGGTATAGAGTGTATGGTATAGAGTGTAGGATATAGAGTGTAGGGTATAGAGTGTAGGGCAAAGAGTGTAGGGTATAGAGTGTAGGGTATAGAGTGTAGGGTATAGAGTGTAGGGTATAGAGTGTAGGGTATATAGTGTAGAGTGTAGGGTATAGAGTGTAGGGTATAGAGTGTAGGGCAAAGAGTGTAGGGTATAGAGTGTAGGGTATAGAGTGTAGGGTATAGAGTGTAGGGTATATAGTGTAGAGTGTAGGGTATAGAGTGTAGGGTATAGAGTGTAGGGTATAGAGTGTAGGGTATATAGTGTAGAGTGTAGGGTATAGAGTGTAGGGTATAGAGTGTAGGGTATAGAGTGTAGGGTATAGAGTGCAGGGTATAGAGTGTAGAGTGTAGGGTATAGAGTGTAGAGTGTAGGGTATAGAGTGTAGGGTATAGAGTGTAGGGTATAGAGTGTAGGGTATAGAGTGTAGAGTGTAGGGTATAGAGTGTAGGGTATAGAGTGTAGGGAGTAGAGTGTAGGGTATAGAGTGTAGGGTTCAGAGTGTAGGGTATAGAGTGTAGGGTATAGAGTGTATGGTATAGAGTGTAGGGTATAGAGTGTAGGGTATAGAGTGTAGGGTATAGAGTGTAGGGTATAGAGTGTAGAGTGTAGGGTATAGAGTGTAGGGTATAGAGTGTAGGGTAGAGAGTGTAGAGTGTAGGGTATAGAGTGTAGGGTATAGAGTGTAGGGTATAGAGTGTAGAGTGTCGGGATTAGAGTGTAGGGTATAGAGTGTAGGATGTAGAGTGTAGGGTATAGAGTGTAGAGTGTAGGGTATAGAGTGTATGGTATAGAGTGTAGGGTATAGAGTGTAGGGTGAAGAGTGTAGGGTATAGAGTGTAGGGTATAGAGTGTATGGTATAGAGTGTAGGGTATAGAGTGTAGGGTATAGAGTGTAGGGAATAGAGTGTAGAGTGTAAGGTATAGAGTGTAGAGTGTAGGGTATAGAGTGTAGGGTATAGACTGTAGGGTATAGAGTGTAGGGTATAGAGTGTAGGGTATAGATTGTAGAGTGTAGGCTATAGAGTGTAGGGTATAGAGTGTAGAGTGTAGGGTATAGAGTGTAGGGTATAGAGTGTAGGGTATAGAGTGTAGGGCATAGAGTGTAGGGTATAGAGTGTAGGGTATAGAGTGTAGAGTGTAGGGTATAGAGTGTAGGGTATAGAGTGTAGGGTATAGAGTGTAGAGTGTAGGGCATCGAGTGTAGAGTGTAGGGAATAGAGTGTAGGGTATAGAGTGTAGAGTGTAGGGTATAGAGTGTAGGGTATAGAGTGTAGGGAGTAGAGTGTAGGGTATAGAGTGTAGGGTTCAGAGTGTAGGGTATAGAGTGTAGGGTATAGAGTGTATGGTATAGAGTGTAGGGTATAGAGTGTAGGGTATAGAGTGTAGGGTATAGAGTGTAGGGTATAGAGTGTAGAGTGTAGGGTATAGAGTGTAGGGTATAGAGTGTAGGGTAGAGAGTGTAGAGTGTAGGGTATAGAGTGTAGGGTATAGAGTGTAGGGTATAGAGTGTAGAGTGTCGGGATTAGAGTGTAGGGTATAGAGTGTAGGATGTAGAGTGTAGGGTATAGAGTGTAGAGTGTAGGGTATAGAGTGTATGGTATAGAGTGTAGGGTATAGAGTGTAGGGTGTAGAGTGTAGGGTATAGAGTGTAGGGTATAGAGTGTATGGTATAGAGTGTAGGGTATAGAGTGTAGGGTATAGAGTGTAGGGAATAGAGTGTAGAGTGTAAGGTATAGAGTGTAGAGTGTAGGGTATAGAGTGTAGGGTATAGACTGTAGGGTATAGAGTGTAGGGTATAGAGTGTAGGGTATAGATTGTAGAGTGTAGGCTATAGAGTGTAGGGTATAGAGTGTAGAGTGTAGGGTATAGAGTGTAGGGTATAGAGTGTAGGGTATAGAGTGTAGGGCATAGAGTGTAGGGTATAGAGTGTAGGGTATAGAGTGTAGAGTGTAGGGTATAGAGTGTAGGGTATAGAGTGTAGGGTATAGAGTGTAGAGTGTAGGGCATCGAGTGTAGAGTGTAGGGAATAGAGTGTAGGGCATAGAGTGTAGGGTATAGAGTGTAGAGTGTAGGGTATAGAGTGTAGAGTGTAGGGTATAGAGTGTAGGGTATAGAGTGTAGGGTAGAGAGTGTAGGGTAGAGAGTGTAGAGTGTAGGGTATAGAGTGTAGGGTATAGAGTGTAGGGCATAGATTGTAGAGTGTAGGGATTATAGTGTAGTGTATAGAGTGTAGGGTGTAGAGTGTAGGGTATAGAGTGTAGAGTGTAGGGTATAGAGTGTATGGTATAGAGTGTAGGGTATAGAGTGTGGGGTGTAGAGTGTAGGGTATAGAGTGTAGTGTACAGAGTGTAGGGAATAGAGTGTAGAGTGTAAGGTATAGAGTGTAGAGTGTAGGGCATAGAGTGTAGAGTGTAGGGTATAGAGTGTAGGGTATAGAGTGTAGGGTATAGAGTGTAGGGTATAGAGTGTAGGGTATAGAGTGTAGAGTGTAGGGTATAGAGTGTAGAGTGTAGGGTATAGAGTGTAGAGTGTAGGGTATAGAGTGTAGGGTATAGAGTGTAGGGTATAGAGTGTAGGGTATAGAGTGTAGGGTATAGAGTGTAGAGTGTAGGGTATAGAGTGTAGAGTGTAGGGTATAGAGTGTAGGGTATAGTGTGCAGGGTATAGAGTGTAGAGTAGAGAGTGTAGAGTGTAGGGTATAGAGTGTAGGGTATAGAGTGTAGGGTATAGAGTGTAGAGTGTAGGGATTAGAGTGTAGGGTATAGAGTGTAGGGTATAGAGTGTAGGGTGTAGAGTGTAGGGTATAGAGTGTAGGGTATAGAGTGTAGGGTATAGAGTGTAGGGTATAGAGTGTAGGGAATAGAGTGTAGAGTGTAAGGTATAGAGTGTAGAGTGTAGGGTATAGAGTGTAAGGTATAGAGTGTAGAGTGTAGGGATTAGAGTGTAGGGTATAGAGTGTAGGGTGTAGAGTGTAGGGTATAGAGTGTAGAGTGTAGGGTATAGAGTGTATGGTATAGAGTGTAGGGTATAGAGTGTAGGGTGTAGAGTGTAGGGTATAGAGTGTAGGGTATAGAGTGTAGGGAATAGAGTGTGGAGTGTAAGGTATAGAGTGTAGAGTGTAGGGTATAGAGTGTAGGGTATAGACTGTAGGGTATAGAGTGTAGGGTATAGAGTGTAGGGTATAGATTGTAGAGTGTAGGCTATAGAGTGTAGGGTATAGAGAGTAGAGTGTAGGGTATAGAGTGTAGGGTATAGAGTGTAGGGTATAGAGTGTAGGGTATAGAGTGTAGAGTGTAGGGTATAGTGTGTAGGGTATAGAGTGCAGGGTGTAGAGTGTAGGGTATAGAGTGTAGGGTATAGAGTGTAGAGTGTAGGGTATAGAGTGTATGCTATAGAGTGTATGGTGTAGAGTGTATGGTATAGAGTGTAGGGTATAGAGTGTAGAGTGTATGGTATAGAGTGTAGGGTTTAGAGTGTAGGGTATAGAGTGTATGTTATAGAGTGTAGGGTATAGAGTGTAGGGTAGAGAGTGTAGAGTGTAGGGTATAGAGTGTAGGGTATAGAGTGTAGGGTATAGAGTGTAGAGTGTAGGGATTAGAGTGTAGGGTATAGAGTGTATGCTATAGAGTGTATGGTGTAGAGTGTATGGTATAGAGTGTAGGGTATAGAGTGTAGGGTATAGAGTGTAGGGAATAGAGTGTAGAGTGTAAGGTATAGAGTGTAGAGTATAGGGTATAGAGTGTAGGGTATAGAGTGTAGAGTGTAGGGATTAGAGTGTAGGGTATAGAGTGTAGGGTGTAGAGTGTAGGGTATAGAGTGTAGAGTGTAGGGTATAGAGTGTATGGTATAGAGTGTAGGGTATAGAGTGTAGGGTGTAGAGTGTAGGGTATAGAGTGTAGGGTATAGAGTGTAGGGTATAGAGTGTAAGGTATAGAGTGTAGGGAATAGAGTGTAGAGTGTAAGGTATAGAGTGTAGAGTGTAGGGTATAGAGTGTAGGGTATAGACTGTAGGGTATAGAGTGTAGGGTATAGAGTGTAGGGTATAGAGTGTAGGGTATAGAGTGTAGGGTATAGAGTGTAGAGTGTAGGGTATAGTGTGTAGGGTATAGAGTGCAGGGTGTAGAGTGTAGGGTATAGAGTGTAGGGTATAGAATGTAGAGTGTAGGGTATAGAGTGTATGCTATAGAGTGTATGGTGTAGAGTGTATGGTATAGAGTGTAGGGTATAGAGTGTAGAGTGTAGGGTATAGAGTGTAGGGTATAGAGTGTATGTTATAGAGTGTAGGGTATAGAGTGTAGAGTGTAGGGTATAGAGTTTAGAGTGTAGGGTATAGAGTGTAGGGTATAGAGTGTAAGGTATAGAGTGTAGGGTGTAGAGTGTAGGGTATAGATTGTAGGGTATAGAGTGTAGGGTATAGAGTGTACGGTATAGAGTGTAGGGTATGGAGTGTATGGTCTAGAGTGTAGGGTATAGAGTGTAGAGTGTAGGGTATAGAGTGTAGGGTATAGAGTGTAGGGTGTAGAGTGTAGGGTATAGAGTGTAGGGTATAGAGTGTAGAGTGCAGGGTATAGAGTTTAGAGTGTAGGGTATAGAGTGTAGGGTATAGAGTGTAAGGTATAGAGTGTAGGGTGTAGAGTGTAGGGTATAGAGTGTAGGGTATAGGGTGTAGGGTATAGAGTGTAGGGTATAGAGTGTAGGGTACAGAGTGTATGGTATAGAGTGTAGGGTATAGAGTGTAGGGTATAGAGTGTATGGTATAGAGTGTAGGGTATAGAGTGTAGGGTATAGAGTGTATGTTATAGAGTGTAGGGTATAGAGCGTAGAGTGTAGGGTATAGAGTGTAGAGTGTAGAGTGTAGGGTATAGAGTGTAGAGTGTAGGGTATAGAGTGTAGAGTGTAGGGTATAGAGTTTAGAGTGTAGGGTATAGAGTGTAGGGTATAGAGTGTAAGGTGTAGAGTGTAGGGTATAGAGTGTAGGGTATAGCGTGTAGGGTATAGAGTGTAGGGTATAGAGTGTAGGGTATAGAGTGTATGGTATAGAGTGTAGAGTGTAGGGTATAGAGTTTAGAGTGTAGGGTATAGAGTGTAAGGTATAGAGTGTAGGGTGTAGAGTGTAGGGTATAGAGTGTAGGGTATAGAGTGTATGGTATAGAGTGTACGGTATAGAGTGTAGGGTATAGAGTGTATGGTATAGAGTGTAGGGTATAGAGTGTAGGGTATAGAGTGTAGGGTATAGAGTGTATGGTATAGATTGTAGGGTATAGAGTGTAGGGTGTAGAGTGTATGTTATAGAGTGTAGGGTATAGAGTGTAGGGTATAGAGTTTAGAGTGTAGGGTATAGAGAGTAGGGTATAGAGTGTAAGGTATAGAGTGTAGGGTGTAGAGTGTAGGGTATAGAGTGTAGGGCATAGGGTGTAGGGTATAGAGTGTAGGGTATAGAGTGTAGAGTGTAGGGTATAGAGTGTAGGGTATAGAGTGTAGGGTATAGAGTGTAGAGTGTAGGGTATAGAGTGTAGGGTATTGAGTGTAGGGTATAGAGTGTAGGGTATAGAGTGTAGGGTATAGAGTGTAGAGTTTAGGGTATAGAGTGTAGAGTGTAGGGTATAGAGTGTAGGGTATAGAGTGTAGGGTAGAGAGTGTAGGGTAGAGAGTGTAGAGTGTAGGATATAGAGTGTAGGGTATAGAGTGTAGGGTATAGAGTGTAGAGTGTAGGGATTAAAGTGTAGGGTATAGAGTGTAGGGTGTAGAGTGTAGGGTATAGAGTGTAGAGTGTAGGGTATAGAGTGTATGATATAGAGTGTAGGGTATAGAGTGTAGGGTGTAGAGTGTAGGGTATAGAGTGTTGGGCATAGAGTGTAGGGTATAGAGTGTAGGGTATAGAGTGTAGAGTGTAGGGTATAGAGTGTATGGTATAGAGTGTAGGGTATAGAGTGTAGGGTATAGAGTGTAGGGCAAAGAGTGTAGGGTATAGAGTGTAGGGTATAGAGTGTAGGGTATAGAGTGTAGGGTATAGAGTGTAGGGTATATAGTGTAGAGTGTAGGGTATAGAGTGTAGGGTATAGAGTGTAGGGCAAAGAGTGTAGGGTATAGAGTGTAGGGTATAGAGTGTAGGGTATAGAGTGTAGGGTATAGAGTGTAGGGTATATAGTGTAGAGTGTAGGGTATAGAGTGTAGGGTATAGAGTGTAGGGTATAGAGTGTAGGGTATAAAGTGTAGAGTGTAGGGTATAGAGTGTAGGGTATAGAGTGTAGGGTATAGAGTGTAGAGTGTAGGGTATAGAGTGTAGAGTGTAGGGTATAGAGTGTAGGGTACAGAGTGTAGGGTATAGAGTGTAGGGTAGAGAGTGTAGAGTGTAGGGTATAGAGTGTAGGGTATAGAGTGTAGGGTATAGAGTGTAGAGTGTAGGGATTAGAGTGTAGGGTATAGAGTGTAGGGTGTGGAGTGTAGGGTATAGAGTGTAGAGTGTAGGGTATAGAGTGTATGGTATAGAGTGTAGGGTATAGAGTGTAGGGTGTAGAGTGTAGGGTATAGAGTGTAGGGTATAGAGTGTAGGGTATAGAGTGTAGGGTATAGAGTGTAGGGAATAGAGTGTAGAGTGTAAGGTATAGAGTGTAGAGTGTAGGGTATAGAGTGTAAGGTATAGAGTGTAGAGTGTAGGGATTAGAGTGTAGGGTATAGAGTGTAGGGTGTAGAGTGTAGGGTATAGAGTGTAGGGTATAGAGTGTATGGTATAGAGTGTAGGGTATAGAGTCTAGGGTGTAGAGTGTAGGGTATAGAGTGTAGGGTATAGAGTGTAGGGTATAGAGTGTAGGGTATAGAGTGTAGGGAATAGAGTGTGGAGTGTAAGGTATAGAGTGTAGAGTGTAGGGTATAGAGTGTAGGGTATAGACTGTAGGGTATAGAGTGTAGGGTATAGAGTGTAGGGTATAGATTGTAGAGTGTAGGCTATAGAGTGTAGGGTATAGAGAGTAGAGTGTAGGGTATAGAGTGTAGGGTATAGAATGTAGGGTATAGAGTGTAGAGTGTAGGGTATAGTGTGTAGGGTATAGAGTGCAGGGTGTAGAGTGTAGGGTATAGAGTGTAGGGTATAGAGTGTAGAGTGTAGGGTATAGAGTGTATGCTATAGAGTGTATGGTGTAGAGTGTATGGTATAGAGTGTAGGGTATAGAGTGTAGAGTGTATGGTATAGAGTGTAGGGTGTAGAGTGTAGGGTATAGAGTGTATGTTATAGAGTGTAGGGTATAGAGTGTAGGGTAGAGAGTGTAGAGTGTAGGGTATAGAGTGTAGGGTATAGAGTGTAGGGTATAGAGTGTAGAGTGTAGGGATTAGAGTGGAGGGTATAGAGTGTAGTGTGTAGAGTGTAGGGTATAGAGTGTAGAGTGTAGGGTATAGAGTGTAGGGTATAGAGTGTAGGGTATAGAGTGTAGGGTATAGAGTGTAGAGTGTAGGGTATAGTGTGTAGGGTATAGAGTGCAGGGTGTAGAGTGTAGGGTATGGAGTGTAGGGTATAGAGTGTAGAGTGTAGGGTATAGAGTGTATGCTATAGAGTGTATGGTGTAGAGTGTATGGTATAGAGTGTAGGGTATAGAGTGTAGAGTGTATGGTATAGAGTGTAGGGTGTAGAGTGTAGGGTATAGAGTGTATGTTATAGAGTGTAGGGTATAGAGTGTAGGGTAGAGAGTGTAGAGTGTAGGGTATAGAGTGTAGGGTATAGAGTGTAGGGTATAGAGTGTAGAGTGTAGGGATTAGAGTGTAGGGTATAGAGTGTAGTGTGTAGAGTGTAGGGTATAGAGTGTAGAGTGTAGGGTATAGAGTGTATGGTATAGAGTGTAGGGTATAGAGTGTAGGGTGTAGAGTGTAGGGTATAGAGTGTAGGGTATAGAGTGTAGGGTATAGAGTGTAGGGAATAGAGTGTAGAGTGTAAGGTATAGAGTGTAGAGTATAGGGTATAGAGTGTAGGGTATAGAGTGTAGAGTGTAGGGATTAGAGTGTAGGGTATAGAGTGTAGGGTGTAGAGTGTAGGGTATAGAGTGTAGAGTGTAGGGTATAGAGTGTATGGTATAGAGTGTAGGGTATAGAGTGTAGGGTGTAGAGTGTAGGGTATAGAGTGTAGGGTATAGAGTGTAGGGTATAGAGTGTAAGGTATAGAGTGTAGGGAATAGAGTGTAGAGTGTAAGGTATAGAGTGTAGAGTGTAGGGTATAGAGTGTAGGGTATAGACTGTAGGGTATAGAGTGTAGGGTATAGAGTGTAGGGTATAGAGTGTAGGGTATAGAGTGTAGGGTATAGAGTGTAGGGTATAGAGTGTAGAGTGTAGAGTATAGTGTGTAGGGTATAGAGTGCAGGGTGTAGAGTGTAGGGTATAGAGTGTAGGGTATAGAATGTAGAGTGTAGGGTATAGAGTGTATGCTATAGAGTGTATGGTGTAGAGTGTATGGTATAGAGTGTAGGGTATAGAGTGTAGAGTGTAGGGTATAGAGTGTAGGGTATAGAGTGTATGTTATAGAGTGTAGGGTATAGAGTGTAGAGTGTAGGGTATAGAGTTTAGAGTGTAGGGTATAGAGTGTAGGGTATAGAGTGTAAGGTATAGAGTGTAGGGTGTAGAGTGTAGGGTATAGATTGTAGGGTATAGAGTGTAGGGTATAGAGTGTACGGTATAGAGTGTAGGGTATGGAGTGTATGGTCTAGAGTGTAGGGTATAGAGTGTAGAGTGTAGGGTATAGAGTGTAGGGTATAGAGTGTAGGGTATAGAGTGTAGGGTATAGAGTGTAGAGTGCAGGGTATAGAGTTTAGAGTGTAGGGTATAGAGTGTAGTGTGTAGAGTGTAGGGTATAGAGTGTAGAGTGTAGGGTATAGAGTGTATGGTATAGAGTGTAGGGTATAGAGTGTAGGGTGTAGAGTGTAGGGTATTGAGTGTAGGGTATAGAGTGTAGGGTATAGAGTGTAGGGAATAGAGTGTAGAGTGTAAGTATAGAGTGTAGAGTATAGGGTATAGAGTGTAGGGTATAGAGTGTAGAGTGTAGGGATTAGAGTGTAGGGTATAGAGTGTAGGGTGTAGAGTGTAGGGTATAGAGTGTAGAGTGTAGGGTATAGAGTGTATGGTATAGAGTGAAGGGTATAGAGTGTAGGGTGTAGAGTGTAGGGTATAGAGTGTAGGGTATAGAGTGTAGGGTATAGAGTGTAAGGTATAGAGTGTAGGGAATAGAGTGTAGAGTGTAAGGTATAGAGTGTAGAGTGTAGGGTATAGAGTGTAGGGTATAGAGTGTAGGGTACAGAGTGTAGGGTATAGAGTGTAGGGTATAGAGTGTAGGGTATAGAGTGTAGGGTATAGAGTGTAGGGTATAGAGTGTAGAGTGTAGAGTATAGTGTGTAGGGTATAGAGTGCAGGGTGTAGAGTGTAGGGTATAGAGTGTAGGGTATAGAATGTAGAGTGTAGGGTATAGAGTGTATGCTATAGAGTGTATGGTGTAGAGTGTATGGTATAGAGTGTAGGGTATAGAGTGTAGAGTGTAGGGTATAGAGTGTAGGGTATAGAGTGTATGTTATAGAGTGTAGGGTATAGAGTGTAGAGTGTAGGGTATAGAGTTTAGAGTGTAGGGTATAGAGTGTAGGGTATAGAGTGTAAGGTATAGAGTGTAGGGTGTAGAGTGTAGGGTATAGATTGTAGGGTATAGAGTGTAGGGTATAGAGTGTACGGTATAGAGTGTAGGGTATGGAGTGTATGGTCTAGAGTGTAGGGTATAGAGTGTAGAGTGTAGGGTATAGAGTGTAGGGTATAGAGTGTAGGGTATAGAGTGTAGGGTATAGAGTGTAGGGTATAGAGTGTAGAGTGCAGGGTATAGAGTTTAGAGTGTAGGGTATAGAGTGTAGGGTATAGAGTGTAAGGTATAGAGTGTAGGGTGTAGAGTGTAGGGTATAGAGTGTAGGGTATAGGGTGTAGGGTATAGAGTGTAGGGTATAGAGTGTAGGGTACAGAGTGTATGGTATAGAGTGTAGGGTATAGAGTGTAGGGTATAGAGTGTATGGTATAGAGTGTAGGGTATAGAGTGTAGGGTATAGAGTGTATGTTATAGAGTGTAGGGTATAGAGCGTAGAGTGTAGGGTATAGAGTGTAGAGTGTAGAGTGTAGGGTATAGAGTGTAGAGTGTAGGGTATAGAGTGTAGAGTGTAGGGTTTAGAGTTTAGAGTGTAGGGTATAGAGTGTAGGGTATAGAGTGTAAGGTGTAGAGTGTAGGGTATAGAGTGTAGGGTATAGAGTGTAGGGTATAGAGTGTAGGGTATAGAGTGTATGGTATATAGTGTAGAGTGTAGGGTATAGAGTTTAGAGTGTAGGGTATAGAGTGTAAGGTATAGAGTGTAGGGTGTAGAGTGTAGGGTATAGAGTGTAGGGTATAGAGTGTATGGTATAGAGTGTACGGTATAGAGTGTAGGGTATAGAGTGTATGGTATAGAGTGTAGGGTATAGAGTGTAGGGTATAGAGTGTAGGGTATAGAGTGTATGGTATAGATTGTAGGGTATAGAGTGTAGGGTGTAGAGTGTATGTTATAGAGTGTAGGGTATAGAGTGTAGGGTATAGAGTTTAGAGTGTAGGGTATAGAGAGTAGGGTATAGAGTGTAAGGTATAGAGTGTAGGGTGTAGAGTGTAGGGTATAGAGTGTAGGGCATAGGGTGTAGGGTATAGAGTGTAGGGTATAGAGTGTAGAGTGTAGGGTATAGAGTGTAGGGTATAGAGTGTAGGGTATAGAGTGTAGAGTGTAGGGTATAGAGTGTAGGGTATTGAGTGTAGGGTATAGAGTGTAGGGTATAGAGTGTAGGGTATAGAGTGTAGAGTTTAGGGTATAGAGTGTAGAGTGTAGGGTATAGAGTGTAGGGTATAGAGTGTAGGGTATAGAGTGTAGGGTAGAGAGTGTAGAGTGTAGGATATAGAGTGTAGGGTATAGAGTGTAGGGTATAGAGTGTAGAGTGTAGGGATTAAAGTGTAGGGTATAGAGTGTAGGGTGTAGAGTGTAGGGTATAGAGTGTAGAGTGTAGGGTATAGAGTGTATGATATAGAGTGTAGGGTATAGAGTGTAGGGTGTAGAGTGTAGGGTATAGAGTGTTGGGCATAGAGTGTAGGGTATAGAGTGTAGGGTATAGAGTGTAGAGTGTAGGGTATAGAGTGTATGGTATAGAGTGTAGGATATAGAGTGTAGGGTATAGAGTGTAGGGCAAAGAGTGTAGGGTATAGAGTGTAGGGTATAGAGTGTAGGGTATAGAGTGTAGGGTATAGAGTGTAGGGTATATAGTGTAGAGTGTAGGGTATAGAGTGTAGGGTATAGAGTGTAGGGCAAAGAGTGTAGGGTATAGAGTGTAGGGTATAGAGTGTAGGGTATAGAGTGTAGGGTATAGAGTGTAGGGTATATAGTGTAGAGTGTAGGGTATAGAGTGTAGGGTATAGAGTGTAGGGTATAGAGTGTAGGGTATATAGTGTAGAGTGTAGGGTATAGAGTGTAGGGTATAGAGTGTAGGGTATAGAGTGTAGGGTATAGAGTGCAGGGTATAGAGTGTAGAGTGTAGGGTATAGAGTGTAGAGTGTAGGGTATAGAGTGTAGGGTATAGAGTGTAGGGTATAGAGTGTAGGGTATAGAGTGTAGAGTGTAGGGTATAGAGTGTAGGGTATAGAGTGTAGGGAGTAGAGTGTAGGGTATAGAGTGTAGGGTTCAGAGTGTAGGGTATAGAGTGTAGGGTATAGAGTGTATGGTATAGAGTGTAGGGTATAGAGTGTAGGGTATAGAGTGTAGGGTATAGAGTGTAGGGTATAGAGTGTAGAGTGTAGGGTATAGAGTGTAGGGTATAGAGTGTAGGGTAGAGAGTGTAGAGTGTAGGGTATAGAGTGTAGGGTATAGAGTGTAGGGTATAGAGTGTAGAGTGTCGGGATTAGAGTGTAGGGTATAGAGTGTAGGATGTAGAGTGTAGGGTATAGAGTGTAGAGTGTAGGGTATAGAGTGTATGGTATAGAGTGTAGGGTATAGAGTGTAGGGTGTAGAGTGTAGGGTATAGAGTGTAGGGTATAGAGTGTATGGTATAGAGTGTAGGGTATAGAGTGTAGGGTATAGAGTGTAGGGAATAGAGTGTAGAGTGTAAGGTATAGAGTGTAGAGTGTAGGGTATAGAGTGTAGGGTATAGACTGTAGGGTATAGAGTGTAGGGTATAGAGTGTAGGGTATAGATTGTAGAGTGTAGGCTATAGAGTGTAGGGTATAGAGTGTAGAGTGTAGGGTATAGAGTGTAGGGTATAGAGTGTAGGGTATAGAGTGTAGGGCATAGAGTGTAGGGTATAGAGTGTAGGGTATAGAGTGTAGAGTGTAGGGTATAGAGTGTAGGGTATAGAGTGTAGGGTATAGAGTGTAGAGTGTAGGGCATCGAGTGTAGAGTGTAGGGAATAGAGTGTAGGGTATAGAGTGTAGAGTGTAGGGTATAGAGTGTAGGGTATAGAGTGTAGGGAGTAGAGTGTAGGGTATAGAGTGTAGGGTTCAGAGTGTAGGGTATAGAGTGTAGGGTATAGAGTGTATGGTATAGAGTGTAGGGTATAGAGTGTAGGGTATAGAGTGTAGGGTATAGAGTGTAGGGTATAGAGTGTAGAGTGTAGGGTATAGAGTGTAGGGTATAGAGTGTAGGGTAGAGAGTGTAGAGTGTAGGGTATAGAGTGTAGGGTATAGAGTGTAGGGTATAGAGTGTAGAGTGTCGGGATTAGAGTGTAGGGTATAGAGTGTAGGATGTAGAGTGTAGGGTATAGAGTGTAGAGTGTAGGGTATAGAGTGTATGGTATAGAGTGTAGGGTATAGAGTGTAGGGTGTAGAGTGTAGGGTATAGAGTGTAGGGTATAGAGTGTATGGTATAGAGTGTAGGGTATAGAGTGTAGGGTATAGAGTGTAGGGAATAGAGTGTAGAGTGTAAGGTATAGAGTGTAGAGTGTAGGGTATAGAGTGTAGGGTATAGACTGTAGGGTATAGAGTGTAGGGTATAGAGTGTAGGGTATAGATTGTAGAGTGTAGGCTATAGAGTGTAGGGTATAGAGTGTAGAGTGTAGGGTATAGAGTGTAGGGTATAGAGTGTAGGGTATAGAGTGTAGGGCATAGAGTGTAGGGTATAGAGTGTAGGGTATAGAGTGTAGAGTGTAGGGTATAGAGTGTAGGGTATAGAGTGTAGGGTATAGAGTGTAGAGTGTAGGGCATTGAGTGTAGAGTGTAGGGAATAGAGTGTAGGGCATAGAGTGTAGGGTATAGAGTGTAGAGTGTAGGGTATAGAGTGTAGAGTGTAGGGTATAGAGTGTAGGGTATAGAGTGTAGGGTAGAGAGTGTAGGGTAGAGAGTGTAGAGTGTAGGGTATAGAGTGTAGGGTATAGAGTGTAGGGCATAGATTGTAGAGTGTAGGGATTATAGTGTAGTGTATAGAGTGTAGGGTGTAGAGTGTAGGGTATAGAGTGTAGAGTGTAGGGTATAGAGTGTATGGTATAGAGTGTAGGGTATAGAGTGTGGGGTGTAGAGTGTAGGGTATAGAGTGTAGTGTACAGAGTGTAGGGAATAGAGTGTAGAGTGTAAGGTATAGAGTGTAGAGTGTAGGGCATAGAGTGTAGAGTGTAGGGTATAGAGTGTAGGGTATAGAGTGTAGGGTATAGAGTGTAGGGTATAGAGTGTAGGGTATAGAGTGTAGGGTATAGAGTGTAGAGTGTAGGGTATAGAGTGTAGAGTGTAGGGTATAGAGTGTAGAGTGTAGGGTATAGAGTGTAGGGTATAGAGTGTAGGGTATAGAGTGTAGGGTATAGAGTGTAGGGTATAGAGTGTAGAGTGTAGGGTATAGAGTGTAGAGTGTAGGGTATAGAGTGTAGGGTATAGTGTGCAGGGTATAGAGTGTAGGGTAGAGAGTGTAGAGTGTAGGGTATAGAGTGTAGGGTATAGAGTGTAGGGTATAGAGTGTAGAGTGTAGGGATTAGAGTGTAGGGTATAGAGTGTAGGGTATAGAGTGTAGGGTGTAGAGTGTAGGGTATAGAGTGTAGGGTATAGAGTGTAGGGTATAGAGTGTAGGGTATAGAGTGTAGGGAATAGAGTGTAGAGTGTAAGGTATAGAGTGTAGAGTGTAGGGTATAGAGTGTAAGGTATAGAGTTTAGAGTGTAGGGATTAGAGTGTAGGGTATAGAGTGTAGGGTGTAGAGTGTAGGGTATAGAGTGTAGAGTGTAGGGTATAGAGTGTATGGTATAGAGTGTAGGGTATAGAGTGTAGGGTGTAGAGTGTAGGGTATAGAGTGTAGGGTATAGAGTGTAGGGAATAGAGTGTGGAGTGTAAGGTATAGAGTGTAGAGTGTAGGGTATAGAGTGTAGGGTATAGACTGTAGGGTATAGAGTGTAGGGTATAGAGTGTAGGGTATAGATTGTAGAGTGTAGGCTATAGAGTGTAGGGTATAGAGAGTAGAGTGTAGGGTATAGAGTGTAGGGTATAGAGTGTAGGGTATAGAGTGTAGGGTATAGAGTGTAGAGTGTAGGGTATAGTGTGTAGGGTATAGAGTGCAGGGTGTAGAGTGTAGGGTATAGAGTGTAGGGTATAGAGTGTAGAGTGTAGGGTATAGAGTGTATGCTATAGAGTGTATGGTGTAGAGTGTATGGTATAGAGTGTAGGGTATAGAGTGTAGAGTGTATGGTATAGAGTGTAGGGTTTAGAGTGTAGGGTATAGAGTGTATGTTATAGAGTGTAGGGTATAGAGTGTAGGGTAGAGAGTGTAGAGTGTAGGGTATAGAGTGTAGGGTATAGAGTGTAGGGTATAGAGTGTAGAGTGTAGGGATTAGAGTGTAGGGTATAGAGTGTATGCTATAGAGTGTATGGTGTAGAGTGTATGGTATAGAGTGTAGGGTATAGAGTGTAGAGTGTATGGTATAGAGTGTAGGGTGTAGAGTGTAGGGTATAGAGTGTATGCTATAGAGTGTATGGTGTAGAGTGTATGGTATAGAGTGTAGGGTATAGAGTGTAGAGTGTATGGTATAGAGTGTAGGGTGTAGAGTGTAGGGTATAGAGTGTATGTTATAGAGTGTAGGGTATAGAGTGTAGGGTATAGAGTGTAGAGTGTAGGGTATAGAGTGTAGAGTGTAGGGTATAGAGTGTAGGGTATAGAGTGTAGGGTATAGAGTGTAGGGTATAGAGTGTAGGGTATAGAGTGTAGAGTGTAGGGTATAGAGTGCAGAGTGTAGGGTATAGAGTGTAGGGTATAGTGTGCAGGGTATAGAGTGTAGGTTAGAGAGTGTAGTGTGTAGGGTATAGAGTGTAGGGTATAGAGTGTAGGGTATAGAGTGTAGAGTGTAGGGATTAGAGTGTAGGGTATAGAGTGTAGGGTATAGAGTGTAGGGTGTAGAGTGTAGGGTATAGAGTGTAGGGTATAGAGTGTAGGGTATAGAGTGTAGGGTATAGAGTGTAGGGAATAGAGTGTAGAGTGTAAGGTATAGAGTGTAGAGTGTAGGGTATAGAGTGTAAGGTATAGAGTGTAGAGTGTAGGGATTAGAGTGTAGGGTATAGAGTGTAGGGTGTAGAGTGTAGGGTATAGAGTGTAGAGTGTAGGGTATAGAGTGTATGGTATAGAGTGTAGGGTATAGAGTGTAGGGTGTAGAGTGTAGGGTATAGAGTGTAGGGTATAGAGTGTAGGGTATAGAGTGTAGGGAATAGAGTGTGGAGTGTAAGGTATAGAGTGTAGAGTGTAGGGTATAGAGTGTAGGGTATAGACTGTAGGGTATAGAGTGTAGGGTATAGAGTGTAGGGTATAGATTGTAGAGTGTAGGCTATAGAGTGTAGGGTATAGAGAGTAGAGTGTAGGGTATAGAGTGTAGGGTATAGAGTGTAGGGTATAGAGTGTAGGGTATAGAGTGTAGAGTGTAGGGTATAGTGTGTAGGGTATAGAGTGCAGGGTGTAGAGTGTAGGGTATAGAGTGTAGGGTATAGAGTGTAGAGTGTAGGGTATAGAGTGTATGCTATAGAGTGTATGGTGTAGAGTGTATGGTATAGAGTGTAGGGTATAGAGTGTAGAGTGTATGGTATAGAGTGTAGGGTGTAGAGTGTAGGGTATAGAGTGTATGTTATAGAGTGTAGGGTATAGAGTGTAGGGTAGAGAGTGTAGAGTGTAGGGTATAGAGTGTAGGGTATAGAGTGTAGGGTATAGAGTGTAGAGTGTAGGGATTAGAGTGTAGGGTATAGAGTGTAGTGTGTAGAGTGTAGGGTATAGAGTGTAGAGTGTAGGGTATAGAGTGTAGGGTATAGAGTGTAGGGTATAGAGTGTAGGGTATAGAGTGTAGAGTGTAGGGTATAGTGTGTAGGGTATAGAGTGCAGGGTGTAGAGTGTAGGGTATAGAGTGTAGGGTATAGAGTGTAGAGTGTAGGGTATAGAGTGTATGCTATAGAGTGTATGGTGTAGAGTGTATGGTATAGAGTGTAGGGTATAGAGTGTAGAGTGTATGGTATAGAGTGTAGGGTGTAGAGTGTAGGGTATAGAGTGTATGTTATAGAGTGTAGGGTATAGAGTGTAGGGTAGAGAGTGTAGAGTGTAGGGTATAGAGTGTAGGGTATAGAGTGTAGGGTATAGAGTGTAGAGTGTAGGGATTAGAGTGTAGGGTATAGAGTGTAGTGTGTAGAGTGTAGGGTATAGAGTGTAGAGTGTAGGGTATAGAGTGTATGGTATAGAGTGTAGGGTATAGAGTGTAGAGTGTAGGGTATAGAGTGTAGGGTATAGAGTGTAGGGTATAGAGTGTAGGGAATAGAGTGTAGAGTGTAAGGTATAGAGTGTAGAGTATAGGGTATAGAGTGTAGGGTATAGAGTGTAGAGTGTAGGGATTAGAGTGTAGGGTATAGAGTGTAGGGTGTAGAGTGTAGGGTATAGAGTGTAGAGTGTAGGGTATAGAGTGTATGGTATAGAGTGTAGGGTATAGAGTGTAGGGTGTAGAGTGTAGGGTATAGAGTGTAGGGTATAGAGTGTAGGGTATAGAGTGTAAGGTATAGAGTGTAGGGAATAGAGTGTAGAGTGTAAGGTATAGAGTGTAGAGTGTAGGGTATAGAGTGTAGGGTATAGACTGTAGGGTATAGAGTGTAGGGTATAGAGTGTAGGGTATAGAGTGTAGGATATAGAGTGTAGGGTATAGAGTGTAGGGTATAGAGTGTAGGGTATAGAGTGTAGAGTGTAGGGTATAGTGTGTAGGGTATAGAGTGCAGGGTGTAGAGTGTAGGGTATAGAGTGTAGGGTATAGAATGTAGAGTGTAGGGTATAGAGTGTATGCTATAGAGTGTATGGTGTAGAGTGTATGGTATAGAGTGTAGGGTATAGAGTGTAGAGTGTAGGGTATAGAGTGTAGGGTATAGAGTGTATGTTATAGAGTGTAGGGTATAGAGTGTAGAGTGTAGGGTATAGAGTTTAGAGTGTAGGGTATAGAGTGTAGGGTATAGAGTGTAAGGTATAGAGTGTAGGGTGTAGAGTGTAGGGTATAGATTGTAGGGTATAGAGTGTAGGGTATAGAGTGTACGGTATAGAGTGTAGGGTATGGAGTGTATGGTCTAGAGTGTAGGGTATAGAGTGTAGAGTGTAGGGTATAGAGTGTAGGGTATAGAGTGTAGGGTATAGAGTGTAGGGTATAGAGTGTAGGGTATAGAGTGTAGGGTATAGAGTGTAGAGTGCAGGGTATAGAGTTTAGAGTGTAGGGTATAGAGTGTAGGGTATAGAGTGTAAGGTATAGAGTGTAGGGTGTAGAGTGTAGGGTATAGAGTGTAGGGTATAGGGTGTAGGGTATAGAGTGTAGGGTATAGAGTGTAGGGTACAGAGTGTATGGTATAGAGTGTAGGGTATAGAGTGTAGGGTATAGAGTGTATGGTATAGAGTGTAGGGTATAGAGTGTAGGGTATAGAGTGTATGTTATAGAGTGTAGGGTATAGAGCGTAGAGTGTAGGGTATAGAGTGTAGAGTGTAGGGTATAGAGTGTAGAGTGTAGGGTATAGAGTGTAGAGTGTAGGGTATAGAGTTTAGAGTGTAGGGTATAGAGTGTAGGGTATAGAGTGTAAGGTGTAGAGTGTAGGGTATAGAGTGTAGGGTATAGAGTGTAGGGTATAGAGTGTAGGGTATAGAGTGTAGGGTATAGAGTGTATGGTATAGAGTGTAGAGTGTAGGGTATAGAGTTTAGAGTGTAGGGTATAGAGTGTAAGGTATAGAGTGTAGGGTGTAGAGTGTAGGGTATAGAGTGTAGGGTATAGAGTGTATGGTATAGAGTGTACGGTATAGAGTGTAGGGTATTGAGTGTATGGTATAGAGTGTAGGGTATAGAGTGTAGGGTATAGAGTGTAGGGTATAGAGTGTATGGTATAGATTGTAGGGTATAGAGTGTAGGGTGTAGAGTGTATGTTATAGAGTGTAGGGTATAGAGTGGAGGGTATAGAGTTTAGAGTGTAGGGTATAGAGAGTAGGGTATAGAGTGTAAGGTATAGAGTGTAGGGTGTAGAGTGTAGGGTATAGAGTGTAGGGCATAGGGTGTAGGGTATAGAGTGTAGGGTATAGAGTGTAGAGTGTAGGGTATAGAGTGTAGGGTATAGAGTGTAGGGTATAGAGTGTAGAGTGTAGGGTATAGAGTGTAGGGTATTGAGTGTAGGGTATAGAGTGTAGGGTATAGAGTGTAGGGTATAGAGTGTAGAGTTTAGGGTATAGAGTGTAGAGTGTAGGGTATAGAGTGTAGGGTATAGAGTGTAGGGTATAGAGTGTAGGGTAGAGAGTGTAGAGTGTAGGATATAGAGTGTAGGGTATAGAGTGTAGGGTATAGAGTGTAGAGTGTAGGGATTAAAGTGTAGGGTATAGAGTGTAGGGTGTAGAGTGTAGGGTATAGAGTGTAGAGTGTAGGGTATAGAGTGTATGATATAGAGTGTAGGGTATAGAGTGTAGGGTGTAGAGTGTAGGGTATAGAGTGTTGGGCATAGAGTGTAGGGTATAGAGTGTAGGGTATAGAGTGTAGAGTGTAGGGTATAGAGTGTATGGTATAGAGTGTAGGGTATAGAGTGTAGGGTATAGAGTGTAGGGCAAAGAGTGTAGGGTATAGAGTGTAGGGTATAGAGTGTAGGGTATAGAGTGTAGGGTATAGAGTGTAGGGTATATAGTGTAGAGTGTAGGGTATAGAGTGTAGGGTATAGAGTGTAGGGCAAAGAGTGTAGGGTATAGAGTGTAGGGTATAGAGTGTAGGGTATAGAGTGTAGGGTATAGAGTGTAGGGTATATAGTGTAGAGTGTAGGGTATAGAGTGTAGGGTATAGCGTGTAGGGTATAGAGTGTAGGGTATATAGTGTAGAGTGTAGGGTATAGAGTGTAGGGTATAGAGTGTAGGGTATAGAGTGTAGGGTATAGAGTGCAGGGTATAGAGTGTAGAGTGTAGGGTATAGAGTGTAGAGTGTAGGGTATAGAGTGTAGGGTATAGAGTGTAGGGTATAGAGTGTAGGGTATAGAGTGTAGAGTGTAGGGTATAGAGTGTAGGGTATAGAGTGTAGGGAGTAGAGTGTAGGGTATAGAGTGTAGGGTTCAGAGTGTAGAGTATAGAGTGTAGGGTATAGAGTGTATGGTATAGAGTGTAGGGTATAGAGTGTAGGGTATAGAGTGTAGGGTATAGAGTGTAGAGTGTAGGGTATAGAGTGTAGGGTATAGAGTGTAGGGTAGAGAGTGTAGAGTGTAGGGTATAGAGTGTAGGGTATAGAGTGTAGGGTATAGAGTGTAGAGTGTCGGGATTAGAGTGTAGGGTATAGAGTGTAGGATGTAGAGTGTAGGGTATAGAGTGTAGAGTGTAGGGTATAGAGTGTATGGTATAGAGTGTAGGGTATAGAGTGTAGGGTGTAGAGTGTAGGGTATAGAGTGTAGGGTATAGAGTGTAGGGTATAGAGTGTAGGGTATAGAGTGTAGGGTATAGAGTGTAGGGAATAGAGTGTAGAGTGTAAGGTATAGAGTGTAGAGTGTAGGGTATAGAGTGTAGGGTATAGACTGTAGGGTATAGAGTGTAGGGTATAGAGTGTAGGGTATAGATTGTAGAGTGTAGGCTATAGAGTGTAGGGTATAGAGTGTAGAGTGTAGGGTATAGAGTGTAGGGTATAGAGTGTAGGGTATAGAGTGTAGGGTATAGAGTGTAGGGCATAGAGTGTAGGGTATAGAGTGTAGGGTATAGAGTGTAGAGTGTAGGGTATAGAGTGTAGGGTATAGAGTGTAGGGTATAGAGTGTAGAGTGTAGGGCATCGAGTGTAGAGTGTAGGGTATAGAGTGTAGGGCATAGAGTGTAGGGTATAGAGTGTAGAGTGTAGGGTATAGAGTGTAGAGTGTAGGGTATAGAGTGTAGGGTATAGAGTGTAGGGTAGAGAGTGTAGGGTAGAGAGTGTAGAGTGTAGGGTATAGAGTGTAGGGTATAGAGTGTAGGGTATAGATTGTAGAGTGTAGGGATTATAGTGTAGTGTATAGAGTGTAGGGTGTAGAGTGTAGGGTATAGAGTGTAGAGTGTAGGGTATAGAGTGTATGGTATAGAGTGTAGGGTATAGAGTGTGGGGTGTAGAGTGTAGGGTATAGAGTGTAGGGTACAGAGTGTAGGGAATAGAGTGTAGAGTGTAAGGTATAGAGTGTAGAGTGTAGGGCATAGAGTGTAGAGTGTAGGGTATAGAGTGTAGGGTATAGAGTGTAGGGTATAGAGTGTAGGGTATAGAGTGTAGAGTGTAGGGTATAGAGTGTAGAGTGTAGGGTGTAGAGTGTAGGGTATAGAGTGTAGGGTATAGAGTGTAGGGTATAGAGTGTAGGGTATAGAGTGTAGGGTATAGAGTGTAGAGTGTAGGGTATAGAGTGTAGAGTGTAGGGTATAGAGTGTAGGGTATAGTGTGCAGGGTATAGAGTGTAGGGTAGAGAGTGTAGAGTGTAGGGTATAGAGTGTAGGGTATAGAGTGTAGGGTATAGAGTGTAGAGTGTAGGGATTAGAGTGTAGGGTATAGAGTGTAGGGTATAGAGTGTATGGTATAGATTGTAGGGTATAGAGTGTAGGGTGTAGAGTGTATGTTATAGAGTGTAGGGTATAGAGTGGAGGGTATAGAGTTTAGAGTGTAGGGTATAGAGAGTAGGGTATAGAGTGTAAGGTATAGAGTGTAGGGTGTAGAGTGTAGGGTATAGAGTGTAGGGCATAGGGTGTAGGGTATAGAGTGTAGGGTATAGAGTGTAGAGTGTAGGGTATAGAGTGTAGGGTATAGAGTGTAGGGTATAGAGTGTAGAGTGTAGGGTATAGAGTGTAGGGTATTGAGTGTAGGGTATAGAGTGTAGGGTATAGAGTGTAGGGTATAGAGTGTAGAGTTTAGGGTATAGAGTGTAGAGTGTAGGGTATAGAGTGTAGGGTATAGAGTGTAGGGTATAGAGTGTAGGGTAGAGAGTGTAGAGTGTAGGATATAGAGTGTAGGGTATAGAGTGTAGGGTATAGAGTGTAGAGTGTAGGGATTAAAGTGTAGGGTATAGAGTGTAGGGTGTAGAGTGTAGGGTATAGAGTGTAGAGTGTAGGGTATAGAGTGTATGATATAGAGTGTAGGGTATAGAGTGTAGGGTGTAGAGTGTAGGGTATAGAGTGTTGGGCATAGAGTGTAGGGTATAGAGTGTAGGGTATAGAGTGTAGAGTGTAGGGTATAGAGTGTATGGTATAGAGTGTAGGGTATAGAGTGTAGGGTATAGAGTGTAGGGCAAAGAGTGTAGGGTATAGAGTGTAGGGTATAGAGTGTAGGGTATAGAGTGTAGGGTATAGAGTGTAGGGTATATAGTGTAGAGTGTAGGGTATAGAGTGTAGGGTATAGAGTGTAGGGCAAAGAGTGTAGGGTATAGAGTGTAGGGTATAGAGTGTAGGGTATATAGTGTAGGGTATAGAGTGTAGGGTATATAGTGTAGAGTGTAGGGTATAGAGTGTAGGGTATAGCGTGTAGGGTATAGAGTGTAGGGTATATAGTGTAGAGTGTAGGGTATAGAGTGTAGGGTATAGAGTGTAGGGTATAGAGTGTAGGGTATAGAGTGCAGGGTATAGAGTGTAGAGTGTAGGGTATAGAGTGTAGAGTGTAGGGTATAGAGTGTAGGGTATAGAGTGTAGGGTATAGAGTGTAGGGTATAGAGTGTAGAGTGTAGGGTATAGAGTGTAGGGTATAGAGTGTAGGGAGTAGAGTGTAGGGTATAGAGTGTAGGGTTCAGAGTGTAGAGTATAGAGTGTAGGGTATAGAGTGTATGGTATAGAGTGTAGGGTATAGAGTGTAGGGTATAGAGTGTAGGGTATAGAGTGTAGAGTGTAGGGTATAGAGTGTAGGGTATAGAGTGTAGGGTAGAGAGTGTAGAGTGTAGGGTATAGAGTGTAGGGTATAGAGTGTAGGGTATAGAGTGTAGAGTGTCGGGATTAGAGTGTAGGGTATAGAGTGTAGGATGTAGAGTGTAGGGTATAGAGTGTAGAGTGTAGGGTATAGAGTGTATGGTATAGAGTGTAGGGTATAGAGTGTAGGGTGTAGAGTGTAGGGTATAGAGTGTAGGGTATAGAGTGTAGGGTATAGAGTGTAGGGTATAGAGTGTAGGGTATAGAGTGTAGGGAATAGAGTGTAGAGTGTAAGGTATAGAGTGTAGAGTGTAGGGTATAGAGTGTAGGGTATAGACTGTAGGGTATAGAGTGTAGGGTATAGAGTGTAGGGTATAGATTGTAGAGTGTAGGCTATAGAGTGTAGGGTATAGAGTGTAGAGTGTAGGGTATAGAGTGTAGGGTATAGAGTGTAGGGTATAGAGTGTAGGGTATAGAGTGTAGGGCATAGAGTGTAGGGTATAGAGTGTAGGGTATAGAGTGTAGAGTGTAGGGTATAGAGTGTAGGGTATAGAGTGTAGGGTATAGAGTGTAGAGTGTAGGGCATCGAGTGTAGAGTGTAGGGTATAGAGTGTAGGGCATAGAGTGTAGGGTATAGAGTGTAGAGTGTAGGGTATAGAGTGTAGAGTGTAGGGTATAGAGTGTAGGGTATAGAGTGTAGGGTAGAGAGTGTAGGGTAGAGAGTGTAGAGTGTAGGGTATAGAGTGTAGGGTATAGAGTGTAGGGTATAGATTGTAGAGTGTAGGGATTATAGTGTAGTGTATAGAGTGTAGGGTGTAGAGTGTAGGGTATAGAGTGTAGAGTGTAGGGTATAGAGTGTATGGTATAGAGTGTAGGGTATAGAGTGTGGGGTGTAGAGTGTAGGGTATAGAGTGTAGGGTACAGAGTGTAGGGAATAGAGTGTAGAGTGTAAGGTATAGAGTGTAGAGTGTAGGGCATAGAGTGTAGAGTGTAGGGTATAGAGTGTAGGGTATAGAGTGTAGGGTATAGAGTGTAGGGTATAGAGTGTAGAGTGTAGGGTATAGAGTGTAGAGTGTAGGGTGTAGAGTGTAGGGTATAGAGTGTAGGGTATAGAGTGTAGGGTATAGAGTGTAGGGTATAGAGTGTAGGGTATAGAGTGTAGAGTGTAGGGTATAGAGTGTAGAGTGTAGGGTATAGAGTGTAGGGTATAGTGTGCAGGGTATAGAGTGTAGGGTAGAGAGTGTAGAGTGTAGGGTATAGAGTGTAGGGTATAGAGTGTAGGGTATAGAGTGTAGAGTGTAGGGATTAGAGTGTAGGGTATAGAGTGTAGGGTATAGAGTGTATGGTATAGAGTGTAGGGTTTAGAGTGTAGAGTGTAGGGTATAGAGTGTAGAGTGTAGGGTATAGAGTGTAGAGTGTAGGGTATAGAGTGTAGGGTATAGAGTGTAGGGTATAGAGTGTAGGGTATAGAGTGTAGAGTGTAGGGTATAGAGTGTAGAATGTAGGGTATAGAGTGTAGGGTATAGAGTGTAGGGTATAGAGTGTAGGGTATAGAGTGTAGAGTGTAGGGTATAGAGTGTAGAGTGTAGGGTATAGAGTGTAGGGTATAGTGTGCAGGGTATAGAGTGTAGGGTAGAGAGTGTAGAGTGTAGGGTATAGAGTGTAGGGTATAGAGTGTAGGGTATAGAGTGTAGAGTGTAGGGATTAGAGTGTAGGGTATAGAGTGTAGGGTGTAGAGTGTAGGGTATAGAGTGTAGAGTGTAGGGTATAGAGTGTATGGTATAGAGTGTAGGGTATAGAGTGTAGGGTGTAGAGTGTAGGGTATAGAGTGTAGGGTATAGAGTGTAGGGTATAGAGTGTAAGGTATAGAGTGTAGGGAATAGAGTGTAGAGTGTAAGGTATAGAGTGTAGAGTGTAGGGTATAGAGTGTAGGGTATAGAGTGTAGAGTGTAGGGTATAGAGTGTAGGGTGTAGAGTGTAGGGTGTAGAGTGTAGGGTATAGAGTGTATGGTATAGAGTGTAGGGTATAGAGTGTAGGGTGTAGAGTGTAGGGTATAGAGTGTAGGGTATAGAGTGTAGGGTATAGAGTGTAGGGTATAGAGTGTAGGGAATAGAGTGTAGAGTGTAAGGTATAGAGTGTAGAGTGTAGGGTATAGAGTGTAGGGTATAGACTGTAGGGTATAGAGTGTAGGGTATAGAGTGTAGGGTATAGATTGTAGAGTGTAGGCTATAGAGTGTAGGGTATAGAGTGTAGATTGTAGGGTATAGAGTGTAGGGTATAGAGTGTAGGGTATAGAGTGTAGGGTATAGAGTGTAGAGTGTAGGGTATAGTGTGTAGGGTATAGAGTGCAGGGTGTAGAGTGTAGGGTATAGAGTGTAGGGTATAGAGTGTAGAGTGTAGGGTATAAAGTGTATGCTATAGAGTGTATGGTGTAGAGTGTAGGGATTAGAGTGTAGGGTATAGAGTGTAGGGTATAGAGTGTAGGGTATAGAGTGTAGGGTATAGAGTGTAGGGTATAGAGTGTAGGGCATAGATTGTAGGGTATAGAGTGTAGGGTATAGAGTGTAGAGTGTAGGGTATAGAGTGTAGGGTATAGAGTGTAGGGTATAGAGTGTAGAGTGTAGGGCATCGAGTGTAGAGTGTAGGGTATAGAGTGTAGGGCATAGAGTGTAGGGTATAGAGTGTAGAGTGTAGGGTATAGAGTGTAGAGTGTAGGGTATAGAGTGTAGGGTATAGAGTGTAGGGTAGAGAGTGTAGGGTAGAGAGTGTAGAGTGTAGGGTATAGAGTGTAGGGTATAGAGTGTAGGGTATAGATTGTAGAGTGTAGGGATTATAGTGTAGTGTATAGAGTGTAGGGTGTATAGTGTAGGGTATAGAGTGTAGAGTGTAGGGTATAGAGTGTATGGTATAGAGTGTAGGGTATAGAGTGTGGGGTGTAGAGTGTAGGGTATAGAGTGTAGGGTACAGAGTGTAGGGAATAGAGTGTAGAGTGTAAGGTATAGAGTGTAGAGTGTAGGGCATAGAGTGTAGAGTGTAGGGTATAGAGTGTAGGGTATAGAGTGTAGGGTATAGAGTGTAGGGTATAGAGTGTAGAGTGTAGGGTATAGAGTGTAGAGTGTAGGGTATAGAGTGTAGAGTGTAGGGTATAGAGTGTAGGGTATAGAGTGTAGGGTATAGAGTGTAGGGTATAGAGTGTATGGTATAGAGTGTAGAGTGTAGGGTATAGAGTGTAGAGTGTAGGGTATAGAGTGTAGGGTATAGTGTGCAGGGTATAGAGTGTAGGGTAGAGAGTGTAGAGTGTAGGGTATAGAGTGTAGGGTATAGAGTGTAGGGTATAGAGTGTAGAGTGTAGGGATTAGAGTGTAGGGTATAGAGTGTAGGGTATAGAGTGTAGGGTATAGAGTGTAGGGTTTAGAGTGTAGAGTGTAGGGTATAGAGTGTAGAGTGTAGGGTATAGAGTGTAGAGTGTAGGGTATAGAGTGTAGGGTATAGAGTGTAGGGTATAGAGTGTAGGGTATAGAGTGTAGAGTGTAGGGTATAGAGTGTAGAGTGTAGAGTATAGAGTGTAGGGTATAGAGTGTAGGGTATAGAGTGTAGGGTATAGAGTGTAGAGTGTAGGGTATAGAGTGTAGAGTGTAGGGTATAGAGTGTAGGGTATAGTGTGCAGGGTATAGAGTGTAGGGTAGAGAGTGTAGAGTGTAGGGTATAGAGTGTAGGGTATAGAGTGTAGGGTATAGAGTGTAGAGTGTAGGGATTAGAGTGTAGGGTATAGAGTGTAGGGTGTAGAGTGTAGGGTATAGAGTGTAGAGTGTAGGGTATAGAGTGTATGGTATAGAGTGTAGGGTATAGAGTGTAGGGTGTAGGGTATAGAGTGTAGGGTATAGAGTGTAGGGTATAGAGTGTAAGGTATAGAGTGTAGGGAATAGAGTGTAGAGTGTAAGGTATAGAGTGTAGAGTGTAGGGTATAGAGTGTAGGGTATAGAGTGTAGAGTGTAGGGTATAGAGTGTAGGGTGTAGAGTGTAGGGTGTAGAGTGTAGGGTATAGAGTGTATGGTATAGAGTGTAGGGTATAGAGTGTAGGGTGTAGAGTGTAGGGTATAGAGTGTAGAGTGTAGGGTATAGAGTGTAGAGTGTAGGGTATAGAGTGTAGAGTGTAGGGTATAGAGTGTAGGGTATAGAGTGTAGGGTATAGAGTGTAGGGTATAGAGTGTATGGTATAGAGTGTAGAGTGTAGGGTATAGAGTGTAGAGTGTAGGGTATAGAGTGTAGGGTATAGTGTGCAGGGTATAGAGTGTAGGGTAGAGAGTGTAGAGTGTAGGGTATAGAGTGTAGGGTATAGAGTGTAGGGTATAGAGTGTAGAGTGTAGGGATTAGAGTGTAGGGTATAGAGTGTAGGGTATAGAGTGTAGGGTATAGAGTGTAGGGTTTAGAGTGTAGAGTGTAGGGTATAGAGTGTAGAGTGTAGGGTATAGAGTGTAGAGTGTAGGGTATAGAGTGTAGGGTATAGAGTGTAGGGTATAGAGTGTAGGGTATAGAGTGTAGAGTGTAGGGTATAGAGTGTAGAGTGTAGAGTATAGAGTGTAGGGTATAGAGTGTAGGGTATAGAGTGTAGGGTATAGAGTGTAGAGTGTAGGGTATAGAGTGTAGAGTGTAGGGTATAGAGTGTAGGGTATAGTGTGCAGGGTATAGAGTGTAGGGTAGAGAGTGTAGAGTGTAGGGTATAGAGTGTAGGGTATAGAGTGTAGGGTATAGAGTGTAGAGTGTAGGGATTAGAGTGTAGGGTATAGAGTGTAGGGTGTAGAGTGTAGGGTATAGAGTGTAGAGTGTAGGGTATAGAGTGTATGGTATAGAGTGTAGGGTATAGAGTGTAGGGTGTAGAGTGTAGGGTATAGAGTGTAGGGTATAGAGTGTAGGGTATAGAGTGTAAGGTATAGAGTGTAGGGAATAGAGTGTAGAGTGTAAGGTATAGAGTGTAGAGTGTAGGGTATAGAGTGTAGGGTATAGAGTGTAGAGTGTAGGGTATAGAGTGTAGGGTGTAGAGTGTAGGGTGTAGAGTGTAGGGTATAGAGTGTATGGTATAGAGTGTAGGGTATAGAGTGTAGGGTGTAGAGTGTAGGGTATAGAGTGTAGGGTATAGAGTGTAGGGTATAGAGTGTAGGGTATAGAGTGTAGGGAATAGAGTGTAGAGTGTAAGGTATAGAGTGTAGAGTGTAGGGTATAGAGTGTAGGGTATAGACTGTAGGGTATAGAGTGTAGGGTATAGAGTGTAGGGTATAGATTGTAGAGTGTAGGCTATAGAGTGTAGGGTATAGAGTGTAGATTGTAGGGTATAGAGTGTAGGGAATAGAGTGTAGGGTATAGAGTGTAGGGTATAGAGTGTAGAGTGTAGGGTATAGTGTGTAGGGTATAGAGTGCAGGGTGTAGAGTGTAGGGTATAGAGTGTAGGGTATAGAGTGTAGAGTGTAGGGTATAGAGTGTATGCTATAGAGTGTATGGTGTAGAGTGTAGGGATTAGAGTGTAGGGTATAGAGTGTAGGGTATAGAGTGTAGGGTATAGAGTGTAGAGTGTAGGGTATAGAGTGTAGGGTATAGAGTGTAGGGTATAGAGTGTAGGGCATAGAGTGTAGGGTATAGAGTGTAGGGTATAGAGTGTAGAGTGTAGGGTATAGAGTGTAGGGTATAGAGTGTAGGGTATAGAGTGTAGAGTGTAGGGTATAGAGTGTAGGGTATAGAGTGTAGGGTATAGAGTGTAGATTATAGAGTGTAGGGTATAGAGTGTAGGGTATAGAGTGTAGGGTATAGAGTGTAGGGTATAGAGTGCAGAGTGTAGGGTATAGAGTGTAGGGTATAGAGTGTAGGGTATAGAGTGTAGGGTATAGAGTGTAGAGTGTAGGGTATAGAGTGTAGGGTATAGAGTGTAGGGTATAGAGTGTAGAGTGTAGGGTATAGAGTGTAGGGTATAGAGTGTAGGGTATAGAGTGTAGTGCATAGAGTGTAGGGTATAGAGTGTAGGGTATAGAGTGTAGAGTGTAGGGTATAGAGTGTAGGGTATAGAGTGTAGGGTATAGAGTGTAGAGTGTAGGGTATAGAGTGTAGAGTGTACGGTATAGAGTGTAGGGTAGAGAGTGTATGGTAGAGAGTGTAGGGTAGAGAGTGTAGAGTGTAGGGTATAGAGTGTAGGGTATAGAGTGTAGGGTATAGAGTGTAGAGTGTAGGGATTAGAGTGTAGGGTATAGCGTGTAGGGTGTAGAGTGTAGGGCATAGAGTGTAGAGTGTAGGGTATAGAGTGTATGGTATAGAGTGTAGGGTATAGAGTGTAGGGTGTAGAGTGTAGGGTATAGAGTGTAGGGTATAGAGTGTAGGGTATAGAGTGTAGGGAATAGAGTGTAGAGTGTAGGGTATAGAGTGTAGGGTATAGAGTGTAGGGTATAGAGTGTAGAGTGTAGGGTATAGAGTGTAGGGTATAGAGTGTAGGGTATAGAGTGTAGGGCATAGAGTGTAGGGTATAGAGTGTAGGATATAGAGTGTAGAGTGTAGGGTATAGAGTGTAGGGTATAGAGTGTAGGGTATAGAGTGCAGAGTGTAGGGTATAGAGTGTAGGGTATAGACTGTAGGGTATAGAGTGTAGAGTATAGGGTATAGAGTGTAGGGTATAGAGTGTAGGGTATAGAGTGTAGGGTATAGAGTGTAGGGCATAGAGTGTAGGGTATAGAGTGTAGGGTATAGAGTGTATGGTATAGAGTGTAGAGTGTAGGGTATAGAGTTTAGAGTGTAGGGTATAGAGTGTAAGGTATAGAGTGTAGGGTGTAGAGTGTAGGGTATAGAGTGTAGGGTATAGAGTGTATGGTATAGAGTGTACGGTATAGAGTGTAGGGTATAGAGTGTATGGTATAGAGTGTAGGGTATAGAGTGTAGGGTATAGAGTGTAGGGTATAGAGTGTATGGTATAGATTGTAGGGTATAGAGTGTAGGGTGTAGAGTGTATGTTATAGAGTGTAGGGTATAGAGTGTAGGGTATAGAGTTTAGAGTGTAGGGTATAGAGAGTAGGGTATAGAGTGTAAGGTATAGAGTGTAGGGTGTAGAGTGTAGGGTATAGAGTGTAGGGCATAGGGTGTAGGGTATAGAGTGTAGGGTATAGAGTGTAGAGTGTAGGGTATAGAGTGTAGGGTATAGAGTGTAGGGTATAGAGTGTAGAGTGTAGGGTATAGAGTGTAGGGTATTGAGTGTAGGGTATAGAGTGTAGGGTATAGAGTGTAGGGTATAGAGTGTAGAGTTTAGGGTATAGAGTGTAGAGTGTAGGGTATAGAGTGTAGGGTATAGAGTGTAGGGTAGAGAGTGTAGAGTGTAGGATATAGAGTGTAGGGTATAGAGTGTAGGGTATAGAGTGTAGAGTGTAGGGATTAAAGTGTAGGGTATAGAGTGTAGGGTGTAGAGTGTAGGGTATAGAGTGTAGAGTGTAGGGTATAGAGTGTATGATATAGAGTGTAGGGTATAGAGTGTAGGGTGTAGAGTGTAGGGTATAGAGTGTTGGGCATAGAGTGTAGGGTATAGAGTGTAGTGTATAGAGTGTAGAGTGTAGGGTATAGAGTGTATGGTATAGAGTGTAGGGTATAGAGTGTAGGGTATAGAGTGTAGGGCAAAGAGTGTAGGGTATAGAGTGTAGGGTATAGAGTGTAGGGTATAGAGTGTAGGGTATAGAGTGTAGGGTATATAGTGTAGAGTGTAGGGTATAGAGTGTAGGGTATAGAGTGTAGGGCAAAGAGTGTAGGGTATAGAGTGTAGGGTATAGAGTGTAGGGTATAGAGTGTAGGGTATAGAGTGTAGGGTATATAGTGTAGAGTGTAGGGTATAGAGTGTAGGGTATAGAGTGTAGGGTATAGAGTGTAGGGTATATAGTGTAGAGTGTAGGGTATAGAGTGTAGGGTATAGAGTGTAGGGTATAGAGTGTAGGGTATAGAGTGCAGGGTATAGAGTGTAGAGTGTAGGGTATAGAGTGTAGAGTGTAGGGTATAGAGTGCAGGGTATAGAGTGTAGGGTATAGAGTGTAGGGTATAGAGTGTAGAGTGTAGGGTATAGAGTGTAGGGTATAGAGTGTAGGGTAGAGAGTGTAGAGTGTAGGGTATAGAGTGTAGGGTATAGAGTGTAGGGTATAGAGTGTAGGGTATAGAGTGTAGAGTGTCGGGATTAGAGTGTAGGGTATAGAGTGTAGGATGTAGAGTGTAGGGTATAGAGTGTAGAGTGTAGGGTATAGAGTGTATGGTATAGAGTGTAGGGTATAGAGTGTAGGGTGTAGAGTGTAGGGTATAGAGTGTAGGGTATAGAGTGTAGGGTATAGAGTGTAGGGTATAGAGTGTAGGGTATAGAGTGTAGGGAATAGAGTGTAGAGTGTAAGGTATAGAGTGTAGAGTGTAGGGTATAGAGTGTAGGGTATAGACTGTAGGGTATAGAGTGTAGGGTATAGATTGTAGAGTGTAGGCTATAGAGTGTAGGGTATAGAGTGTAGAGTGTAGGGTATAGAGTGTAGGGTATAGAGTGTAGGGTATAGAGTGTAGGGTATAGAGTGTAGGGCATAGAGTGTAGGGTATAGAGTGTAGGGTATAGAGTGTAGAGTGTAGGGTATAGAGTGTAGGGTATAGAGTGTAGGGTATAGAGTGTAGAGTGTAGGGCATCGAGTGTAGAGTGTAGGGTATAGAGTGTAGGGCATAGAGTGTAGGGTATAGAGTGTAGAGTGTAGGGTATAGAGTGTAGAGTGTAGGGTATAGAGTGTAGGGTATAGAGTGTAGGGTAGAGAGTGTAGGGTAGAGAGTGTAGAGTGTAGGGTATATAGTGTAGGGTATAGAGTGTAGGGTATAGATTGTAGAGTGTAGGGATTATATTGTAGTGTATAGAGTGTAGGGTGTAGAGTGTAGGGTATAGAGTGTAGAGTGTAGGGTATAGAGTGTATGGTATAGAGTGTAGGGTATAGAGTGTGGGGTGTAGAGTTTAGGGTATAGAGTGTAGGGTACAGAGTGTAGGGAATAGAGTGTAGAGTGTAAGGTATAGAGTGTAGAGTGTAGGGCATAGAGTGTAGAGCGTAGGGTATAGAGTGTAGGGTATAGAGTGTAGGGTATAGAGTGTAGGGTATAGAGTGTAGGGTATAGAGTGTAGAGTGTAGGGTATAGAGTGTAGAGTGTAGGGTATAGAGTGTAGAGTGTAGGGTATAGAGTGTAGGGTATAGAGTGTAGGGTATAGAGTGTAGGGTATAGAGTGTAGGGTATAGAGTGTAGAGTGTAGGGTATAGCGTGTAGAGTGTAGGGTATAGAGTGTAGGGTATAGTGTGCAGGGTATAGAGTGTAGGGTAGAGAGTGTAGAGTGTAGGGTATAGAGTGTAGGGTATAGAGTGTAGGGTATAGAGTGTAGAGTGTAGGGATTAGAGTGTAGGGTATAGAGTGTAGGGTATAGAGTGTAGGGTATAGAGTGTAGGGTATAGAGTGTAGAGTGTAGGGTATAGAGTGTAGAGTGTAGGGTATAGAGTGTAGAGTGTAGGGTATAGAGTGTAGAGTGTAGGGTATAGAGTGTAGGGTATAGAGTGTAGGGTATAGAGTGTAGGGTATAGAGTGTAGAGTGTAGGGTATAGAGTGTAGAGTGTAGGGTATAGAGTGTAGGGTATAGTGTGCAGGGTATAGAGTGTAGGGTAGAGAATGTAGAGTGTAGGGTATAGAGTGTAGGGTATAGAGTGTAGGGTATAGAGTGTAGAGTGTAGGGATTAGAGTGTAGGGTATAGAGTGTAGGGTGTAGAGTGTAGGGTATAGAGTGTAGAGTGTAGGGTATAGAGTGTATGGTATAGAGTGTAGGGTATAGAGTGTAGGGTGTAGAGTGTAGGGTATAGAGTGTAGGGTATAGAGTGTAGGGTATAGAGTGTAAGGTATAGAGTGTAGGGAATAGAGTGTAGAGTGTAAGGTATAGAGTGTAGAGTGTAGGGTATAGAGTGTAGGGTATAGAGTGTAGAGTGTAGGGATTAGAGTGTAGGGTATAGCGTGTAGGGTGTAGAGTGTAGGGCATAGAGTGTAGAGTGTAGGGTATAGAGTGTATGGTATAGAGTGTAGTTTATAGAGTGTAGGGTGTAGAGTGTAGGGTATAGAGTGTAGGGTATAGAGTGTAGGGTATAGAGTGTAGGGAATAGAGTGTAGAGTGTAGGGTATAGAGTGTAGGGTATAGAGTGTAGGGTATAGAGTGTAGAGTGTAGGGTATAGAGTGTAGGGTATAGAGTGTAGGGTATAGAGTGTAGGGCATAGAGTGTAGGGTATAGAGTGTAGGATATAGAGTGTAGAGTGTAGGGTATAGAGTGTAGGGTATAGAGTGTAGGGTATAGAGTGCAGAGTGTAGGGTATAGAGTGTAGGGTATAGACTGTAGGGTATAGAGTGTAGAGTATAGGGTATAGAGTGTAGGGTATAGAGTGTAGGGTATAGAGTGTAGGGTATAGAGTGTAGGGTATAGAGTGTAGGGCATAGAGTGTAGGGTATAGAGTGTAGGGTATAGAGTGTAGAGTGTAGGGTATAGAGTGTAGGGTATAGAGTGTAGGGTATATAGTGTAGAGTGTAGGGTATAGAGTGTAGGGTATAGAGTGTAGGGTATAGAGTGTAGAGTGTAGGGTATAGAGTGTAGGGTATAGAGTGTAGGGTATAGAGTGTAGGGCATAGAGTGTAGGGTGTAGAGTGTAGGGTATAGAGTGTAGAGTGTAGGGTATAGAGTGTAGGGTATAGAGTGTAGGGTATAGAGTGTAGAGTGTAGGGCATAGAGTGTAGAGTGTAGGGTATAGAGTGTAGGGTATAGAGTGTAGGGTATAGAGTGTAGAGTGTAGGGTATAGAGTGTAGAGTGTAGGGTATAGAGTGTAGGGTATAGAGTGTAGGGTAGAGAGTGTAGGGTAGAGAGTGTAGAGTGTAGGGTATAGAGTGTAGGGTATAGAGTGTAGGGTATAGAGTGTAGAGTGTAGGGATTAGAGTGTAGTGTATAGAGTGTAGGGTGTAGAGTGTAGGGTATAGAGTGTAGAGTGTAGGGTATAGAGTGTATGGTATAGAGTGTAGGGTATAGAGTGTGGGGTGTAGAGTGTAGGGTATAGAGTGTAGGGTATAGAGTGTAGGGTAGAGAGTGTAGAGTGTAGGATATAGAGTGTAGGGTATAGAGTGTAGGGTATAGAGTGTAGAGTGTAGGGATTAAAGTGTAGGGTATAGAGTGTAGGGTGTAGAGTGTAGGGTATAGAGTGTAGAGTGTAGGGTATAGAGTGTATGATATAGAGTGTAGGGTATAGAGTGTAGGGTGTAGAGTGTAGGGTATAGAGTGTTGGGCATAGAGTGTAGGGTATAGAGTGTAGTGTATAGAGTGTAGAGTGTAGGGTATAGAGTGTATGGTATAGAGTGTAGGGTATAGAGTGTAGGGTATAGAGTGTAGGGCAAAGAGTGTAGGGTATAGAGTGTAGGGTATAGAGTGTAGGGTATAGAGTGTAGGGTATAGAGTGTAGGGTATATAGTGTAGAGTGTAGGGTATAGAGTGTAGGGTATAGAGTGTAGGGCAAAGAGTGTAGGGTATAGAGTGTAGGGTATAGAGTGTAGGGTATAGAGTGTAGGGTATAGAGTGTAGGGTATATAGTGTAGAGTGTAGGGTATAGAGTGTAGGGTATAGAGTGTAGGGTATAGAGTGTAGGGTATATAGTGTAGAGTGTAGGGTATAGAGTGTAGGGTATAGAGTGTAGGGTATAGAGTGTAGGGTATAGAGTGCAGGGTATAGAGTGTAGAGTGTAGGGTATAGAGTGTAGAGTGTAGGGTATAGAGTGCAGGGTATAGAGTGTAGGGTATAGAGTGTAGGGTATAGAGTGTAGAGTGTAGGGTATAGAGTGTAGGGTATAGAGTGTAGGGTAGAGAGTGTAGAGTGTAGGGTATAGAGTGTAGGGTATAGAGTGTAGGGTATAGAGTGTAGGGTATAGAGTGTAGAGTGTCGGGATTAGAGTGTAGGGTATAGAGTGTAGGATGTAGAGTGTAGGGTATAGAGTGTAGAGTGTAGGGTATAGAGTGTATGGTATAGAGTGTAGGGTATAGAGTGTAGGGTGTAGAGTGTAGGGTATAGAGTGTAGGGTATAGAGTGTAGGGTATAGAGTGTAGGGTATAGAGTGTAGGGTATAGAGTGTAGGGAATAGAGTGTAGAGTGTAAGGTATAGAGTGTAGAGTGTAGGGTATAGAGTGTAGGGTATAGACTGTAGGGTATAGAGTGTAGGGTATAGATTGTAGAGTGTAGGCTATAGAGTGTAGGGTATAGAGTGTAGAGTGTAGGGTATAGAGTGTAGGGTATAGAGTGTAGGGTATAGAGTGTAGGGTATAGAGTGTAGGGCATAGAGTGTAGGGTATAGAGTGTAGGGTATAGAGTGTAGAGTGTAGGGTATAGAGTGTAGGGTATAGAGTGTAGGGTATAGAGTGTAGAGTGTAGGGCATCGAGTGTAGAGTGTAGGGTATAGAGTGTAGGGCATAGAGTGTAGGGTATAGAGTGTAGAGTGTAGGGTATAGAGTGTAGAGTGTAGGGTATAGAGTGTAGGGTATAGAGTGTAGGGTAGAGAGTGTAGGGTAGAGAGTGTAGAGTGTAGGGTATATAGTGTAGGGTATAGAGTGTAGGGTATAGATTGTAGAGTGTAGGGATTATATTGTAGTGTATAGAGTGTAGGGTGTAGAGTGTAGGGTATAGAGTGTAGAGTGTAGGGTATAGAGTGTATGGTATAGAGTGTAGGGTATAGAGTGTGGGGTGTAGAGTTTAGGGTATAGAGTGTAGGGTACAGAGTGTAGGGAATAGAGTGTAGAGTGTAAGGTATAGAGTGTAGAGTGTAGGGCATAGAGTGTAGAGCGTAGGGTATAGAGTGTAGGGTATAGAGTGTAGGGTATAGAGTGTAGGGTATAGAGTGTAGGGTATAGAGTGTAGAGTGTAGGGTATAGAGTGTAGAGTGTAGGGTATAGAGTGTAGAGTGTAGGGTATAGAGTGTAGGGTATAGAGTGTAGGGTATAGAGTGTAGGGTATAGAGTGTAGGGTATAGAGTGTAGAGTGTAGGGTATAGCGTGTAGAGTGTAGGGTATAGAGTGTAGGGTATAGTGTGCAGGGTATAGAGTGTAGGGTAGAGAGTGTAGAGTGTAGGGTATAGAGTGTAGGGTATAGAGTGTAGGGTATAGAGTGTAGAGTGTAGGGATTAGAGTGTAGGGTATAGAGTGTAGGGTATAGAGTGTAGGGTATAGAGTGTAGGGTATAGAGTGTAGAGTGTAGGGTATAGAGTGTAGAGTGTAGGGTATAGAGTGTAGAGTGTAGGGTATAGAGTGTAGAGTGTAGGGTATAGAGTGTAGGGTATAGAGTGTAGGGTATAGAGTGTAGGGTATAGAGTGTAGAGTGTAGGGTATAGAGTGTAGAGTGTAGGGTATAGAGTGTAGGGTATAGTGTGCAGGGTATAGAGTGTAGGGTAGAGAATGTAGAGTGTAGGGTATAGAGTGTAGGGTATAGAGTGTAGGGTATAGAGTGTAGAGTGTAGGGATTAGAGTGTAGGGTATAGAGTGTAGGGTGTAGAGTGTAGGGTATAGAGTGTAGAGTGTAGGGTATAGAGTGTATGGTATAGAGTGTAGGGTATAGAGTGTAGGGTGTAGAGTGTAGGGTATAGAGTGTAGGGTATAGAGTGTAGGGTATAGAGTGTAAGGTATAGAGTGTAGGGAATAGAGTGTAGAGTGTAAGGTATAGAGTGTAGAGTGTAGGGTATAGAGTGTAGGGTATAGAGTGTAGAGTGTAGGGATTAGAGTGTAGGGTATAGCGTGTAGGGTGTAGAGTGTAGGGCATAGAGTGTAGAGTGTAGGGTATAGAGTGTATGGTATAGAGTGTAGTTTATAGAGTGTAGGGTGTAGAGTGTAGGGTATAGAGTGTAGGGTATAGAGTGTAGGGTATAGAGTGTAGGGAATAGAGTGTAGAGTGTAGGGTATAGAGTGTAGGGTATAGAGTGTAGGGTATAGAGTGTAGAGTGTAGGGTATAGAGTGTAGGGTATAGAGTGTAGGGTATAGAGTGTAGGGCATAGAGTGTAGGGTATAGAGTGTAGGATATAGAGTGTAGAGTGTAGGGTATAGAGTGTAGGGTATAGAGTGTAGGGTATAGAGTGCAGAGTGTAGGGTATAGAGTGTAGGGTATAGACTGTAGGGTATAGAGTGTAGAGTATAGGGTATAGAGTGTAGGGTATAGAGTGTAGGGTATAGAGTGTAGGGTATAGAGTGTAGGGTATAGAGTGTAGGGCATAGAGTGTAGGGTATAGAGTGTAGGGTATAGAGTGTAGAGTGTAGGGTATAGAGTGTAGGGTATAGAGTGTAGGGTATATAGTGTAGAGTGTAGGGTATAGAGTGTAGGGTATAGAGTGTAGGGTATAGAGTGTAGAGTGTAGGGTATAGAGTGTAGGGTATAGAGTGTAGGGTATAGAGTGTAGGGCATAGAGTGTAGGGTGTAGAGTGTAGGGTATAGAGTGTAGAGTGTAGGGTATAGAGTGTAGGGTATAGAGTGTAGGGTATAGAGTGTAGAGTGTAGGGCATAGAGTGTAGAGTGTAGGGTATAGAGTGTAGGGTATAGAGTGTAGGGTATAGAGTGTAGAGTGTAGGGTATAGAGTGTAGAGTGTAGGGTATAGAGTGTAGGGTATAGAGTGTAGGGTAGAGAGTGTAGGGTAGAGAGTGTAGAGTGTAGGGTATAGAGTGTAGGGTATAGAGTGTAGGGTATAGAGTGTAGAGTGTAGGGATTAGAGTGTAGTGTATAGAGTGTAGGGTGTAGAGTGTAGGGTATAGAGTGTAGAGTGTAGGGTATAGAGTGTATGGTATAGAGTGTAGGGTATAGAGTGTGGGGTGTAGAGTGTAGGGTATAGAGTGTAGGGTATAGAGTGTAGGGAATAGAGTGTAGAGTGTAAGGTATAGAGTGTAGAGTGTAGGGCATAGAGTGTAGAGTGTAGGGTATAGAGTGTAGGGTATAGAGTGTAGGGTATAGAGTGTAGGGTATAGAGTGTAGAGTGTAGGGTATAGAGTGTAGAGTGTATGGTATAGAGTGTAGGGTATAGAGTGTAGGGTATAGAGTGTAGGGTATAGAGTGTAGGGTATAGAGTGTAGAGTGTAGGGTATAGAGTGTAGAGTGTAGGGTATAGAGTGTAGGGAATAGAGTGCAGGGTATAGAGTGTAGGGTAGAGAGTGTAGAGTGTAGGGTATAGAGTGTAGGGTATAGAGTGTAGGGTATAGAGTGTAGAGTGTAGGGATTAGAGTGTAGGGTATAGAGTGTAGGGTGTAGAGTGTAGGGTATAGAGTGTAGAGTGTAGGGTATAGAGTGTATGGTATAGAGTGTAGGGTATAGAGTGTAGGGTGTAGAGTGTAGAGTATAGAGTGTAGGGTATAGAGTGTAGGGTATAGAGTGTAGGGTATAGAGTGTAGGGAATAGAGTGCAGAGTGTAAGGTATAGAGTGTAGAGTGTAGGGTATAGAGTGTAGGGTATAGAGTGTACAGTGTAGGGATTAGAGTGTAGGGTATAGAGTGTAGGGTGTAGAGTGTACGGTATATAGTGAAGAGTGTAGGTTATAGAGTGTAGGGTATAGAGTGTAGGGTATAGAGTGTAGGGTATAGAGTGCAGGGTATAGAGTGTAGAGTGTAGGGTATAGAGTGTAGAGTGTAGGGTATAGAGTGTAGGGTATAGAGTGAAGGGTATAGAGTGTAGAGTGTAGGGTATAGAGTGTAGGGTATAGAGTGTAGGGTAGAGAGTGTAGGGTAGAGAGTGTAGAGTGTAGGGTATAGAGTGTAGGGTATAGAGTGTAGGGTATAGAGTGTAGAGTGTAGGGATTAGAGTGTAGTGTATAGAGTGTAGGGTGTAGAGTGTAGGGTATAGAGTGTAGAGTGTAGGGTATAGAGTGTATGGTATAGAGTGTAGGGTATAGAGTGTGGGGTGTAGAGTGTAGGGTATAGAGTGTAGGGTATAGAGTGTAGGGAATAGAGTGTAGAGTGTAAGGTATAGAGTGTAGAGTGTAGGGCATAGAGTGTAGAGTGTAGGGTATAGAGTGTAGGGTATAGAGTGTAGGGTATAGAGTGTAGGGTATAGAGTGTAGAGTGTAGGGTATAGAGTGTAGAGTGTAGGGTATAGAGTGTAGAGTGTAGGGCATAGAGTGTAGGGTATAGAGTGTAGGGTATAGAGTGTAGGGTATAGAGTGTAGGGTATAGAGTGTAGGGTATAGAGTGTAGAGTGTAGGGTATAGAGTGTAGAGTGTAGGGTATAGAGTGTAGGGTATAGAGTGCAGGGTATAGAGTGTAGGGTAGAGAGTGTACAGTGTAGGGTATAGAGTGTAGGGTATAGAGTGTAGGGTATAGAGTGTAGAGTGTAGGGATTAGAGTGTAGGGTATAGAGTGTAGGGTGTAGAGTGTAGGGTATAGAGTGTAGAGTGTAGGGTATAGAGTGTATGGTATAGAGTGTAGGGTATAGAGTGTAGGGTGTAGAGTGTAGAGTATAGAGTGTAGGGTATAGAGTGTAGGGTATAGAGTGTAGGGTATAGAGTGTAGGGAATAGAGTGCAGAGTGTAAGGTATAGAGTGTAGAGTGTAGGGTATAGAGTGTAGGGTATAGAGTGTACAGTGTAGGGATTAGAGTGTAGGGTATAGAGTGTAGGGTGTAGAGTGTAGGGTATATAGTGAAGAGTGTAGGGTATAGAGTGTAGGGTATAGAGTGTAGGGTATAGAGTGTAGGGTATAGAGTGCAGGGTATATAGTGTAGAGTGTAGGGTATAGAGTGTAGAGTGTAGGGTATAGAGTGTAGGGTATAGAGTGTAGGGTATAGAGTGTAGGGTATATACAGATGATCAGGTTTTTAAATACATCAGATAGGGATTGCATACATTAGTTAGGACTGCTCTGATAAGGGTATACCGTGAAGATTGGTAGAGCAGCTTAGTATACATTTTTTGCAAAAAACGTATCAACCAAATACCCTGTTTTTTACATCTTTTACTAGCACTTGCGGATTACTGCAACATTTTTTCAAACTGAGTGTTTTTGGTTTTACTATTCTCTTTTGTGTCTTCAGGTTTCTTGGTGGTGTGTGAACATGATCATACAGACTTGTTCACTGTGCAAGTAGCCCATGTGTTCCTGTTTCCATAATTGTTCTCTTGTGTCTACAAGACTGGGGAGTTCCACCACTCCTCTTGGGCTATCTGCACAAAAGCTGTTCTACCCTGTATGCACACATGGATTTTTCCTCTCTGAACCCTGTTCACACAGGTTATATACAGATGATCAGGTTTTTAAATACATCAGATAGGGATTGCATACATTAGTTAGGACTGCTCTGATAAGGGTATACCGTGAAGATTGGTAGAGCAGCTTAGTATACATTTTTTGCAAAAAACGTATCAACCAAATACCCTGTTTTTTACATCTTTTACTAGCACTTGCGGATTACTGCAACATTTTTTCAAACTGAGTGTTTTTGGTATTACTATTCTCTTTTGTGTCTTCAGGTTTCTTGGTGGTGTGTGAACATGATCATACAGACTTGTTCACTGTGCAAGTAGCCCATGTGTTCCTGTTTCCATAATTGTTCTCTTGTGTCTACAAGACTGGGGAGTTCCACCACTCCTCTTGGGCTATCTGCACAAAAGCTGTTCTACCCTGTATGCACACATGGATTTTTCCTCTCTGAACCCTGTTCACACAGGTTATATACAGATGATCAGGTTTTTAAATACATCAGATAGGGATTGCATACATTAGTTAGGACTGCTCTGATAAGGGTATACCGTGAAGATTGGTAGAGCAGCTTAGTATACATTTTTTGCAAAAAACGTATCAACCAAATACCCTGTTTTTTACATCTTTTACTAGCACTTGCGGATTACTGCAACATTTTTTCAAACTGAGTGTTTTTGGTTTTACTATTCTCTTTTGTGTCTTCAGGTTTCTTGGTGGTGTGTGAACATGATCATACAGACTTGTTCACTGTGCAAGTAGCCCATGTGTTCCTGTTTCCATGTAGGGTATAGAGTGTAGAGTGTAGGGTATAGAGTGTATGGTATAGAGTGTAGGGTATAGAGTGTAGGGTGTAGAGTGTAGGGTATAGAGTGTAGGGTATAGAGTGTAGGGTATAGAGTGTAGGGTATAGAGTGTAGGGAATAGAGTGTAAAGTGTAAGGTATAGAGTGTAGAGTGTAGGGTATAGAGTGTAGGGTATAGACTGTAGGGTATAGAGTGTAGGGTATAGAGTGTAGGGTATAGATTGTAGAGTGTAGGCTATAGAGTGTAGGGTATAGAGTGTAGATTGTAGGGTATAGAGTGTAGGGTATAGAGTGTAGGGTATAGAGTGTAGGGTATAGAGTGTAGAGTGTAGGGTATAGTGTGTAGGGTATAGAGTGCAGGGTGTAGAGTGTAGGGTATAGAGTGTAGGGTATAGAGTGTAGAGTGTAGGGTATAGAGTGTATGCTATAGAGTGTATGGTGTAGAGTGTATGGTATAGAGTGTAGGGTATAGAGTGTAGAGTGTATGGTATAGAGTGTAGGGTATAGAGTGTAGGGTATAAAGTGTAGGGTATAGAGTGTAGGGTATAGAGTGCAGGGTATAGAGTGTAGGGTAGAGAGGGTAGAGTGTAGGGTATAGAGTGTAGGGTATAGAGTGTAGGGTATAGAGTGTAGAGTGTAGGGATTAGAGTGTAGGGTATAGAGTGTAGGGTGTAGAGTGTAGGGTATAGAGTGTAGAGTGTAGGGTATAGAGTGTATGGTATAGAGTGTAGGGTATAGGGTGTAGAGTGTAGGGTATAGAGTGTAGGGTATAGAGTGTAGGGTATAGAGTGTGGGGAATAGAGTGTAGAGTGTAAGGTATAGAGTGTAGAGTGTAGGGTATAGAGTGTAGGGTATAGAGTGTAGAGTGTAGGGATTAGAGTGTAGGGTATAGAGTGTAGGGTGTAGAGTGTAGGGTATAGAGTGTAGAGTGTAGGGTATAGAGTGTATGGTATAGAGTGTAGGGTATAGAGTGTAGGGTGTAGAGTGTAGGGTATAGAGTGTAGGGTATAGAGTGTAGGGTATAGAGTGTAGGGTATAGAGTGTAGGGAATAGAGTGTAAAGTGTAAGGTATAGAGTGTGGAGTGTAGGGTATAGAGTGTAGGGTATAGACTGTAGGGTATAGAGTGTAGGGTATAGAGTGTAGGGTATAGATTGTAGAGTGTGGGCTATAGAGTGTAGGGTATAGAGTGTAGATTGTAGGGTATAGAGTGTAGGGTATAGAGTGTAGGGTATAGAGTGTAGGGTATAGAGTGTAGAGTGTAGGGTATAGTGTGTAGGGTATAGAGTGCAGGGTGTAGAGTGTAGGGTATAGAGTGTAGGGTATAGAGTGTAGAGTGTAGGGTATAGAGTGTATGCTATAGAGTGTATGGTGTAGAGTGTATGGTATAGAGTGTAGGGTATAGAGTGTAGAGTGTATGGTATAGAGTGTAGGGTATAGAGTGTAGGGTATAGAGTGTATGTTATAGAGTGTAGGGTATAGAGTGTAGGGTAGAGAGTGTAGAGTGTATGGTATAGAGTGTAGGGTATAGAGTGTAGGGTATAGAGTGTAGAGTGTCGGGATTAGAGTGTAGGGTATAGAGTGTAGGATGTAGAGTGTAGGGTATAGAGTGTAGAGTGTAGGGTATAGAGTGTATGGTATAGAGTGTAGAGTATAGAGTGTAGGGTGTAGAGTGTAGGGTATAGAGTGTAGGGTATAGAGTGTAGGGTATAGAGTGTAAGGTATAGAGTGTAGGGTGTAGAGTGTAGGGTATAGAGTGTAGGGTATAGAGTGTAGGGTATAGAGTGTATGGTATAGAGTGTAGAGTGTAGGATATAGAGTGTAGGGTATAGAGTGTAGAGTGTAGGGTATAGAGTGTAGGGTATAGAGTGTAGGGTATAGAGTGTAGAGTGTAGGGATTAGAGTGTAGGGTATAGAGTGTAGGGTATAGAGTGTAGAGTGTAGAGTATAGAGTGTAGGGTATAGAGTGTAGAGTGTAGGGTATAGAGTGTAGGGTATAGAGTGTAGGGTATAGAGTGTAGGGTATAGAGTGTAGGGTAGAGAGGGTAGAGTGTAGGGTATAGAGTGTAGGGTATAGAGTGTAGGGTATAGAGTGTAGAGTGTAGGGATTAGAGTGTAGGGTATAGAGTGTAGGGTGTAGAGTGTAGGGTATAGAGTGTAGAGTGTAGGGTATAGAGTGTATGGTATAGAGTGTAGGGTATAGGGTGTAGAGTGTAGGGTATAGAGTGTAGGGTATAGAGTGTAGGGTATAGAGTGTGGGGAATAGAGTGTAGAGTGTAAGATATAGAGTGTAGAGTGTAGGGTATAGAGTGTAGGGTATAGAGTGTAGAGTGTAGGGATTAGAGTGTAGGGTATAGAGTGTAGGGTGTAGAGTGTAGGGTATAGAGTGTAGAGTGTAGGGTATAGAGTGTATGGTATAGAGTGTAGGGTATAGAGTGTAGGGTGTAGAGTGTAGGGTATAGAGTGTAGGGTATAGAGTGTAGGGTATAGAGTGTAGGGTATAGAGTGTAGGGAATAGAGTGTAAAGTGTAAGGTATAGAGTGTGGAGTGTAGGGTATAGAGTGTAGGGTATAGACTGTAGGGTATAGAGTGTAGGGTATAGAGTGTAGGGTATAGATTGTAGAGTGTGGGCTATAGAGTGTAGGGTATAGAGTGTAGATTGTAGGGTATAGAGTGTAGGGTATAGAGTGTAGGGTATAGAGTGTAGGGTATAGAGTGTAGAGTGTAGGGTATAGTGTGTAGGGTATAGAGTGCAGGGTGTAGAGTGTAGGGTATAGAGTGTAGGGTATAGAGTGTAGAGTGTAGGGTATAGAGTGTGTGCTATAGAGTGTATGGTGTAGAGTGTATGGTATAGAGTGTAGGGTATAGAGTGTAGAGTGTATGGTATAGAGTGTAGGGTATAGAGTGTAGGGTATAGAGTGTATGTTATAGAGTGTAGGGTATAGAGTGTAGGGTAGAGAGTGTAGAGTGTATGGTATAGAGTGTAGGGTATAGAGTGTAGGGTATAGAGTGTAGAGTGTCGGGATTAGAGTGTAGGGTATAGAGTGTAGGATGTAGAGTGTAGGGTATAGAGTGTAGAGTGTAGGGTATAGAGTGTAGAGTATAGAGTGTAGGGTGTAGAGTGTAGGGTATAGAGTGTAGGGTATAGAGTGTAGGGTATAGAGTGTAAGGTATAGAGTGTAGGGTGTAGAGTGTAGGGTATAGAGTGTAGGGTATAGAGTGTAGGGTATAGAGTGTATGGTATAGAGTGTAGAGTGTAGGATATAGAGTGTAGGGTATAGAGTGTAGAGTGTAGGGTATAGAGTGTAGGGTATAGAGTGTAGGGTATAGAGTGTAGAGTGTAGGGATTAGAGTGTAGGGTATAGAGTGTAGGGTATAGAGTGTAGAGTGTAGAGTATAGAGTGTAGGGTATAGAGTGTAGAGTGTAGGGTATAGAGTGTAGGGTATAGAGTGTAGGGTATAGAGTGTAGGGTATAGAGTGTAGAGTGTAGGGTATAGAGTGTAGGGTATAGAGTGTAGGGTATAGAGTGTAGAGTGTAGGGTATAGAGTGTAGGTTATAGAGTGTAGGGTATAGAGTGTAGGGCATAGAGTGTAGGGTATAGAGTGTAGGGTGTAGAGTGTAGGGTATAGCGTGTAGGGTATAGAGTGTAGAGTGTAGGGTATAGAGTGTAGGGTATAGAGTGTAGGGTATAGAGTGTAGGGTATAGAGTGGAGGGTATAGAGTGTAGAGTGTAGAGTATAGAGTGTAGAGTGTAGGGTATAGAGTGTAAGGTATAGAGTGTAGGGTATAGAGTGTAGGGTATAGAGTGTAGAGTGTAGGGTATAGAGTGTAGAGTGTAGGGTATAGAGTGTATGGTATAGAGTGTAGGGTATAGAGTGTAGGGTGTAGAGTGTTGGGTATAGAGTGTAGGGTATAGAGTGTAGGGTATAGAGTGTAGGGTATAGAGTGTAGGGAATAGAGTGTAGAGTGTAGGGTATAGAGTGTAGAGTGTAGGGATTAGAGTGTAGGGTATAGAGTGTAGGGTATAGAGTGTAGAGTGTAGGGTATAGAGTGTAGGGTATAGAGTGTAGGGTATAGAGTGTAGGGCATAGAGTGTAGGGTATAGAGTGTAGGGTATAGAGTGTAGAGTGTATGGTATAGAGTGTAGGGTATAGAGTGTAGGGTATAGAGTGTAGAGTGTAGGGTATAGAGTGTAGGGTATAGAGTGTAGGGTATAGAGTGTAGGGTATAGAGTGTAGGGCATAGAGTGTAGGGTATAGAGTGTAGGGTATAGAGTGTAGAGTGTAGGGTATAGAGTGTAGGGTATAGAGTGTAGGGTATAGAGTGTAGGGCATAGAGTGTAGGGTATAGAGTGTAGAGTGTAGGGTATAGAGTGTAGGGTATAGAGTGTAGGGTATAGAGTGTAGGGTATAGAGTGTAGGGCATAGAGTGTAGGGTATAGAGTGTAGGGTATAGAGTGTAGAGCGTAGGGTATAGAGTGTAGGGTATAGAGTGTAGAGTGTAGGGTATAGAGTGTAGGGTATAGAGTGTAGGGTAGAGAGTGTAGGGTAGAGAGTGTAGAGTGTAGGGTATAGAGTGTAGGGTATAGAGTGTAGAGTGTAGGGATTAGAGTGTAGGGTATAGAGTGTAGGGTGTAGAGTGTAGGGCATAGAGTGTAGACTGTAGGGTATAGAGTGTAGGGTATAGAGTGTAGGGTGTAGAGTGTAGGGTATAGAGTGTAGGGTATAGAGTGTAGGGAATAGAGTGTTGAGTGTAAGGTATAGAGTGTAGAGTGTAGGGCATAGAGTGTAGAGTGTAGGGTATCGAGTCTAGGGTATAGAGTGTAGGGTATAGAGTGTAGGGTATAGAGTGTAGGGTATAGAGTGTAGATTATAGAGTGTAGAGTGTAGGGTATAGAGTTTAGAGTGTAGGGCATAGAGTGTAGAGTGTAGGGTATAGAGTGTAGGGTATAGAGTGTAGGGTATAGAGTGTAGGGTCTAGAGTGTAGAGTGTAGGGTATAGAGTGTAGAGTGTAGGGTATAGAGTGTAGGGTATAGAGTGTAGGGTATAGAGTGTAGAGTGTAGGGATTAGAGTGTAGGGTATAGAGTGTAGGGTGTAGGGTATAGAGTGTATGGTATAGAGTGTAGGGTATAGAGTGTAGGGTGAAGAGTGTAGGGTATAGAGTGTAGGGTACAGAGTGTAGGGTATAGAGTGTAGGGTATAGAGTGTAGGGAATAGAGTGTAGAGTGTAGGGTATAGAGTGTAGGGTATAGAGTGTAGGGTATAGAGTGTAGAGTGTAGGGTATATAGTGTAGGGTATAGAGTGTAGGGTATAGAGTGTAGGGCATAGAGTGTAGGGTATTGAGTGTAGGGTATAGAGTGTAGAGTGTAGGGTATAGAGTGTAGGGTATAGAGTGTAGGGTATAGAGTGTAGGGTATAGAGTGTAGAGTGTAGGGTATAGAGTGTAGGGTATAGAGTGTAGGGTATAGAGTGTAGGGTATAGAGTGTAGGGCATAGAGTGTAGGGTATAGAGTGTAGAGTGTAGGGTATAGAGTGTAGGGCATAGAGTGTAGGGTATAGAGTGTAGAGTGTAGGGTATAGAGTGTAGGGTATAGAGTGTAGAGTGTAGGGTATAGAGTGTAGGGTATAGAGTGTAGGGTATAGAGTGTAGGGCATAGAGTGTAGGGTATAGAGTGTAGGGTATAGAGTGTAGAGTGTAGGGTATAGAGTGTAGGGTATAGAGTGTAGGGTATAGAGTGTAGAGTGTAGGGTATAGAGTGTAGGGTATAGAGTGTAGGGTATAGAGTGTAGAGTGTAGGGTATATAGTGTAGGGTATAGAGTGTAGGGTATAGAGTGTAGAGTGTAGGGTATAGAGTGTAGGGTATAGAGTGTAGGGTATAGAGTGTAGGGCATAGAGTGTAGGGTATAGAGTGTAGGGTATAGAGTGTAGAGTGTAGGGTATAGAGTGTAGGGTATAGAGTGTAGGGTATAGAGTGTAGAGTGTAGGGTATAGAGTGTAGGGTATAGAGTGTAGAGTGTAGGGTATAGAGTGTAGGGTATAGAGTGTAGGGTATAGAGTGTAGGGCATAGAGTGTAGGGTATAGAGTGTAGGGTATAGAGTGTAGAGTGTAGGGTATAGAGTGTAGGGTATAGAGTGTAGAGTGTCGGGATTAGAGTGTAGGGTATAGAGTGTAGGATGTAGAGTGTAGGGTATAGAGTGTAGAGTGTAGGGTATAGAGTGTATGGTATAGAGTGTAGAGTATAGAGTGTAGGGTGTAGAGTGTAGGGTATAGAGTGTAGGGTATAGAGTGTAGGGTATAGAGTGTAAGGTATAGAGTGTAGGGTGTAGGGATTAGAGTGTAGGGTATAGAGTGTAGGGTATAGAGTGTAGAGTGTAGAGTATAGAGTGTAGGGTATAGAGTGTAGAGTGTAGGGTATAGAGTGTAGGGTATAGAGTGTAGGGTATAGAGTGTAGGGCATAGAGTGTAGGGTATAGAGTGTAGGGTATAGAGTGTAGAGTGTAGGGTATAGAGTGTAGGGTATAGAGTGTAGGGTATAGAGTGTAGAGTGTAGGGTATAGAGTGTAGGGTATAGAGTGTAGGGTATAGAGTGTAGAGTGTAGGGTATATAGTGTAGGGTATAGAGTGTAGGGTATAGAGTGTAGAGTGTAGGGTATAGAGTGTAGGGTATAGAGTGTAGGGTATAGAGTGTAGGGTATAGAGTGTAGGGCATAGAGTGTAGGGTATAGAGTGTAGGGTATAGAGTGTAGAGTGTAGGGTATAGAGTGTAGGGTATAGAGTGTAGGGTATAGAGTGTAGAGTGTAGGGTATAGAGTGTAGGGTATAGAGTGTAGAGTGTAGGGTATAGAGTGTAGGGTATAGAGTGTAGGGTATAGAGTGTAGGGCATAGAGTGTAGGGTATAGAGTGTAGGGTATAGAGTGTAGAGTGTAGGGTATAGAGTGTAGGGTATAGAGTGTAGAGTGTCGGGATTAGAGTGTAGGGTATAGAGTGTAGGATGTAGAGTGTAGGGTATAGAGTGTAGAGTGTAGGGTATAGAGTGTATGGTATAGAGTGTAGAGTGTAGGATATAGAGTGTAGGGTATAGAGTGTAGAGTGTAGGGATTAGAGTGTAGGGTATAGAGTGTAGGGTGTAGGGTATAGAGTGTATGGTATAGAGTGTAGGGTATAGAGTGTAGGGTGAAGAGTGTAGGGTATAGAGTGTAGGGTACAGAGTGTAGGGTATAGAGTGTAGGGTATAGAGTGTAGGGAATAGAGTGTAGAGTGTAGGGTATAGAGTGTAGGGTATAGAGTGTAGGGTATAGAGTGTAGAGTGTAGGGTATATAGTGTAGGGTATAGAGTGTAGGGTATAGAGTGTAGGGCATAGAGTGTAGGGTATTGAGTGTAGGGTATAGAGTGTAGAGTGTAGGGTATAGAGTGTAGGGTATAGAGTGTAGGGTATAGAGTGTAGGGTATAGAGTGTAGAGTGTAGGGTATAGAGTGTAGGGTATAGAGTGTAGGGTATAGAGTGTAGGGTATAGAGTGTAGGGCATAGAGTGTAGGGTATAGAGTGTAGAGTGTAGGGTATAGAGTGTAGGGCATAGAGTGTAGGGTATAGAGTGTAGAGTGTAGGGTATAGAGTGTAGGGTATAGAGTGTAGAGTGTAGGGTATAGAGTGTAGGGTATAGAGTGTAGGGTATAGAGTGTAGGGCATAGAGTGTAGGGTATAGAGTGTAGGGTATAGAGTGTAGAGTGTAGGGTATAGAGTGTAGGGTATAGAGTGTAGGGTATAGAGTGTAGAGTGTAGGGTATAGAGTGTAGGGTATAGAGTGTAGGGTATAGAGTGTAGAGTGTAGGGTATATAGTGTAGGGTATAGAGTGTAGGGTATAGAGTGTAGAGTGTAGGGTATAGAGTGTAGGGTATAGAGTGTAGGGTATAGAGTGTAGGGTATAGAGTGTTGGGCATAGAGTGTAGGGTATAGAGTGTAGGGTATAGAGTGTAGAGTGTAGGGTATAGAGTGTAGGGTATAGAGTGTAGGGTATAGAGTGTAGAGTGTAGGGTATAGAGTGTAGGGTATAGAGTGTAGAGTGTAGGGTATAGAGTGTAGGGTATAGAGTGTAGGGTATAGAGTGTAGGGCATAGAGTGTAGGGTATAGAGTGTAGGGTATAGAGTGTAGAGTGTAGGGTATAGAGTGTAGGGTATAGAGTGTAGAGTGTCGGGATTAGAGTGTAGGGTATAGAGTGTAGGATGTAGAGTGTAGGGTATAGAGTGTAGAGTGTAGGGTATAGAGTGTATGGTATAGAGTGTAGAGTATAGAGTGTAGGGTGTAGAGTGTAGGGTATAGAGTGTAGGGTATAGAGTGTAGGGTATAGAGTGTAAGGTATAGAGTGTAGGGTGTAGGGATTAGAGTGTAGGGTATAGAGTGTAGGGTATAGAGTGTAGAGTGTAGAGTATAGAGTGTAGGGTATAGAGTGTAGAGTGTAGGGTATAGAGTGTAGGGTATAGAGTGTAGGGTATAGAGTGTAGGGCATAGAGTGTAGGGTATAGAGTGTAGGGTATAGAGTGTAGAGTGTAGGGTATAGAGTGTAGGGTATAGAGTGTAGGGTATAGAGTGTAGAGTGTAGGGTATAGAGTGTAGGGTATAGAGTGTAGGGTATAGAGTGTAGAGTGTAGGGTATATAGTGTAGGGTATAGAGTGTAGGGTATAGAGTGTAGAGTGTAGGGTATAGAGTGTAGGGTATAGAGTGTAGGGTATAGAGTGTAGGGTATAGAGTGTAGGGCATAGAGTGTAGGGTATAGAGTGTAGGGTATAGAGTGTAGAGTGTAGGGTATAGAGTGTAGGGTATAGAGTGTAGGGTATAGAGTGTAGAGTGTAGGGTATAGAGTGTAGGGTATAGAGTGTAGAGTGTAGGGTATAGAGTGTAGGGTATAGAGTGTAGGGTATAGAGTGTAGGGCATAGAGTGTAGGGTATAGAGTGTAGGGTATAGAGTGTAGAGTGTAGGGTATAGAGTGTAGGGTATAGAGTGTAGAGTGTCGGGATTAGAGTGTAGGGTATAGAGTGTAGGATGTAGAGTGTAGGGTATAGAGTGTAGAGTGTAGGGTATAGAGTGTATGGTATAGAGTGTAGAGTGTAGGATATAGAGTGTAGGGTATAGAGTGTAGAGTGTAGGGTATAGAGTGTAGGGTATAGAGTGTAGGGTATAGAGTGTAGAGTGTAGGGATTAGAGTGTAGGGTATAGAGTGTAGGGTATAGAGTGTAGAGTGTAGAGTATAGAGTGTAGGGTATAGAGTGTAGAGTGTAGGGTATAGAGTGTAGGGTATAGAGTGTAGGGTATAGAGTGTAGGGTATAGAGTGTAGAGTGTAGGGTATAGAGTGTAGGGTATAGAGTGTAGGGTATAGAGTGTAGAGTGTAGTGTATAGAGTGTAGGTTATAGAGTGTAGGGTATAGAGTGTAGGGCATAGAGTGTAGGGTATAGAGTGTAGGGTGTAGAGTGTAGGGTATAGCGTGTAGGGTATAGAGTGTAGAGTGTAGGGTATAGAGTGTAGGGTATAGAGTGTAGGGTATAGAGTGTAGGGTATAGAGTGGAGGGTATAGAGTGTAGAGTGTAGAGTATAGAGTGTAGAGTGTGGGGTATAGAGTGTAAGGTATAGAGTGTAGGGTATAGAGTGTAGGGTATAGAGTGTAGAGTGTAGGGTATAGAGTGTAGAGTGTAGGGTATAGAGTGTATGGTATAGAGTGTAGGGTATAGAGTGTAGGGTGTAGAGTGTTGGGTATAGAGTGTAGGGTATAGAGTGTAGGGTATAGAGTGTAGGGTATAGAGTGTAGGGAATAGAGTGTAGAGTGTAGGGTATAGAGTGTAGAGTGTAGGGATTAGAGTGTAGGGTATAGAGTGTAGGGTATAGAGTGTAGAGTGTAGGGTATAGAGTGTAGGGTATAGAGTGTAGGGTATAGAGTGTAGGGCATAGAGTGTAGGGTATAGAGTGTAGGGTATAGAGTGTAGAGTGTATGGTATAGAGTGTAGGGTATAGAGTGTAGGGTATAGAGTGTAGAGTGTAGGGTATAGAGTGTAGGGTATAGAGTGTAGGGTATAGAGTGTAGGGTATAGAGTGTAGGGCATAGAGTGTAGGGTATAGAGTGTAGGGTATAGAGTGTAGAGTGTAGGGTATAGAGTGTAGGGTATAGAGTGTAGGGTATAGAGTGTAGGGCATAGAGTGTAGGGTATAGAGTGTAGAGTGTAGGGTATAGAGTGTAGGGTATAGAGTGTAGGGTATAGAGTGTAGGGTATAGAGTGTAGGGCATAGAGTGTAGGGTATAGAGTGTAGGGTATAGAGTGTAGAGTGTAGGGTATAGAGTGTAGGGTATAGAGTGTAGAGTGTAGGGTATAGAGTGTAGGGTATAGAGTGTAGGGTAGAGAGTGTAGGGTAGAGAGTGTAGAGTGTAGGGTATAGAGTGTAGGGTATAGAGTGTAGAGTGTAGGGATTAGAGTGTAGGGTATAGAGTGTAGGGTGTAGAGTGTAGGGCATAGAGTGTAGACTGTAGGGTATAGAGTGTAGGGTATAGAGTGTAGAGTGTAGGGTATAGAGTGTAGGGTATAGAGTGTAGGGTATAGAGTGTAGAGTGTAGGGTATAGAGTGTAGGTTATAGAGTGTAGGGTATAGAGTGTAGGGCATAGAGTGTAGGGTATAGAGTGTAGGGTGTAGAGTGTAGGGTATAGCGTGTAGGGTATAGAGTGTAGAGTGTAGGGTATAGAGTGTAGGGTATAGAGTGTAGGGTATAGAGTGTAAGGTATAGAGTGGAGGGTATAGAGTGTAGAGTGTAGAGTATAGAGTGTAGAGTGTAGGGTATAGAGTGTAAGGAATAGAGTGTAGGGTATAGAGTGTAGGGTATAGAGTGTAGAGTGTAGGGTATAGAGTGTAGAGTGTAGGGTATAGAGTGTATGGTATAGAGTGTAGGGTATAGAGTGTAGGGTGTAGAGTGTTGGGTATAGAGTGTAGGGTATAGAGTGTAGGGTATAGAGTGTAGGGTATAGAGTGTAGGGAATAGAGTGTAGAGTGTAGGGTATAGAGTGTAGAGTGTAGGGATTAGAGTGTAGGGTATAGAGTGTAGGGTATAGAGTGTAGAGTGTAGGGTATAGAGTGTAGGGTATAGAGTGTAGGGTATAGAGTGTAGGGCATAGAGTGTAGGGTATAGAGTGTAGGGTATAGAGTGTAGAGTGTATGGTATAGAGTGTAGGGTATAGAGTGTAGGGTATAGAGTGTAGAGTGTAGGGTATAGAGTGTAGGGTATAGAGTGTAGGGTATAGAGTGTAGGGTATAGAGTGTAGGGCATAGAGTGTAGGGTATAGAGTGTAGGGTATAGAGTGTAGAGTGTAGGGTATAGAGTGTAGGGTATAGAGTGTAGGGTATAGAGTGTAGGGCATAGAGTGTAGGGTATAGAGTGTAGGGTATAGAGTGTAGGGTATAGAGTGTAGGGTATAGAGTGTAGGGCATAGAGTGTAGGGTATAGAGTGTAGGGTATAGAGTGTAGAGTGTAGGGTATAGAGTGTAGGGTATAGAGTGTAGAGTGTAGGGTATAGAGTGTAGGGTATAGAGTGTAGGGTAGAGAGTGTAGGGTAGAGAGTGTAGAGTGTAGGGTATAGAGTGTAGGGTATAGAGTGTAGAGTGTAGGGATTAGAGTGTAGGGTATAGAGTGTAGGGTGTAGAGTGTAGGGCATAGAGTGTAGACTGTAGGGTACAGAGTGTAGGGTATAGAGTGTAGGGTGTAGAGTGTAGGGTATAGAGTGTAGGGTATAGAGTGTAGGGAATAGAGTGTTGAGTGTAAGGTATAGAGTGTAGAGTGTAGGGCATAGAGTGTAGAGTGTAGGGTATCGAGTCTAGGGTATAGAGTGTAGGGTATAGAGTGTAGGGTATAGAGTGTAGGGTATAGAGTGTAGGGTATAGAGTGTAGATTATAGAGTGTAGAGTGTAGGGTATAGAGTTTAGAGTGTAGGGCATAGAGTGTAGAGTGTAGGGTATAGAGTGTAGGGTATAGAGTGTAGGGTATAGAGTGTATGGTCTAGAGTGTAGAGTGTAGGGTATAGAGTGTAGAGTGTAGGGTATAGAGTGTAGGGTATAGAGTGTAGGGTATAGAGTGTAGAGTGTAGGGATTAGAGTGTAGGGTATAGAGTGTAGGGTGTAGGGTATAGAGTGTATGGTATAGAGTGTAGGGTATAGAGTGTAGGGTGAAGAGTGTAGGGTATAGAGTGTAGGGTACAGAGTGTAGGGTATAGAGTGTAGGGTATAGAGTGTAGGGAATAGAGTGTAGAGTGTAGGGTATAGAGTGTAGGGTATAGAGTGTAGGGTATAGAGTGTAGAGTGTAGGGTATATAGTGTAGGGTATAGAGTGTAGGGTATAGAGTGTAGGGCATAGAGTGTAGGGTATAGAGTGTAGGGTATAGAGTGTAGAGTGTAGGGTATAGAGTGTAGGGTATAGAGTGTAGGGTATAGAGTGTAGGGTATAGAGTGTAGAGTGTAGGGTATAGAGTGTAGGGTATAGAGTGTAGGGTATAGAGTGTAGGGTATAGAGTGTAGGGCATAGAGTGTAGGGTATAGAGTGTAGGGTATAGAGTGTAGAGTGTAGGGTATAGAGTGTAGGGCATAGAGTGTAGGGTATAGAGTGTAGAGTGTAGGGTATAGAGTGTAGGGTATAGAGTGTAGAGTGTAGGGTATAGAGTGTAGGGTATAGAATGTAGGGTATAGAGTGTAGGGCATAGAGTGTAGGGTATAGAGTGTAGGGTATAGAGTGTAGAGTGTAGGGTATAGAGTGTAGGGTATAGAGTGTAGGGTATAGAGTGTAGAGTGTAGGGTATATAGTGTAGGGTAAAGAGTGTAGGGTATAGAGTGTAGAGTGTAGGGTATAGAGTGTAGGGTATAGAGTGTAGGGTATAGAGTGTAGGGTATAGAGTGTAGGGCATAGAGTGTAGGGTATAGAGTGTAGGGTATAGAGTGTAGAGTGTAGGGTATAGAGTGTAGGGTATAGAGTGTAGGGTATAGAGTGTAGAGTGTAGGGTATAGAGTGTAGGGTATAGAGTGTAGAGTGTAGGGTATAGAGTGTAGGGTATAGAGTGTAGGGTATAGAGTGTAGGGCATAGAGTGTAGGGTATAGAGTGTAGGGTATAGAGTGTAGAGTGTAGAGTATAGAGTGTAGGGTATAGAGTGTAGAGTGTCGGGATTAGAGTGTAGGGTATAGAGTGTAGGATGTAGAGTGTAGGGTATAGAGTGTAGAGTGTAGGGTATAGAGTGTATGGTATAGAGTGTAGAGTATAGAGTGTAGGGTGTAGAGTGTAGGGTATAGAGTGTAGGGTATAGAGTGTAGGGTATAGAGTGTAAGGTATAGAGTGTAGGGTGTAGAGTGTAGGGTATAGAGTGTAGGGTATAGAGTGTAGGGTATAGAGTGTATGGTATAGAGTGTAGAGTGTAGGATATAGAGTGTAGGGTATAGAGTGTAGAGTGTAGGGTATAGAGTGTAGGGTATAGAGTGTAGGGTATAGAGTGTAGAGTGTAGGGATTAGAGTGTAGGGTATAGAGTGTAGGGTATAGAGTGTAGAGTGTAGAGTATAGAGTGTAGGGTATAGAGTGTAGAGTGTAGGGTATAGAGTGTAGGGTATAGAGTGTAGGGTATAGAGTGTAGAGTGTAGGGTATAGAGTGTAGGGTATAGAGTGTAGGGTATAGAGTGTAGAGTGTAGGGTATAGAGTGTAGGTTATAGAGTGTAGGGTATAGAGTGTAGGGCATAGAGTGTAGGGTATAGAGTGTAGGGTGTAGAGTGTAGGGTATAGCGTGTAGGGTATAGAGTGTAGAGTGTAGGGTATAGAGTGTAGGGTATAGAGTGTAGGGTATAGAGTGTAGGGTATAGAGTGGAGGGTATAGAGTGTAGAGTGTAGAGTATAGAGTGTAGAGTGTAGGGTATAGAGTGTAAGGTATAGAGTGTAGGGTATAGAGTGTAGGGTATAGAGTGTAGAGTGTAGGGTATAGAGTGTAGGGTATAGAGTGTATGGTATAGAGTGTAGGGTATAGAGTGTAGGGTGTAGAGTGTTGGGTATAGAGTGTAGGGTATAGAGTGTAGGGTATAGAGTGTAGGGTATAGAGTGTAGGGAATAGAGTGTAGAGTGTAGGGTATAGAGTGTAGAGTGTAGGGATTAGAGTGTAGGGTATAGAGTGTAGGGTATAGAGTGTAGAGTGTAGGGTATAGAGTGTAGGGTATAGAGTGTAGGGTATAGAGTGTAGGGCAGAGAGTGTAGGGTATAGAGTGTAGGGTATAGAGTGTAGGGTATAGAGTGTAGGGCATAGAGTGTAGGGTATAGAGTGTAGGGTATAGAGTGTAGGGCATAGGGTATAGAGTGTAGGGCATAGAGTGTAGGGTATAGAGTGTAGAGTGTAGGGTATAGAGTGTAGGGTATAGAGTGTAGAATGTAGGGTATAGAGTGTAGGGTATAGAGTGTAGGGTATAGAGTGTAGGGCATAGAGTGTAGGGTATAGAGTGTAGGGTATAGAGTGTAGAGTGTAGGGTATAGAGTGTAGGGTATAGAGTGTAGGGTATAGAGTGTAGAGTGTAGGGTATAGAGTGTAGGGTATAGAGTGTAGGGTATAGAGTGTAGAGTGTAGGTTATATAGTGTAGGGTATAGAGTGTAGGGTATAGAGTGTAGAGTGTAGGGTATAGAGTGTAGGGTATAGAGTGTAGGGTATAGAGTGTAGGGTATAGAGTGTAGGGCATAGAGTGTAGGGTATAGAGTGTAGGGTATAGAGTGTAGAGTGTAGGGTATAGAGTGTAGGGTATAGAGTGTAGGGTATAGAGTGTAGAGTGTAGGGTATAGAGTGTAGGGTATAGAGTGTAGAGTGTAGGGTATAGAGTGTAGGGTATAGAGTGTAGGGTATAGAGTGTAGGGCATAGAGTGTAGGGTATAGAGTGTAGGGTATAGAGTGTAGAGTGTAGGGTATAGAGTGTAGGGTATAGAGTGTAGAGTGTCGGGATTAGAGTGTAGGGTATAGAGTGTAGGATGTAGAGTGTAGGGTATAGAGTGTAGAGTGTAGGGTATAGAGTGTATGGTATAGAGTGTAGAGTATAGAGTGTAGGGTGTAGAGTGTAGGGTATAGAGTGTAGGGTATAGAGTGTAGGGTATAGAGTGTAAGGTATAGAGTGTAGGGTGTAGAGTGTAGGGTATAGAGTGTAGGGTATAGAGTGTAGGGTATAGGGTATAGAGTGTAGGGTATAGAGTGTATGGTATAGAGTGTAGAGTGTAGGATATAGAGTGTAGGGTATAGAGTGTAGAGTGTAGGGTATAGAGTGTAGGGTATAGAGTGTAGGGTATAGAGTGTAGAGTGTAGGGATTAGAGTGTAGGGTATAGAGTGTAGGGTATAGAGTGTAGAGTGTAGAGTATAGAGTGTAGGGTATAGAGTGTAGAGTGTAGGGTATAGAGTGTAGGGTATAGAGTGTAGGGTATAGAGTGTAGAGTGTAGGGTATAGAGTGTAGGGTATAGAGTGTAGGGTATAGAGTGTAGAGTGTAGGGTATAGAGTGTAGGTTATAGAGTGTAGGGTATAGAGTGTAGGGCATAGAGTGTAGGGTATAGAGTGTAGGGTGTAGAGTGTAGGGTATAGCGTGTAGGGTATAGAGTGTAGAGTGTAGGGTATAGAGTGTAGGGTATAGAGTGTAGGGTATAGAGTGGAGGGTATAGAGTGTAGAGTGTAGAGTATAGAGTGTAGAGTGTAGGGTATAGAGTGTAAGGTATAGAGTGTAGGGTATAGAGTGTAGGGTATAGAGTGTAGAGTGTAGGGTATAGAGTGTAGGGTATAGAGTGTATGGTATAGAGTGTAGGGTATAGAGTGTAGGGTGTAGAGTGTTGGGTATAGAGTGTAGGGTATAGAGTGTAGGGTATAGAGTGTAGGGTATAGAGTGTAGGGAATAGAGTGTAGAGTGTAGGGTATAGAGTGTAGAGTGTAGGGATTAGAGTGTAGGGTATAGAGTGTAGGGTATAGAGTGTAGAGTGTAGGGTATAGAGTGTAGGGTATAGAGTGTAGGGTATAGAGTGTAGGGCATAGAGTGTAGGGTATAGAGTGTAGGGTATAGAGTGTAGAGTGTATGGTATAGAGTGTAGGGTATAGAGTGTAGGGTATAGAGTGTAGAGTGTAGGGTATAGAGTGTAGGGTATAGAGTGTAGGGTATAGAGTGTAGGGTATAGAGTGTAGGGCATAGAGTGTAGGGTATAGAGTGTAGGGTATAGAGTGTAGAGTGTAGGGTATAGAGTGTAGGGTATAGAGTGTAGGGTATAGAGTGTAGGGCATAGAGTGTAGGGTATAGAGTGTAGAGTGTAGGGTATAGAGTGTAGGGTATAGAGTGTAGGGTATAGAGTGTAGGGTATAGAGTGTAGGGCATAGAGTGTAGGGTATAGAGTGTAGGGTATAGAGTGTAGAGTGTAGGGTATAGAGTGTAGGGTATAGAGTGTAGAGTGTAGGGTATAGAGTGTAGGGTATAGAGTGTAGGGTAGAGAGTGTAGGGTAGAGAGTGTAGAGTGTAGGGTATAGAGTGTAGGGTATAGAGTGTAGAGTGTAGGGATTAGAGTGTAGGGTATAGAATGTAGGGTGTAGAGTGTAGGGCATAGAGTGTAGACTGTAGGGTATAGAGTGTAGGGTATAGAGTGTAGGGTGTAGAGTGTAGGGTATAGAGTGTAGGGTATAGAGTGTAGGGAATAGAGTGTTGAGTGTAAGGTATAGAGTGTAGAGTGTAGGGCATAGAGTGTAGAGTGTAGGGTATCGAGTCTAGGGTATAGAGTGTAGGGTATAGAGTGTAGGGTATAGAGTGTAGGGTATAGAGTGTAGATTATAGAGTGTAGAGTGTAGGGTATAGAGTTTAGAGTGTAGGGCATAGAGTGTAGAGTGTAGGGTATAGAGTGTAGGGTATAGAGTGTAGGGTATAGAGTGTAGGGTCTAGAGTGTAGAGTGTAGGGTATAGAGTGTAGAGTGTAGGGTATAGAGTGTAGGGTATAGAGTGTAGGGTATAGAGTGTAGAGTGTAGGGATTAGAGTGTAGGGTATAGAGTGTAGGGTGTAGGGTATAGAGTGTATGGTATAGAGTGTAGGGTATAGAGTGTAGGGTGAAGAGTGTAGGGTATAGAGTGTAGGGTACAGAGTGTAGGGTATAGAGTGTAGGGTATAGAGTGTAGGGAATAGAGTGTAGAGTGTAGGGTATAGAGTGTAGGGTATAGAGTGTAGGGTATAGAGTGTAGAGTGTAGGGTATATAGTGTAGGGTATAGAGTGTAGGGTATAGAGTGTAGGGCATAGAGTGTAGGGTATAGAGTGTAGGGTATAGAGTGTAGAGTGTAGGGTATAGAGTGTAGGGTATAGAGTGTAGGGTATAGAGTGTAGGGTATAGAGTGTAGAGTGTAGGGTATAGAGTGTAGGGTATAGAGTGTAGGGTATAGAGTGTAGGGTATAGAGTGTAGGGCATAGAGTGTAGGGTATAGAGTGTAGGGTATAGAGTGTAGAGTGTAGGGTATAGAGTGTAGGGCATAGAGTGTAGGGTATAGAGTGTAGAGTGTAGGGTATAGAGTGTAGGGTATAGAGTGTAGGGTATAGAGTGTAGAGTGTAGGGTATAGAGTGTAGGGTATAGAGTGTAGGGTATAGAGTGTAGGGCATAGAGTGTAGGGTATAGAGTGTAGGGTATAGAGTGTAGAGTGTAGGGTATAGAGTGTAGGGTATAGAGTGTAGGGTATAGAGTGTAGGGTATAGAGTGTAGGGTATAGAGTGTAGAGTGTAGGGTATATAGTGTAGGGTATAGAGTGTAGGGTATAGAGTGTAGAGTGTAGGGTATAGAGTGTAGGGTATAGAGTGTAGGGTATAGAGTGTAGGGTATAGAGTGTAGGGCATAGAGTGTAGGGTATAGAGTGTAGGGTATAGAGTGTAGAGTGTAGGGTATAGAGTGTAGGGTATAGAGTGTAGGGTATAGAGTGTAGAGTGTAGGGTATAGAGTGTAGGGTATAGAGTGTAGAGTGTAGGGTATAGAGTGTAGGGTATAGAGTGTAGGGTATAGAGTGTAGGGCATAGAGTGTAGGGTATAGAGTGTAGGGTATAGAGTGTAGAGTGTAGGGTATAGAGTGTAGGGTATAGAGTGTAGAGTGTAGGGTATAGAGTGTAGAGTGTAGGGTATAGAGTGTAGGGTATAGAGTGTAGGGTAGAGAGTGTAGGGTAGAGAGTGTAGAGTGTAGGGTATAGAGTGTAGGGTATAGAGTGTAGAGTGTAGGGATTAGAGTGTAGGGTATAGAGTGTAGGGTGTAGAGTGTAGGGCATAGAGTGTAGAGTGTAGGGTATAGAGTGTAGGGTATAGAGTGTAGGGTATAGAGTGTAGGGTATAGAGTGTAGAGTATAGAGTGTAGAGTGTAGGGTATAGAGTGTAGAGTGTAGGGCATAGAGTGTAGAGTGTAGGGTATAGAGTGTAGGGTATAGAGTGTAGGGCATAGAGTGTAGAGTGTAGGGTATAGAGTGTAGGGTATAGAGTGTAGGGTATAGAGTGTAGGGTATAGAGTGTAGAGTATAGAGTGTAGAGTGTAGGGTATAGAGTGTAGAGTGTAGGGTATAGAGTGTAGGGTATAGAGTGTAGGGTATAGAGTGTAGAGTGTAGGGTATAGAGTGTAGGGTATAGAGTGTAGGGTATAGAGTGTAGAGTGTAGGGTATAGAGTGTAGGTTATAGAGTGTAGGGTATAGAGTGTAGGGCATAGAGTGTAGGGTATAGAGTGTAGGGTGTAGAGTGTAGGGTATAGCGTGTAGGGTATAGAGTGTAGAGTGTAGGGTATAGAGTGTAGGGTATAGAGTGTAGGGTATAGAGTGTAGGGTATAGAGTGGAGGGTATAGAGTGTAGAGTGTAGAGTATAGAGTGTAGAGTGTAGGGTATAGAGTGTAAGGTATAGAGTGTAGGGTATAGAGTGTAGGGTATAGAGTGTAGAGTGTAGGGTATAGAGTGTAGGGTATAGAGTGTATGGTATAGAGTGTAGGGTATAGAGTGTAGGGTGTAGAGTGTTGGGTATAGAGTGTAGGGTATAGAGTGTAGGGTATAGAGTGTAGGGTATAGAGTGTAGGGAATAGAGTGTAGAGTGTAGGGTATAGAGTGTAGAGTGTAGGGATTAGAGTGTAGGGTATAGAGTGTAGGGTATAGAGTGTAGAGTGTAGGGTATAGAGTGTAGGGTATAGAGTGTAGGGTATAGAGTGTAGGGCATAGAGTGTAGGGTATAGAGTGTAGGGTATAGAGTGTAGGGTATAGAGTGTAGGGCATAGAGTGTAGGGTATAGAGTGTAGGGTATAGAGTGTAGGGCATAGGGTATAGAGTGTAGGGCATAGAGTGTAGGGTATAGAGTGTAGAGTGTAGGGTATAGAGTGTAGGGTATAGAGTGTAGAATGTAGGGTATAGAGTGTAGGGTATAGAGTGTAGGGTATAGAGTGTAGGGCATAGAGTGTAGGGTATAGAGTGTAGGGTATAGAGTGTAGAGTGTAGGGTATAGAGTGTAGGGTATAGAGTGTAGGGTATAGAGTGTAGAGTGTAGGGTATAGAGTGTAGGGTATAGAGTGTAGGGTATAGAGTGTAGAGTGTAGGTTATATAGTGTAGGGTATAGAGTGTAGGGTATAGAGTGTAGAGTGTAGGGTATAGAGTGTAGGGTATAGAGTGTAGGGTATAGAGTGTAGGGTATAGAGTGTAGGGCATAGAGTGTAGGGTATAGAGTGTAGGGTATAGAGTGTAGAGTGTAGGGTATAGAGTGTAGGGTATAGAGTGTAGGGTATAGAGTGTAGAGTGTAGGGTATAGAGTGTAGGGTATAGAGTGTAGAGTGTAGGGTATAGAGTGTAGGGTATAGAGTGTAGGGTATAGAGTGTAGGGCATAGAGTGTAGGGTATAGAGTGTAGGGTATAGAGTGTAGAGTGTAGGGTATAGAGTGTAGGGTATAGAGTGTAGAGTGTCGGGATTAGAGTGTAGGGTATAGAGTGTAGGATGTAGAGTGTAGGGTATAGAGTGTAGAGTGTAGGGTATAGAGTGTATGGTATAGAGTGTAGAGTATAGAGTGTAGGGTGTAGAGTGTAGGGTATAGAGTGTAGGGTATAGAGTGTAGGGTATAGAGTGTAAGGTATAGAGTGTAGGGTGTAGAGTGTAGGGTATAGAGTGTAGGGTATAGAGTGTAGGGTATAGGGTATAGAGTGTAGGGTATAGAGTGTATGGTATAGAGTGTAGAGTGTAGGATATAGAGTGTAGGGTATAGAGTGTAGAGTGTAGGGTATAGAGTGTAGGGTATAGAGTGTAGGGTATAGAGTGTAGAGTGTAGGGATTAGAGTGTAGGGTATAGAGTGTAGGGTATAGAGTGTAGAGTGTAGAGTATAGAGTGTAGGGTATAGAGTGTAGAGTGTAGGGTATAGAGTGTAGGGTATAGAGTGTAGGGTATAGAGTGTAGAGTGTAGGGTATAGAGTGTAGGGTATAGAGTGTAGGGTATAGAGTGTAGAGTGTAGGGTATAGAGTGTAGGTTATAGAGTGTAGGGTATAGAGTGTAGGGCATAGAGTGTAGGGTATAGAGTGTAGGGTGTAGAGTGTAGGGTATAGCGTGTAGGGTATAGAGTGTAGAGTGTAGGGTATAGAGTGTAGGGTATAGAGTGTAGGGTATAGAGTGGAGGGTATAGAGTGTAGAGTGTAGAGTATAGAGTGTAGAGTGTAGGGTATAGAGTGTAAGGTATAGAGTGTAGGGTATAGAGTGTAGGGTATAGAGTGTAGAGTGTAGGGTATAGAGTGTAGGGTATAGAGTGTATGGTATAGAGTGTAGGGTATAGAGTGTAGGGTGTAGAGTGTTGGGTATAGAGTGTAGGGTATAGAGTGTAGGGTATAGAGTGTAGGGTATAGAGTGTAGGGAATAGAGTGTAGAGTGTAGGGTATAGAGTGTAGAGTGTAGGGATTAGAGTGTAGGGTATAGAGTGTAGGGTATAGAGTGTAGAGTGTAGGGTATAGAGTGTAGGGTATAGAGTGTAGGGTATAGAGTGTAGGGCATAGAGTGTAGGGTATAGAGTGTAGGGTATAGAGTGTAGAGTGTATGGTATAGAGTGTAGGGTATAGAGTGTAGGGTATAGAGTGTAGAGTGTAGGGTATAGAGTGTAGGGTATAGAGTGTAGGGTATAGAGTGTAGGGTATAGAGTGTAGGGCATAGAGTGTAGGGTATAGAGTGTAGGGTATAGAGTGTAGAGTGTAGGGTATAGAGTGTAGGGTATAGAGTGTAGGGTATAGAGTGTAGGGCATAGAGTGTAGGGTATAGAGTGTAGAGTGTAGGGTATAGAGTGTAGGGTATAGAGTGTAGGGTATAGAGTGTAGGGTATAGAGTGTAGGGCATAGAGTGTAGGGTATAGAGTGTAGGGTATAGAGTGTAGAGTGTAGGGTATAGAGTGTAGGGTATAGAGTGTAGAGTGTAGGGTATAGAGTGTAGGGTATAGAGTGTAGGGTAGAGAGTGTAGGGTAGAGAGTGTAGAGTGTAGGGTATAGAGTGTAGGGTATAGAGTGTAGAGTGTAGGGATTAGAGTGTAGGGTATAGAATGTAGGGTGTAGAGTGTAGGGCATAGAGTGTAGACTGTAGGGTATAGAGTGTAGGGTATAGAGTGTAGGGTGTAGAGTGTAGGGTATAGAGTGTAGGGTATAGAGTGTAGGGAATAGAGTGTTGAGTGTAAGGTATAGAGTGTAGAGTGTAGGGCATAGAGTGTAGAGTGTAGGGTATCGAGTCTAGGGTATAGAGTGTAGGGTATAGAGTGTAGGGTATAGAGTGTAGGGTATAGAGTGTAGATTATAGAGTGTAGAGTGTAGGGTATAGAGTTTAGAGTGTAGGGCATAGAGTGTAGAGTGTAGGGTATAGAGTGTAGGGTATAGAGTGTAGGGTATAGAGTGTAGGGTCTAGAGTGTAGAGTGTAGGGTATAGAGTGTAGAGTGTAGGGTATAGAGTGTAGGGTATAGAGTGTAGGGTATAGAGTGTAGAGTGTAGGGATTAGAGTGTAGGGTATAGAGTGTAGGGTGTAGGGTATAGAGTGTATGGTATAGAGTGTAGGGTATAGAGTGTAGGGTGAAGAGTGTAGGGTATAGAGTGTAGGGTACAGAGTGTAGGGTATAGAGTGTAGGGTATAGAGTGTAGGGAATAGAGTGTAGAGTGTAGGGTATAGAGTGTAGGGTATAGAGTGTAGGGTATAGAGTGTAGAGTGTAGGGTATATAGTGTAGGGTATAGAGTGTAGGGTATAGAGTGTAGGGCATAGAGTGTAGGGTATAGAGTGTAGGGTATAGAGTGTAGAGTGTAGGGTATAGAGTGTAGGGTATAGAGTGTAGGGTATAGAGTGTAGGGTATAGAGTGTAGAGTGTAGGGTATAGAGTGTAGGGTATAGAGTGTAGGGTATAGAGTGTAGGGTATAGAGTGTAGGGCATAGAGTGTAGGGTATAGAGTGTAGGGTATAGAGTGTAGAGTGTAGGGTATAGAGTGTAGGGCATAGAGTGTAGGGTATAGAGTGTAGAGTGTAGGGTATAGAGTGTAGGGTATAGAGTGTAGGGTATAGAGTGTAGAGTGTAGGGTATAGAGTGTAGGGTATAGAGTGTAGGGTATAGAGTGTAGGGCATAGAGTGTAGGGTATAGAGTGTAGGGTATAGAGTGTAGAGTGTAGGGTATAGAGTGTAGGGTATAGAGTGTAGGGTATAGAGTGTAGGGTATAGAGTGTAGGGTATAGAGTGTAGAGTGTAGGGTATATAGTGTAGGGTATAGAGTGTAGGGTATAGAGTGTAGAGTGTAGGGTATAGAGTGTAGGGTATAGAGTGTAGGGTATAGAGTGTAGGGTATAGAGTGTAGGGCATAGAGTGTAGGGTATAGAGTGTAGGGTATAGAGTGTAGAGTGTAGGGTATAGAGTGTAGGGTATAGAGTGTAGGGTATAGAGTGTAGAGTGTAGGGTATAGAGTGTAGGGTATAGAGTGTAGAGTGTAGGGTATAGAGTGTAGGGTATAGAGTGTAGGGTATAGAGTGTAGGGCATAGAGTGTAGGGTATAGAGTGTAGGGTATAGAGTGTAGAGTGTAGGGTATAGAGTGTAGGGTATAGAGTGTAGAGTGTAGGGTATAGAGTGTAGAGTGTAGGGTATAGAGTGTAGGGTATAGAGTGTAGGGTAGAGAGTGTAGGGTAGAGAGTGTAGAGTGTAGGGTATAGAGTGTAGGGTATAGAGTGTAGAGTGTAGGGATTAGAGTGTAGGGTATAGAGTGTAGGGTGTAGAGTGTAGGGCATAGAGTGTAGAGTGTAGGGTATAGAGTGTAGGGTATAGAGTGTAGGGTATAGAGTGTAGGGTATAGAGTGTAGAGTATAGAGTGTAGAGTGTAGGGTATAGAGTGTAGAGTGTAGGGCATAGAGTGTAGAGTGTAGGGTATAGAGTGTAGGGTATAGAGTGTAGGGCATAGAGTGTAGAGTGTAGGGTATAGAGTGTAGGGTATAGAGTGTAGGGTATAGAGTGTAGGGTATAGAGTGTAGAGTATAGAGTGTAGAGTGTAGGGTATAGAGTGTAGAGTGTAGGGCATAGAGTGTAGAGTGTAGGGTATAGAGTGTAGGGTATAGAGTGTAGGGTATAGAGTGTAGGGTATAGAGTGTAGAGTGTAGGGTATAGAGTGTAGGGTATAGAGTGTAGGATATAGAGTGTAGAGTGTAGGGATTAGAGTGTAGGGTATAGAGTGTAGGGTGTAGAGTGTAGGGCATAGAGTGTAGAGTGTAGGGTATAGAGTGTATGGTATAGAGTGTAGGGTATAGAGTGTAGGGTGTAGAGTGTAGGGTATAGAGTGTAGGGTATAGAGTGTAGGGTATAGAGTGTAGGGAATAGAGTGTAGAGTGTAGGGTATAGAGTGTAGGGTATAGAGTGTAGGGTATAGAGTGTAGGGTATAGAGTGTAGGGTATAGAGTGTAGAGTGTAGGGTATAGAGTGTAGGGTATAGAGTGTAGGGTATAGAGTGTAGGGCATAGAGTGTAGGGTATAGAGTGTAGGGTATAGAGTGTAGAGTGTAGGGTATAGAGTGTAGGGTATAGAGTGTAGGGTATAGAGTGTAGGGTATAGAGTGTAGAGTGTAGGGTATAGAGTGTAGGGTATAGAGTGTAGGGTATAGAGTGTAGGGCATAGAGTGTAGGGTATAGAGTGTAGGGTATAGAGTGTAGAGTGTAGGGTATAGAGTGTAGGGCATAGAGTGTAGGGAATAGAGTGTAGAGTGTAGGGTATAGAGTGTAGGGTATAGAGGGTAGGGTATAGAGTGTAGAGTGTAGGGTATAGAGTGTAGGGTATAGAGTGTAGGGTACAGAGTGTAGGGTATAGAGTGTAGGGCATAGAGTGTAGGGTATAGAGTGTAGGGTATAGAGTGTAGAGTGTAGGGTATAGAGTGTAGGGTATAGAGTGTAGGGTGTAGAGTGTAGGGTATAGAGTGTAGGGTATAGAGTGTAGGGTATAGAGTGTAGGGAATAGAGTGTAGAGTGTAGGGTATAGAGTGTAGGGTATAGAGTGTAGGGTATAGAGTGTAGGGCATAGAGTGTAGGGTATAGAGTGTAGGGTATAGAGTGTAGGGTATAGAGTGTAGAGTGTAGGGTATAGAGTGTAGGGTATAGAGTGTAGGGTATAGAGTGTAGGGCATAGAGTGTAGGGTATAGAGTGTAGGGTATAGAGTGTAGAGTGTAGGGTATAGAGTGTAGGGTATAGAGTGTAGGGTATAGAGTGTAGGGTATAGAGTGTAGAGTGTAGGGTATAGAGTGTAGGGTATAGAGTGTAGGGTATAGAGTGTAGGGCATAGAGTGTAGGGTATAGAGTGTAGGGTATAGAGTGTAGAGTGTAGGGTATAGAGTGTAGGGCATAGAGTGTAGGGTATAGAGTGTAGAGTGTAGGGTATAGAGTGTAGGGTATAGAGGGTAGGGTATAGAGTGTAGAGTGTAGGGTATAGAGTGTAGGGTATAGAGTGTAGGGTACAGAGTGTAGGGTATAGAGTGTAGGGCATAGAGTGTAGGGTATAGAGTGTAGGGTATAGAGTGTAGAGTGTAGGGTATAGAGTGTAGGGTATAGAGTGTAGGGTATAGAGTGTAGAGTGTAGGGTATAGAGTGTAGGGTATAGAGTGTAGAGTATAGAGTGTAGAGTGTACGGTATAGAGTGTAGGGTATAGAGTGTAGGGTATAGAGTGTAGGGCATAGAGTGTAGGGTATAGAGTGTAGGGTGTAGAGTGTAGGGTATAGAGTGTAGGGTATAGAGTGTAGAGTGTAGGGTATAGAGTGTAGGGTATAGAGTGTAGGGTATAGAGTGTAGGGTAGAGAGTGTAGAGTGTAGGGTATAGAGTGTAGGGTATAGATTGTAGGGTATAGAGTGTAGGGTATAGAGTGTAGAGTGTCGGGATTAGAGTGTAGGGTATAGAGTGTAGGATGTAGAGTGTAGGGTATAGAGTGTAGAGTGTAGGGTATAGAGTGTATGGTATAGAGTGTAGGGTATAGAGTGTAGGGTGTAGAGTGTAGGGTATAGAGTGTAGGGTATAGAGTGTAGGGTATAGAGTGTAGGGTATAGAGTGTAGGGTATAGAGTGTAGGGAATAGAGTGTAGAGTGTAAGGTATAGAGTGTAGAGTGTAGGGTATAGAGTGTAGGGTATAGACTGTAGGGTATAGAGTGTAGGGTATAGATTGTAGAGTGTAGGCTATAGAGTGTAGGGTATAGAGTGTAGAGTGTAGGGTATAGAGTGTAGGGTATAGAGTGTAGGGTATAGAGTGTAGGGTATAGAGTGTAGGGCATAGAGTGTAGGGTATAGAGTGTAGGGTATAGAGTGTAGAGTGTAGGGTATAGAGTGTAGGGTATAGAGTGTAGGGTATAGAGTGTAGAGTGTAGGGCATCGAGTGTAGAGTGTAGGGTATAGAGTGTAGGGCATAGAGTGTAGGGTATAGAGTGTAGAGTGTAGGGTATAGAGTGTAGAGTGTAGGGTATAGAGTGTAGGGTATACAGTGTAGGGTAGAGAGTGTAGGGTAGAGAGTGTAGAGTGTAGGGTATATAGTGTAGGGTATAGAGTGTAGGGTATAGATTGTAGAGTGTAGGGATTATAGTGTAGTGTATAGAGTGTAGGGTGTAGAGTGTAGGGTATAGAGTGTAGAGTGTAGGGTATAGAGTGTATGGTATAGAGTGTAGGGTATAGAGTGTGGGGTGTAGAGTTTAGGGTATAGAGTGTAGGGTACAGAGTGTAGGGAATAGAGTGTAGAGTGTAAGGTATAGAGTGTAGAGTGTAGGGCATAGAGTGTAGAGTGTAGGGTATAGAGTGTAGGGTATAGAGTGTAGGGTATAGAGTGTAGGGTATAGAGTGTAGAGTGTAGGGTATAGAGTGTAGAGTGTAGGGTATAGAGTGTAGGGTATAGAGTGTAGGGTATAGAGTGTAGGGTATAGAGTGTAGGGTATAGAGTGTAGAGTGTAGGGTATAGCGTGTAGAGTGTAGGGTATAGAGTGTAGGGTATAGTGTGCAGGGTATAGAGTGTAGGGTAGAGAGTGTAGAGTGTAGGGTATAGAGTGTAGGGTATAGAGTGTAGGGTATAGAGTGTAGAGTGTAGGGATTAGAGTGTAGGGTATAGAGTGTAGGGTATAGAGTGTAGGGTATAGAGTGTAGGGTATAGAGTGTAGAGTGTAGGGTATAGAGTGTAGAGTGTAGGGTATAGAGTGTAGAGTGTAGGGTATAGAGTGTAGAGTGTAGGGTATAGAGTGTAGAGTGTAGGGTATAGAGTGTAGGGTATAGAGTGTAGGGTATAGAGTGTAGAGTGTAGGGTATAGAGTGTAGAGTGTAGGGTATAGAGTGTAGGGTATAGTGTGCAGGGTATAGAGTGTAGGGTAGAGAGTGTAGAGTGTAGGGTATAGAGTGTAGGGTATAGAGTGTAGGGTATAGAGTGTAGAGTGTAGGGATTAGAGTGTAGGGTATAGAGTGTAGGGTGTAGAGTGTAGGGTATAGAGTGTAGAGTGTAGGGTATAGAGTGTATGGTATAGAGTGTAGGGTATAGAGTGTAGGGTGTAGAGTGTAGGGTATAGAGTGTAGGGTATAGAGTGTAGGGTATAGAGTGTAAGGTATAGAGTGTAGGGAATAGAGTGTAGAGTGTAAGGTATAGAGTGTAGAGTGTAGGGTATAGAGTGTAGGGTATAGAGTGTAGAGTGTAGGGATTAGAGTGTAGGGCATAGCGTGTAGGGTGTAGAGTGTAGGGCATAGAGTGTAGAGTGTAGGGTATAGAGTGTATGGTATAGAGTGTAGTTTATAGAGTGTAGGGTGTAGAGTGTAGGGTATAGAGTGTAGGGTATAGAGTGTAGGGTATAGAGTGTAGGGAATAGAGTGTAGAGTGTAGGGTATAGAGTGTAGGGTATAGAGTGTAGGGTATAGAGTGTAGAGTGTAGGGTATAGAGTGTAGGGTATAGAGTGTAGGGTATAGAGTGTAGGGCATAGAGTGTAGGGTATAGAGTGTAGGATATAGAGTGTAGAGTGTAGGGTATAGAGTGTAGGGTATAGAGTGTAGGGTATAGAGTGCAGAGTGTAGGGTATAGAGTGTAGGGTATAGACTGTAGGGTATAGAGTGTAGAGTATAGGGTATAGAGTGTAGGGTATAGAGTGTAGGGTATAGAGTGTAGGGTATAGAGTGTAGGGTATAGAGTGTAGGGCATAGAGTGTAGGGTATAGAGTGTAGGGTATAGAGTGTAGAGTGTAGGGTATAGAGTGTAGGGTATAGAGTGTAGGGTATATAGTGTAGAGTGTAGGGTATAGAGTGTAGGGTATAGAGTGTAGGGTATAGAGTGTAGAGTGTAGGGTATAGAGTGTAGGGTATAGAGTGTAGGGTATAGAGTGTAGGGCATAGAGTGTAGGGTATAGAGTGTAGGGTATAGAGTGTAGAGTGTAGGGTATAGAGTGTAGGGTATAGAGTGTAGGGTATAGAGTGTAGAGTGTAGGGCATAGAGTGTAGAGTGTAGGGTATAGAGTGTAGGGTATAGAGTGTAGGGTATAGAGTGTAGAGTGTAGGGTATAGAGTGTAGAGTGTAGGGTATAGAGTGTAGGGTATAGAGTGTAGGGTAGAGAGTGTAGGGTAGAGAGTGTAGAGTGTAGGGTATAGAGTGTAGGGTATAGAGTGTAGGGTATAGAGTGTAGAGTGTAGGGATTAGAGTGTAGTGTATAGAGTGTAGGGTGTAGAGTGTAGGGTATAGAGTGTAGAGTGTAGGGTATAGAGTGTATGGTATAGAGTGTAGGGTATAGAGTGTGGGGTGTAGAGTGTAGGGTATAGAGTGTAGGGTATAGAGTGTAGGGAATAGAGTGTAGAGTGTAAGGTATAGAGTGTAGAGTGTAGGGCATAGAGTGTAGAGTGTAGGGTATAGAGTGTAGGGTATAGAGTGTAGGGTATAGAGTGTAGGGTATAGAGTGTAGAGTGTAGGGTATAGAGTGTAGAGTGTAGGGTATAGAGTGTAGGGTATAGAGTGTAGGGTATAGAGTGTAGGGTATAGAGTGTAGGGTATAGAGTGTAGAGTGTAGGGTATAGAGTGTAGAGTGTAGGGTATAGAGTGTAGGGTATAGAGTGCAGGGTATAGAGTGTAGGGTAGAGAGTGTAGAGTGTAGGGTACAGAGTGTAGGGTATAGAGTGTAGGGTATAGAGTGTAGAGTGTAGGGATTAGAGTGTAGGGTATAGAGTGTAGGGTGTAGAGTGTAGGGTATAGAGTGTAGAGTGTAGGGTATAGAGTGTATGGTATAGAGTGTAGGGTATAGAGTGTAGGGTGTAGAGTGTAGAGTATAGAGTGTAGGGTATAGAGTGTAGGGTATAGAGTGTAGGGTATAGAGTGTAGGGAATAGAGTGCAGAGTGTAAGGTATAGAGTGTAGAGTGTAGGGTATAGAGTGTAGGGTATAGAGTGTACAGTGTAGGGATTAGAGTGTAGGGTATAGAGTGTAGGGTGTAGAGTGTAGGGTATATAGTGAAGAGTGTAGGGTATAGAGTGTAGGGTATAGAGTGTAGGGTATAGAGTGCAGGGTATAGAGTGTAGAGTGTAGGGTATAGAGTGTAGAGTGTAGGGTATAGAGTGTAGGGTATAGAGTGAAGGGTATAGAGTGTAGAGTGTAGGGTATAGAGTGTAGGGTATAGAGTGTAGGGTAGAGAGTGTAGGGTAGAGAGTGTAGAGTGTAGGGTATAGAGTGTAGGGTATAGAGTGTAGAGTGTAGGGATTAGAGTGTAGTGTATAGAGTGTAGGGTGTAGAGTGTAGGGTATAGAGTGTAGAGTGTAGGGTATAGAGTGTATGGTATAGAGTGTAGGGTATAGAGTGTGGGGTGTAGAGTGTAGGGTATAGAGTGTAGGGTATAGAGTGTAGGGAATAGAGTGTAGAGTGTAAGGTATAGAGTGTAGAGTGTAGGGCATAGAGTGTAGAGTGTAGGGTATAGAGTGTAGGGTATAGAGTGTAGGGTATAGAGTGTAGGGTATAGAGTGTAGAGTGTAGGGTATAGAGTGTAGAGTGTAGGGTATAGAGTGTAGAGTGTAGGGCATAGAGTGTAGAGTGTAGGGTATAGAGTGTAGGGTATAGAGTGTAGGGTATAGAGTGTAGGGTATAGAGTGTAGGGTATAGAGTGTAGAGTGTAGGGTATAGAGTGTAGAGTGTAGGGTATAGAGTGTAGGGTATAGAGTGCAGGGTATAGAGTGTAGGGTAGAGAGTGTAGAGTGTAGGGTATAGAGTGTAGGGTATAGAGTGTAGGGTATAGAGTGTAGAGTGTAGGGATTAGAGTGTAGGGTATAGAGTGTAGGGTGTAGAGTGTAGGGTATAGAGTGTAGAGTGTAGGGTATAGAGTGTATGGTATAGAGTGTAGGGTATAGAGTGTAGGGTGTAGAGTGTAGAGTATAGAGTGTAGGGTATAGAGTGTAGGGTATAGAGTGTAGGGTATAGAGTGTAGGGAATAGAGTGCAGAGTGTAAGGTATAGAGTGTAGAGTGTAGGGTATAGAGTGTAGGGTATAGAGTGTACAGTGTAGGGATTAGAGTGTAGGGTATAGAGTGTAGGGTGTAGAGTGTAGGGTATATAGTGAAGAGTGTAGGGTATAGAGTGTAGGGTATAGAGTGTAGGGTATAGAGTGTAGGGTATAGAGTGCAGGGTATATAGTGTAGAGTGTAGGGTATAGAGTGTAGAGTGTAGGGTATAGAGTGTAGGGTATAGAGTGTAGGGTATAGAGTGTAGGGTATATACAGATGATCAGGTTTTTAAATACATCAGATAGGGATTGCATACATTAGTTAGGACTGCTCTGATAAGGGTATACCGTGAAGATTGGTAGAGCAGCTTAGTATACATTTTTTGCAAAAAACGTATCAACCAAATACCCTGTTTTTTACATCTTTTACTAGCACTTGCGGATTACTGCAACATTTTTTCAAACTGAGTGTTTTTGGTTTTACTATTCTCTTTTGTGTCTTCAGGTTTCTTGGTGGTGTGTGAACATGATCATACAGACTTGTTCACTGTGCAAGTAGCCCATGTGTTCCTGTTTCCATAATTGTTCTCTTGTGTCTACAAGACTGGGGAGTTCCACCACTCCTCTTGGGCTATCTGCACAAAAGCTGTTCTACCCTGTATGCACACATGGATTTTTCCTCTCTGAACCCTGTTCACACAGGTTATATACAGATGATCAGGTTTTTAAATACATCAGATAGGGATTGCATACATTAGTTAGGACTGCTCTGATAAGGGTATACCGTGAAGATTGGTAGAGCAGCTTAGTATACATTTTTTGCAAAAAACGTATCAACCAAATACCCTGTTTTTTACATCTTTTACTAGCACTTGCGGATTACTGCAACATTTTTTCAAACTGAGTGTTTTTGGTTTTACTATTCTCTTTTGTGTCTTCAGGTTTCTTGGTGGTGTGTGAACATGATCATACAGACTTGTTCACTGTGCAAGTAGCCCATGTGTTCCTGTTTCCATAATTGTTCTCTTGTGTCTACAAGACTGGGGAGTTCCACCACTCCTCTTGGGCTATCTGCACAAAAGCTGTTCTACCCTGTATGCACACATGGATTTTTCCTCTCTGAACCCTGTTCACACAGGTTATATACAGATGATCAGGTTTTTAAATACATCAGATAGGGATTGCATACATTAGTTAGGACTGCTCTGATAAGGGTATACCGTGAAGATTGGTAGAGCAGCTTAGTATACATTTTTTGCAAAAAACGTATCAACCAAATACCCTGTTTTTTACATCTTTTACTAGCACTTGCGGATTACTGCAACATTTTTTCAAACTGAGTGTTTTTGGTTTTACTATTCTCTTTTGTGTCTTCAGGTTTCTTGGTGGTGTGTGAACATGATCATACAGACTTGTTCACTGTGCAAGTAGCCCATGTGTTCCTGTTTCCATGTAGGGTATAGAGTGTAGAGTGTAGGGTATAGAGTGTATGGTATAGAGTGTAGGGTATAGAGTGTAGGGTGTAGAGTGTAGGGTATAGAGTGTAGGGTATAGAGTGTAGGGTATAGAGTGTAGGGTATAGAGTGTAGGGAATAGAGTGTAAAGTGTAAGGTATAGAGTGTAGAGTGTAGGGTATAGAGTGTAGGGTATAGACTGTAGGGTATAGAGTGTAGGGTATAGAGTGTAGGGTATAGATTGTAGAGTGTAGGCTATAGAGTGTAGGGTATAGAGTGTAGATTGTAGGGTATAGAGTGTAGGGTATAGAGTGTAGGGTATAGAGTGTAGAGTGTAGGGTATAGTGTGTAGGGTATAGAGTGCAGGGTGTAGAGTGTAGGGTATAGAGTGTAGGGTATAGAGTGTAGAGTGTAGGGTATAGAGTGTATGCTATAGAGTGTATGGTGTAGAGTGTATGGTATAGAGTGTAGGGTATAGAGTGTAGAGTGTATGGTATAGAGTGTAGGGTATAGAGTGTAGGGTATAAAGTGTAGGGTATAGAGTGTAGGGTATAGAGTGCAGGGTATAGAGTGTAGGGTAGAGAGGGTAGAGTGTAGGGTATAGAGTGTAGGGTATAGAGTGTAGGGTATAGAGTGTAGAGTGTAGGGATTAGAGTGTAGGGTATAGAGTGTAGGGTGTAGAGTGTAGGGTACAGAGTGTAGAGTGTAGGGTATAGAGTGTATGGTATAGAGTGTAGGGTATAGGGTGTAGAGTGTAGGGTATAGAGTGTAGGGTATAGAGTGTAGGGTATAGAGTGTAGGGTATAGAGTGTGGGGAATAGAGTGTAGAGTGTAAGGTATAGAGTGTAGAGTGTAGGGTATAGAGTGTAGGGTATAGAGTGTAGAGTGTAGGGATTAGAGTGTAGGGTATAGAGTGTAGGGTGTAGAGTGTAGGGTATAGAGTGTAGAGTGTAGGGTATAGAGTGTATGGTATAGAGTGTAGGGTATAGAGTGTAGGGTGTAGAGTGTAGGGTATAGAGTGTAGGGTATAGAGTGTAGGGTATAGAGTGTAGGGTATAGAGTGTAGGGAATAGAGTGTAAAGTGTAAGGTATAGAGTGTGGAGTGTAGGGTATAGAGTGTAGGGTATAGAGTGTAGGGTATAGAGTGTAGGGTATAGATTGTAGAGTGTGGGCTATAGAGTGTAGGGTATAGAGTGTAGATTGTAGGGTATAGAGTGTAGGGTATAGAGTGTAGGGTATAGAGTGTAGGGTATAGAGTGTAGAGTGTAGGGTATAGTGTGTAGGGTATAGAGTGCAGGGTGTAGAGTGTAGGGTATAGAGTGTAGGGTATAGAGTGTAGAGTGTAGGGTATAGAGTGTATGCTATAGAGTGTATGGTGTAGAGTGTATGGTATAGAGTGTAGGGTATAGAGTGTAGAGTGTATGGTATAGAGTGTAGGGTATAGAGTGTAGGGTATAGAGTGTATGTTATAGAGTGTAGGGTATAGAGTGTAGGGTAGAGAGTGTAGAGTGTATGGTATAGAGTGTAGGGTATAGAGTGTAGGGTATAGAGTGTAGAGTGTCGGGATTAGAGTGTAGGGTATAGAGTGTAGGATGTAGAGTGTAGGGTATAGAGTGTAGAGTGTAGGGTATAGAGTGTATGGTATAGAGTGTAGAGTATAGAGTGTAGGGTGTAGAGTGTAGGGTATAGAGTGTAGGGTATAGAGTGTAGGGTATAGAGTGTAAGGTATAGAGTGTAGGGTGTAGAGTGTAGGGTATAGAGTGTAGGGTATAGAGTGTAGGGTATAGAGTGTATGGTATAGAGTGTAGAGTGTAGGATATAGAGTGTAGGGTATAGAGTGTAGAGTGTAGGGTATAGAGTGTAGGGTATAGAGTGTAGGGTATAGAGTGTAGAGTGTAGGGATTAGAGTGTAGGGTATAGAGTGTAGGGTATAGAGTGTAGAGTGTAGAGTATAGAGTGTAGGGTATAGAGTGTAGAGTGTAGGGTATAGAGTGTAGGGTATAGAGTGTAGGGTATAGAGTGTAGGGTATAGAGTGTAGAGTGTAGGGTATAGAGTGTAGGGTATAGAGTGTAGGGTATAGAGTGTAGAGTGTAGGGTATAGAGTGTAGGTTATAGAGTGTAGGGTATAGAGTGTAGGGCATAGAGTGTAGGGTATAGAGTGTAGGGTGAAGAGTGTAGGGTATAGCGTGTAGGGTATAGAGTGTAGAGTGTAGGGTATAGAGTGTAGGGTATAGAGTGTAGGGTATAGAGTGTAGGGTATAGAGTGGAGGGTATAGAGTGTAGAGTGTAGAGTATAGAGTGTAGAGTGTAGGGTATAGAGTGTAAGGTATAGAGTGTAGGGTATAGAGTGTAGGGTATAGAGTGTAGAGTGTAGGGTATAGAGTGTAGAGTGTAGGGTATAGAGTGTATGGTATAGAGTGTAGGGTATAGAGTGTAGGGTGTAGAGTGTTGGGTATAGAGTGTAGGGTATAGAGTGTAGGGTATAGAGTGTAGGGTATAGAGTGTAGGGAATAGAGTGTAGAGTGTAGGGTATAGAGTGTAGAGTGTAGGGATTAGAGTGTAGGGTATAGAGTGTAGGGTATAGAGTGTAGAGTGTAGGGTATAGAGTGTAGGGTATAGAGTGTAGGGTATAGAGTGTAGGGCATAGAGTGTAGGGTATAGAGTGTAGGGTATAGAGTGTAGAGTGTATGGTATAGAGTGTAGGGTATAGAGTGTAGGGTATAGAGTGTATAGTGTAGGGTATAGAATGTAGGGTATAGAGTGTAGGGTATAGAGTGTAGGGTATAGAGTGTAGGGCATAGAGTGTAGGGTATAGATTGTAGGGTATAGAGTGTAGAGTGTAGGGTATAGAGTGTAGGGTATAGAGTGTAGGGTATAGAGTGTAGGGCATAGAGTGTAGGGTATAGAGTGTAGAGTGTAGGGTATAGAGTGTAGGGTATAGAGTGTAGGGTATAGAGTGTAGGGTATAGAGTGTAGGGCATAGAGTGTAGGGTATAGAGTGTAGGGTATAGAGTGTAGAGTGTAGGGTATAGAGTGTAGGGTATAGAGTGTAGAGTGTAGGGTATAGAGTGTAGGGTATAGAGTGTAGGGTAGAGAGTGTAGGGTAGAGAGTGTAGAGTGTAGGGTATAGAGTGTAGGGTATAGAGTGTAGAGTGTAGGGATTAGAGTGTAGGGTATAGAGTGTAGGGTGTAGAGTGTAGGGCATAGAGTGTAGACTGTAGGGTATAGAGTGTAGGGTATAGAGTGTAGGGTGTAGAGTGTAGGGTATAGAGTGTAGGGTATAGAGTGTAGGGAATAGAGTGTTGAGTGTAAGGTATAGAGTGTAGAGTGTAGGGCATAGAGTGTAGAGTGTAGGGTATCGAGTCTAGGGTATAGAGTGTAGGGTATAGAGTGTAGGGTATAGAGTGTAGGGTATAGAGTGTAGATTATAGAGTGTAGAGTGTAGGGTATAGAGTTTAGAGTGTAGGGCATAGAGTGTAGAGTGTAGGGTATAGAGTGTAGGGTATAGAGTGTAGGGTATAGAGTGTAGGGTCTAGAGTGTAGAGTGTAGGGTATAGAGTGTAGAGTGTAGGGTATAGAGTGTAGGGTATAGAGTGTAGGGTATAGAGTGTAGAGTGTAGGGATTAGAGTGTAGGGTATAGAGTGTAGGGTGTAGGGTATAGAGTGTATGGTATAGAGTGTAGGGTATAGAGTGTAGGGTGAAGAGTGTAGGGTATAGAGTGTAGGGTACAGAGTGTAGGGTATAGAGTGTAGGGTATAGAGTGTAGGGAATAGAGTGTAGAGTGTAGGGTATAGAGTGTAGGGTATAGAGTGTAGGGTATAGAGTGTAGAGTGTAGGGTATATAGTGTAGTGTATAGAGTGTAGGGTATAGAGTGTAGGGCATAGAGTGTAGGGTATAGAGTGTAGGGTATAGAGTGTAGAGTGTAGGGTATAGAGTGTAGGGTATAGAGTGTAGGGTATAGAGTGTAGGGTATAGAGTGTAGAGTGTAGGGTATAGAGTGTAGGGTATAGAGTGTAGGGTATAGAGTGTAGGGTATAGAGTGTAGGGCATAGAGTGTAGGGTATAGAGTGTAGGGTATAGAGTGTAGAGTGTAGGGTATAGAGTGTAGGGCATAGAGTGTAGGGTATAGAGTGTAGAGTGTAGGGTATAGAGTGTAGGGTATAGAGTGTAGAGTGTAGGGTATAGAGTGTAGGGTATAGAGTGTAGGGTATAGAGTGTAGGGCATAGAGTGTAGGGTATAGAGTGTAGGGTATAGAGTGTAGAGTGTAGGGTATAGAGTGTAGGGTATAGAGTGTAGGGTATAGAGTGTAGAGTGTAGGGTATAGAGTGTAGGGTATAGAGTGTAGGGTATAGAGTGTAGAGTGTAGGGTATATAGTGTAGGGTATAGAGTGTAGGGTATAGAGTGTAGAGTGTAGGGTATAGAGTGTAGGGTATAGAGTGTAGGGTATAGAGTGTAGGGTATAGAGTGTAGGGCATAGAGTGTAGGGTATAGAGTGTAGGGTATAGAGTGTAGAGTGTAGGGTATAGAGTGTAGGGTATAGAGTGTAGGGTATAGAGTGTAGAGTGTAGGGTATAGAGTGTAGGGTATAGAGTGTAGAGTGTAGGGTATAGAGTGTAGGGTATAGAGTGTAGGGTATAGAGTGTAGGGCATAGAGTGTAGGGTATAGAGTGTAGGGTATAGAGTGTAGAGTGTAGGGTATAGAGTGTAGGGTATAGAGTGTAGAGTGTCGGGATTAGAGTGTAGGGTATAGAGTGTAGGATGTAGAGTGTAGGGTATAGAGTGTAGAGTGTAGGGTATAGAGTGTATGGTATAGAGTGTAGAGTATAGAGTGTAGGGTGTAGAGTGTAGGGTATAGAGTGTAGGGTATAGAGTGTAGGGTATAGAGTGTAAGGTATAGAGTGTAGGGTGTAGAGTGTAGGGTATAGAGTGTAGGGTATAGAGTGTAGGGTATAGAGTGTATGGTATAGAGTGTAGAGTGTAGGATATAGAGTGTAGGGTATAGAGTGTAGAGTGTAGGGTATAGAGTGTAGGGTATAGAGTGTAGGGTATAGAGTGTAGAGTGTAGGGATTAGAGTGTAGGGTATAGAGTGTAGGGTATAGAGTGTAGAGTGTAGAGTATAGAGTGTAGGGTATAGAGTGTAGAGTGTAGGGTATAGAGTGTAGGGTATAGAGTGTAGGGTATAGAGTGTAGGGTATAGAGTGTAGAGTGTAGGGTATAGAGTGTAGGGTATAGAGTGTAGGGTATAGAGTGTAGAGTGTAGGGTATAGAGTGTAGGTTATAGAGTGTAGGGTATAGAGTGTAGGGCATAGAGTGTAGGGTATAGAGTGTAGGGTGTAGAGTGTAGGGTATAGCGTGTAGGGTATAGAGTGTAGAGTGTAGGGTATAGAGTGTAGGGTATAGAGTGTAGGGTATAGAGTGTAGGGTATAGAGTGGAGGGTATAGAGTGTAGAGTGTAGAGTATAGAGTGTAGAGTGTAGGGTATAGAGTGTAAGGTATAGAGTGTAGGGTATAGAGTGTAGGGTATAGAGTGTAGAGTGTAGGGTATAGAGTGTAGAGTGTAGGGTATAGAGTGTATGGTATAGAGTGTAGGGTATAGAGTGTAGGGTGTAGAGTGTTGGGTATAGAGTGTAGGGTATAGAGTGTAGGGTATAGAGTGTAGGGTATAGAGTGTAGGGAATAGAGTGTAGAGTGTAGGGTATAGAGTGTAGAGTGTAGGGATTAGAGTGTAGGGTATAGAGTGTAGGGTATAGAGTGTAGAGTGTAGGGTATAGAGTGTAGGGTATAGAGTGTAGGGTATAGAGTGTAGGGCATAGAGTGTAGGGTATAGAGTGTAGGGTATAGAGTGTAGAGTGTATGGTATAGAGTGTAGGGTATAGAGTGTAGGGTATAGAGTGTAGAGTGTAGGGTATAGAGTGTAGGGTATAGAGTGTAGGGTATAGAGTGTAGGGTATAGAGTGTAGGGCATAGAGTGTAGGGTATAGAGTGTAGGGCATAGAGTGTAGAGTGTAGGGTATACAGTGTAGGGTATAGAGTGTAGGGTATAGAGTGTAGGGCATAGAGTGTAGGGTATAGAGTGTAGAGTGTAGGGTATAGAGTGTAGGATATAGAGTGTAGGGTATAGAGTGTAGGGTATAGAGTGTAGGGCATAGAGTGTAGGGTATAGAGTGTAGGGTATAGAGTGTAGAGTGTAGGGTATAGAGTGTAGGGTATAGAGTGTAGAGTGTAGGGTATAGAGTGTAGGGTATAGAGTGTAGGGTAGAGAGTGTAGGGTAGAGAGTGTAGAGTGTAGGGTATAGAGTGTAGGGTATAGAGTGTAGAGTGTAGGGATTAGAGTGTAGGGTATAGAGTGTAGGGTGTAGAGTGTAGGGCATAGAGTGTAGACTGTAGGGTATAGAGTGTAGGGTATAGAGTGTAGAGTATAGAGTGTAGGGTGTAGAGTGTAGGGTATAGAGTGTAGGGTATAGAGTGTAGAGTGTCGGGATTAGAGTGTAGGGTATAGAGTGTAGGATGTAGAGTGTAGGGTATAGAGTGTAGAGTGTAGGGTATAGAGTGTATGGTATAGAGTGTAGAGTATAGAGTGTAGGGTGTAGAGTGTAGGGTATAGAGTGTAGGGTATAGAGTGTAGGGTATAGAGTGTAAGGTATAGAGTGTAGGGTGTAGAGTGTAGGGTATAGAGTGTAGGGTATAGAGTGTAGGGTATAGAGTGTATGGTATAGAGTGTAGAGTGTAGGATATAGAGTGTAGGGTATAGAGTGTAGAGTGTAGGGTATAGAGTGTAGGGTATAGAGTGTAGGGTATAGAGTGTAGAGTGTAGGGATTAGAGTGTAGGGTATAGAGTGTAGGGTATAGAGTGTAGAGTGTAGAGTATAGAGTGTAGGGTATAGAGTGTAGAGTGTAGGGTATAGAGTGTAGGGTATAGAGTGTAGGGTATAGAGTGTAGGGTATAGAGTGTAGAGTGTAGGGTATAGAGTGTAGGGTATAGAGTGTAGGGTATAGAGTGTAGAGTGTAGGGTATAGAGTGTAGGTTATAGAGTGTAGGGTATAGAGTGTAGGGCATAGAGTGTAGGGTATAGAGTGTAGGGTGTAGAGTGTAGGGTATAGCGTGTAGGGTATAGAGTGTAGAGTGTAGGGTATAGAGTGTAGGGTATAGAGTGTAGGGTATAGAGTGTAGGGTATAGAGTGGAGGGTATAGAGTGTAGAGTGTAGAGTATAGAGTGTAGAGTGTAGGGTATAGAGTGTAAGGTATAGAGTGTAGGGTATAGAGTGTAGGGTATAGAGTGTAGAGTGTAGGGTATAGAGTGTAGAGTGTAGGGTATAGAGTGTATGGTATAGAGTGTAGGGTATAGAGTGTAGGGTGTAGAGTGTTGGGTATAGAGTGTAGGGTATAGAGTGTAGGGTATAGAGTGTAGGGTATAGAGTGAAGGGAATAGAGTGTAGAGTGTAGGGTATAGAGTGTAGAGTGTAGGGATTAGAGTGTAGGGTATAGAGTGTAGGGTATAGAGTGTAGAGTGTAGGGTATAGAGTGTAGGGTATAGAGTGTAGGGTATAGAGTGTAGGGCATAGAGTGTAGGGTATAGAGTGTAGGGTATAGAGTGTAGAGTGTATGGTATAGAGTGTAGGGTATAGAGTGTAGGGTATAGAGTGTAGAGTGTAGGGTATAGAGTGTAGGGTATAGAGTGTAGGGTATAGAGTGTAGGGCATAGAGTGTAGGGTATAGAGTGTAGGGTATAGAGTGTAGAGTGTAGGGTATACAGTGTAGGGTATAGAGTGTAGGGTATAGAGTGTAGGGCATAGAGTGTAGGGTATAGAGTGTAGAGTGTAGGGTATAGAGTGTAGGATATAGAGTGTAGGGTATAGAGTGTAGGGTATAGAGTGTAGGGCATAGAGTGTAGGGTATAGAGTGTAGGGTATAGAGTGTAGAGTGTAGGGTATAGAGTGTAGGGTATAGAGTGTAGAGTGTAGGGTATAGAGTGTAGGGTATAGAGTGTAGGGTAGAGAGTGTAGGGTAGAGAGTGTAGAGTGTAGGGTATAGAGTGTAGGGTATAGAGTGTAGAGTGTAGGGATTAGAGTGTAGGGTATAGAGTGTAGGGTGTAGAGTGTAGGGCATAGAGTGTAGACTGTAGGGTATAGAGTGTAGGGTATAGAGTGTAGGGTGTAGAGTGTAGGGTATAGAGTGTAGGGTATAGAGTGTAGGGAATAGAGTGTTGAGTGTAAGGTATAGAGTGTAGAGTGTAGGGCATAGAGTGTAGAGTGTAGGGTATCGAGTTTAGGGTATAGAGTGTAGGGTATAGAGTGTAGGGTATAGAGTGTAGGGTATAGAGTGTAGATTATAGAGTGTAGAGTGTAGGGTATAGAGTTTAGAGTGTAGGGCATAGAGTGTAGAGTGTAGGGTATAGAGTGTAGGGTATAGAGTGTAGGGTATAGAGTGTAGGGTCTAGAGTGTAGAGTGTAGGGTATAGAGTGTAGAGTGTAGGGTATAGAGTGTAGGGTATAGAGTGTAGGGTATAGAGTGTAGGGCATAGAGTGTAGGGTATAGAGTGTAGGGTATAGAGTGTAGAGTGTATGGTATAGAGTGTAGGGTATAGAGTGTAGGGTATAGAGTGTAGAGTGTAGGGTATAGAGTGTAGGGTATAGAGTGTAGGGTATAGAGTGTAGGGTATAGAGTGTAGGGCATAGAGTGTAGGGTATAGAGTGTAGGGTATAGAGTGTAGAGTGTAGGGTATACAGTGTAGGGTATAGAGTGTAGGGTATAGAGTGTAGGGCATAGAGTGTAGGGTATAGAGTGTAGAGTGTAGGGTATAGAGTGTAGGATATAGAGTGTAGGGTATAGAGTGTAGGGTATAGAGTGTAGGGCATAGAGTGTAGGGTATAGAGTGTAGGGTATAGAGTGTAGAGTGTAGGGTATAGAGTGTAGGGTATAGAGTGTAGAGTGTAGGGTATAGAGTGTAGGGTATAGAGTGTAGGGTAGAGAGTGTAGGGTAGAGAGTGTAGAGTGTAGGGTATAGAGTGTAGGGTAGAGAGTGTAGGGTAGAGAGTGTAGAGTGTAGGGTATAGAGTGTAGGGTATAGAGTGTAGAGTGTAGGGATTAGAGTGTAGGGTATAGAGTGTAGGGTGTAGAGTGTAGGGCATAGAGTGTAGACTGTAGGGTATAGAGTGTAGGGTATAGAGTGTAGAGTATAGAGTGTAGGGTGTAGAGTGTAGGGTATAGAGTGTAGGGTATAGAGTGTAGAGTGTCGGGATTAGAGTGTAGGGTATAGAGTGTAGGATGTAGAGTGTAGGGTATAGAGTGTAGAGTGTAGGGTATAGAGTGTATGGTATAGAGTGTAGAGTATAGAGTGTAGGGTGTAGAGTGTAGGGTATAGAGTGTAGGGTATAGAGTGTAGGGTATAGAGTGTAAGGTATAGAGTGTAGGGTGTAGAGTGTAGGGTATAGAGTGTAGGGTATAGAGTGTAGGGTATAGAGTGTATGGTATAGAGTGTAGAGTGTAGGATATAGAGTGTAGGGTATAGAGTGTAGAGTGTAGGGTATAGAGTGTAGGGTATAGAGTGTAGGGTATAGAGTGTAGAGTGTAGGGATTAGAGTGTAGGGTATAGAGTGTAGGGTATAGAGTGTAGAGTGTAGAGTATAGAGTGTAGGGTATAGAGTGTAGAGTGTAGGGTATAGAGTGTAGGGTATAGAGTGTAGGGTATAGAGTGTAGGGTATAGAGTGTAGAGTGTAGGGTATAGAGTGTAGGGTATAGAGTGTAGGGTATAGAGTGTAGAGTGTAGGGTATAGAGTGTAGGTTATAGAGTGTAGGGTATAGAGTGTAGGGCATAGAGTGTAGGGTATAGAGTGTAGGGTGTAGAGTGTAGGGTATAGCGTGTATGGTATAGAGTGTAGAGTGTAGGGTATAGAGTGTAGGGTATAGAGTGTAGGGTATAGAGTGTAGGGTATAGAGTGGAGGGTATAGAGTGTAGAGTGTAGAGTATAGAGTGTAGAGTGTAGGGTATAGAGTGTAAGGTATAGAGTGTAGGGTATAGAGTGTAGGGTATAGAGTGTAGAGTGTAGGGTATAGAGTGTAGAGTGTAGGGTATAGAGTGTATGGTATAGAGTGTAGGGTATAGAGTGTAGGGTGTAGAGTGTTGGGTATAGAGTGTAGGGTATAGAGTGTAGGGTATAGAGTGTAGGGTATAGAGTGTAGGGAATAGAGTGTAGAGTGTAGGGTATAGAGTGTAGAGTGTAGGGATTAGAGTGTAGGGTATAGAGTGTAGGGTATAGAGTGTAGAGTGTAGGGTATAGAGTGTAGGGTATAGAGTGTAGGGTATAGAGTGTAGGGCATAGAGTGTAGGGTATAGAGTGTAGGGTATAGAGTGTAGAGTGTATGGTATAGAGTGTAGGGTATAGAGTGTAGGGTATAGAGTGTAGAGTGTAGGGTATAGAGTGTAGGGTATAGAGTGTAGGGTATAGAGTGTAGGGTATAGAGTGTAGGGCATAGAGTGTAGGGTATAGAGTGTAGGGTATAGAGTGTAGAGTGTAGGGTATACAGTGTAGGGTATAGAGTGTAGGGTATAGAGTGTAGGGCATAGAGTGTAGGGTATAGAGTGTAGAGTGTAGGGTATAGAGTGTAGGATATAGAGTGTAGGGTATAGAGTGTAGGGTATAGAGTGTAGGGCATAGAGTGTAGGGTATAGAGTGTAGGGTATAGAGTGTAGAGTGTAGGGTATAGAGTGTAGGGTATAGAGTGTAGAGTGTAGGGTATAGAGTGTAGGGTATAGAGTGTAGGGTAGAGAGTGTAGGGTAGAGAGTGTAGAGTGTAGGGTATAGAGTGTAGGGTATAGAGTGTAGAGTGTAGGGATTAGAGTGTAGGGTATAGAGTGTAGGGTGTAGAGTGTAGGGCATAGAGTGTAGACTGTAGGGTATAGAGTGTAGGGTATAGAGTGTAGGGTGTAGAGTGTAGGGTATAGAGTGTAGGGTATAGAGTGTAGGGAATAGAGTGTTGAGTGTAAGGTATAGAGTGTAGAGTGTAGGGCATAGAGTGTAGAGTGTAGGGTATCGAGTTTAGGGTATAGAGTGTAGGGTATAGAGTGTAGGGTATAGAGTGTAGGGTATAGAGTGTAGATTATAGAGTGTAGAGTGTAGGGTATAGAGTTTAGAGTGTAGGGCATAGAGTGTAGAGTGTAGGGTATAGAGTGTAGGGTATAGAGTGTAGGGTATAGAGTGTAGGGTCTAGAGTGTAGAGTGTAGGGTATAGAGTGTAGAGTGTAGGGTATAGAGTGTAGGGTATAGAGTGTAGGGTATAGAGTGTAGAGTGTAGGGATTAGAGTGTAGGGTATAGAGTGTAGGGTGTAGGGTATAGAGTGTATGGTATAGAGTGTAGGGTATAGAGTGTAGGGTGAAGAGTGTAGGGTATAGAGTGTAGGGTACAGAGTGTAGGGTATAGAGTGTAGGGTATAGAGTGTAGGGAATAGAGTGTAGAGTGTAGGGTATAGAGTGTAGGGTATAGAGTGTAGGGTATAGAGTGTAGACTGTAGGGTATATAGTGTAGGGTATAGAGTGTAGGGTATAGAGTGTAGGGCATAGAGTGTAGGGTATAGAGTGTAGGGTATAGAGTGTAGAGTGTAGGGTATAGAGTGTAGGGTATAGAGTGTAGGGTATAGAGTGTAGGGTATAGAGTGTAGAGTGTAGGGTATAGAGTGTAGGGTATAGAGTGTAGGGTATAGAGTGTAGGGTATAGAGTGTAGGGCATAGAGTGTAGGGTATAGAGTGTAGGGTATAGAGTGTAGAGTGTAGGGTATAGAGTGTAGGGCATAGAGTGTAGGGTATAGAGTGTAGAGTGTAGGGTATAGAGTGTAGGGTATAGAGTGTAGGGTATAGAGTGTAGAGTGTAGGGTATAGAGTGTAGGGTATAGAGTGTAGGGTATAGAGTGTAGGGCATAGAGTGTAGGGTATAGAGTGTAGGGTATAGATTGTAGAGTGTAGGGTATAGAGTGTAGGGTATAGAGTGTAGGGTATAGAGTGTAGAGTGTAGGGTATAGAGTGTAGGGTATAGAGTGTAGGGTATAGAGTGTAGAGTGTAGGGTATATAGTGTAGGGTATAGAGTGTAGGGTATAGAGTGTAGAGTGTAGGGTATAGAGTGTAGGGTATAGAGTGTAGGGTATAGAGTGTAGGGTATAGAGTGTAGGGCATAGAGTGTAGGGTATAGAGTGTAGGGTATAGAGTGTAGAGTGTAGGGTATAGAGTGTAGGGTATAGAGTGTAGGGTATAGAGTGTAGAGTGTAGGGTATAGAGTGTAGGGTATAGAGTGTAGAGTGTAGGGTATAGAGTGTAGGGTATAGAGTGTAGGGTATAGAGTGTAGGGCATAGAGTGTAGGGTATAGAGTGTAGGGTATAGAGTGTAGAGTGTAGGGTATAGAGTGTAGGGTATAGAGTGTAGAGTGTAGGGTATAGAGTGTAGAGTGTAGGGTATAGAGTGTAGGGTATAGAGTGTAGGGTAGAGAGTGTAGGGTAGAGAGTGTAGAGTGTAGGGTATAGAGTGTAGGGTATAGAGTGTAGAGTGTAGGGATTAGAGTGTAGGGTATAGAGTGTAGGGTGTAGAGTGTAGGGCATAGAGTGTAGAGTGTAGGGTATAGAGTGTAGGGTATAGAGTGTAGGGTATAGAGTGTAGGGTATAGAGTGTAGAGTATAGAGTGTAGAGTGTAGGGTATAGAGTGTAGAGTGTAGGGCATAGAGTGTAGAGTGTAGGGTATAGAGTGTAGGGTATAGAGTGTAGGGCATAGAGTGTAGAGTGTAGGGTATAGAGTGTAGGGTATAGAGTGTAGGGTATAGAGTGTAGAGTATAGAGTGTAGAGTGTAGGGTATAGAGTGTAGGGTATAGAGTGTAGGGTATAGAGTGTAGAGTGTAGGGATTAGAGTGTAGGGTATAGAGTGTAGGGTGTAGAATGTAGGGCATAGAGTGTAGAGTGTAGGGTATAGAGTGTAGGGTATAGAGTGTAGGGTATAGAGTGTAGAGTGTAGGGATTAGAGTGTAGGGTATAGAGTGTAGGGTATAGAGTGTAGAGTGTAGGGATTAGAGTGTAGGGTATAGAGTGTAGGGTGTAGGGTATAGAGTGTAGGGTATAGAGTGTAGGGTATAGAGTGTAGAGTGTAGGGATTAGAGTGTAGGGTATAGAGTGTAGGGTGTAGAATGTAGGGCATAGAGTGTAGAGTGTAGGGTATAGAGTGTATGGTATAGAGTGTAGGGTATAGAGTGTAGGGTGTAGAGTGTAGGGTATAGAGTGTAGGGTATAGAGTGTAGGGTATAGAGTGTAGGGAATAGAGTGTAGAGTGTAGGGTATAGAGTGTAGGGTATAGAGTGTAGGGCATAGAGTGTAGAGTGTAGGGTATAGAGTGTATGGTATAGAGTGTAGGGTATAGAGTGTAGGGTGTAGAGTGTAGGGTATAGAGTGTAGGGTATAGAGTGTAGGGTATAGAGTGTAGGGAATAGAGTGTAGAGTGTAGGGTATAGAGTGTAGGGTATAGAGTGTAGGGCATAGAGTGTAGAGTGTAGGGTATAGAGTGTAGGGTATAGAGTGTAGGGTATAGAGTGTAGGGCATAGAGTGTAGGGTATAGAGTGTAGGGTATAGAGTGTAGAGTGTAGGGTATAGAGTGTAGGGTATAGAGTGTAGGGTATAGAGTGTAGGGTATAGAGTGTAGAGTGTAGGGTATAGAGTGTAGGGTATAGAGTGTAGGGTATAGAGTGTAGGGCATAGAGTGTAGGGTATAGAGTGTAGGGTATAGAGTGTAGAGTGTAGGGTATAGAGTGTAGGGCATAGAGTGTAGGGTATAGAGTGTAGAGTGTAGGGTATAGAGTGTAGGGTATAGAGGGTAGGGTATAGAGTGTAGAGTGTAGGGTATAGAGTGTAGGGTATAGAGTGTAGGGTACAGAGTGTAGGGTATAGAGTGTAGGGCATAGAGTGTAGGGTATAGAGTGTAGGGTATAGAGTGTAGAGTGTAGGGTATAGAGTGTAGGGTATAGAGTGTAGGGTGTAGAGTGTAGGGTATAGAGTGTAGGGTATAGAGTGTAGGGTATAGAGTGTAGGGAATAGAGTGTAGAGTGTAGGGTATAGAGTGTAGGGTATAGAGTGTAGGGTATAGAGTGTAGAGTGTAGGGTATAGAGTGTAGGGTATAGAGTGTAGGGTATAGAGTGTAGGGCATAGAGTGTAGGGTATAGAGTGTAGGGTATAGAGTGTAGAGTGTAGGGTATAGAGTGTAGGGTATAGAGTGTAGGGTATAGAGTGTAGGGTATAGAGTGTAGAGTGTAGGGTATAGAGTGTAGGGTATAGAGTGTAGGGTATAGAGTGTAGGGCATAGAGTGTAGGGTATAGAGTGTAGGGTATAGAGTGTAGAGTGTAGGGTATAGAGTGTAGGGCATAGAGTGTAGGGTATAGAGTGTAGAGTGTAGGGTATAGAGTGTAGGGTATAGAGGGTAGGGTATAGAGTGTAGAGTGTAGGGTATAGAGTGTAGGGTATAGAGTGTAGGGTACAGAGTGTAGGGTATAGAGTGTAGGGCATAGAGTGTAGGGTATAGAGTGTAGGGTATAGAGTGTAGAGTGTAGGGTATAGAGTGTAGGGTATAGAGTGTAGGGTATAGAGTGTAGAGTGTAGGGTATAGAGTGTAGGGTATAGAGTGTAGAGTATAGAGTGTAGAGTGTACGGTATAGAGTGTAGGGTATAGAGTGTAGGGTATAGAGTGTAGGGCATAGAGTGTAGGGTATAGAGTGTAGGGTGTAGAGTGTAGGGTATAGAGTGTAGGGTATAGAGTGTAGAGTGTAGGGTATAGAGTGTAGGGTATAGAGTGTAGGGTATAGAGTGTAGGGTATAGAGTGTAGGGTATAGAGTGGAGGGTATAGAGTGTAGAGTGTAGAGTATAGAGTGTAGAGTGTAGGGTATAGAGTGTAAGGTATAGAGTGTAGGGTATAGAGTGTAGGGTATAGAGTGTAGAGTGTAGGGTATAGAGTGTAGAGTGTAGGGTATAGAGTGTATAATATAGAGTGTAGGGTATAGAGTGTAGGGTGTAGAGTGTTGGGTATAGAGTGTAGGGTATAGAGTGTAGGGTATAGAGTGTAGGGTATAGAGTGTAGGGAATAGAGTGTAGAGTGTAGGGTATAGAGTGTAGAGTGTAGGGATTAGAGTGTAGGGTATAGAGTGTAGGGTATAGAGTGTAGAGTGTAGGGTATAGAGTGTAGGGTATAGAGTGTAGGGTATAGAGTGTAGGGCATAGAGTGTAGGGTATAGAGTGTAGGGTATAGAGTGTAGGGTATAGAGTGTAGAGTATAGAGTGTAGAGTGTACGGTATAGAGTGTAGGGTATAGAGTGTAGGGTATAGAGTGTAGGGCATAGAGTGTAGGGTATAGAGTGTAGGGTGTAGAGTGTAGGGTATAGAGTGTAGGGTATAGAGTGTAGAGTGTAGGGTATAGAGTGTAGGGTATAGAGTGTAGGGTATAGAGTGTAGGGTATAGAGTGTAGGGTATAGAGTGGAGGGTATAGAGTGTAGAGTGTAGAGTATAGAGTGTAGAGTGTAGGGTATAGAGTGTAAGGTATAGAGTGTAGGGTATAGAGTGTAGGGTATAGAGTGTAGAGTGTAGGGTATAGAGTGTAGAGTGTAGGGTATAGAGTGTATAATATAGAGTGTAGGGTATAGAGTGTAGGGTGTAGAGTGTTGGGTATAGAGTGTAGGGTATAGAGTGTAGGGTATAGAGTGTAGGGTATAGAGTGTAGGGAATAGAGTGTAGAGTGTAGGGTATAGAGTGTAGAGTGTAGGGATTAGAGTGTAGGGTATAGAGTGTAGGGTATAGAGTGTAGAGTGTAGGGTATAGAGTGTAGGGTATAGAGTGTAGGGTATAGAGTGTAGGGCATAGAGTGTAGGGTATAGAGTGTAGGGTATAGAGTGTAGAGTGTATGGTATAGAGTGTAGGGTATAGAGTGTAGAGTGTAGGGTATAGAGTGTAGGGTATAGAGTGTAGGGCATAGAGTGTAGGGCATAGAGTGTAGGGTATAGAGTGTAGGGTATAGAGTGTAGAGTGTAGGGTATAGAGTGTAGGGTATAGAGTGTAGGGTATAGAGTGTAGGGCATAGAGTGTAGGGTATAGAGTGTAGAGTGTAGGGTATAGAGTGTAGGGTATAGAGTGTAGGGTATAGAGTGTAGGGTATAGAGTGTAGGGCATAGAGTGTAGGGTATAGAGTGTAGGGTATAGAGTGTAGAGTGTAGGGTATAGAGTGTAGGGTATAGAGTGTAGAGTGTAGGGTATAGAGTGTAGGGTATAGAGTGTAGGGTAGAGAGTGTAGGGTAGAGAGTGTAGAGTGTAGGGTATAGAGTGTAGGGTATAGAGTGTAGAGTGTAGGGATTAGAGTGTAGGGTATAGAGTGTAGGGTGTAGAGTGTAGGGCATAGAGTGTAGACTGTAGGGTATAGAGTGTAGGGTATAGAGTGTAGGGTGTAGAGTGTAGGGTATAGAGTGTAGGGTATAGAGTGTAGGGAATAGAGTGTTGAGTGTAAGGTATAGAGTGTAGAGTGTAGGGCATAGAGTGTAGAGTGTAGGGTATCGAGTCTAGGGTATAGAGTGTAGGGTATAGAGTGTAGGGTATAGAGTGTAGGGTATAGAGTGTAGATTATAGAGTGTAGAGTGTAGGGTATAGAGTTTAGAGTGTAGGGCATAGAGTGTAGAGTGTAGGGTATAGAGTGTAGGGTATAGAGTGTAGGGTATAGAGTGTAGGGTCTAGAGTGTAGAGTGTAGGGTATAGAGTGTAGAGTGTAGGGTGTAGAGTGTAGGGTATAGAGTGTAGGGTATAGAGTGTAGAGTGTAGGGATTAGAGTGTAGGGTATAGAGTGTAGGGTGTAGGGTATAGAGTGTATGGTATAGAGTGTAGGGTATAGAGTGTAGGGTGAAGAGTGTAGGGTATAGAGTGTAGGGTACAGAGTGTAGGGTATAGAGTGTAGGGTATAGAGTGTAGGGAATAGAGTGTAGAGTGTAGGGTATAGAGTGTAGGGTATAGAGTGTAGGGTATAGAGTGTAGAGTGTAGGGTATATAGTGTAGGGTATAGAGTGTAGGGTATAGAGTGTAGGGCATAGAGTGTAGGGTATAGAGTGTAGGGTATAGAGTGTAGAGTGTAGGGTATAGAGTGTAGGGTATAGAGTGTAGGGTATAGAGTGTAGGGTATAGAGTGTAGAGTGTAGGGTATAGAGTGTAGGGTATAGAGTGTAGGGTATAGAGTGTAGGGTATAGAGTGTAGGGCATAGAGTGTAGGGTATAGAGTGTAGGGTATAGAGTGTAGAGTGTAGGGTATAGAGTGTAGGGCATAGAGTGTAGGGTATAGAGTGTAGAGTGTAGGGTATAGAGTGTAGGGTATAGAGTGTAGGGTATAGAGTGTAGAGTGTAGGGTATAGAGTGTAGGGTATAGAGTGTAGGGTATAGAGTGTAGGGCATAGAGTGTAGGGTATAGAGTGTAGGGTATAGAGTGTAGAGTGTAGGGTATAGAGTGTAGGGTATAGAGTGTAGGGTATAGAGTGTAGAGTGTAGGGTATAGAGTGTAGGGTATAGAGTGTAGGGTATAGAGTGTAGAGTGTAGGGTATATAGTGTAGGGTATAGAGTGTAGGGTATAGAGTGTAGAGTGTAGGGTATAGAGTGTAGGGTATAGAGTGTAGGGTATAGAGTGTAGGGTATAGAGTGTAGGGCATAGAGTGTAGGGTATAGAGTGTAGGGTATAGAGTGTAGAGTGTAGGGTATAGAGTGTAGGGTATAGAGTGTAGGGTATAGAGTGTAGAGTGTAGGGTATAGAGTGTAGGGTATAGAGTGTAGAGTGTAGGGTATAGAGTGTAGGGTATAGAGTGTAGGGTATAGAGTGTAGGGCATAGAGTGTAGGGTATAGAGTGTAGGGTATAGAGTGTAGAGTGTAGGGTATAGAGTGTAGGGTATAGAGTGTAGAGTGTAGGGTATAGAGTGTAGAGTGTAGGGTATAGAGTGTAGGGTATAGAGTGTAGGGTAGAGAGTGTAGGGTAGAGAGTGTAGAGTGTAGGGTATAGAGTGTAGGGTATAGAGTGTAGAGTGTAGGGATTAGAGTGTAGGGTATAGAGTGTAGGGTGTAGAGTGTAGGGCATAGAGTGTAGAGTGTAGGGTATAGAGTGTAGGGTATAGAGTGTAGGGTATAGAGTGTAGGGTATAGAGTGTAGAGTATAGAGTGTAGAGTGTAGGGTATAGAGTGTAGAGTGTAGGGCATAGAGTGTAGAGTGTAGGGTATAGAGTGTAGGGTATAGAGTGTAGGGCATAGAGTGTAGAGTGTAGGGTATAGAGTGTAGGGTATAGAGTGTAGGGTATAGAGTGTAGGGTATAGAGTGTAGAGTATAGAGTGTAGAGTGTAGGGTATAGAGTGTAGAGTGTAGGGCATAGAGTGTAGAGTGTAGGGTATAGAGTGTAGGGTATAGAGTGTAGGGTATAGAGTGTAGAGTGTAGGGTATAGAGTGTAGGGTATAGAGTGTAGGGTATAGAGTGTAGAGTGTATTGATTAGAGTGTAGGGTATAGAGTGTAGGGTGTAGAGTGTAGGGCATAGAGTGTAGAGTGTAGGGTATAGAGTGTATGGTATAGAGTGTAGGGTATAGAGTGTAGGGTGTAGAGTGTAGGGTATAGAGTGTAGGGTATAGAGTGTAGGGTATAGAGTGTAGGGAATAGAGTGTAGAGTGTAGGGTATAGAGTGTAGGGTATAGAGTGTAGGGTATAGAGTGTAGAGTGTAGGGTATAGAGTGTAGGGTATAGAGTGTAGGGTATAGAGTGTAGGGCATAGAGTGTAGGGTATAGAGTGTAGGGTATAGAGTGTAGAGTGTAGGGTATAGAGTGTAGGGTATAGAGTGTAGGGTATAGAGTGTAGGGTATAGAGTGTAGAGTGTAGGGTATAGAGTGTAGGGTATAGAGTGTAGGGTATAGAGTGTAGGGCATAGAGTGTAGGGTATAGAGTGTAGGGTATAGAGTGTAGAGTGTAGGGTATAGAGTGTAGGGCATAGAGTGTAGGGTACAGAGTGTAGAGTGTAGGGTATAGAGTGTAGGGTATAGAGGGTAGGGTATAGAGTGTAGATTGTAGGGTATAGAGTGTAGGGTATAGAGTGTAGGGTACAGAGTGTAGGGTATAGAGTGTAGGGCATAGAGTGTAGGGTATAGAGTGTAGGGTATAGAGTGTAGAGTGTAGGGTATAGAGTGTAGGGTATAGAGTGTAGGGTGTAGAGTGTAGGGTATAGAGTGTAGGGTATAGAGTGTAGGGTATAGAGTGTAGGGAATAGAGTGTAGAGTGTAGGGTATAGAGTGTAGGGTATAGAGTGTAGGGTATAGAGTGTAGAGTGTAGGGTATAGAGTGTAGGGTATAGAGTGTAGGGTATAGAGTGTAGGGCATAGAGTGTAGGGTATAGAGTGTAGGGTATAGAGTGTAGAGTGTAGGGTATAGAGTGTAGGGTATAGAGTGTAGGGTATAGAGTGTAGGGTATAGAGTGTAGAGTGTAGGGTATAGAGTGTAGGGTATAGAGTGTAGGGTATAGAGTGTAGGGCATAGAGTGTAGGGTATAGAGTGTAGGGTATAGAGTGTAGAGTGTAGGGTATAGAGTGTAGGGCATAGAGTGTAGGGTATAGAGTGTAGAGTGTAGGGTATAGAGTGTAGGGTATAGAGGGTAGGGTATAGAGTGTAGAGTGTAGGGTATAGAGTGTAGGGTATAGAGTGTAGGGTACAGAGTGTAGGGTATAGAGTGTAGGGCATAGAGTGTAGGGTATAGAGTGTAGGGTATAGAGTGTAGAGTGTAGGGTATAGAGTGTAGGGTATAGAGTGTAGGGTATAGAGTGTAGAGTGTAGGGTATAGAGTGTAGGGTATAGAGTGTAGAGTATAGAGTGTAAAGTGTACGGTATAGAGTGTAGGGTATAGAGTGTAGGGTATAGAGTGTAGGGCATAGAGTGTAGGGTATAGAGTGTAGGGTGTAGAGTGTAGGGTATAGAGTGTAGGGTATAGAGTGTAGAGTGTAGGGTATAGAGTGTAGGGTATAGAGTGTAGGGCATAGAGTGTAGGGTATAGAGTGTAGGGTATAGAGTGTAGGGTATAGAGTGTACAGTGTAGGGTATAGAGTGTAGAGTGTAGGGTATAGAGTGTAGGGTATAGAGTGTAGGGTATAGAGTGTAGGGCATAGAGTGTAGGGTATAGAGTGTAGGGTATAGAGTGTAGAGTGTAGGGTATAGAGTGTAGGGTATAGAGTGTAGGGTATAGAGTGTAGGGTATAGAGTGTAGGGCATAGAGTGTAGGGTATAGAGTGTAGGGTATAGAGTGTAGAGTGTAGGGTATAGAGTGTAGGGTATAGAGTGTAGGGTATAGAGTGTAGGGTATAGAGTGTAGAGTGTAGGGTATAGAGTGTAGGGTATAGAGTGTAGGGTATAGATTGTAGGGTATAGAGTGTAGGGCATAGAGTGTAGGGTATAAAGTGTAGGGTATAGAGTGTAGATTGTAGGGTATAGAGTGTAGGGCATAGAGTGTAGGGTATAGAGTGTAGAGTGTAGGGTATAGAGTGTAGGGTATAGAGTGTAGGGTATAGAGTGTAGAGTGTAGGGTATAGAGTGTAGGGTATAGAGTGTAGGGTATAGAGTGTAGGGTATAGAGTGTAGAGTGTAGGGTATAGAGTGTAGGGTATAGAGTGTAGGGTATAGAGTGTAGAGTGTAGGGTATAGAGTGTAGGGTATAGAGTGTAGGGTATAGAGTGTAGAGTGTAGGGTATATAGTGTAGGGTATAGAGTGTAGGGTATAGAGTGTAGAGTGTAGGGTATAGAGTGTAGGGTATAGAGTGTAGGGTATAGAGTGTAGGGCATAGAGTATAGGGCATAGAGTGTAGGGTATAGAGTGTAGGGTATAGAGTGTAGAGTGTAGGGTATAGAGTGTAGGGTATAGAGTGTAGGGTATAGAGTGTAGAGTGTAGGGTATAGAGTGTAGGGTATAGAGTGTAGAGTGTAGGGTATAGAGTGTAGGGTATAGAGTGTAGGGTATAGAGTGTAGGGCATAGAGTGTAGGGTATAGAGTGTAGGGTATAGAGTGTAGAGTGTAGGGTATAGAGTGTAGGGTATAGAGTGTAGAGTGTAGGGTATAGAGTGTAGAGTGTAGGGTATAGAGTGTAGGGTATAGAGAGTAGGGTAGAGAGTGTAGGGTAGAGAGTGTAGAGTGTAGGGTATAGAGTGTAGGGTATAGAGTGTAGAGTGTAGGGATTAGAGTGTAGGGTATAGAGTGTAGGGTGTAGAGTGTAGGGCATAGAGTGTAGAGTGTAGGGTATAGAGTGTAGGGTATAGAGTGTAGGGTATAGAGTGTAGGGTATAGAGTGTAGAGTATAGAGTGTAGAGTGTAGGGTATAGAGTGTAGAGTGTAGGGCATAGAGTGTAGAGTGTAGGGTATAGAGTGTAGGGTATAGAGTGTAGGGTATAGAGTGTAGGGTATAGAGTGTAGAGTGTAGGGTATAGAGTGTAGGGTATAGAGTGTAGGGTATAGAGTGTAGAGTGTAGGGATTAGAGTGTAGGGTATAGAGTGTAGGGTGTAGAGTGTAGGGCATAGAGTGTAGAGTGTAGGGTATAGAGTGTATGGTATAGAGTGTAGGGTATAGAGTGTAGGGTGTAGAGTGTAGGGTATAGAGTGTAGGGTATAGAGTGTAGGGTATAGAGTGTAGGGAATAGAGTGTAGAGTGTAGGGTATAGAGTGTAGGGTATAGAGTGTAGGGTATAGAGTGTAGAGTGTAGGGTATAGAGTGTAGGGTATAGAGTGTAGGGTATAGAGTGTAGGGCATAGAGTGTAGGGTATAGAGTGTAGGGTATAGAGTGTAGAGTGTAGGGTATAGAGTGTAGGGTATAGAGTGTAGGGTATAGAGTGTAGGGTATAGAGTGTAGAGTGTAGGGTATAGAGTGTAGGGTATAGAGTGTAGGGTATAGAGTGTAGGGCATAGAGTGTAGGGTATAGAGTGTAGGGTATAGAGTGTAGAGTGTAGGGTATAGAGTGTAGGGCATAGAGTGTAGGGTATAGAGTGTAGAGTGTAGGGTATAGAGTGTAGGGTATAGAGTGTAGGGTATAGAGTGTAGAGTGTAGGGTATAGAGTGTAGGGTATAGAGTGTAGGGTACAGAGTGTAGGGTATAGAGTGTAGGGCATAGAGTGTAGGGTATAGAGTGTAGGGTATAGAGTGTAGAGTGTAGGGTATAGAGTGTAGGGTATAGAGTGTAGGGTATAGAGTGTAGAGTGTAGGGTATAGAGTGTAGGGTATAGAGTGTAGAGTATAGAGTGTAGAGTGTAGGGTATAGAGTGTAGGGTATAGAGTGTAGGGTATAGAGTGTAGGGCATAGAATGTAGGGTATAGAGTGTAATGTGTAGAGTGTAGGGTATAGAGTGTAGGATATAGAGTGTAGAGTGTAGGGTATAGAGTGTAGGGTATAGAGTGTAGGGTATAGAGTGTAGGGTATAGAGTGTAGAGTGTAGGGTATAAAGTGTAGAGTGTAGGGTATAGAGTGTAGGGTATAGAGTGTAGGGTATAGAGTGTAGGGTATAGAGTGTACAGTGTAGGGTATAGAGTGTAGAGTGTAGGGTATAGAGTGTATGGTATAGAGTGTAGGGTATAGAGTGTAGGGTGTAGAGTGTAGGGTATAGAGTGTAGGGTATAGAGTGTACAGTGTAGGGTAGAGAGTGTAGAGTGTAGGGTATAGAGTGTAGGGTATAGAGTGTAGAGTGTAGGGATTAGAGTGTAGGGTATAGAGTGTAGGGTATAGAGTGTAGGGTATAGAGTGTAGAGTATAGAGTGTAGAGTGTAGGGTATAGAGTGTAGAATGTAGGGCATAGAGTGTAGAGTGTAGGGTATAGAGTGTAGGGTATAGAGTGTAGGGTAAAGAGTGTAGGGTATAGAGTGTAGAGTGTAGGGTATAGAGTGTAGGGTATAGAGTGTAGAGTGTAGGGATTAGAGTGTAGGGTATAGAGTGTAGGGTGTAGAGTGTAGGGCATAGAGTGTAGAGTGTAGGGTATAGAGTGTATGGTATAGAGTGTAGGGTATAGAGTGTAGGGTGTAGAGTGTAGGGTATAGAGTGTAGGGTATAGAGTGTAGAGTGTAGGGTATAGAGTGTAGGGTATAGAGTGTAGGGTATAGAGTGTAGAGTGTAGGGTATAGAGTGTAGGGTATAGAGTGTAGGGTATAGAGTGTAGGGCATAGAGTGTAGGGTATAGAGTGTAGGGTATAGAGTGTAGAGTGTAGGGTATAGAGTGTAGGGTATAGAGTGTAGGGTATAGAGTGTAGGGTATAGAGTGTAGGGCATAGAGTGTAGGGTATAGAGTGTAGGGTATAGAGTGTAGAGTGTAGGGTATAGAGTGTAGGGCATAGAGTGTAGGGTATAGAGTGTAGAGTGTAGGGTATAGAGTGTAGGGTATAGAGTGTAGGGTATAGAGTGTAGAGTGTAGGGTATAGAGTGTAGGGTATAGAGTGTAGGGCATAGAGTGTAGGGTATAGAGTGTAGGGCATAGAGTGTAGGGTATAGAGTGTAGGGTATAGAGTGTAGAGTGTAGGGTATAGAGTGTAGGGTATAGAGTGTAGGGTATAGAGTGTAGAGTGTAGGGTATAGAGTGTAGGGTATAGAGTGTAGAGTGTAGAGTGTAGGGTATAGAGTGTAGGGTATAGAGTGTAGGGTATAGAGTGTAGGGTATAGAGTGTACGGTATAGAGTGTAGGGTATAGAGTGTAGGGCATAGAGTGTAGGGTATAGAGTGTAGGGTGTAGAGTGTAGGGTATAGAGTGTAGGGTATAGAGTGTAGGGTATAGAGTGTAGGGTATAGAGTGTAGGGTATAGAGTGTACAGTGTAGGGTATAGAGTGTAGAGTGTAGGGTATAGAGTGTATGGTATAGAGTGTAGGGTATAGAGTGTAGGGTGTAGAGTGTAGGGTATAGAGTGTAGGGTATAGAGTGTACAGTGTAGGGTAGAGAGTGTAGAGTGTAGGGTATAGAGTGTAGAGTGTAGAGTGTAGGGATTAGAGTGTAGGGTATAGAGTGTAGGGTGTAGAGTGTAGGGCATAGAGTGTAGAGTGTAGGGTATAGAGTGTAGGGTATAGAGTGTAGGGTATAGAGTGTAGGGTATAGAGTGTAGAGTATAGAGTGTAGAGTGTAGGGTATAGAGTGTAGAATGTAGGGCATAGAGTGTAGAGTGTAGGGTGTAGAGTGTAGGGTATAGAGTGTAGGGTATAGAGTGTAGGGTATAGAGTGTAGAGTGTAGGGTATAGAGTGTAGGGTATAGAGTGTAGGGTATAGAGTGTAGAGTGTAGGGATTAGAGTGTAGGGTATAGAGTGTAGGGTGTAGAGTGTAGGGCATAGAGTGTAGAGTGTAGGGTATAGAGTGTATGGTATAGAGTGTAGGGTATAGAGTGTAGGGTGTAGAGTGTAGGGTATAGAGTGTAGGGTATAGAGTGTAGGGTATAGAGTGTAGGGTATAGAGTGTAGGGAATAGAGTGTAGAGTGTAGGGTATAGAGTGTAGGGTATAGAGTGTAGGGTATAGAGTGTAGAGTGTAGGGTATAGAGTGTAGGGTATAGAGTGTAGGGTATAGAGTGTAGGGCATAGAGTGTAGGGTATAGAGTGTAGGGTATAGAGTGTAGAGTGTAGGGTATAGAGTGTAGGGTATAGAGTGTAGAGTGTAGGGTATAGAGTGTAGGGTATAGAGTGTAGGGTATAGAGTGTAGGGTATAGAGTGTAGGGCATAGAGTGTAGGGTATAGAGTGTAGGGTATAGAGTGTAGAGTGTAGGGTATAGAGTGTAGGGCATAGAGTGTAGGGTATAGAGTGTAGAGTGTAGGGTATAGAGTGTAGGGTATAGAGTGTAGGGTACAGAGTGTAGAGTGTAGGGTATAGAGTGTAGGGTATAGAGTGTAGGGTATAGAGTGTAGGGTATAGAGTGTAGGGCATAGAGTGTAGGGTATAGAGTGTAGGGTATAGAGTGTAGAGTGTAGGGTATAGAGTGTAGGGTATAGAGTGTAGGGTATAGAGTGTAGAGTGTAGGGTATAGAGTGTAGGGTATAGAGTGTAGAGTATAGAGTGTAGAGTGTAGGGTATAGAGTGTAGGGTATAGAGTGTAGGGTATAGAGTGTAGGGCATAGAGTGTAGGGTATAGAGTGTAGGGTGTAGAGTGTAGGGTATAGAGTGTAGGGTATAGAGTGTAGAGTGTAGGGTATAGAGTGTAGGGTATAGAGTGTAGGGTATAGAGTGTAGGGTATAGAGTGTAGGGTATAGAGTGTAGGGAATAGAGTGTAGAGTGTAGGGTATAGAGTGTAGAGTGTAGGGATTAGAGTGTAGGGTATAGAGTGTAGGGTATAGAGTGTAGAGTGTAGGGTATAGAGTGTAGGGTATAGAGTGTAGGGTATAGAGTGTAGAGTGTATGGTATAGAGTGTAGGGTATAGAGTGTAGGGTATAGAGTGTAGAGTGTAGGGTATAGAGTGTAGGGTATAGAGTGTAGGGTATAGAGTGTAGGGTATAGAGTCTAGGGCATAGAGTGTAGGGTATAGAGTGTAGGGTATAGAGTGTAGAGTGTAGGGTATAGAGTGTAGGGTATAGAGTGTAGGGTATAGAGTGTAGAGTGTAGGGTATAGAGTGTAGGGTATAGAGTGTAGAGTGTAGGGTATAGAGTGTAGGGTATAGAGTGTAGGGCATAGAGTGTAGGGTATAGAGTGTAGGGTATAGAGTGTAGAGTGTAGGGTATAGAGTGTAGGGTATAGAGTGTAGAGTGTAGGGTATAGAGTGTAGAGTGTAGGGTATAGAGTGTAGGGTATAGAGTGTAGGGTAGAGAGTGTAGGGTAGAGAGTGTAGAGTGTAGGGTATAGAGTGTAGGGTATAGAGTGTAGAGTGTAGGGATTAGAGTGTAGGGTATAGAGTGTAGGGTGTAGAGTGTAGGGCATAGAGTGTAGACTGTAGGGTATAGAGTGTAGGGTATAGAGTGTAGGGTGTAGAGTGTAGGGTATAGAGTGTAGGGTATAGAGTGTAGGGAATAGAGTGTTGAGTGTAAGGTATAGAGTGTAGAGTGTAGGGCATAGAGTGTAGAGTGTAGGGTATCGAGTCTAGGGTATAGAGTGTAGGGTATAGAGTGTAGGGTATAGAGTGTAGGGTATAGAGTGTAGATTATAGAGTGTAGAGTGTAGGGTATAGAGTTTAGAGTGTAGGGCATAGAGTGTAGAGTGTAGGGTATAGAGTGTAGGGTATAGAGTGTAGGGTATAGAGTGTAGGGTCTAGAGTGTAGAGTGTAGGGTATAGAGTGTAGAGTGTAGGGTATAGAGTGTAGGGTATAGAGTGTAGGGTATAGAGTGTAGAGTGTAGGGATTAGAGTGTAGGGTATAGAGTGTAGGGTGTAGGGTATAGAGTGTATGGTATAGAGTGTAGGGTATAGAGTGTAGGGTGAAGAGTGTAGGGTATAGAGTGTAGGGTACAGAGTGTAGGGTATAGAGTGTAGGGTATAGAGTGTAGGGAATAGAGTGTAGAGTGTAGGGTATAGAGTGTAGGGTATAGAGTGTAGGGTATAGAGTGTAGAGTGTAGGGTATAGAGTGTAGGGTATAGAGTGTAGGGTATAGAGTGTAGGGCATAGAGTGTAGGGTATAGAGTGTAGGGTATAGAGTGTAGAGTGTAGGGTATAGAGTGTAGGGTATAGAGTGTAGGGTATAGATTGTAGGGTATAGAGTGTAGAGTGTAGGGTATAGAGTGTAGGGTATAGAGTGTAGGGTATAGAGTGTAGGGTATAGAGTGTAGGGCATAGAGTGTAGGGTATAGAGTGTAGGGTATAGAGTGTAGAGTGTAGGGTATAGAGTGTAGGGCATAGAGTGTAGGGTATAGAGTGTAGAGTGTAGGGTATAGAGTGTAGGGTATAGAGTGTAGGGTATAGAGTGTAGAGTGTAGGGTATAGAGTGTAGGGTATAGAGTGTAGGGTATAGAGTGTAGGGTATAGAGTGTAGGGCATAGAGTGTAGGGTATAGAGTGTAGAGTGTAGGGTATAGAGTGTAGGGTATAGAGTGTAGGGTATAGAGTGTAGGGTATAGAGTGTAGGGCATAGAGTGTAGGGTATAGAGTGTAGGGTATAGAGTGTAGAGTGTAGGGTATAGAGTGTAGGGTATAGAGTGTAGGGTATAGAGTGTAGAGTGTAGGGTATAGAGTGTAGGGTATAGAGTGTAGAGTATAGAGTGTAGAGTGTAGGGTATAGAGTGTAGGGTATAGAGTGTAGGGTATAGAGTGTAGGGCATAGAGTGTAGGGTATAGAGTGTAGGGTGTAGAGTGTAGGGTATAGAGTGTAGGGTATAGAGTGTAGGGTATAGAGTGTAGGGTATAGAGTGTAGGGTATAGAGTGTACAGTGTAGGGTATAGAGTGTAGAGTGTAGGGTATAGAGTGTATGGTATAGAGTGTAGGGTATAGAGTGTAGGGTGTAGAGTGTAGGGTATAGAGTGTAGGGTATAGAGTGTACAGTGTAGGGTAGAGAGTGTAGAGTGTAGGGTATAGAGTGTAGGGTATAGAGTGTAGAGTGTAGGGATTAGAGTGTAGGGTATAGAGTGTAGGGTGTAGAGTGTAGGGCATAGAGTGTAGAGTGTAGGGTATAGAGTGTAGGGTATAGAGTGTAGGGTATAGAGTGTAGGGTATAGAGTGTAGAGTATAGAGTGTAGAGTGTAGGGTATAGAGTGTAGAATGTAGGGCATAGAGTGTAGAGTGTAGGGTATAGAGTGTAGGGTATAGAGTGTAGGGTATAGAGTGTAGGGTATAGAGTGTAGAGTGTAGGGTATAGAGTGTAGGGTATAGAGTGTAGGGTATAGAGTGTAGAGTGTAGGGATTAGAGTGTAGGGTATAGAGTGTAGGGTGTAGAGTGTAGGGCATAGAGTGTAGAGTGTAGGGTATAGAGTGTATGGTATAGAGTGTAGGGTATAGAGTGTAGGGTGTAGAGTGTAGGGTATAGAGTGTAGGGTATAGAGTGTAGGGTATAGAGTGTAGGGTATAGAGTGTAGGGAATAGAGTGTAGAGTGTAGGGTATAGAGTGTAGGGTATAGAGTGTAGGGTATAGAGTGTAGAGTGTAGGGTATAGAGTGTAGGGTATAGAGTGTAGGGTATAGAGTGTAGGGCATAGAGTGTAGGGTATAGAGTGTAGGGTATAGAGTGTAGAGTGTAGGGTATAGAGTGTAGGGTATAGAGTGTAGGGTATAGAGTGTAGAGTGTAGGGTATAGAGTGTAGGGTATAGAGTGTAGGGTATAGAGTGTAGGGTATAGAGTGTAGGGCATAGAGTGTAGGGTATAGAGTGTAGGGTATAGAGTGTAGAGTGTAGGGTATAGAGTGTAGGGCATAGAGTGTAGGGTATAGAGTGTAGAGTGTAGGGTATAGAGTGTAGGGTATAGAGTGTAGGGTATAGAGTGTAGAGTGTAGGGTATAGAGTGTAGGGTATAGAGTGTAGGGTATAGAGTGTAGGGTATAGAGTGTAGGGCATAGAGTGTAGGGTATAGAGTGTAGGGTATAGAGTGTAGAGTGTAGGGTATAGAGTGTAGGGTATAGAGTGTAGGGTATAGAGTGTAGAGTGTAGGGTATAGAGTGTAGGGTATAGAGTGTAGAGTATAGAGTGTAGAGTGTAGGGTATAGAGTGTAGGGTATAGAGTGTAGGGTATAGAGTGTAGGACATAGAGTGTAGGGTATAGAGTGTAGGGTGTAGAGTGTAGGGTATAGAGTGAAGGGTATAGGGTGTAGAGTGTAGGGTGTAGAGTGTAGGGTATAGAGTGTAGGGTATAGAGTGTAGGGTATAGAGTGTAGGGTATAGAGTGTAGGGAATAGAGTGTAGAGTGTAGGGTATAGAGTGTAGAGTGTAGGGATTAGAGTGTAGGGTATAGAGTGTAGGGTATAGAGTGTAGAGTGTAGGGTATAGAGTGTAGGGTATAGAGTGTAGGGTATAGAGTGTAGAGTGTATGGTATAGAGTGTAGGGTATAGAGTGTAGGGTATAGAGTGTAGAGTGTAGGGTATAGAGTGTAGGGTATAGAGTGTAGGGTATAGAGTGTAGGGTATAGAGTGTAGGGCATAGAGTGTAGGGTATAGAGTGTAGGGTATAGAGTGTAGAGTGTAGGGTATAGAGTGTAGGGTATAGAGTGTAGGGTATAGAGTGTAGGGTATAGAGTGTAGGGCATAGAGTGTAGGGTATAGAGTGTAGGGTATAGAGTGTAGAGTGTAGGGTATAGAGTGTAGGGCATAGAGTGTAGGGTATAGAGTGTAGAGTGTAGGGTATAGAGTGTAGGGTATAGAGTGTAGGGTATAGAGTGTAGAGTGTAGGGTATAGAGTGTAGGGTATAGAGTGTAGGGTATAGAGTGTAGGGTATAGAGTGTAGGGCATAGAGTGTAGGGTATAGAGTGTAGGGTATAGAGTGTAGAGTGTAGGGTATAGAGTGTAGGGTATAGAGTGTAGGGTATAGAGTGTAGAGTGTAGGGTTTAGAGTGTAGGGTATAGAGTGTAGAGTATAGAGTGTAGAGTGTAGGGTATAGAGTGTAGGGTATAGAGTGTAGGGTATAGAGTGTAGGGCATAGAGTGTAGGGTATAGAGTGTAGGGTGTAGAGTGTAGGGTATAGAGTGTAGGGTATAGAGTGTAGAGTGTAGGGTGTAGAGTGTAGGGTATAGAGTGTAGGGTATAGAGTGTAGGGTATAGAGTGTAGGGTATAGAGTGTAGGGAATAGAGTGTAGAGTGTAGGGTATAGAGTGTAGAGTGTAGGGATTAGAGTGTAGGGTATAGAGTGTAGGGTATAGAGTGTAGAGTGTAGGGTATAGAGTGTAGGGTATAGAGTGTAGGGTATAGAGTGTAGAGTGTATGGTATAGAGTGTAGGGTATAGAGTGTAGGGTATAGAGTGTAGAGTGTAGGGTATAGAGTGTAGGGTATAGAGTGTAGGGTATAGAGTGTAGGGTATAGAGTGTAGGGCATAGAGTGTAGGGTATAGAGTGTAGGGTATAGAGTGTAGAGTGTAGGGTATAGAGTGTAGGGTATAGAGTGTAGGGTATAGAGTGTAGAGTGTAGGGTATAGAGTGTAGGGTATAGAGTGTAGAGTGTAGGGTATAGAGTGTAGGGTATAGAGTGTAGGGTATAGAGTGTAGGGCATAGAGTGTAGGGTATAGAGTGTAGGGTATAGAGTGTAGAGTGTAGGGTATAGAGTGTAGGGTATAGAGTGTAGAGTGTAGGGTATAGAGTGTAGAGTGTAGGGTATAGAGTGTAGGGTATAGAGTGTAGGGTAGAGAGTGTAGGGTAGAGAGTGTAGAGTGTAGGGTATAGAGTGTAGGGTATAGAGTGTAGAGTGTAGGGATTAGAGTGTAGGGTATAGAGTGTAGGGTGTAGAGTGTAGGGCATAGAGTGTAGACTGTAGGGTATAGAGTGTAGGGTATAGAGTGTAGGGTGTAGAGTGTAGGGTATAGAGTGTAGGGTATAGAGTGTAGGGAATAGAGTGTTGAGTGTAAGGTATAGAGTGTAGAGTGTAGGGCATAGAGTGTAGAGTGTAGGGTATCGAGTCTAGGGTATAGAGTGTAGGGTATAGAGTGTAGGGTATAGAGTGTAGATTATAGAGTGTAGAGTGTAGGGTATAGAGTTTAGAGTGTAGGGCATAGAGTGTAGAGTGTAGGGTATAGAGTGTAGGGTATAGAGTGTAGGGTATAGAGTGTAGGGTATAGAGTGTAGAGTGTAGGGTATAGAGTGTAGAGTGTAGGGTATAGAGTGTAGGGTATAGAGTGTAGGGTATAGAGTGTAGAGTGTAGGGATTAGAGTGTAGGGTATAGAGTGTAGGGTGTAGGGTATAGAGTGTATGGTATAGAGTGTAGGGTATAGAGTGTAGGGTGAAGAGTGTAGGGTATAGAGTGTAGGGTACAGAGTGTAGGGTATAGAGTGTAGGGTATAGAGTGTAGGGAATAGAGTGTAGAGTGTAGGGTATAGAGTGTAGGGTATAGAGTGTAGGGTATAGAGTGTAGAGTGTAGGGTATAGAGTGTAGGGTATAGAGTGTAGGGTATAGAGTGTAGGGCATAGAGTGTAGGGTATAGAGTGTAGGGTATAGAGTGTAGAGTGTAGGGTATAGAGTGTAGGGTATAGAGTGTAGGGTATAGAGTGTAGGAAATAGAGTGTAGAGTGTAGGGTATAGAGTGTAGGGTATAGAGTGTAGGGTATAGAGTGTAGGGCATAGAGTGTAGGGTATAGAGTGTAGGGTATAGAGTGTAGAGAGTAGGGTATAGAGTGTAGGGCATAGAGTGTAGGGTATAGAGTGTAGAGTGTAGGGTATAGAGTGTAGGGTATAGAGTGTAGGGTATAGAGTGTAGAGTGTAGGGTATAGAGTGTAGGGTATAGAGTGTAGGGTATAGAGTGTAGGGTATAGAGTGTAGGGCATAGAGTGTAGGGTATAGAGTGTAGGGTATAGAGTGTAGAGTGTAGGGTATAGAGTGTAGGGTATAGAGTGTAGGGTATAGAGTGTAGAGTGTAGGGTATAGAGTGTAGGGTATAGAGTGTAGGGTATAGAGTTTAGGGTATAGAGTGTAGGGCATAGAGTGTAGGGTATAGAGTGTAGGGTATAGAGTGTAGAGTGTAGGGTATAGAGTGTAGGGTATAGAGTGTAGGGTATAGAGTGTAGAGTGTAGGGTATAGAGTGTAGGGTATAGAGTGTAGAGTGTAGGGTATAGAGTGTAGGGTATAGAGTGTAGGGTATAGAGTGTAGGGCATAGAGTGTAGGGTATAGAGTGAAGGGTATAGAGTGTAGAGTGTAGGGTATAGAGTGTAGGGTATAGAGTGTAGAGTGTAGGGTATAGAGTGTAGAGTGTAGGGTATAGAGTGTAGGGTATAGAGTGTAGGGTAGAGAGTGTAGGGTAGAGAGTGTAGAGTGTAGGGTATAGAGTGTAGGGTATAGAGTGTAGAGTGTAGGGATTAGAGTGTAGGGTATAGAGTGTAGGGTGTAGAGTGTAGGGCATAGAGTGTAGAGTGTAGGGTATAGAGTGTAGGGTATAGAGTGTAGGGTATAGAGTGTAGGGTATAGAGTGTAGAGTGTAGGGCATAGACTGTAGAGTGTAGGGTATAGAGTGTAGGGTATAGAGTGTAGGGTATAGAGTGTAGGGTATAGAGTGTAGAGTGTAGGGTATAGAGTGTAGGGTATAGAGTGTAGGGTATAGAGTGTAGAGTGTAGGGATTAGAGTGTAGGGTATAGAGTGTAGGGTGTAGAGTGTAGGGCATAGAGTGTAGAGTGTAGGGTATAGAGTGTATGGTATAGAGTGTAGGGTATAGAGTGTAGGGTGTAGAGTGTAGGGTATAGAGTGTAGGGTATAGAGTGTAGGGTATAGAGTGTAGGGAATAGAGTGTAGAGTGTAGGGTATAGAGTGTATGGTATAGAGTGTAGGGTATAGAGTGTAGGGTGTAGAGTGTAGGGTATAGAGTGTAGGGTATAGAGTGTAGGATGTAGAGTGTAGGGTATAGAGTGTAGAGTGTAGGGTATAGAGTGTATGGTATAGAGTGTAGGGTATAGAGTGTAGGGTGTAGAGTGTAGGGTATAGAGTGTAGGGTATAGAGTGTAGGGTATAGAGTGTAGGGTATAGAGTGTAGGGTATAGAGTGTAGGGAATAGAGTGTAGAGTGTAAGGTATAGAGTGTAGAGTGTAGGGTATAGAGTGTAGGGTATAGACTGTAGGGTATAGAGTGTAGGGTATAGATTGTAGAGTGTAGGCTATAGAGTGTAGGGTATAGAGTGTAGAGTGTAGGGTATAGAGTGTAGGGTATAGAGTGTAGGGTATAGAGTGTAGGGTATAGAGTGTAGGGCATAGAGTGTAGGGTATAGAGTGTAGGGTATAGAGTGTAGAGTGTAGGGTATAGAGTGTAGGGTATAGAGTGTAGGGTATAGAGTGTAGAGTGTAGGGCATCGAGTGTAGAGTGTAGGGTATAGAGTGTAGGGCATAGAGTGTAGGGTATAGAGTGTAGAGTGTAGGGTATAGAGTGTAGAGTGTAGGGTATAGAGTGTAGGGTATACAGTGTAGGGTAGAGAGTGTAGGGTAGAGAGTGTAGAGTGTAGGGTATATAGTGTAGGGTATAGAGTGTAGGGTATAGATTGTAGAGTGTAGGGATTATAGTGTAGTGTATAGAGTGTAGGGTGTAGAGTGTAGGGTATAGAGTGTAGAGTGTAGGGTATAGAGTGTATGGTATAGAGTGTAGGGTATAGAGTGTGGGGTGTAGAGTTTAGGGTATAGAGTGTAGGGTACAGAGTGTAGGGAATAGAGTGTAGAGTGTAAGGTATAGAGTGTAGAGTGTAGGGCATAGAGTGTAGAGTGTAGGGTATAGAGTGTAGGGTATAGAGTGTAGGGTATAGAGTGTAGGGTATAGAGTGTAGAGTGTAGGGTATAGAGTGTAGTGTGTAGGGTATAGAGTGTAGAGTGTAGGGTATAGAGTGTAGGGTATAGAGTGTAGGGTATAGAGTGTAGGGTATAGATTGTAGGGTATAGAGTGTAGAGTGTAGGGTATAGCGTGTAGAGTGTAGGGTATAGAGTGTAGGGTATAGTGTGCAGGGTATAGAGTGTAGGGTAGAGAGTGTAGAGTGTAGGGTATAGAGTGTAGGGTATAGAGTGTAGGGTATAGAGTGTAGAGTGTAGGGATTAGAGTGTAGGGTATAGAGTGTAGGGTATAGAGTGTAGGGTATAGAGTGTAGGGTATAGAGTGTAGAGTGTAGGGTATAGAGTGTAGAGTGTAGGGTATAGAGTGTAGAGTGTAGGGTATAGAGTGTAGAGTGTAGGGTATAGAGTGTAGAGTGTAGGGTATAGAGTGTAGGGTATAGAGTGTAGGGTATAGAGTGTAGAGTGTAGGGTATAGAGTGTAGAGTGTAGGGTATAGAGTGTAGGGTATAGTGTGCAGGGTATAGAGTGTAGGGTAGAGAGTGTAGAGTGTAGGGTATAGAGTGTAGGGTATAGAGTGTAGGGTACAGAGTGTAGAGTGTAGGGATTAGAGTGTAGGGTATAGAGTGTAGGGTGTAGAGTGTAGGGTATAGAGTGTAGAGTGTAGGGTATAGAGTGTATGTTATAGAGTGTAGGGTATAGAGTGTAGGGTGTAGAGTGTAGGGTATAGAGTGTAGGGTATAGAGTGTAGGGTATAGAGTGTAAGGTATAGAGTGTAGGGAATAGAGTGTAGAGTGTAAGGTATAGAGTGTAGAGTGTAGGTTATAGAGTGTAGGGTATAGAGTGTAGAGTGTAGGGATTAGAGTGTAGGGTATAGCGTGTAGGGTGTAGAGTGTAGGGCATAGAGTGTAGAGTGTAGGGTATAGAGTGTATGGTATAGAGTGTAGTTTATAGAGTGTAGGGTGTAGAGTGTAGGGTATAGAGTGTAGGGTATAGAGTGTAGGGTATAGAGTGTAGGGAATAGAGTGTAGAGTGTAGGGTATAGAGTGTAGGGTATAGAGTGTAGAGTGTAGGGTATAGAGTGTAGGGTATAGAGTGTAGGGTATAGAGTGTAGGGCATAGAGTGTAGGGTATAGAGTGTAGGATATAGAGTGTAGAGTGTAGGGTATAGAGTGTAGGGTATAGAGTGTAGGGTATAGAGTGCAGAGTGTAGGGTATAGAGTGTAGGGTATAGACTGTAGGGTATAGAGTGTAGAGTATATTGTATAGAGTGTAGGGTATAGAGTGTAGGGTATAGAGTGTAGGGTATAGAGTGTAGGGTATAGAGTGTAGGGCATAGAGTGTAGGGTATAGAGTGTAGGGTATAGAGTGTAGAGTGTAGGGTATAGAGTGTAGGGTATAGAGTGTAGGGTATATAGTGTAGATTGTAGGGTATAGAGTGTAGGGTATAGAGTGTAGGGTATAGAGTGTCGAGTGTAGGGTATAGAGTGTAGGGTATAGAGTGTAGGGTATAGAGTGTAGGGCATAGAGTGTAGGGTATAGAGCGTAGGGTATAGAGTGTAGAGTGTAGGGTATAGAGTGTAGGGTATAGAGTGTAGGGTATAGAGTGTAGAGTGTAGGGCATAGAGTGTAGAGTGTAGGGTATAGAGTGTAGGGTATAGAGTGTAGGGTATAGAGTGTAGAGTGTAGGGTATAGAGTGTAGAGTGTAGGGTATAGAGTGTAGGGTATAGAGTGTAGGGTAGAGAGTGTAGGGTAGAGAGTGTAGAGTGTAGGGTATAGAGTGTAGGGTATAGAGTGTAGGGTATAGAGTGTAGAGTGTAGGGATTAGAGTGTAGTGTATAGAGTGTAGGGTGTAGAGTGTAGGGTATAGAGTGTAGAGTGTAGGGTATAGAGTGTATGGTATAGAGTGTAGGGTATAGAGTGTGGGGTGTAGAGTGTAGGGTATAGAGTGTAGGGTATAGAGTGTAGGGAATAGAGTGTAGAGTGTAAGGTATAGAGTGTAGAGTGTAGGGCATAGAGTGTAGAGTGTAGGGTATAGAGTGTAGGGTATAGAGTGTAGGGTATAGAGTGTAGGGTATAGAGTGTAGAGTGTAGGGTATAGAGTGTAGAGTGTAGGGTATAGAGTGTAGGGTATAGAGTGTAGGGTATAGAGTGTAGGGTATAGAGTGTAGGGTATAGAGTGTAGAGTGTAGGGTATAGAGTGTAGGGTATAGAGTGCAGGGTATAGAGTGTAGGGTAGAGAGTGTAGAGTGTAGGGTATAGAGTGTAGGGTATAGAGTGTAGGGTATAGAGTGTAGAGTGTAGGGATTAGAGTGTAGGGTATAGAGTGTAGGGTGTAGAGTGTAGGGTATAGAGGGTAGAGTGTAGGGTATAGAGTGTATGGTATAGAGTGTAGGGTATAGAGTGTAGGGTGTAGAGTGTAGAGAATAGAGTGTAGGGTATAGAGTGTAGGGTATAGAGTGTAGGGTATAGAGTGTAGGGAATAGAGTGCAGAGTGTAAGGTATAGAGTGTAGAGTGTAGGGTATAGAGTGTAGGGTATAGAGTGTACAGTGTAGGGATTAGAGTGTAGGGTATAGAGTGTAGGGTGTAGAGTGTAGGGTATATAGTGAAGAGTGTAGGGTATAGAGTGTAGGGTATAGAGTGTAGGGTATAGAGTGTAGGGTATAGAGTGCAGGGTATAGAGTGTAGAGTGTAGGGTATAGAGTGTAGAGTGTAGGGTATAGAGTGTAGGGTATAGAGTGAAGGGTATAGAGTGTAGAGTGTAGGGTATAGAGTGTAGGGTATAGAGTGTAGGGTAGAGAGTGTAGGGTAGAGAGTGTAGAGTGTAGGGTATAGAGTGTAGGGTATAGAGTGTAGAGTGTAGGGATTAGAGTGTAGTGTATAGAGTGTAGGGTGTAGAGTGTAGGGTATAGAGTGTAGAGTGTAGGGTATAGAGTGTATGGTATAGAGTGTAGGGTATAGAGTGTGGGGTGTAGAGTGTAGGGTATAGAGTGTAGGGTATAGAGTGTAGGGAATAGAGTGTAGAGTGTAAGGTATAGAGTGTAGAGTGTAGGGCATAGAGTGTAGAGTGTAGGGTATAGAGTGTAGGGTATAGAGTGTAGGGTATAGAGTGTAGGGTATAGAGTGTAGAGTGTAGGGTATAGAGTGTAGAGCGTAGGGTATAGAGTGTAGAGTGTAGGGCATAGAGTGTAGAGTGTAGGGTATAGAGTGTAGGGTATAGAGTGTAGGGTATAGAGTGTAGGGTATAGAGTGTAGGGTATAGAGTGTAGAGTGTAGGGTATAGAGTGTAGAGTGTAGGGTATAGAGTGTAGGGTATAGAGTGCAGGGTATAGAGTGTAGGGTAGAGAGTGTAGAGTGTAGGGTATAGAGTGTAGGGTATAGAGTGTAGGGTATAGAGTGTAGAGTGTAGGGATTAGAGTGTAGGGTATAGAGTGTAGGGTGTAGAGTGTAGGGTATAGAGTGTAGAGTGTAGGGTATAGAGTGTATGGTATAGAGTGTAGGGTATAGAGTGTAGGGTGTAGAGTGTAGAGTATAGAGTGTAGGGTATAGAGTGTAGGGTATAGAGTGTAGGGTATAGAGTGTAGGGAATAGAGTGCAGAGTGTAAGGTATAGAGTGTAGAGTGTAGGGTATAGAGTGTAGGGTATAGAGTGTACAGTGTAGGGATTAGAGTGTAGGGTATAGAGTGTAGGGTGTAGAGTGTAGGGTATATAGTGAAGAGTGTAGGGTATAGAGTGTAGGGTATAGAGTGTAGGGTATAGAGTGTAGGGTATAGAGTGCAGGGTATATAGTGTAGAGTGTAGGGTATAGAGTGTAGAGTGTAGGGTATAGAGTGTAGGGTATAGAGTGTAGGGTATAGAGTGTAGGGTATATACAGATGATCAGGTTTTTAAATACATCAGATAGGGATTGCATACATTAGTTAGGACTGCTCTGATAAGGGTATACCGTGAAGATTGGTAGAGCAGCTTAGTATACATTTTTTGCAAAAAACGTATCAACCAAATACCCTGTTTTTTACATCTTTTACTAGCACTTGCGGATTACTGCAACATTTTTTCAAACTGAGTGTTTTTGGTTTTACTATTCTCTTTTGTGTCTTCAGGTTTCTTGGTGGTGTGTGAACATGATCATACAGACTTGTTCACTGTGCAAGTAGCCCATGTGTTCCTGTTTCCATAATTGTTCTCTTGTGTCTACAAGACTGGGGAGTTCCACCACTCCTCTTGGGCTATCTGCACAAAAGCTGTTCTACCTTGTATGCACACATGGATTTTTCCTCTCTGAACCCTGTTCACACAGGTTATATACAGATGATCAGGTTTTTAAATACATCAGATAGGGATTGCATACATTAGTTAGGACTGCTCTGATAAGGGTATACCGTGAAGATTGGTAGAGCAGCTTAGTATACATTTTTTGCAAAAAACGTATCAACCAAATACCCTGTTTTTTACATCTTTTACTAGCACTTGCGGATTACTGCAACATTTTTTCAAACTGAGTGTTTTTGGTTTTACTATTCTCTTTTGTGTCTTCAGGTTTCTTGGTGGTGTGTGAACATGATCATACAGACTTGTTCACTGTGCAAGTAGCCCATGTGTTCCTGTTTCCATAATTGTTCTCTTGTGTCTACAAGACTGGGGAGTTCCACCACTCCTCTTGGGCTATCTGCACAAAAGCTGTTCTACCCTGTATGCACACATGGATTTTTCCTCTCTGAACCCTGTTCACACAGGTTATATACAGATGATCAGGTTTTTAAATACATCAGATAGGGATTGCATACATTAGTTAGGACTGCTCTGATAAGGGTATACCGTGAAGATTGGTAGAGCAGCTTAGTATACATTTTTTGCAAAAAACGTATCAACCAAATACCCTGTTTTTTACATCTTTTACTAGCACTTGCGGATTACTGCAACATTTTTTCAAACTGAGTGTTTTTGGTTTTACTATTCTCTTTTGTGTCTTCAGGTTTCTTGGTGGTGTGTGAACATGATCATACAGACTTGTTCACTGTGCAAGTAGCCCATGTGTTCCTGTTTCCATGTAGGGTATAGAGTGTAGAGTGTAGGGTATAGAGTGTATGGTATAGAGTGTAGGGTATAGAGTGTAGGGTGTAGAGTGTAGGGTATAGAGTGTAGGGTATAGAGTGTAGGGTATAGAGTGTAGGGTATAGAGTGTAGGGAATAGAGTGTAAAGTGTAAGGTATAGAGTGTAGAGTGTAGGGTATAGAGTGTAGGGTATAGACTGTAGGGTATAGAGTGTAGGGTATAGAGTGTAGGGTATAGATTGTAGAGTGTAGGCTATAGAGTGTAGGGTATAGAGTGTAGATTGTAGGGTATAGAGTGTAGGGTATAGAGTGTAGGGTATAGAGTGTAGAGTGTAGGGTATAGTGCGTAGGGTATAGAGTGCAGGGTGTAGAGTGTAGGGTATAGAGTGTAGGGTATAGAGTGTAGAGTGTAGGGTATAGAGTGTATGCTATAGAGTGTATGGTGTAGAGTGTATGGTATAGAGTGTAGGGTATAGAGTGTAGAGTGTATGGTATAGAGTGTAGGGTATAGAGTGTAGGGTATAAAGTGTAGGGTATAGAGTGTAGGGTATAGAGTGCAGGGTATAGAGTGTAGGGTAGAGAGGGTAGAGTGTAGGGTATAGAGTGTAGGGTATAGAGTGTAGGGTATAGAGTGTAGAGTGTAGGGATTAGAGTGTAGGGTATAGAGTGTAGGGTGTAGAGTGTAGGGTATAGAGTGTAGAGTGTAGGGTATAGAGTGTATGGTATAGAGTGTAGGGTATAGGGTGTAGAGTGTAGGGTATAGAGTGTAGGGTATAGAGTGTAGGGTATAGAGTGTAGGGTATAGAGTGTGTGGAATAGAGTGTAGAGTGTAAGGTATAGAGTGTAGAGTGTAGGGTATAGAGTGTAGGGTATAGAGTGTAGAGTGTAGGGATTAGAGTGTAGGGTATAGAGTGTAGGGTGTAGAGTGTAGGGTATAGAGTGTAGAGTGTAGGGTATAGAGTGTATGGTATAGAGTGTAGGGTATAGAGTGTAGGGTGTAGAGTGTAGGGTATAGAGTGTAGGGTATAGAGTGTAGGGTATAGAGTGTAGGGTATAGAGTGTAGGGAATAGAGTGTAAAGTGTAAGGTATAGAGTGTGGAGTGTAGGGTATAGAGTGTAGGGTATAGACTGTAGGGTATAGAATGTAGGGTATAGAGTGTAGGGTATAGATTGTAGAGTGTGGGCTATAGAGTGTAGGGTATAGAGTGTAGATTGTAGGGTATAGAGTGTAGGGTATAGAGTGTAGGGTATAGAGTGTAGGGTATAGAGTGTAGAGTGTAGGGTATAGTGTGTAGGGTATAGAGTGCAGGGTGTAGAGTGTAGGGTATAGAGTGTAGGGTATAGAGTGTATGGTATAGAGTGTAGTTTATAGAGTGTAGGGTGTAGAGTGTAGGGTATAGAGTGTAGGGTATAGAGTGTAGGGTATAGAGTGTAGAGTGTAGGGTATAGTGTGTAGGGTATAGAGTGCAGGGTGTAGAGTGTAGGGTATAGAGTGTAGGGTATAGAGTGTATGGTATAGAGTGTAGTTTATAGAGTGTAGGGTGTAGAGTGTAGGGTATAGAGTGTAGGGTATAGAGTGTAGGGTATAGAGTGTAGGGAATAGAGTGTAGAGTGTAGGGTATAGAGTGTAGGGTATAGAGTGTAGAGTGTAGGGTATAGAGTGTAGGGTATAGAGTGTAGGGTATAGAGTGTAGGGCATAGAGTGTAGGGTATAGAGTGTAGGATATAGAGTGTAGAGTGTAGGGTATAGAGTGTAGGGTATAGAGTGTAGGGTATAGAGTGCAGAGTGTAGGGTATAGAGTGTAGGGTATAGACTGTAGGGTATAGAGTGTAGAGTATATTGTATAGAGTGTAGGGTATAGAGTGTAGGGTATAGAGTGTAGGGTATAGAGTGTAGGGTATAGAGTGTAGGGCATAGAGTGTAGGGTATAGAGTGTAGGGTATAGAGTGTAGAGTGTAGGGTATAGAGTGTAGGGTATAGAGTGTAGGGTATATAGTGTAGATTGTAGGGTATAGAGTGTAGGGTATAGAGTGTAGGGTATAGAGTGTCGAGTGTAGGGTATAGAGTGTAGGGTATAGAGTGTAGGGTATAGAGTGTAGGGCATAGAGTGTAGGGTATAGAGCGTAGGGTATAGAGTGTAGAGTGTAGGGTATAGAGTGTAGGGTATAGAGTGTAGGGTATAGAGTGTAGAGTGTAGGGCATAGAGTGTAGAGTGTAGGGTATAGAGTGTAGGGTATAGAGTGTAGGGTATAGAGTGTAGAGTGTAGGGTATAGAGTGTAGGGTATAGAGTGTAGGGTAGAGAGTGTAGGGTAGAGAGTGTAGAGTGTAGGGTATAGAGTGTAGGGTATAGAGTGTAGGGTATAGAGTGTAGAGTGTAGGGATTAGAGTGTAGTGTATAGAGTGTAGGGTGTAGAGTGTAGGGTATAGAGTGTAGAGTGTAGGGTATAGAGTGTATGGTATAGAGTGTAGGGTATAGAGTGTGGGGTGTAGAGTGTAGGGTATAGAGTGTAGGGTATAGAGTGTAGGGAATAGAGTGTAGAGTGTAAGGTATAGAGTGTAGAGTGTAGGGCATAGAGTGTAGAGTGTAGGGTATAGAGTGTAGGGTATAGAGTGTAGGGTATAGAGTGTAGGGTATAGAGTGTAGAGTGTAGGGTATAGAGTGTAGAGTGTAGGGTATAGAGTGTAGGGTATAGAGTGTAGGGTATAGAGTGTAGGGTATAGAGTGTAGGGTATAGAGTGTAGAGTGTAGGGTATAGAGTGTAGAGTGTAGGGTATAGAGTGTAGGGTATAGAGTGCAGGGTATAGAGTGTAGGGTAGAGAGTGTAGAGTGTAGGGTATAGAGTGTAGGGTATAGAGTGTAGGGTATAGAGTGTAGAGTGTAGGGATTAGAGTGTAGGGTATAGAGTGTAGGGTGTAGAGTGTAGGGTATAGAGGGTAGAGTGTAGGGTATAGAGTGTATGGTATAGAGTGTAGGGTATAGAGTGTAGGGTGTAGAGTGTAGAGTATAGAGTGTAGGGTATAGAGTGTAGGGTATAGAGTGTAGGGTATAGAGTGTAGGGAATAGAGTGCAGAGTGTAAGGTATAGAGTGTAGAGTGTAGGGTATAGAGTGTAGGGTATAGAGTGTACAGTGTAGGGATTAGAGTGTAGGGTATAGAGTGTAGGGTGTAGAGTGTAGGGTATATAGTGAAGAGTGTAGGGTATAGAGTGTAGGGTATAGAGTGTAGGGTATAGAGTGTAGGGTATAGAGTGCAGGGTATAGAGTGTAGAGTGTAGGGTATAGAGTGTAGAGTGTAGGGTATAGAGTGTAGGGTATAGAGTGAAGGGTATAGAGTGTAGAGTGTAGGGTATAGAGTGTAGGGTATAGAGTGTAGGGTAGAGAGTGTAGGGTAGAGAGTGTAGAGTGTAGGGTATAGAGTGTAGGGTATAGAGTGTAGAGTGTAGGGATTAGAGTGTAGTGTATAGAGTGTAGGGTGTAGAGTGTAGGGTATAGAGTGTAGAGTGTAGGGTATAGAGTGTATGGTATAGAGTGTAGGGTATAGAGTGTGGGGTGTAGAGTGTAGGGTATAGAGTGTAGGGTATAGAGTGTAGGGAATAGAGTGTAGAGTGTAAGGTATAGAGTGTAGAGTGTAGGGCATAGAGTGTAGAGTGTAGGGTATAGAGTGTAGGGTATAGAGTGTAGGGTATAGAGTGTAGGGTATAGAGTGTAGAGTGTAGGGTATAGAGTGTAGAGCGTAGGGTATAGAGTGTAGAGTGTAGGGCATAGAGTGTAGAGTGTAGGGTATAGAGTGTAGGGTATAGAGTGTAGGGTATAGAGTGTAGGGTATAGAGTGTAGGGTATAGAGTGTAGAGTGTAGGGTATAGAGTGTAGAGTGTAGGGTATAGAGTGTAGGGTATAGAGTGCAGGGTATAGAGTGTAGGGTAGAGAGTGTAGAGTGTAGGGTATAGAGTGTAGGGTATAGAGTGTAGGGTATAGAGTGTAGAGTGTAGGGATTAGAGTGTAGGGTATAGAGTGTAGGGTGTAGAGTGTAGGGTATAGAGTGTAGAGTGTAGGGTATAGAGTGTATGGTATAGAGTGTAGGGTATAGAGGGTAGGGTGTAGAGTGTAGAGTATAGAGTGTAGGGTATAGAGTGTAGGGTATAGAGTGTAGGGTATAGAGTGTAGGGAATAGAGTGCAGAGTGTAAGGTATAGAGTGTAGAGTGTAGGGTATAGAGTGTAGGGTATAGAGTGTACAGTGTAGGGATTAGAGTGTAGGGTATAGAGTGTAGGGTGTAGAGTGTAGGGTATATAGTGAAGAGTGTAGGGTATAGAGTGTAGGGTATAGAGTGTAGGGTATAGAGTGTAGGGTATAGAGTGCAGGGTATATAGTGTAGAGTGTAGGGTATAGAGTGTAGAGTGTAGGGTATAGAGTGTAGGGTATAGAGTGTAGGGTATAGAGTGTAGGGTATATACAGATGATCAGGTTTTTAAATACATCAGATAGGGATTGCATACATTAGTTAGGACTGCTCTGATAAGGGTATACCGTGAAGATTGGTAGAGCAGCTTAGTATACATTTTTTGCAAAAAACGTATCAACCAAATACCCTGTTTTTTACATCTTTTACTAGCACTTGCGGATTACTGCAACATTTTTTCAAACTGAGTGTTTTTGGTTTTACTATTCTCTTTTGTGTCTTCAGGTTTCTTGGTGGTGTGTGAACATGATCATACAGACTTGTTCACTGTGCAAGTAGCCCATGTGTTCCTGTTTCCATAATTGTTCTCTTGTGTCTACAAGACTGGGGAGTTCCACCACTCCTCTTGGGCTATCTGCACAAAAGCTGTTCTACCTTGTATGCACACATGGATTTTTCCTCTCTGAACCCTGTTCACACAGGTTATATACAGATGATCAGGTTTTTAAATACATCAGATAGGGATTGCATACATTAGTTAGGACTGCTCTGATAAGGGTATACCGTGAAGATTGGTAGAGCAGCTTAGTATACATTTTTTGCAAAAAACGTATCAACCAAATACCCTGTTTTTTACATCTTTTACTAGCACTTGCGGATTACTGCAACATTTTTTCAAACTGAGTGTTTTTGGTTTTACTATTCTCTTTTGTGTCTTCAGGTTTCTTGGTGGTGTGTGAACATGATCATACAGACTTGTTCACTGTGCAAGTAGCCCATGTGTTCCTGTTTCCATAATTGTTCTCTTGTGTCTACAAGACTGGGGAGTTCCACCACTCCTCTTGGGCTATCTGCACAAAAGCTGTTCTACCCTGTATGCACACATGGATTTTTCCTCTCTGAACCCTGTTCACACAGGTTATATACAGATGATCAGGTTTTTAAATACATCAGATAGGGATTGCATACATTAGTTAGGACTGCTCTGATAAGGGTATACCGTGAAGATTGGTAGAGCAGCTTAGTATACATTTTTTGCAAAAAACGTATCAACCAAATACCCTGTTTTTTACATCTTTTACTAGCACTTGCGGATTACTGCAACATTTTTTCAAACTGAGTGTTTTTGGTTTTACTATTCTCTTTTGTGTCTTCAGGTTTCTTGGTGGTGTGTGAACATGATCATACAGACTTGTTCACTGTGCAAGTAGCCCATGTGTTCCTGTTTCCATGTAGGGTATAGAGTGTAGAGTGTAGGGTATAGAGTGTATGGTATAGAGTGTAGGGTATAGAGTGTAGGGTGTAGAGTGTAGGGTATAGAGTGTAGGGTATAGAGTGTAGGGTATAGAGTGTAGGGTATAGAGTGTAGGGAATAGAGTGTAAAGTGTAAGGTATAGAGTGTAGAGTGTAGGGTATAGAGTGTAGGGTATAGACTGTAGGGTATAGAGTGTAGGGTATAGAGTGTAGGGTATAGATTGTAGAGTGTAGGCTATAGAGTGTAGGGTATAGAGTGTAGATTGTAGGGTATAGAGTGTAGGGTATAGAGTGTAGGGTATAGAGTGTAGAGTGTAGGGTATAGTGCGTAGGGTATAGAGTGCAGGGTGTAGAGTGTAGGGTATAGAGTGTAGGGTATAGAGTGTAGAGTGTAGGGTATAGAGTGTATGCTATAGAGTGTATGGTGTAGAGTGTATGGTATAGAGTGTAGGGTATAGAGTGTAGAGTGTATGGTATAGAGTGTAGGGTATAGAGTGTAGGGTATAAAGTGTAGGGTATAGAGTGTAGGGTATAGAGTGCAGGGTATAGAGTGTAGGGTAGAGAGGGTAGAGTGTAGGGTATAGAGTGTAGGGTATAGAGTGTAGGGTATAGAGTGTAGAGTGTAGGGATTAGAGTGTAGGGTATAGAGTGTAGGGTGTAGAGTGTAGGGTATAGAGTGTAGAGTGTAGGGTATAGAGTGTATGGTATAGAGTGTAGGGTATAGGGTGTAGAGTGTAGGGTATAGAGTGTAGGGTATAGAGTGTAGGGTATAGAGTGTAGGGTATAGAGTGTGTGGAATAGAGTGTAGAGTGTAAGGTATAGAGTGTAGAGTGTAGGGTATAGAGTGTAGGGTATAGAGTGTAGAGTGTAGGGATTAGAGTGTAGGGTATAGAGTGTAGGGTGTAGAGTGTAGGGTATAGAGTGTAGAGTGTAGGGTATAGAGTGTATGGTATAGAGTGTAGGGTATAGAGTGTAGGGTGTAGAGTGTAGGGTATAGAGTGTAGGGTATAGAGTGTAGGGTATAGAGTGTAGGGTATAGAGTGTAGGGAATAGAGTGTAAAGTGTAAGGTATAGAGTGTGGAGTGTAGGGTATAGAGTGTAGGGTATAGACTGTAGGGTATAGAATGTAGGGTATAGAGTGTAGGGTATAGATTGTAGAGTGTGGGCTATAGAGTGTAGGGTATAGAGTGTAGATTGTAGGGTATAGAGTGTAGGGTATAGAGTGTAGGGTATAGAGTGTAGGGTATAGAGTGTAGAGTGTAGGGTATAGTGTGTAGGGTATAGAGTGCAGGGTGTAGAGTGTAGGGTATAGAGTGTAGGGTATAGAGTGTAGAGTGTAGGGTATAGAGTGTATGCTATAGAGTGTATGGTGTAGAGTGTATGGTATAGAGTGTAGGGTATAGAGTGTAGAGTGTATGGTATAGAGTGTAGGGTATAGAGTGTAGGGTATAGAGTGTATGTTATAGAGTGTAGGGTATATAGTGTAGGGTAGAGAGTGTAGAGTGTATGGTATAGAGTGTAGGGTATAGAGTGTAGGGTATAGAGTGTAGAGTGTCGGGATTAGAGTGTAGGGTATAGAGTGTAGGATGTAGAGTGTAGGGTATAGAGTGTAGAGTGTAGGGTATAGAGTGTATGGTATAGAGTGTAGAGTATAGAGTGTAGGGTGTAGAGTGTAGGGTATAGAGTGTAGGGTATAGAGTGTAGGGTATAGAGTGTAAGGTATAGAGTGTAGGGTGTAGAGTGTAGGGTATAGAGTGTAGGGTATAGAGTGTAGGGTATAGAGTGTATGGTATAGAGTGTAGAGTGTAGGATATAGAGTGTAGGGTATAGAGTGTAGAGTGTAGGGTATAGAGTGTAGGGTATAGAGTGTAGGGTATAGAGTGTAGAGTGTAGGGATTAGAGTGTAGGGTATAGAGTGTAGGGTATAGAGTGTAGAGTGTAGAGTATAGAGTGTAGGGTATAGAGTGTAGAGTGTAGGGTATAGAGTGTAGGGTATAGAGTGTAGGGTATAGAGTGTAGGGTATAGAGTGTAGAGTGTAGGGTATAGAGTGTAGGGTATAGAGTGTAGGGTATAGAGTGTAGAGTGTAGGGTATAGAGTGTAGGTTATAGAGTGTAGGGTATAGAGTGTAGGGCATAGAGTGTAGGGTATAGAGTGTAGGGTGTAGAGTGTAGGGTATAGCGTGTAGGGTATAGAGTGTAGAGTGTAGGGTATAGAGTGTAGGGTATAGAGTGTAGGGTATAGAGTGTAGGGTATAGAGTGGAGGGTATAGAGTGTAGAGTGTAGAGTATAGAGTGTAGAGTGTAGGGTATAGAGTGTAAGGTATAGAGTGTAGGGTATAGAGTGTAGGGTATTGAGTGTAGAGTGTAGGGTATAGAGTGTAGAGTGTAGGGTATAGAGTGTATGGTATAGAGTGTAGGGTATAGAGTGTAGGGTGTAGAGTGTTGGGTATAGAGTGTAGGGTATAGAGTGTAGGGTATAGAGTGTAGGGTATAGAGTGTAGGGAATAGAGTGTAGAGTGTAGGGTATAGAGTGTAGAGTGTAGGGATTAGAGTGTAGGGTATAGAGTGTAGGGTATAGAGTGTAGAGTGTAGGGTATAGAGTGTAGGGTATAGAGTGTAGGGTATAGAGTGTAGGGCATAGAGTGTAGGGTATAGAGTGTAGGGTATAGAGTGTAGAGTGTATGGTATAGAGTGTAGGGTATAGAGTGTAGGGTATAGAATGTAGAGTGTAGGGTATAGAGTGTAGGGTATAGAGTGTAGGGTATAGAGTGTAGGGTATAGAGTGTAGGGCATAGAGTGTAGGGTATAGAGTGTAGGGTATAGAGTGTAGAGTGTAGGGTATAGAGTGTAGGGTATAGAGTGTAGGGTATAGAGTGTAGGGCATAGAGTGTAGGGTATAGAGTGTAGAGTGTAGGGTATAGAGTGTAGGGTATAGAGTGTAGGGTATAGAGTGTAGGGTATAGAGTGTAGGGCATAGAGTGTAGGGTATAGAGTGTAGGGTATAGAGTGTAGAGTGTAGGGTATAGAGTGTAGGGTATAGAGTGTAGAGTGTAGGGTATAGAGTGTAGGGTATAGAGTGTAGGGTAGAGAGTGTAGGGTAGAGAGTGTAGAGTGTAGGGTATAGAGTGTAGGGTATAGAGTGTAGAGTGTAGGGATTAGAGTGTAGGGTATAGAGTGTAGGGTGTAGAGTGTAGGGCATAGAGTGTAGACTGTAGGGTATAGAGTGTAGGGTATAGAGTGTAGGGTGTAGAGTGTAGGGTATAGAGTGTAGGGTATAGAGTGTAGGGAATAGAGTGTTGAGTGTAAGGTATAGAGTGTAGAGTGTAGGGCATAGAGTGTAGAGTGTAGGGTATCGAGTCTAGGGTATAGAGTGTAGGGTATAGAGTGTAGGGTATAGAGTGTAGGGTATAGAGTGTAGATTATAGAGTGTAGAGTGTAGGGTATAGAGTTTAGAGTGTAGGGCGTAGAGTGTAGGGTATAGAGTGTAGGGTATAGAGTGTAGGGTATAGAGTGTAGGGTCTAGAGTGTAGAGTGTAGGGTATAGAGTGTAGAGTGTAGGGTATAGAGTGTAGGGTATAGAGTGTAGGGTATAGAGTGTAGAGTGTAGGGATTAGAGTGTAGGGTATAGAGTGTAGGGTGTAGGGTATAGAGTGTATGGTATAGAGTGTAGGGTATAGAGTGTAGGGTGAAGAGTGTAGGGTATAGAGTGTAGGGTACAGAGTGTAGGGTATAGAGTGTAGGGTATAGAGTGTAGGGAATAGAGTGTAGAGTGTAGGGTATAGAGTGTAGGGTATAGAGTGTAGGGTATAGAGTGTAGAGTGTAGGGTATATAGTGTAGGGTATAGAGTGTAGGGTATAGAGTGTAGGGCATAGAGTGTAGGGTATAGAGTGTAGGGTATAGAGTGTAGAGTGTAGGGTATAGAGTGTAGGGTATAGAGTGTAGGGTATAGAGTGTAGAGTGTAGGGTATAGAGTGTAGGGTATAGAGTGTAGGGTATAGAGTGTAGGGTATAGAGTGTAGGGCATAGAGTGTAGGGTATAGAGTGTAGGGTATAGAGTGTAGAGTGTAGGGTATAGAGTGTAGGGCATAGAGTGTAGGGTATAGAGTGTAGAGTGTAGGGTATAGAGTGTAGGGTATAGAGTGTAGAGTGTAGGGTATAGAGTGTAGGGTATAGAGTGTAGGGTATAGAGTGTAGGGCATAGAGTGTAGGGTATAGAGTGTAGGGTATAGAGTGTAGAGTGTAGGGTATAGAGTGTAGGGTATAGAGTGTAGGGTATAGAGTGTAGAGTGTAGGGTATAGAGTGTAGGGTATAGAGTGTAGGGTATAGAGTGTAGAGTGTAGGGTATATAGTGTAGGGTATAGAGTGTAGGGTATAGAGTGTAGAGTGTAGGGTATAGAGTGTAGGGTATAGAATGTAGGGTATAGAGTGTAGGGTATAGAGTGTAGGGCATAGAGTGTAGGGTATAGAGTGTAGGGTATAGAGTGTAGAGTGTAGGGTATAGAGTGTAGGGTATAGAGTGTAGGGTATAGAGTGTAGAGTGTAGGGTATAGAGTGTAGGGTATAGAGTGTAGAGTGTAGGGTATAGAGTGTAGGGTATAGAGTGTAGGGTATAGAGTGTAGGGCATAGAGTGTAGGGTATAGAGTGTAGGGTATAGAGTGTAGAGTGTAGGGTATAGAGTGTAGGGTATAGAGTGTAGAGTGTCGGGATTAGAGTGTAGGGTATAGAGTGTAGGATGTAGAGTGTAGGGTATAGAGTGTAGAGTGTAGGGTATAGAGTGTATGGTATAGAGTGTAGAGTATAGAGTGTAGGGTGTAGAGTGTAGGGTATAGAGTGTAGGGTATAGAGTGTAGGGTATAGAGTGTAAGGTATAGAGTGTAGGGTGTAGAGTGTAGGGTATAGAGTGTAGGGTATAGAGTGTAGGGTATAGAGTGTATGGTATAGAGTGTAGAGTGTAGGGTATAGAGTGTAGAGTGTAGGGATTAGAGTGTAGGCTATAGAGTGTAGGGTATAGAGTGTAGAGTGTAGGGTATAGAGTGTAGGGTATAGAGTGTAGGGTATAGAGTGTAGGGTATAGAGTGTAGGGCATAGAGTGTAGGGTATAGAGTGTAGGGTATAGAGTGTAGAGTGTAGGGTATAGAGTGTAGGGTATAGAGTGTAGGGTATAGAGTGTAGAGTGTAGGGCATCGAGTGTAGAGTGTAGGGTATAGAGTGTAGGGCATAGAGTGTAGGGTATAGAGTGTAGAGTGTAGGGTATAGAGTGTAGAGTGTAGGGTATAGAGTGTAGGGTATACAGTGTAGGGTAGAGAGTGTAGGGTAGAGAGTGTAGAGTGTAGGGTATATAGTGTAGGGTATAGAGTGTAGGGTATAGATTGTAGAGTGTAGGGATTATAGTGTAGTGTATAGAGTGTAGGGTGTAGAGTGTAGGGTATAGAGTGTAGAGTGTAGGGTATAGAGTGTATGGTATAGAGTGTAGGGTATAGAGTGTGGGGTGTAGAGTTTAGGGTATAGAGTGTAGGGTACAGAGTGTAGGGAATAGAGTGTAGAGTGTAAGGTATAGAGTGTAGAGTGTAGGGCATAGAGTGTAGAGTGTAGGGTATAGAGTGTAGGGTATAGAGTGTAGGGTATAGAGTGTAGAGTGTAGGGTATAGAGTGTAGTGTGTAGGGTATAGAGTGTAGAGTGTAGGGTATAGAGTGTAGGGTATAGAGTGTAGGGTATAGAGTGTAGGGTATAGATTGTAGGGTATAGAGTGTAGAGTGTAGGGTATAGCGTGTAGAGTGTAGGGTATAGAGTGTAGGGTATAGTGTGCAGGGTATAGAGTGTAGGGTAGAGAGTGTAGAGTGTAGGGTATAGAGTGTAGGGTATAGAGTGTAGGGTATAGAGTGTAGAGTGTAGGGATTAGAGTGTAGGGTATAGAGTGTAGGGTATAGAGTGTAGGGTATAGAGTGTAGGGTATAGAGTGTAGAGTGTAGGGTATAGAGTGTAGAGTGTAGGGTATAGAGTGTAGAGTGTAGGGTATAGAGTGTAGAGTGTAGGGTATAGAGTGTAGAGTGTAGGGTATAGAGTGTAGGGTATAGAGTGTAGGGTATAGAGTGTAGAGTGTAGGGTATAGAGTGTAGAGTGTAGGGTATAGAGTGTAGGGTATAGTGTGCAGGGTATAGAGTGTAGGGTAGAGAGTGTAGAGTGTAGGGTATAGAGTGTAGGGTATAGAGTGTAGGGTACAGAGTGTAGAGTGTAGGGATTAGAGTGTAGGGTATAGAGTGTAGGGTGTAGAGTGTAGGGTATAGAGTGTAGAGTGTAGGGTATAGAGTGTATGTTATAGAGTGTAGGGTATAGAGTGTAGGGTGTAGAGTGTAGGGTATAGAGTGTAGGGTATAGAGTGTAGGGTATAGAGTGTAAGGTATAGAGTGTAGGGAATAGAGTGTAGAGTGTAAGGTATAGAGTGTAGAGTGTAGGTTATAGAGTGTAGGGTATAGAGTGTAGAGTGTAGGGATTAGAGTGTAGGGTATAGCGTGTAGGGTGTAGAGTGTAGGGCATAGAGTGTAGAGTGTAGGGTATAGAGTGTATGGTATAGAGTGTAGTTTATAGAGTGTAGGGTGTAGAGTGTAGGGTATAGAGTGTAGGGTATAGAGTGTAGGGTATAGAGTGTAGGGAATAGAGTGTAGAGTGTAGGGTATAGAGTGTAGGGTATAGAGTGTAGAGTGTAGGGTATAGAGTGTAGGGTATAGAGTGTAGGGTATAGAGTGTAGGGCATAGAGTGTAGGGTATAGAGTGTAGGATATAGAGTGTAGAGTGTAGGGTATAGAGTGTAGGGTATAGAGTGTAGGGTATAGAGTGCAGAGTGTAGGGTATAGAGTGTAGGGTATAGACTGTAGGGTATAGAGTGTAGAGTATATTGTATAGAGTGTAGGGTATAGAGTGTAGGGTATAGAGTGTAGGGTATAGAGTGTAGGGTATAGAGTGTAGGGCATAGAGTGTAGGGTATAGAGTGTAGGGTATAGAGTGTAGAGTGTAGGGTATAGAGTGTAGGGTATAGAGTGTAGGGTATATAGTGTAGATTGTAGGGTATAGAGTGTAGGGTATAGAGTGTAGGGTATAGAGTGTCGAGTGTAGGGTATAGAGTGTAGGGTATAGAGTGTAGGGTATAGAGTGTAGGGCATAGAGTGTAGGGTATAGAGCGTAGGGTATAGAGTGTAGAGTGTAGGGTATAGAGTGTAGGGTATAGAGTGTAGGGTATAGAGTGTAGAGTGTAGGGCATAGAGTGTAGAGTGTAGGGTATAGAGTGTAGGGTATAGAGTGTAGGGTATAGAGTGTAGAGTGTAGGGTATAGAGTGTAGAGTGTAGGGTATAGAGTGTAGGGTATAGAGTGTAGGGTAGAGAGTGTAGGGTAGAGAGTGTAGAGTGTAGGGTATAGAGTGTAGGGTATAGAGTGTAGGGTATAGAGTGTAGAGTGTAGGGATTAGAGTGTAGTGTATAGAGTGTAGGGTGTAGAGTGTAGGGTATAGAGTGTAGAGTGTAGGGTATAGAGTGTATGGTATAGAGTGTAGGGTATAGAGTGTGGGGTGTAGAGTGTAGGGTATAGAGTGTAGGGTATAGAGTGTAGGGAATAGAGTGTAGAGTGTAAGGTATAGAGTGTAGAGTGTAGGGCATAGAGTGTAGAGTGTAGGGTATAGAGTGTAGGGTATAGAGTGTAGGGTATAGAGTGTAGGGTATAGAGTGTAGAGTGTAGGGTATAGAGTGTAGAGTGTAGGGTATAGAGTGTAGGGTATAGAGTGTAGGGTATAGAGTGTAGGGTATAGAGTGTAGGGTATAGAGTGTAGAGTGTAGGGTATAGAGTGTAGAGTGTAGGGTATAGAGTGTAGGGTATAGAGTGCAGGGTATAGAGTGTAGGGTAGAGAGTGTAGAGTGTAGGGTATAGAGTGTAGGGTATAGAGTGTAGGGTATAGAGTGTAGAGTGTAGGGATTAGAGTGTAGGGTATAGAGTGTAGGGTGTAGAGTGTAGGGTATAGAGGGTAGAGTGTAGGGTATAGAGTGTATGGTATAGAGTGTAGGGTATAGAGTGTAGGGTGTAGAGTGTAGAGTATAGAGTGTAGGGTATAGAGTGTAGGGTATAGAGTGTAGGGTATAGAGTGTAGGGAATAGAGTGCAGAGTGTAAGGTATAGAGTGTAGAGTGTAGGGTATAGAGTGTAGGGTATAGAGTGTACAGTGTAGGGATTAGAGTGTAGGGTATAGAGTGTAGGGTGTAGAGTGTAGGGTATATAGTGAAGAGTGTAGGGTATAGAGTGTAGGGTATAGAGTGTAGGGTATAGAGTGTAGGGTATAGAGTGCAGGGTATAGAGTGTAGAGTGTAGGGTATAGAGTGTAGAGTGTAGGGTATAGAGTGTAGGGTATAGAGTGAAGGGTATAGAGTGTAGAGTGTAGGGTATAGAGTGTAGGGTATAGAGTGTAGGGTAGAGAGTGTAGGGTAGAGAGTGTAGAGTGTAGGGTATAGAGTGTAGGGTATAGAGTGTAGAGTGTAGGGATTAGAGTGTAGTGTATAGAGTGTAGGGTGTAGAGTGTAGGGTATAGAGTGTAGAGTGTAGGGTATAGAGTGTATGGTATAGAGTGTAGGGTATAGAGTGTGGGGTGTAGAGTGTAGGGTATAGAGTGTAGGGTATAGAGTGTAGGGAATAGAGTGTAGAGTGTAAGGTATAGAGTGTAGAGTGTAGGGCATAGAGTGTAGAGTGTAGGGTATAGAGTGTAGGGTATAGAGTGTAGGGTATAGAGTGTAGGGTATAGAGTGTAGAGTGTAGGGTATAGAGTGTAGAGCGTAGGGTATAGAGTGTAGAGTGTAGGGCATAGAGTGTAGAGTGTAGGGTATAGAGTGTAGGGTATAGAGTGTAGGGTATAGAGTGTAGGGTATAGAGTGTAGGGTATAGAGTGTAGAGTGTAGGGTATAGAGTGTAGAGTGTAGGGTATAGAGTGTAGGGTATAGAGTGCAGGGTATAGAGTGTAGGGTAGAGAGTGTAGAGTGTAGGGTATAGAGTGTAGGGTATAGAGTGTAGGGTATAGAGTGTAGAGTGTAGGGATTAGAGTGTAGGGTATAGAGTGTAGGGTGTAGAGTGTAGGGTATAGAGTGTAGAGTGTAGGGTATAGAGTGTATGGTATAGAGTGTAGGGTATAGAGTGTAGGGTGTAGAGTGTAGAGTATAGAGTGTAGGGTATAGAGTGTAGGGTATAGAGTGTAGGGTATAGAGTGTAGGGAATAGAGTGCAGAGTGTAAGGTATAGAGTGTAGAGTGTAGGGTATAGAGTGTAGGGTATAGAGTGTACAGTGTAGGGATTAGAGTGTAGGGTATAGAGTGTAGGGTGTAGAGTGTAGGGTATATAGTGAAGAGTGTAGGGTATAGAGTGTAGGGTATAGAGTGTAGGGTATAGAGTGTAGGGTATAGAGTGCAGGGTATATAGTGTAGAGTGTAGGGTATAGAGTGTAGAGTGTAGGGTATAGAGTGTAGGGTATAGAGTGTAGGGTATAGAGTGTAGGGTATATACAGATGATCAGGTTTTTAAATACATCAGATAGGGATTGCATACATTAGTTAGGACTGCTCTGATAAGGGTATACCGTGAAGATTGGTAGAGCAGCTTAGTATACATTTTTTGCAAAAAACGTATCAACCAAATACCCTGTTTTTTACATCTTTTACTAGCACTTGCGGATTACTGCAACATTTTTTCAAACTGAGTGTTTTTGGTTTTACTATTCTCTTTTGTGTCTTCAGGTTTCTTGGTGGTGTGTGAACATGATCATACAGACTTGTTCACTGTGCAAGTAGCCCATGTGTTCCTGTTTCCATAATTGTTCTCTTGTGTCTACAAGACTGGGGAGTTCCACCACTCCTCTTGGGCTATCTGCACAAAAGCTGTTCTACCTTGTATGCACACATGGATTTTTCCTCTCTGAACCCTGTTCACACAGGTTATATACAGATGATCAGGTTTTTAAATACATCAGATAGGGATTGCATACATTAGTTAGGACTGCTCTGATAAGGGTATACCGTGAAGATTGGTAGAGCAGCTTAGTATACATTTTTTGCAAAAAACGTATCAACCAAATACCCTGTTTTTTACATCTTTTACTAGCACTTGCGGATTACTGCAACATTTTTTCAAACTGAGTGTTTTTGGTTTTACTATTCTCTTTTGTGTCTTCAGGTTTCTTGGTGGTGTGTGAACATGATCATACAGACTTGTTCACTGTGCAAGTAGCCCATGTGTTCCTGTTTCCATAATTGTTCTCTTGTGTCTACAAGACTGGGGAGTTCCACCACTCCTCTTGGGCTATCTGCACAAAAGCTGTTCTACCCTGTATGCACACATGGATTTTTCCTCTCTGAACCCTGTTCACACAGGTTATATACAGATGATCAGGTTTTTAAATACATCAGATAGGGATTGCATACATTAGTTAGGACTGCTCTGATAAGGGTATACCGTGAAGATTGGTAGAGCAGCTTAGTATACATTTTTTGCAAAAAACGTATCAACCAAATACCCTGTTTTTTACATCTTTTACTAGCACTTGCGGATTACTGCAACATTTTTTCAAACTGAGTGTTTTTGGTTTTACTATTCTCTTTTGTGTCTTCAGGTTTCTTGGTGGTGTGTGAACATGATCATACAGACTTGTTCACTGTGCAAGTAGCCCATGTGTTCCTGTTTCCATGTAGGGTATAGAGTGTAGAGTGTAGGGTATAGAGTGTATGGTATAGAGTGTAGGGTATAGAGTGTAGGGTGTAGAGTGTAGGGTATAGAGTGTAGGGTATAGAGTGTAGGGTATAGAGTGTAGGGTATAGAGTGTAGGGAATAGAGTGTAAAGTGTAAGGTATAGAGTGTAGAGTGTAGGGTATAGAGTGTAGGGTATAGACTGTAGGGTATAGAGTGTAGGGTATAGAGTGTAGGGTATAGATTGTAGAGTGTAGGCTATAGAGTGTAGGGTATAGAGTGTAGATTGTAGGGTATAGAGTGTAGGGTATAGAGTGTAGGGTATAGAGTGTAGAGTGTAGGGTATAGTGCGTAGGGTATAGAGTGCAGGGTGTAGAGTGTAGGGTATAGAGTGTAGGGTATAGAGTGTAGAGTGTAGGGTATAGAGTGTATGCTATAGAGTGTATGGTGTAGAGTGTATGGTATAGAGTGTAGGGTATAGAGTGTAGAGTGTATGGTATAGAGTGTAGGGTATAGAGTGTAGGGTATAAAGTGTAGGGTATAGAGTGTAGGGTATAGAGTGCAGGGTATAGAGTGTAGGGTAGAGAGGGTAGAGTGTAGGGTATAGAGTGTAGGGTATAGAGTGTAGGGTATAGAGTGTAGAGTGTAGGGATTAGAGTGTAGGGTATAGAGTGTAGGGTGTAGAGTGTAGGGTATAGAGTGTAGAGTGTAGGGTATAGAGTGTATGGTATAGAGTGTAGGGTATAGGGTGTAGAGTGTAGGGTATAGAGTGTAGGGTATAGAGTGTAGGGTATAGAGTGTAGGGTATAGAGTGTGTGGAATAGAGTGTAGAGTGTAAGGTATAGAGTGTAGAGTGTAGGGTATAGAGTGTAGGGTATAGAGTGTAGAGTGTAGGGATTAGAGTGTAGGGTATAGAGTGTAGGGTGTAGAGTGTAGGGTATAGAGTGTAGAGTGTAGGGTATAGAGTGTATGGTATAGAGTGTAGGGTATAGAGTGTAGGGTGTAGAGTGTAGGGTATAGAGTGTAGGGTATAGAGTGTAGGGTATAGAGTGTAGGGTATAGAGTGTAGGGAATAGAGTGTAAAGTGTAAGGTATAGAGTGTGGAGTGTAGGGTATAGAGTGTAGGGTATAGACTGTAGGGTATAGAATGTAGGGTATAGAGTGTAGGGTATAGATTGTAGAGTGTGGGCTATAGAGTGTAGGGTATAGAGTGTAGATTGTAGGGTATAGAGTGTAGGGTATAGAGTGTAGGGTATAGAGTGTAGGGTATAGAGTGTAGAGTGTAGGGTATAGTGTGTAGGGTATAGAGTGCAGGGTGTAGAGTGTAGGGTATAGAGTGTAGGGTATAGAGTGTATGGTATAGAGTGTAGTTTATAGAGTGTAGGGTGTAGAGTGTAGGGTATAGAGTGTAGAGTGTAGGGTATAGAGTGTATGGTATAGAGTGTAGGGTATAGAGTGTAGGGTATAGAGTGTAGGGTGTAGAGTGTAGGGTATAGAGTGTAGGGTATAGAGTGTAGGGTATAGAGTGTAGGGTATAGAGTGTAGGGAATAGAGTGTAAAGTGTAAGGTATAGAGTGTGGAGTGTAGGGTATAGAGTGTAGGGTATAGACTGTAGGGTATAGAATGTAGGGTATAGAGTGTAGGGTATAGATTGTAGAGTGTGGGCTATAGAGTGTAGGGTATAGAGTGTAGGGAATAGAGTGTAAAGTGTAAGGTATAGAGTGTGGAGTGTAGGGTATAGAGTGTAGGGTATAGACTGTAGGGTATAGAATGTAGGGTATAGAGTGTAGGGTATAGATTGTAGAGTGTGGGCTATAGAGTGTAGGGTATAGAGTGTAGATTGTAGGGTATAGAGTGTAGGGTATAGAGTGTAGGGTATAGAGTGTAGGGTATAGAGTGTAGAGTGTAGGGTATAGTGTGTAGGGTATAGAGTGCAGGGTGTAGAGTGTAGGGTATAGAGTGTAGGGTATAGAGTGTATGGTATAGAGTGTAGTTTATAGAGTGTAGGGTGTAGAGTGTAGGGTATAGAGTGTAGGGTATAGAGTGTAGGGTATAGAGTGTAGGGAATAGAGTGTAGAGTGTAGGGTATAGAGTGTAGGGTATAGAGTGTAGAGTGTAGGGTATAGAGTGTAGGGTATAGAGTGTAGGGTATAGAGTGTAGGGCATAGAGTGTAGGGTATAGAGTGTAGGATATAGAGTGTAGAGTGTAGGGTATAGAGTGTAGGGTATAGAGTGTAGGGTATAGAGTGCAGAGTGTAGGGTATAGAGTGTAGGGTATAGACTGTAGGGTATAGAGTGTAGAGTATATTGTATAGAGTGTAGGGTATAGAGTGTAGGGTATAGAGTGTAGGGTATAGAGTGTAGGGTATAGAGTGTAGGGCATAGAGTGTAGGGTATAGAGTGTAGGGTATAGAGTGTAGAGTGTAGGGTATAGAGTGTAGGGTATAGAGTGTAGGGTATATAGTGTAGATTGTAGGGTATAGAGTGTAGGGTATAGAGTGTAGGGTATAGAGTGTCGAGTGTAGGGTATAGAGTGTAGGGTATAGAGTGTAGGGTATAGAGTGTAGGGCATAGAGTGTAGGGTATAGAGCGTAGGGTATAGAGTGTAGAGTGTAGGGTATAGAGTGTAGGGTATAGAGTGTAGGGTATAGAGTGTAGAGTGTAGGGCATAGAGTGTAGAGTGTAGGGTATAGAGTGTAGGGTATAGAGTGTAGGGTATAGAGTGTAGAGTGTAGGGTATAGAGTGTAGAGTGTAGGGTATAGAGTGTAGGGTATAGAGTGTAGGGTAGAGAGTGTAGGGTAGAGAGTGTAGAGTGTAGGGTATAGAGTGTAGGGTATAGAGTGTAGGGAATAGAGTGTAGAGTGTAGGGTATAGAGTGTAGGGTATAGAGTGTAGAGTGTAGGGTATAGAGTGTAGGGTATAGAGTGTAGGGTATAGAGTGTAGGGCATAGAGTGTAGGGTATAGAGTGTAGGATATAGAGTGTAGAGTGTAGGGTATAGAGTGTAGGGTATAGAGTGTAGGGTATAGAGTGCAGAGTGTAGGGTATAGAGTGTAGGGTATAGACTGTAGGGTATAGAGTGTAGAGTATATTGTATAGAGTGTAGGGTATAGAGTGTAGGGTATAGAGTGTAGGGTATAGAGTGTAGGGTATAGAGTGTAGGGCATAGAGTGTAGGGTATAGAGTGTAGGGTATAGAGTGTAGAGTGTAGGGTATAGAGTGTAGGGTATAGAGTGTAGGGTATATAGTGTAGATTGTAGGGTATAGAGTGTAGGGTATAGAGTGTAGGGTATAGAGTGTCGAGTGTAGGGTATAGAGTGTAGGGTATAGAGTGTAGGGTATAGAGTGTAGGGCATAGAGTGTAGGGTATAGAGCGTAGGGTATAGAGTGTAGAGTGTAGGGTATAGAGTGTAGGGTATAGAGTGTAGGGTATAGAGTGTAGAGTGTAGGGCATAGAGTGTAGAGTGTAGGGTATAGAGTGTAGGGTATAGAGTGTAGGGTATAGAGTGTAGAGTGTAGGGTATAGAGTGTAGAGTGTAGGGTATAGAGTGTAGGGTATAGAGTGTAGGGTAGAGAGTGTAGGGTAGAGAGTGTAGAGTGTAGGGTATAGAGTGTAGGGTATAGAGTGTAGGGTATAGAGTGTAGAGTGTAGGGATTAGAGTGTAGTGTATAGAGTGTAGGGTGTAGAGTGTAGGGTATAGAGTGTAGAGTGTAGGGTATAGAGTGTATGGTATAGAGTGTAGGGTATAGAGTGTGGGGTGTAGAGTGTAGGGTATAGAGTGTAGGGTATAGAGTGTAGGGAATAGAGTGTAGAGTGTAAGGTATAGAGTGTAGAGTGTAGGGCATAGAGTGTAGAGTGTAGGGTATAGAGTGTAGGGTATAGAGTGTAGGGTATAGAGTGTAGGGTATAGAGTGTAGAGTGTAGGGTATAGAGTGTAGAGTGTAGGGTATAGAGTGTAGGGTATAGAGTGTAGGGTATAGAGTGTAGGGTATAGAGTGTAGGGTATAGAGTGTAGAGTGTAGGGTATAGAGTGTAGAGTGTAGGGTATAGAGTGTAGGGTATAGAGTGCAGGGTATAGAGTGTAGGGTAGAGAGTGTAGAGTGTAGGGTATAGAGTGTAGGGTATAGAGTGTAGGGTATAGAGTGTAGAGTGTAGGGATTAGAGTGTAGGGTATAGAGTGTAGGGTGTAGAGTGTAGGGTATAGAGGGTAGAGTGTAGGGTATAGAGTGTATGGTATAGAGTGTAGGGTATAGAGTGTAGGGTGTAGAGTGTAGAGTATAGAGTGTAGGGTATAGAGTGTAGGGTATAGAGTGTAGGGTATAGAGTGTAGGGAATAGAGTGCAGAGTGTAAGGTATAGAGTGTAGAGTGTAGGGTATAGAGTGTAGGGTATAGAGTGTACAGTGTAGGGATTAGAGTGTAGGGTATAGAGTGTAGGGTGTAGAGTGTAGGGTATATAGTGAAGAGTGTAGGGTATAGAGTGTAGGGTATAGAGTGTAGGGTATAGAGTGTAGGGTATAGAGTGCAGGGTATAGAGTGTAGAGTGTAGGGTATAGAGTGTAGAGTGTAGGGTATAGAGTGTAGGGTATAGAGTGAAGGGTATAGAGTGTAGAGTGTAGGGTATAGAGTGTAGGGTATAGAGTGTAGGGTAGAGAGTGTAGGGTAGAGAGTGTAGAGTGTAGGGTATAGAGTGTAGGGTATAGAGTGTAGAGTGTAGGGATTAGAGTGTAGTGTATAGAGTGTAGGGTGTAGAGTGTAGGGTATAGAGTGTAGAGTGTAGGGTATAGAGTGTATGGTATAGAGTGTAGGGTATAGAGTGTGGGGTGTAGAGTGTAGGGTATAGAGTGTAGGGTATAGAGTGTAGGGAATAGAGTGTAGAGTGTAAGGTATAGAGTGTAGAGTGTAGGGCATAGAGTGTAGAGTGTAGGGTATAGAGTGTAGGGTATAGAGTGTAGGGTATAGAGTGTAGGGTATAGAGTGTAGAGTGTAGGGTATAGAGTGTAGAGCGTAGGGTATAGAGTGTAGAGTGTAGGGCATAGAGTGTAGAGTGTAGGGTATAGAGTGTAGGGTATAGAGTGTAGGGTATAGAGTGTAGGGTATAGAGTGTAGGGTATAGAGTGTAGAGTGTAGGGTATAGAGTGTAGAGTGTAGGGTATAGAGTGTAGGGTATAGAGTGCAGGGTATAGAGTGTAGGGTAGAGAGTGTAGAGTGTAGGGTATAGAGTGTAGGGTATAGAGTGTAGGGTATAGAGTGTAGAGTGTAGGGATTAGAGTGTAGGGTATAGAGTGTAGGGTGTAGAGTGTAGGGTATAGAGTGTAGAGTGTAGGGTATAGAGTGTATGGTATAGAGTGTAGGGTATAGAGTGTAGGGTGTAGAGTGTAGAGTATAGAGTGTAGGGTATAGAGTGTAGGGTATAGAGTGTAGGGTATAGAGTGTAGGGAATAGAGTGCAGAGTGTAAGGTATAGAGTGTAGAGTGTAGGGTATAGAGTGTAGGGTATAGAGTGTACAGTGTAGGGATTAGAGTGTAGGGTATAGAGTGTAGGGTGTAGAGTGTAGGGTATATAGTGAAGAGTGTAGGGTATAGAGTGTAGGGTATAGAGTGTAGGGTATAGAGTGTAGGGTATAGAGTGCAGGGTATATAGTGTAGAGTGTAGGGTATAGAGTGTAGAGTGTAGGGTATAGAGTGTAGGGTATAGAGTGTAGGGTATAGAGTGTAGGGTATATACAGATGATCAGGTTTTTAAATACATCAGATAGGGATTGCATACATTAGTTAGGACTGCTCTGATAAGGGTATACCGTGAAGATTGGTAGAGCAGCTTAGTATACATTTTTTGCAAAAAACGTATCAACCAAATACCCTGTTTTTTACATCTTTTACTAGCACTTGCGGATTACTGCAACATTTTTTCAAACTGAGTGTTTTTGGTTTTACTATTCTCTTTTGTGTCTTCAGGTTTCTTGGTGGTGTGTGAACATGATCATACAGACTTGTTCACTGTGCAAGTAGCCCATGTGTTCCTGTTTCCATAATTGTTCTCTTGTGTCTACAAGACTGGGGAGTTCCACCACTCCTCTTGGGCTATCTGCACAAAAGCTGTTCTACCTTGTATGCACACATGGATTTTTCCTCTCTGAACCCTGTTCACACAGGTTATATACAGATGATCAGGTTTTTAAATACATCAGATAGGGATTGCATACATTAGTTAGGACTGCTCTGATAAGGGTATACCGTGAAGATTGGTAGAGCAGCTTAGTATACATTTTTTGCAAAAAACGTATCAACCAAATACCCTGTTTTTTACATCTTTTACTAGCACTTGCGGATTACTGCAACATTTTTTCAAACTGAGTGTTTTTGGTTTTACTATTCTCTTTTGTGTCTTCAGGTTTCTTGGTGGTGTGTGAACATGATCATACAGACTTGTTCACTGTGCAAGTAGCCCATGTGTTCCTGTTTCCATAATTGTTCTCTTGTGTCTACAAGACTGGGGAGTTCCACCACTCCTCTTGGGCTATCTGCACAAAAGCTGTTCTACCCTGTATGCACACATGGATTTTTCCTCTCTGAACCCTGTTCACACAGGTTATATACAGATGATCAGGTTTTTAAATACATCAGATAGGGATTGCATACATTAGTTAGGACTGCTCTGATAAGGGTATACCGTGAAGATTGGTAGAGCAGCTTAGTATACATTTTTTGCAAAAAACGTATCAACCAAATACCCTGTTTTTTACATCTTTTACTAGCACTTGCGGATTACTGCAACATTTTTTCAAACTGAGTGTTTTTGGTTTTACTATTCTCTTTTGTGTCTTCAGGTTTCTTGGTGGTGTGTGAACATGATCATACAGACTTGTTCACTGTGCAAGTAGCCCATGTGTTCCTGTTTCCATGTAGGGTATAGAGTGTAGAGTGTAGGGTATAGAGTGTATGGTATAGAGTGTAGGGTATAGAGTGTAGGGTGTAGAGTGTAGGGTATAGAGTGTAGGGTATAGAGTGTAGGGTATAGAGTGTAGGGTATAGAGTGTAGGGAATAGAGTGTAAAGTGTAAGGTATAGAGTGTAGAGTGTAGGGTATAGAGTGTAGGGTATAGACTGTAGGGTATAGAGTGTAGGGTATAGAGTGTAGGGTATAGATTGTAGAGTGTAGGCTATAGAGTGTAGGGTATAGAGTGTAGATTGTAGGGTATAGAGTGTAGGGTATAGAGTGTAGGGTATAGAGTGTAGAGTGTAGGGTATAGTGCGTAGGGTATAGAGTGCAGGGTGTAGAGTGTAGGGTATAGAGTGTAGGGTATAGAGTGTAGAGTGTAGGGTATAGAGTGTATGCTATAGAGTGTATGGTGTAGAGTGTATGGTATAGAGTGTAGGGTATAGAGTGTAGAGTGTATGGTATAGAGTGTAGGGTATAGAGTGTAGGGTATAAAGTGTAGGGTATAGAGTGTAGGGTATAGAGTGCAGGGTATAGAGTGTAGGGTAGAGAGGGTAGAGTGTAGGGTATAGAGTGTAGGGTATAGAGTGTAGGGTATAGAGTGTAGAGTGTAGGGATTAGAGTGTAGGGTATAGAGTGTAGGGTGTAGAGTGTAGGGTATAGAGTGTAGAGTGTAGGGTATAGAGTGTATGGTATAGAGTGTAGGGTATAGGGTGTAGAGTGTAGGGTATAGAGTGTAGGGTATAGAGTGTAGGGTATAGAGTGTAGGGTATAGAGTGTGTGGAATAGAGTGTAGAGTGTAAGGTATAGAGTGTAGAGTGTAGGGTATGGAGTGTAGGGTATAGAGTGTAGAGTGTAGGGATTAGAGTGTAGGGTATAGAGTGTAGGGTGTAGAGTGTAGGGTATAGAGTGTAGAGTGTAGGGTATAGAGTGTATGGTATAGAGTGTAGGGTATAGAGTGTAGGGTGTAGAGTGTAGGGTATAGAGTGTAGGGTATAGAGTGTAGGGTATAGAGTGTAGGGTATAGAGTGTAGGGAATAGAGTGTAAAGTGTAAGGTATAGAGTGTGGAGTGTAGGGTATAGAGTGTAGGGTATAGACTGTAGGGTATAGAATGTAGGGTATAGAGTGTAGGGTATAGATTGTAGAGTGTGGGCTATAGAGTGTAGGGTATAGAGTGTAGATTGTAGGGTATAGAGTGTAGGGTATAGAGTGTAGGGTATAGAGTGTAGGGTATAGAGTGTAGAGTGTAGGGTATAGTGTGTAGGGTATAGAGTGCAGGGTGTAGAGTGTAGGGTATAGAGTGTAGGGTATAGAGTGTAGAGTGTAGGGTATAGAGTGTATGCTATAGAGTGTATGGTGTAGAGTGTATGGTATAGAGTGTAGGGTATAGAGTGTAGAGTGTATGGTATAGAGTGTAGGGTATAGAGTGTAGGGTATAGAGTGTATGTTATAGAGTGTAGGGTATAGAGTGTAGGGTAGAGAGTGTAGAGTGTATGGTATAGAGTGTAGGGTATAGAGTGTAGGGTATAGAGTGTAGAGTGTCGGGATTAGAGTGTAGGGTATAGAGTGTAGGATGTAGAGTGTAGGGTATAGAGTGTAGAGTGTAGGGTATAGAGTGTATGGTATAGAGTGTAGAGTATAGAGTGTAGGGTGTAGAGTGTAGGGTATAGAGTGTAGCGTATAGAGTGTAGGGTATAGAGTGTAAGGTATAGAGTGTAGGGTGTAGAGTGTAGGGTATAGAGTGTAGGGTATAGAGTGTAGGGTATAGAGTGTATGGTATAGAGTGTAGAGTGTAGGATATAGAGTGTAGGGTATAGAGTGTAGAGTGTAGGGTATAGAGTGTAGGGTATAGAGTGTAGGGTATAGAGTGTAGAGTGTAGGGATTAGAGTGTAGGGTATAGAGTGTAGGGTATAGAGTGTAGAGTGTAGAGTATAGAGTGTAGGGTATAGAGTGTAGAGTGTAGGGTATAGAGTGTAGGGTATAGAGTGTAGGGTATAGAGTGTAGGGTATATAGTGAAGAGTGTAGGGTATAGAGTGTAGGGTATAGAGTGTAGGGTATAGAGTGTAGGGTATAGAGTGCAGGGTATATAGTGTAGAGTGTAGGGTATAGAGTGTAGAGTGTAGGGTATAGAGTGTAGGGTATAGAGTGTAGGGTATAGAGTGTAGGGTATATACAGATGATCAGGTTTTTAAATACATCAGATAGGGATTGCATACATTAGTTAGGACTGCTCTGATAAGGGTATACCGTGAAGATTGGTAGAGCAGCTTAGTATACATTTTTTGCAAAAAACGTATCAACCAAATACCCTGTTTTTTACATCTTTTACTAGCACTTGCGGATTACTGCAACATTTTTTCAAACTGAGTGTTTTTGGTTTTACTATTCTCTTTTGTGTCTTCAGGTTTCTTGGTGGTGTGTGAACATGATCATACAGACTTGTTCACTGTGCAAGTAGCCCATGTGTTCCTGTTTCCATAATTGTTCTCTTGTGTCTACAAGACTGGGGAGTTCCACCACTCCTCTTGGGCTATCTGCACAAAAGCTGTTCTACCTTGTATGCACACATGGATTTTTCCTCTCTGAACCCTGTTCACACAGGTTATATACAGATGATCAGGTTTTTAAATACATCAGATAGGGATTGCATACATTAGTTAGGACTGCTCTGATAAGGGTATACCGTGAAGATTGGTAGAGCAGCTTAGTATACATTTTTTGCAAAAAACGTATCAACCAAATACCCTGTTTTTTACATCTTTTACTAGCACTTGCGGATTACTGCAACATTTTTTCAAACTGAGTGTTTTTGGTTTTACTATTCTCTTTTGTGTCTTCAGGTTTCTTGGTGGTGTGTGAACATGATCATACAGACTTGTTCACTGTGCAAGTAGCCCATGTGTTCCTGTTTCCATAATTGTTCTCTTGTGTCTACAAGACTGGGGAGTTCCACCACTCCTCTTGGGCTATCTGCACAAAAGCTGTTCTACCCTGTATGCACACATGGATTTTTCCTCTCTGAACCCTGTTCACACAGGTTATATACAGATGATCAGGTTTTTAAATACATCAGATAGGGATTGCATACATTAGTTAGGACTGCTCTGATAAGGGTATACCGTGAAGATTGGTAGAGCAGCTTAGTATACATTTTTTGCAAAAAACGTATCAACCAAATACCCTGTTTTTTACATCTTTTACTAGCACTTGCGGATTACTGCAACATTTTTTCAAACTGAGTGTTTTTGGTTTTACTATTCTCTTTTGTGTCTTCAGGTTTCTTGGTGGTGTGTGAACATGATCATACAGACTTGTTCACTGTGCAAGTAGCCCATGTGTTCCTGTTTCCATGTAGGGTATAGAGTGTAGAGTGTAGGGTATAGAGTGTATGGTATAGAGTGTAGGGTATAGAGTGTAGGGTGTAGAGTGTAGGGTATAGAGTGTAGGGTATAGAGTGTAGGGTATAGAGTGTAGGGTATAGAGTGTAGGGAATAGAGTGTAAAGTGTAAGGTATAGAGTGTAGAGTGTAGGGTATAGAGTGTAGGGTATAGACTGTAGGGTATAGAGTGTAGGGTATAGAGTGTAGGGTATAGATTGTAGAGTGTAGGCTATAGAGTGTAGGGTATAGAGTGTAGATTGTAGGGTATAGAGTGTAGGGTATAGAGTGTAGGGTATAGAGTGTAGAGTGTAGGGTATAGTGCGTAGGGTATAGAGTGCAGGGTGTAGAGTGTAGGGTATAGAGTGTAGGGTATAGAGTGTAGAGTGTAGGGTATAGAGTGTATGCTATAGAGTGTATGGTGTAGAGTGTATGGTATAGAGTGTAGGGTATAGAGTGTAGAGTGTATGGTATAGAGTGTAGGGTATAGAGTGTAGGGTATAAAGTGTAGGGTATAGAGTGTAGGGTATAGAGTGCAGGGTATAGAGTGTAGGGTAGAGAGGGTAGAGTGTAGGGTATAGAGTGTAGGGTATAGAGTGTAGGGTATAGAGTGTAGAGTGTAGGGATTAGAGTGTAGGGTATAGAGTGTAGGGTGTAGAGTGTAGGGTATAGAGTGTAGAGTGTAGGGTATAGAGTGTATGGTATAGAGTGTAGGGTATAGGGTGTAGAGTGTAGGGTATAGAGTGTAGGGTATAGAGTGTAGGGTATAGAGTGTAGGGTATAGAGTGTGTGGAATAGAGTGTAGAGTGTAAGGTATAGAGTGTAGAGTGTAGGGTATGGAGTGTAGGGTATAGAGTGTAGAGTGTAGGGATTAGAGTGTAGGGTATAGAGTGTAGGGTGTAGAGTGTAGGGTATAGAGTGTAGAGTGTAGGGTATAGAGTGTATGGTATAGAGTGTAGGGTATAGAGTGTAGGGTGTAGAGTGTAGGGTATAGAGTGTAGGGTATAGAGTGTAGGGTATAGAGTGTAGGGTATAGAGTGTAGGGAATAGAGTGTAAAGTGTAAGGTATAGAGTGTGGAGTGTAGGGTATAGAGTGTAGGGTATAGACTGTAGGGTATAGAATGTAGGGTATAGAGTGTAGGGTATAGATTGTAGAGTGTGGGCTATAGAGTGTAGGGTATAGAGTGTAGATTGTAGGGTATAGAGTGTAGGGTATAGAGTGTAGGGTATAGAGTGTAGGGTATAGAGTGTAGAGTGTAGGGTATAGTGTGTAGGGTATAGAGTGCAGGGTGTAGAGTGTAGGGTATAGAGTGTAGGGTATAGAGTGTAGAGTGTAGGGTATAGAGTGTATGCTATAGAGTGTATGGTGTAGAGTGTATGGTATAGAGTGTAGGGTATAGAGTGTAGAGTGTATGGTATAGAGTGTAGGGTATAGAGTGTAGGGTATAGAGTGTATGTTATAGAGTGTAGGGTATAGAGTGTAGGGTAGAGAGTGTAGAGTGTATGGTATAGAGTGTAGGGTATAGAGTGTAGGGTATAGAGTGTAGAGTGTCGGGATTAGAGTGTAGGGTATAGAGTGTAGGATGTAGAGTGTAGGGTATAGAGTGTAGAGTGTAGGGTATAGAGTGTATGGTATAGAGTGTAGAGTATAGAGTGTAGGGTGTAGAGTGTAGGGTATAGAGTGTAGCGTATAGAGTGTAGGGTATAGAGTGTAAGGTATAGAGTGTAGGGTGTAGAGTGTAGGGTATAGAGTGTAGGGTATAGAGTGTAGGGTATAGAGTGTATGGTATAGAGTGTAGAGTGTAGGATATAGAGTGTAGGGTATAGAGTGTAGAGTGTAGGGTATAGAGTGTAGGGTATAGAGTGTAGGGTATAGAGTGTAGAGTGTAGGGATTAGAGTGTAGGGTATAGAGTGTAGGGTATAGAGTGTAGAGTGTAGAGTATAGAGTGTAGGGTATAGAGTGTAGAGTGTAGGGTATAGAGTGTAGGGTATAGAGTGTAGGGTATAGAGTGTAGGGTATAGAGTGTAGAGTGTAGGGTATAGAGTGTAGGGTATAGAGTGTAGGGTATAGAGTGTAGAGTGTAGGGTATAGAGTGTAGGTTATAGAGTGTAGGGTATAGAGTGTAGGGCATAGAGTGTAGGGTATAGAGTGTAGGGTGTAGAGTGTAGGGTATAGCGTGTAGGGTATAGAGTGTAGAGTGTAGGGTATAGAGTGTAGGGTATAGAGTGTAGGGTATAGAGTGTAGGGTATAGAGTGGAGGGTATAGAGTGTAGAGTGTAGAGTATAGAGTGTAGAGTGTAGGGTATAGAGTGTAAGGTATAGAGTGTAGGGTATAGAGTGTAGGGTATTGAGTGTAGAGTGTAGGGTATAGAGTGTAGAGTGTAGGGTATAGAGTGTATGGTATAGAGTGTAGGGTATAGAGTGTAGGGTGTAGAGTGTTGGGTATAGAGTGTAGGGTATAGAGTGTAGGGTATAGAGTGTAGGGTATAGAGTGTAGGGAATAGAGTGTAGAGTGTAGGGTATAGAGTGTAGAGTGTAGGGATTAGAGTGTAGGGTATAGAGTGTAGGGTATAGAGTGTAGAGTGTAGGGTATAGAGTGTAGGGTATAGAGTGTAGGGTATAGAGTGTAGGGCATAGAGTGTAGGGTATAGAGTGTAGGGTATAGAGTGTAGAGTGTATGGTATAGAGTGTAGGGTATAGAGTGTAGGGTATAGAGTGTAGAGTGTAGGGTATAGAGTGTAGGGTATAGAGTGTAGGGTATAGAGTGTAGGGTATAGAGTGTAGGGCATAGAGTGTAGGGTATAGAGTGTAGGGTATAGAGTGTAGAGTGTAGGGTATAGAGTGTAGGGTATAGAGTGTAGGGTATAGAGTGTAGGGCATAGAGTGTAGGGTATAGAGTGTAGAGTGTAGGGTATAGAGTGTAGGGTATAGAGTGTAGGGTATAGAGTGTAGGGTATAGAGTGTAGGGCATAGAGTGTAGGGTATAGAGTGTAGGGTATAGAGTGTAGAGTGTAGGGTATAGAGTGTAGGGTATAGAGTGTAGAGTGTAGGGTATAGAGTGTAGGGTATAGAGTGTAGGGTAGAGAGTGTAGGGTAGATAGTGTAGAGTGTAGGGTATAGAGTGTAGGGTATAGAGTGTAGAGTGTAGGGATTAGAGTGTAGGGTATAGAGTGTAGGGTGTAGAGTGTAGGGCATAGAGTGTAGACTGTAGGGTATAGAGTGTAGGGTATAGAGTGTAGGGTGTAGAGTGTAGGGTATAGAGTGTAGGGTATAGAGTGTAGGGAATAGAGTGTTGAGTGTAAGGTATAGAGTGTAGAGTGTAGGGCATAGAGTGTAGAGTGTAGGGTATCGAGTCTAGGGTATAGAGTGTAGGGTATAGAGTGTAGGGTATAGAGTGTAGGGTATAGAGTGTAGATTATAGAGTGTAGAGTGTAGGGTATAGAGTTTAGAGTGTAGGGCGTAGAGTGAAGGGTATAGAGTGTAGGGTATAGAGTGTAGGGTATAGAGTGTAGGGTCTAGAGTGTAGAGTGTAGGGTATAGAGTGTAGAGTGTAGGGTATAGAGTGTAGGGTATAGAGTGTAGGGTATAGAGTGTAGAGTGTAGGGATTAGAGTGTAGGGTATAGAGTGTAGGGTGTAGGGTATAGAGTGTATGGTATAGAGTGTAGGGTATAGAGTGTAGGGTGAAGAGTGTAGGGTATAGAGTGTAGGGTACAGAGTGTAGGGTATAGAGTGTAGGGTATAGAGTGTAGGGAATAGAGTGTAGAGTGTAGGGTATAGAGTGTAGGGTATAGAGTGTAGGGTATAGAGTGTAGAGTGTAGGGTATATAGTGTAGGGTATAGAGTGTAGGGTATAGAGTGTAGGGCATAGAGTGTAGGGTATAGAGTGTAGGGTATAGAGTGTAGAGTGTAGGGTATAGAGTGTAGGGTATAGAGTGTAGGGTATAGAGTGTAGAGTGTAGGGTATAGAGTGTAGGGTATAGAGTGTAGGGTATAGAGTGTAGGGTATAGAGTGTAGGGCATAGAGTGTAGGGTATAGAGTGTAGGGTATAGAGTGTAGAGTGTAGGGTATAGAGTGTAGGGCATAGAGTGTAGGGTATAGAGTGTAGAGTGTAGGGTATAGAGTGTAGGGTATAGAGTGTAGAGTGTAGGGTATAGAGTGTAGGGTATAGAGTGTAGGGTATAGAGTGTAGGGCATAGAGTGTAGGGTATAGAGTGTAGGGTATAGAGTGTAGAGTGTAGGGTATAGAGTGTAGGGTATAGAGTGTAGGGTATAGAGTGTAGAGTGTAGGGTATAGAGTGTAGGGTATAGAGTGTAGGGTATAGAGTGTAGAGTGTAGGGTATATAGTGTAGGGTATAGAGTGTAGGGTATAGAGTGTAGAGTGTAGGGTATAGAGTGTAGGGTATAGAATGTAGGGTATAGAGTGTAGGGTATAGAGTGTAGGGCATAGAGTGTAGGGTATAGAGTGTAGGGTATAGAGTGTAGAGTGTAGGGTATAGAGTGTAGGGTATAGAGTGTAGGGTATAGAGTGTAGAGTGTAGGGTATAGAGTGTAGGGTATAGAGTGTAGAGTGTAGGGTATAGAGTGTAGGGTATAGAGTGTAGGGTATAGAGTGTAGGGCATAGAGTGTAGGGTATAGAGTGTAGGGTATAGAGTGTAGAGTGTAGGGTATAGAGTGTAGGGTATAGAGTGTAGAGTGTCGGGATTAGAGTGTAGGGTATAGAGTGTAGGATGTAGAGTGTAGGGTATAGAGTGTAGAGTGTAGGGTATAGAGTGTATGGTATAGAGTGTAGAGTATAGAGTGTAGGGTGTAGAGTGTAGGGTATAGAGTGTAGGGTATAGAGTGTAGGGTATAGAGTGTAAGGTATAGAGTGTAGGGTGTAGAGTGTAGGGTATAGAGTGTAGGGTATAGAGTGTAGGGTATAGAGTGTATGGTATAGAGTGTAGAGTGTAGGGTATAGAGTGTAGAGTGTAGGGATTAGAGTGTAGGGTATAGAGTGTAGGGTATAGAGTGTAGAGTGTAGGGTATAGAGTGTAGGGTATAGAGTGTAGGGTATAGAGTGTAGGGCATAGAGTGTAGGGTATAGAGTGTAGGGTATAGAGTGTAGAGTGTATGGTATAGAGTGTAGGGTATAGAGTGTAGGGTATAGAGTGTAGAGTGTAGGGTATAGAGTGTAGGGTATAGAGTGTAGGGTATAGAGTGTAGGGTATAGAGTGTAGGGCATAGAGTGTAGGGTATAGAGTGTAGGGTATAGAGTGTAGAGTGTAGGGTATAGAGTGTAGGGTATAGAGTGTAGGGTATAGAGTGTAGGGCATAGAGTGTAGGGTATAGAGTGTAGAGTGTAGGGTATAGAGTGTAGGGTATAGAGTGTAGGGTATAGAGTGTAGGGTATAGAGTGTAGGGCATAGAGTGTAGGGTATAGAGTGTAGGGTATAGAGTGTAGAGTGTAGGGTATAGAGTGTAGGGTATAGAGTGTAGAGTGTAGGGTATAGAGTGTAGGGTATAGAGTGTAGGGTAGAGAGTGTAGGGTAGAGAGTGTAGAGTGTAGGGTATAGAGTGTAGGGTATAGAGTGTAGAGTGTAGGGATTAGAGTGTAGGGTATAGAGTGTAGGGTGTAGAGTGTAGGGCATAGAGTGTAGACTGTAGGGTATAGAGTGTAGGGTATAGAGTGTAGGGTGTAGAGTGTAGGGTATAGAGTGTAGGGTATAGAGTGTAGGGAATAGAGTGTTGAGTGTAAGGTATAGAGTGTAGAGTGTAGGGCATAGAGTGTAGAGTGTAGGGTATCGAGTCTAGGGTATAGAGTGTAGGGTATAGAGTGTAGGGTATAGAGTGTAGGGTATAGAGTGTAGATTATAGAGTGTAGAGTGTAGGGTATAGAGTTTAGAGTGTAGGGCATAGAGTGTAGAGTGTAGGGTATAGAGTGTAGGGTATAGAGTGTAGGGTATAGAGTGTAGGGTCTAGAGTGTAGAGTGTAGGGTATAGAGTGTAGAGTGTAGGGTATAGAGTGTAGGGTATAGAGTGTAGGGTATAGAGTGTAGAGTGTAGGGATTAGAGTGTAGGGTATAGAGTGTAGGGTGTAGGGTATAGAGTGTATGGTATAGAGTGTAGGGTATAGAGTGTAGGGTGAAGAGTGTAGGGTATAGAGTGTAGGGTACAGAGTGTAGGGTATAGAGTGTAGGGTATAGAGTGTAGGGAATAGAGTGTAGAGTGTAGGGTATAGAGTGTAGGGTATAGAGTGTAGGGTATAGAGTGTAGAGTGTAGGGTATATAGTGTAGGGTATAGAGTGTAGGGTATAGAGTGTAGGGCATAGAGTGTAGGGTATAGAGTGTAGGGTATAGAGTGTAGAGTGTAGGGTATAGAGTGTAGGGTATAGAGTGTAGGGTATAGAGTGTAGGGTATAGAGTGTAGAGTGTAGGGTATAGAGTGTAGGGTATAGAGTGTAGGGTATAGAGTGTAGGGTATAGAGTGTAGGGCATAGAGTGTAGGGTATAGAGTGTAGGGTATAGAGTGTAGAGTGTAGGGTATAGAGTGTAGGGCATAGAGTGTAGGGTATAGAGTGTAGAGTGTAGGGTATAGAGTGTAGGGTATAGAGTGTAGAGTGTAGGGTATAGAGTGTAGGGTATAGAGTGTAGGGTATAGAGTGTAGGGCATAGAGTGTAGGGTATAGAGTGTAGGGTATAGAGTGTAGAGTGTAGGGTATAGAGTGTAGGGTATAGAGTGTAGGGTATAGAGTGTAGAGTGTAGGGTATAGAGTGTAGGGTATAGAGTGTAGGGTATAGAGTGTAGAGTGTAGGGTATATAGTGTAGGGTATAGAGTGTAGGGTATAGAGTGTAGAGTGTAGGGTATAGAGTGTAGGGTATAGAATGTAGGGTATAGAGTGTAGGGTATAGAGTGTAGGGCATAGAGTGTAGGGTATAGAGTGTAGGGTATAGAGTGTAGAGTGTAGGGTATAGAGTGTAGGGTATAGAGTGTAGGGTATAGAGTGTAGAGTGTAGGGTATAGAGTGTAGGGTATAGAGTGTAGAGTGTAGGGTATAGAGTGTAGGGTATAGAGTGTAGGGTATAGAGTGTAGGGCATAGAGTGTAGGGTATAGAGTGTAGGGTATAGAGTGTAGAGTGTAGGGTATAGAGTGTAGGGTATAGAGTGTAGAGTGTCGGGATTAGAGTGTAGGGTATAGAGTGTAGGATGTAGAGTGTAGGGTATAGAGTGTAGAGTGTAGGGTATAGAGTGTATGGTATAGAGTGTAGAGTATAGAGTGTAGGGTGTAGAGTGTAGGGTATAGAGTGTAGGGTATAGAGTGTAGGGTATAGAGTGTAAGGTATAGAGTGTAGGGTGTAGAGTGTAGGGTATAGAGTGTAGGGTATAGAGTGTAGGGTATAGAGTGTATGGTATAGAGTGTAGAGTGTAGGATATAGAGTGTAGGGTATAGAGTGTAGAGTGTAGGGTATAGAGTGTAGGGTATAGAGTGTAGGGTATAGAGTGTAGAGTGTAGGGATTAGAGTGTAGGGTATAGAGTGTAGGGTGTAGAGTGTAGAGTATAGAGTGTAGGGTATAGAGTGTAGAGTGTAGGGTATAGAGTGTAGGGTATAGAGTGTAGGGTATAGAGTGTAGGGTATAGAGTGTAGAGTGTAGGGTATAGAGTGTAGGGTATAGAGTGTAGGGTATAGAGTGTAGAGTGTAGGGTATAGAGTGTAGGTTATAGAGTGTAGGGTATAGAGTGTAGGGCATAGAGTGTAGGGTATAGAGTGTAGGGTGTAGAGTGTAGGGTATAGCGTGTAGGGTATAGAGTGTAGAGTGTAGGGTATAGAGTGTAGGGTATAGAGTGTAGGGTATAGAGTGTAGGGTATAGAGTGGAGGGTATAGAGTGTAGAGTATAGAGTGTAGAGTGTAGGGTATAGAGTGTAAGGTATAGAGTGTAGGGTATAGAGTGTAGGGTATAGAGTGTAGAGTGTAGGGTATAGAGTGTAGAGTGTAGGGTATAGAGTGTATGGTATAGAGTGTAGGGTATAGAGTGTAGGGTGTAGAGTGTTGGGTATAGAGTGTAGGGTATAGAGTGTAGGGTATAGAGTGTAGGGTATAGAGTGTAGGGAATAGAGTGTAGAGTGTAGGGTATAGAGTGTAGAGTGTAGGGATTAGAGTGTAGGGTATAGAGTGTAGGGTATAGAGTGTAGAGTGTAGGGTATAGAGTGTAGGGTATAGAGTGTAGGGTATAGAGTGTAGGGCATAGAGTGTAGGGTATAGAGTGTAGGGTATAGAGTGTAGAGTGTATGGTATAGAGTGTAGGGTATAGAGTGTAGGGTATAGAGTGTAGAGTGTAGGGTATAGAGTGTAGGGTATAGAGTGTAGGGTATAGAGTGTAGGGTATAGAGTGTAGGGCATAGAGTGTAGGGTATAGAGTGTAGGGTATAGAGTGTAGAGTGTAGGGTATAGAGTGTAGGGTATAGAGTGTAGGGTATAGAGTGTAGGGCATGGAGTGTAGGGTAAAGAGTGTAGAGTGTAGGGTATAGAGTGTAGGGTATAGAGTGTAGGGTATAGAGTGTAGGGTATAGAGTGTAGGGCATAGAGTGTAGGGTATAGAGTGTAGGGTATAGAGTGTAGATTGTAGGGTATAGAGTGTAGGGTATAGAGTGTAGAGTGTAGGGTATAGAGTGTAGGGTATAGAGTGTAGGGTAGAGAGTGTAGGGTAGAGAGTGTAGAGTGTAGGGTATAGAGTGTAGGGTATAGAGTGTAGAGTGTAGGGATTAGAGTGTAGGGTATAGAGTGTAGGGTGTAGAGTGTAGGGCATAGAGTGTAGACTGTAGGGTATAGAGTGTAGGGTATAGAGTGTAGGGTGTAGAGTGTAGGGTATAGAGTGTAGGGTATAGAGTGTAGATTATAGAGTGTAGAGTGTAGGGTATAGAGTGTTGAGTGTAAGGTTTAGAGTGTAGAGTGTAGGGCATAGAGTGTAGAGTGTAGGGTATCGAGTCTAGGGTATAGAGTGTAGGGTATAGAGTGTAGGGTATAGAGTGTAGATTATAGAGTGTAGAGTGTAGGGTATAGAGTTTAGAGTGTAGGGCATAGAGTGTAGAGTGTAGGGTATAGAGTGTAGGGTATAGAGTGTAGGGTATAGAGTGTAGGGTCTAGAGTGTAGAGTGTAGGGTATAGAGTGTAGAGTGTAGGGTATAGAGTGTAGGGTATAGAGTGTAGGGTATAGAGTGTAGAGTGTAGGGATTAGAGTGTAGGGTATAGAGTGTAGGGTGTAGGGTATAGAGTGTATGGTATAGAGTGTAGGGTATAGAGTGTAGGGTGAAGAGTGTAGGGTATAGAGTGTAGGGTACAGAGTGTAGGGTATAGAGTGTAGGGTATAGAGTGTAGGGAATAGAGTGTAGAGTGTAGGGTATAGAGTGTAGGGTATAGAGTGTAGAGTGTAGGGTATAGAGTGTAGGGTATAGAGTGTAGGGTATAGAGTGTAGGGCATAGAGTGTAGGGTATAGAGTGTAGGGTATAGAGTGTAGAGTGTAGGGTATAGAGTGTAGGGTATAGAGTGTAGGGTATAGAGTGTAGAGTGTAGGGTATAGAGTGTAGGGTATAGAGTGTAGGGTATAGAGTGTAGAGTGTAGGGTATATAGTGTAGGGTATAGAGTGTAGGGTATAGAGTGTAGAGTGTAGGGTATAGAGTGTAGGGTATAGAGTGTAGGGTATAGAGTGTAGGGTATAGAGTGTAGGGCATAGAGTGTAGGGTATAGAGTGTAGGGTATAGAGTGTAGAGTGTAGGGTATAGAGTGTAGGGTATAGAGTGTAGGGTATAGAGTGTAGAGTGTAGGGTATAGAGTGTAGGGTATAGAGTGTAGAGTGTAGGGTATAGAGTGTAGGGTATAGAGTGTAGGGTATAGAGTGTAGGGCATAGAGTGTAGGGTATAGAGTGTAGGGTATAGAGTGTAGAGTGTAGGGTATAGAGTGTAGGGTATAGAGTGTAGAGTGTCGGGATTAGAGTGTAGGGTATAGAGTGTAGGATGTAGAGTGTAGGGTATAGAGTGTAGAGTGTAGGGTATAGAGTGTATGGTATAGAGTGTAGAGTATAGAGTGTAGGGTGTAGAGTGTAGGGTATAGAGTGTAGGGTATAGAGTGTAGGGTATAGAGTGTAAGGTATAAAGTGTAGGGTGTAGAGTGTAGGGTATAGAGTGTAGGGTATAGAGTGTAGGGTATAGAGTGTATGGTATAGAGTGTAGAGTGTAGGATATAGAGTGTAGGGTAGAGAGTGTAGAGTGTAGGGTATAGAGTGTAGGGTATAGAGTGTAGGGTATAGAGTGTAGAGTGTAGGGATTAGAGTGTAGGGTGTAGAGTGTAGGGTATAGAGTGTAGAGTGTAGAGTATAGAGTGTAGGGTATAGAGTGTAGAGTGTAGGGTATAGAGTGTAGGGTATAGAGTGTAGGGTATAGAGTGTAGAGTGTAGGGTATAGAGTGTAGGGTATAGAGTGTAGGGTATAGAGTGTAGAGTGTAGGGTATAGAGTGTAGGTTATAGAGTGTAGGGTATAGAGTGTAGGGCATAGAGTGTAGGGTATAGAGTGTAGGGTGTAGAGTGTAGGGTATAGCGTGTAGGGTATAGAGTGTAGAGTGTAGGGTATAGAGTGTAGGGTATAGAGTGTAGGGTATAGAGTGTAGGGTATAGAGTGGAGGGTATAGATTGTAGAGTGTAGAGTATAGAGTGTAGAGTGTAGGGTATAGAGTGTAAGGTATAGAGTGTAGGGTATAGAGTGTAGGGTATAGAGTGTAGAGTGTAGGGTATAGAGTGTAGAGTGTAGGGTATAGAGTGTATGGTATAGAGTGTAGGGTATAGAGTGTAGGGTGTAGAGTGTTGGGTATAGAGTGTAGGGTATAGAGTGTAGGGTATAGAGTGTAGGGTATAGAGTGTAGGGAATAGAGTGTAGAGTGTAGGGTATAGAGTGTAGAGTGTAGGGATTAGAGTGTAGGGTATAGAGTGTAGGGTATAGAGTGTAGAGTGTAGGGTATAGAGTGTAGGGTATAGAGTGTAGGGTATAGAGTGTAGGGCATAGAGTGTAGGGTATAGAGTGTAGGGTATAGAGTGTAGAGTGTATGGTATAGAGTGTAGGGTATAGAGTGTAGGGTATAGAGTGTAGAGTGTAGGGTATAGAGTGTAGGGTATAGAGTGTAGGGTATAGAGTGTAGGGTATAGAGTGTAGGGCATAGAGTGTAGGGTATAGAGTGTAGGGTATAGAGTGTAGAGTGTAGGGTATAGAGTGTAGGGTATAGAGTGTAGGGTATAGAGTGTAGGGCATAGAGTGTAGGGTATAGAGTGTAGAGTGTAGGGTATAGAGTGTAGGGTATAGAGTGTAGGGTATAGAGTGTAGGGTATAGAGTGTAGGGCATAGAGTGTAGGGTATAGAGTGTAGGGTATAGAGTGTAGAGTGTAGGGTATAGAGTGTAGGGTATAGAGTGTAGAGTGTAGGGTATAGAGTGTAGGGTATAGAGTGTAGGGTAGAGAGTGTAGGGTAGAGAGTGTAGAGTGTAGGGTATAGAGTGTAGGGTATAGAGTGTAGAGTGTAGGGATTAGAGTGTAGGGTATAGAGTGTAGGGTGTAGAGTGTAGGGCATAGAGTGTAGACTGTAGGGTATAGAGTGTAGGGTATAGAGTGTAGGGTGTAGAGTGTAGGGTATAGAGTGTAGGGTATAGAGTGTAGGGAATAGAGTGTTGAGTGTAAGGTATAGAGTGTAGAGTGTAGGGCATAGAGTGTAGAGTGTAGGGTATCGAGTCTAGGGTATAGAGTGTAGGGTATAGAGTGTAGGGTATAGAGTGTAGGGTATAGAGTGTAGATTATAGAGTGTAGAGTGTAGGGTATAGAGTTTAGAGTGTAGGGCATAGAGTGTAGAGTGTAGGGTATAGAGTGTAGGGTATAGAGTGTAGGGTATAGAGTGTAGGGTCTAGAGTGTAGAGTGTAGGGTATAGAGTGTAGAGTGTAGGGTATAGAGTGTAGGGTATAGAGTGTAGGGTATAGAGTGTAGAGTGTAGGGATTAGAGTGTAGGGTATAGAGTGTAGGGTGTAGGGTATAGAGTGTATGGTATAGAGTGTAGGGTATAGAGTGTAGGGTGAAGAGTGTAGGGTATAGAGTGTAGGGTACAGAGTGTAGGGTATAGAGTGTAGGGTATAGAGTGTAGGGAATAGAGTGTAGAGTGTAGGGTATAGAGTGTAGGGTATAGAGTGTAGGGTATAGAGTGTAGACTGTAGGGTATATAGTGTAGGGTATAGAGTGTAGGGTATAGAGTGTAGGGCATAGAGTGTAGGGTATAGAGTGTAGGGTATAGAGTGTAGAGTGTAGGGTATAGAGTGTAGGGTATAGAGTGTAGGGTATAGAGTGTAGGGTATAGAGTGTAGAGTGTAGGGTATAGAGTGTAGGGTATAGAGTGTAGGGTATAGAGTGTAGGGTATAGAGTGTAGGGCATAGAGTGTAGGGTATAGAGTGTAGGGTATAGAGTGTAGAGTGTAGGGTATAGAGTGTAGGGCATAGACTGTAGGGTATAGAGTGTAGAGTGTAGGGTATAGAGTGTAGGGTATAGAGTGTAGGGTATAGAGTGTAGAGTGTAGGGTATAGAGTGTAGGGTATAGAGTGTAGGGTATAGAGTGTAGGGCATAGAGTGTAGGGTATAGAGTGTAGGGTATAGAGTGTAGAGTGTAGGGTATAGAGTGTAGGGTATAGAGTGTAGGGTATAGAGTGTAGAGTGTAGGGTATAGAGTGTAGGGTATAGAGTGTAGGGTATAGAGTGTAGAGTGTAGGGTATATAGTGTAGGGTATAGAGTGTAGGGTATAGAGTGTAGAGTGTAGGGTATAGAGTGTAGGGTATAGAGTGTAGGGTATAGAGTGTAGGGTATAGAGTGTAGGGCATAGAGTGTAGGGTATAGAGTGTAGGGTATAGAGTGTAGAGTGTAGGGTATAGAGTGTAGGGTATAGAGTGTAGGGTATAGAGTGTAGAGTGTAGGGTATAGAGTGTAGGGTATAGAGTGTAGAGTGTAGGGTATAGAGTGTAGGGTATAGAGTGTAGGGTATAGAGTGTAGGGCATAGAGTGTAGGGTATAGAGTGTAGGGTATAGAGTGTAGAGTGTAGGGTATAGAGTGTAGGGTATAGAGTGTAGAGTGTAGGGTATAGAGTGTAGAGTGTAGGGTATAGAGTGTAGGGTATAGAGTGTAGGGTAGAGAGTGTAGGGTAGAGAGTGTAGAGTGTAGGGTATAGAGTGTAGGGTATAGAGTGTAGAGTGTAGGGATTAGAGTGTAGGGTATAGAGTGTAGGGTGTAGAGTGTAGGGCATAGAGTGTAGAGTGTAGGGTATAGAGTGTAGGGTATAGAGTGTAGGGTATAGAGTGTAGGGTATAGAGTGTAGAGTATAGAGTGTAGAGTGTAGGGTATAGAGTGTAGAGTGTAGGGCATAGAGTGTAGAGTGTAGGGTATAGAGTGTAGGGTATAGAGTGTAGGGCATAGAGTGTAGAGTATAGGGTATAGAGTGTAGGGTCTAGAGTGTAGAGTGTAGGGTATAGAGTGTAGAGTGTAGGGTATAGAGTGTAGGGTATAGAGTGTAGGGTATAGAGTGTAGAGTGTAGGGATTAGAGTGTAGGGTATAGAGTGTAGGGTGTAGGGTATAGAGTGTATGGTATAGAGTGTAGGGTATAGAGTGTAGGGTGAAGAGTGTAGGGTATAGAGTGTAGGGTACAGAGTGTAGGGTATAGAGTGTAGGGTATAGAGTGTAGGGAATAGAGTGTAGAGTGTAGGGTATAGAGTGTAGGGTATAGAGTGTAGGGTATAGAGTGTAGACTGTAGGGTATATAGTGTAGGGTATAGAGTGTAGGGTATAGAGTGTAGGGCATAGAGTGTAGGGTATAGAGTGTAGGGTATAGAGTGTAGAGTGTAGGGTATAGAGTGTAGGGTATAGAGTGTAGGGTATAGAGTGTAGGGTATAGAGTGTAGAGTGTAGGGTATAGAGTGTAGGGTATAGAGTGTAGGGTATAGAGTGTAGGGTATAGAGTGTAGGGCATAGAGTGTAGGGTATAGAGTGTAGGGTATAGAGTGTAGAGTGTAGGGTATAGAGTGTAGGGCATAGAGTGTAGGGTATAGAGTGTAGAGTGTAGGGTATAGAGTGTAGGGTATAGAGTGTAGGGTATAGAGTGTAGAGTGTAGGGTATAGAGTGTAGGGTATAGAGTGTAGGGTATAGAGTGTAGGGCATAGAGTGTAGGGTATAGAGTGTAGGGTATAGAGTGTAGAGTGTAGGGTATAGAGTGTAGGGTATAGAGTGTAGGGTATAATGTGTAGAGTGTAGGGTATAGAGTGTAGGGTATAGAGTGTAGGGTATAGAGTGTAGAGTGTAGGGTATATAGTGTAGGGTATAGAGTGTAGGGTATAGAGTGTAGAGTGTAGGGTATAGAGTGTAGGGTATAGAGTGTAGGGTATAGAGTGTAGGGTATAGAGTGTAGGGCATAGAGTGTAGGGTATAGAGTGTAGGGTATAGAGTGTAGAGTGTAGGGTATAGAGTGTAGGGTATAGAGTGTAGGGTATAGAGTGTAGAGTGTAGGGTATAGAGTGTAGGGTATAGAGTGTAGAGTGTAGGGTATAGAGTGTAGGGTATAGAGTGTAGGGTATAGAGTGTAGGGCATAGAGTGTAGGGTATAGAGTGTAGGGTATAGAGTGTAGAGTGTAGGGTATAGAGTGTAGGGTATAGAGTGTAGAGTGTAGGGTATAGAGTGTAGAGTGTAGGGTATAGAGTGTAGGGTATAGAGTGTAGGGTAGAGAGTGTAGGGTAGAGAGTGTAGAGTGTAGGGTATAGAGTGTAGGGTATAGAGTGTAGAGTGTAGGGATTAGAGTGTAGGGTATAGAGTGTAGGGTGTAGAGTGTAGGGCATAGAGTGTAGAGTGTAGGGTATAGAGTGTAGGGTATAGAGTGTAGGGTATAGAGTGTAGGGTATAGAGTGTAGAGTATAGAGTGTAGAGTGTAGGGTATAGAGTGTAGAGTGTAGGGCATAGAGTGTAGAGTGTAGGGTATAGAGTGTAGGGTATAGAGTGTAGGGCATAGAGTGTAGAGTATAGGGTATAGAGTGTAGGGTATAGAGTGTAGGGTATAGAGTGTAGAGTATAGAGTGTAGAGTGTAGGGTATAGAGTGTAGAGTGTAGGGCATAGAGTGTAGAGTGTAGGGTATAGAGTGTAGGGTATAGAGTGTAGGGTATAGAGTGTAGGGTATAGAGTGTAGAGTGTAGGGTATAGAGTGTAGGGTATAGAGTGTAGGGTATAGAGTGTAGAGTGTAGGGATTAGAGTGTAGGGTATAGAGTGTAGGGTGTAGAATGTAGGGCATAGAGTGTAGAGTGTAGGGTATAGAGTGTATGGTATAGAGTGTAGGGTATAGAGTGTAGGGTGTAGAGTGTAGGGTATAGAGTGTAGGGTATAGAGTGTAGTGAATAGAGTGTAGAGTGTAGTGTATAGAGTGTAGGGTATAGAGTGTAGGGCATAGAGTGTAGAGTGTAGGGTATAGAGTGTAGGGTATAGAGTGTAGGGTATAGAGTGTAGGGCATAGAGTGTAGGGTATAGAGTGTAGGGTATAGAGTGTAGAGTGTAGGGTATAGAGTGTAGGGTATAGAGTGTAGGGTATAGAGTGTAGGGTATAGAGTGTAGAGTGTAGGGTATAGAGTGTAGGGTATAGAGTGTAGGGTATAGAGTGTAGGGCATAGAGTGTAGGGTATAGAGTGTAGGGTATAGAGTGTAGAGTGTAGGGTATAGAGTGTAGGGCATAGAGTGTAGGGTATATAGTGTAGAGTGTAGGGTATAGAGTGTAGGGTATAGAGGGTAGGGTATAGAGTGTAGAGTGTAGGGTATAGAGTGTAGGGTATAGAGTGTAGGGTACAGAGTGTAGGGTATAGAGTGTAGGGCATAGAGTGTAGGGTATAGAGTGTAGGGTATAGAGTGTAGAGTGTAGGGTATAGAGTGTTGGGTATAGAGTGTAGGGTGTAGAGTGTAGGGTATAGAGTGTAGGGTATAGAGTGTAGGGTATAGAGTGTAGGGAATAGAGTGTAGAGTGTAGGGTATAGAGTGTAGGGTATAGAGTGTAGGGTATAGAGTGTAGAGTGTAGGGTATAGAGTGTAGGGTATAGAGTGTAGGGTATAGAGTGTAGGGCATAGAGTGTAGGGTATAGAGTGTAGGGTATAGAGTGTAGAGTGTAGGGTATAGAGTGTAGGGTATAGAGTGTAGGGTATAGAGTGTAGAGTGTAGGGTATAGAGTGTAGGGTATAGAGTGTAGGGTATAGAGTGTAGGGCATAGAGTGTAGGGTATAGAGTGTAGGGTATAGAGTGTAGAGTGTAGGGTATAGAGTGTAGGGCATAGAGTGTAGGGTATAGAGTGTAGAGTGTAGGGTATAGAGTGTAGGGTATAGAGGGTAGGGTATAGAGTGTAGAGTGTAGGGTATAGAGTGTAGGGTATAGAGTGTAGGGTACAGAGTGTAGGGTATAGAGTGTAGGGCATAGAGTGTAGGGTATAGAGTGTAGGGTATAGAGTGTAGAGTGTAGGGTATAGAGTGTAGGGTGTAGAGTGTAGGGTATAGAGTGTAGGGTATAGAGTGTAGGGTATAGAGTGTAGGGAATAGAGTGTAGAGTGTAGGGTATAGAGTGTAGGGTATAGAGTGTAGGGTATAGAGTGTAGAGTGTAGGGTATAGAGTGTAGGGTATAGAGTGTAGGGTATAGAGTGTAGGGCATAGAGTGTAGGGTATAGAGTGTAGGGTATAGAGTGTAGAGTGTAGGGTATAGAGTGTAGGGTATAGAGTGTAGGGTATAGAGTGTAGGGTATAGAGTGTAGAGTGTAGGGTATAGAGTGTAGGGTATAGAGTGTAGGGTATAGAGTGTAGGGCATAGAGTGTAGGGTATAGAGTGTAGGGTATAGAGTGTAGAGTGTAGGGTATAGAGTGTAGGGCATAGAGTGTAGGGTATAGAGTGTAGAGTGTAGGGTATAGAGTGTAGGGTATAGAGTGTAGGGTATAGAGTGTAGAGTGTAGGGTATAGAGTGTAGGGTATAGAGTGTAGGGTACAGAGTGTAGGGTATAGAGTGTAGGGCATAGAGTGTAGGGTATAGAGTGTAGGGTATAGAGTGTAGAGTGTAGGGTATAGAGTGTAGGGTATAGAGTGTAGGGTATAGAGTGTAGAGTGTAGGGTATAGAGTGTAGGGTATAGAGTGTAGAGTATAGAGTGTAGAGTGTACGGTATAGAGTGTAGGGTATAGAGTGTAGGGTATAGAGTGTAGGGCATAGAGTGTAGGGTATAGAGTGTAGGGTGTAGAGTGTAGGGTATAGAGTGTAGGGTATAGAGTGTAGAGTGTAGGGTATAGAGTGTAGGGTATAGAGTGTAGGGTATAGAGTGTAGGGTATAGAGTGTAGGGTATAGAGTGGAGGGTATAGAGTGTAGAGTGTAGAGTATAGAGTGTAGAGTGTAGGGTATAGAGTGTAAGGTATAGAGTGTAGGGTATAGAGTGTAGGGTATAGAGTGTAGAGTGTAGGGTATAGAGTGTAGAGTGTAGGGTATAGAGTGTATAATATAGAGTGTAGGGTATAGAGTGTAGGGTGTAGAGTGTTGGGTATAGAGTGTAGGGTATAGAGTGTAGGGTATAGAGTGTAGGGTATAGAGTGTAGGGAATAGAGTGTAGAGTGTAGGGTATAGAGTGTAGAGTGTAGGGATTAGAGTGTAGGGTATAGAGTGTAGGGTATAGAGTGTAGAGTGTAGGGTATAGAGTATAGGGTATAGAGTGTAGGGTATAGAGTGTAGGGCATAGAGTGTAGGGTATAGAGTGTAGGGTATAGAGTGTAGAGTGTATGGTATAGAGTGTAGGGTATAGAGTGTAGGGTATAGAGTGTAGAGTGTAGGGTATAGAGTGTAGGGTATAGAGTGTAGGGTATATAGTGTAGGGCATAGAGTGTAGGGTATAGAGTGTAGGGTATAGAGTGTAGAGTGTAGGGTATAGAGTGTAGGGTATAGAGTGTAGGGTATAGAGTGTAGGGCATAGAGTGTAGGGCATAGAGTGTAGGGTATAGAGTGTAGGGTGTAGAGTGTAGGGTATAGAGTGTAGGGTATAGAGTGTAGAGTGTAGGGTATAGAGTGTAGGGTATAGAGTGTAGGGTATAGAGTGTAGGGTATAGAGTGTAGGGTATAGAGTGGAGGGTATAGAGTGTAGAGTGTAGAGTATAGAGTGTAGAGTGTAGGGTATAGAGTGTAAGGTATAGAGTGTAGGGTATAGAGTGTAGGGTATAGAGTGTAGAGTGTAGGGTATAGAGTGTAGAGTGTAGGGTATAGAGTGTATAATATAGAGTGTAGGGTATAGAGTGTAGGGTGTAGAGTGTTGGGTATAGAGTGTAGGGTATAGAGTGTAGGGTATAGAGTGTAGGGTATAGAGTGTAGGGAATAGAGTGTAGAGTGTAGGGTATAGAGTGTAGAGTGTAGGGATTAGAGTGTAGGGTATAGAGTGTAGGGTATAGAGTGTAGAGTGTAGGGTATAGAGTATAGGGTATAGAGTGTAGGGTATAGAGTGTAGGGCATAGAGTGTAGGGTATAGAGTGTAGGGTATAGAGTGTAGAGTGTATGGTATAGAGTGTAGGGTATAGAGTGTAGGGTATAGAGTGTAGAGTGTAGGGTATAGAGTGTAGGGTATAGAGTGTAGGGTATATAGTGTAGGGCATAGAGTGTAGGGTATAGAGTGTAGGGTATAGAGTGTAGAGTGTAGGGTATAGAGTGTAGGGTATAGAGTGTAGGGTATAGAGTGTAGGGCATAGAGTGTAGGGTATAGAGTGTAGAGTGTAGGGTATAGAGTGTAGGGTATAGAGTGTAGGGTATAGAGTGTAGGGTATAGAGTGTAGGGCATAGAGTGTAGGGTATAGAGTGTAGGGTATAGAGTGTAGAGTGTAGGGTATAGAGTGTAGGGTATAGAGTGTAGAGTATAGGGTATAGAGTGTAGGGTATAGAGTGTAGGGTAGAGAGTGTAGGGTAGAGAGTGTAGAGTGTAGGGTATAGAGTGTAGGGTATAGAGTGTAGAGTGTAGGGATTAGAGTGTAGGGTATAGAGTGTAGGGTGTAGAGTGTAGGGCATAGAGTGTAGACTGTAGGGTATAGAGTGTAGGGTATAGAGTGTAGGGTGTAGAGTGTAGGGTATAGAGTGTAGGGTATAGAGTGTAGGGAATAGAGTGTTGAGTGTAAGGTATAGAGTGTAGAGTGTAGGGCATAGAGGGTAGAGTGTAGGGTATCGAGTCTAGGGTATAGAGTGTAGGGTATAGGGTGTAGGGTATAGAGTGTAGGGTATAGAGTGTAGATTATAGAGTGTAGAGTGTAGGGTATAGAGTTTAGAGTGTAGGGCATAGAGTGTAGAGTGTAGGGTATAGAGTGTAGGGTATAGAGTGTAGGGTATAGAGTGTAGGGTCTAGAGTGTAGAGTGTAGGGTATAGAGTGTAGAGTGTAGGGTGTAGAGTGTAGGGTATAGAGTGTAGGGTATAGAGTGTAGAGTGTAGGGATTAGAGTGTAGGGTATAGAGTGTAGGGTGTAGGGTATAGAGTGTATGGTATAGAGTGTAGGGTATAGAGTGTAGGGTGAAGAGTGTAGGGTATAGAGTGTAGGGTACAGAGTGTAGGGTATAGAGTGTAGGGTATAGAGTGTAGGGAATAGAGTGTAGAGTGTAGGGTATAGAGTGTAGGGTATAGAGTGTAGGGTATAGAGTGTAGAGTGTAGGGTATATAGTGTAGGGTATAGAGTGTAGGGTATAGAGTGTAGGGCATAGAGTGTAGGGTATAGAGTGTAGGGTATAGAGTGTAGAGTGTAGGGTATAGAGTGTAGGGTATAGAGTGTAGGGTATAGAGTGTAGGGTATAGAGTGTAGAGTGTAGGGTATAGAGTGTAGGGTATAGAGTGTAGGGTATAGAGTGTAGGGTATAGAGTGTAGGGCATAGAGTGTAGGGTATAGAGTGTAGGGTATAGAGTGTAGAGTGTAGGGTATAGAGTGTAGGGCATAGAGTGTAGGGTATAGAGTGTAGAGTGTAGGGTATAGAGTGTAGGGTATAGAGTGTAGGGTATAGAGTGTAGAATGTAGGGTATAGAGTGTAGGGTATAGAGTGTAGGGTATAGAGTGTAGGGTATAGAGTGTAGGGCATAGAGTGTAGGGTATAGAGTGTAGGGTATAGAGTGTAGAGTGTAGGGTATAGAGTGTAGGGTATAGAGTGTAGGGTATAGAGTGTAGAGTGTAGGGTATAGAGTGTAGGGTATAGAGTGTAGGGTATAGAGTGTAGAGTGTAGGGTATATAGTGTAGGGTATAGAGTGTAGGGTATAGAGTGTAGAGTGTAGGGTATAGAGTGTAGGGTATAGAGTGTAGGGTATAGAGTGTAGGGTAGAGAGTGTAGGGCATAGAGTGTAGGGTATAGAGTGTAGGGTATAGAGTGTAGAGTGTAGGGTATAGAGTGTAGGGTATAGAGTGTAGGGTATAGAGTGTAGAGTGTAGGGTATAGAGTGTAGGGTATAGAGTGTAGAGTGTAGGGTATAGAGTGTAGGGTATAGAGTGTAGGGTATAGAGTGTAGGGCATAGAGTGTAGGGTATAGAGTGTAGGGTATAGAGTGTAGAGTGTAGGGTATAGAGTGTAGGGTATAGAGTGTAGAGTGTAGGGTATAGAGTGTAGAGTGTAGGGTATAGAGTGTAGGGTATAGAGTGTAGGGTAGAGAGTGTAGGGTAGAGAGTGTAGAGTGTAGGGTATAGAGTGTAGGGTATAGAGTGTAGAGTGTAGGGATTAGAGTGTAGGGTATAGAGTGTAGGGTGTAGAGTGTAGGGCATAGAGTGTAGAGTGTAGGGTATAGAGTGTAGGGTATAGAGTGTAGGGTATAGAGTGTAGGGTATAGAGTGTAGAGTATAGAGTGTAGAGTGTAGGGTATAGAGTGTAGAGTGTAGGGCATAGAGTGTAGAGTGTAGGGTATAGAGTGTAGGGTATAGAGTGTAGGGCATAGAGTGTAGAGTGTAGGGTATAGAGTGTAGGGTATAGAGTGTAGGGTATAGAGTGTAGGGTATAGAGTGTAGAGTATAGAGTGTAGAGTGTAGGGTATAGAGTGTAGAGTGTAGGGCATAGAGTGTAGAGTGTAGGGTATAGAGTGTAGGGTATAGAGTGTAGGGTATAGAGTGTAGGGTATAGAGTGTAGAGTGTAGGGTATAGAGTGTAGGGTATAGAGTGTAGGGTATAGAGTGTAGAGTGTATTGATTAGAGTGTAGGGTATAGAGTGTAGGGTGTAGAGTGTAGGGCATAGAGTGTAGAGTGTAGGGTATAGAGTGTATGGTATAGAGTGTAGGGTATAGAGTGTAGGGTGTAGAGTGTAGGGTATAGAGTGTAGGGTATAGAGTGTAGGGTATAGAGTGTAGGGAATAGAGTGTAGAGTGTAGGGTATAGAGTGTAGGGTATAGAGTGTAGGGTATAGAGTGTAGAGTGTAGGGTATAGAGTGTAGGGTATAGAGTGTAGGGTATAGAGTGTAGGGCATAGAGTGTAGGGTATAGAGTGTAGGGTATAGAGTGTAGAGTGTAGGGTATAGAGTGTAGGGTATAGAGTGTAGGGTATAGAGTGTAGGGTATAGAGTGTAGAGTGTAGGGTATAGAGTGTAGGGTATAGAGTGTAGAGTATAGAGTGTAGGGCATAGAGTGTAGGGTATAGAGTGTAGGGTATAGAGTGTAGAGTGTAGGGTATAGAGTGTAGGGCATAGAGTGTAGGGTACAGAGTGTAGAGTGTAGGGTATAGAGTGTAGGGTATAGAGGGTAGGGTATAGAGTGTAGAGTGTAGGGTATAGAGTGTAGGGTATAGAGTGTAGGGTACAGAGTGTAGGGTATAGAGTGTAGGGCATAGAGTGTAGGGTATAGAGTGTAGGGTATAGAGTGTAGAGTGTAGGGTATAGAGTGTAGGGTATAGAGTGTAGGGTGTAGAGTGTAGGGTATAGAGTGTAGGGTATAGAGTGTGGGGTATAGAGTGTAGGGAATAGAGTGTAGAGTGTAGGGTATAGAGTGTAGGGTATAGAGTGTAGGGTATAGAGTGTAGAGTGTAGGGTATAGAGTGTAGGGTATAGAGTGTAGGGTATAGAGTGTAGGGCATAGAGTGTAGGGTATAGAGTGTAGGGTATAGAGTGTAGAGTGTAGGGTATAGAGTGTAGGGTATAGAGTGTAGGGTATAGAGTGTAGGGTATAGAGTGTAGAGTGTAGGGTATAGAGTGTAGGGTATAGAGTGTAGGGTATAGAGTGTAGGGCATAGAGTGTAGGGTATAGAGTGTAGGGCATAGAGTGTAGGGTATAGAGTGTAGGGTATAGAGTGTAGAGTGTAGGGTATAGAGTGTAGGGTATAGAGTGTAGGGTATAGAGTGTAGAGTGTAGGGTATAGAGTGTAGGGTATAGAGTGTAGAGTGTAGGGTATAGAGTGTAGGGTATAGAGTGTAGGGTATAGAGTGTAGGGCATAGAGTGTAGGGTATAGAGTGTAGGGTATAGAGTGTAGAGTGTAGGGTATAGAGTGTAGGGTATAGAGTGTAGAGTGTAGGGTATAGAGTGTAGAGTGTAGGGTATAGAGTGTAGGGTATAGAGTGTAGGGTAGAGAGTGTAGGGTAGAGAGTGTAGAGTGTAGGGTATAGAGTGTAGGGTATAGAGTGTAGAGTGTAGGGATTAGAGTGTAGGGTATAGAGTGTAGGGTGTAGAGTGTAGGGCATAGAGTGTAGAGTGTAGGGTATAGAGTGTAGGGTATAGAGTGTAGGGTATAGAGTGTAGGGTATAGAGTGTAGAGTATAGAGTGTAGAGTGTAGGGTATAGAGTGTAGAGTGTAGGGCATAGAGTGTAGAGTGTAGGGTATAGAGTGTAGGGTATAGAGTGTAGGGCATAGAGTGTAGAGTATAGGGTATAGAGTGTAGGGTCTAGAGTGTAGAGTGTAGGGTATAGAGTGTAGAGTGTAGGGTATAGAGTGTAGGGTATAGAGTGTAGGGTATAGAGTGTAGAGTGTAGGGATTAGAGTGTAGGGTATAGAGTGTAGGGTGTAGGGTATAGAGTGTATGGTATAGAGTGTAGGGTATAGAGTGTAGGGTGAAGAGTGTAGGGTATAGAGTGTAGGGTACAGAGTGTAGGGTATAGAGTGTAGGGTATAGAGTGTAGGGAATAGAGTGTAGAGTGTAGGGTATAGAGTGTAGGGTATAGAGTGTAGGGTATAGAGTGTAGACTGTAGGGTATATAGTGTAGGGTATAGAGTGTAGGGTATAGAGTGTAGGGCATAGAGTGTAGGGTATAGAGTGTAGGGTATAGAGTGTAGAGTGTAGGGTATAGAGTGTAGGGTATAGAGTGTAGGGTATAGAGTGTAGGGTATAGAGTGTAGAGTGTAGGGTATAGAGTGTAGGGTATAGAGTGTAGGGTATAGAGTGTAGGGTATAGAGTGTAGGGCATAGAGTGTAGGGTATAGAGTGTAGGGTATAGAGTGTAGAGTGTAGGGTATAGAGTGTAGGGCATAGAGTGTAGGGTATAGAGTGTAGAGTGTAGGGTATAGAGTGTAGGGTATAGAGTGTAGGGTATAGAGTGTAGAGTGTAGGGTATAGAGTGTAGGGTATAGAGTGTAGGGTATAGAGTGTAGGGCATAGAGTGTAGGGTATAGAGTGTAGGGTATAGAGTGTAGAGTGTAGGGTATAGAGTGTAGGGTATAGAGTGTAGGGTATAGAGTGTAGAGTGTAGGGTATAGAGTGTAGGGTATAGAGTGTAGGGTATAGAGTGTAGAGTGTAGGGTATATAGTGTAGGGTATAGAGTGTAGGGTATAGAGTGTAGAGTGTAGGGTATAGAGTGTAGGGTATAGAGTGTAGGGTATAGAGTGTAGGGTATAGAGTGTAGGGCATAGAGTGTAGGGTATAGAGTGTAGGGTATAGAGTGTAGAGTGTAGGGTATAGAGTGTAGGGTATAGAGTGTAGGGTATAGAGTGTAGAGTGTAGGGTATAGAGTGTAGGGTATAGAGTGTAGAGTGTAGGGTATAGAGTGTAGGGTATAGAGTGTAGGGTATAGAGTGTAGGGCATAGAGTGTAGGGTATAGAGTGTAGGGTATAGAGTGTAGAGTGTAGGGTATAGAGTGTAGGGTATAGAGTGTAGAGTGTAGGGTATAGAGTGTAGAGTGTAGGGTATAGAGTGTAGGGTATAGAGTGTAGGGTAGAGAGTGTAGGGTAGAGAGTGTAGAGTGTAGGGTATAGAGTGTAGGGTATAGAGTGTAGAGTGTAGGGATTAGAGTGTAGGGTATAGAGTGTAGGGTGTAGAGTGTAGGGCATAGAGTGTAGAGTGTAGGGTATAGAGTGTAGGGTATAGAGTGTAGGGTATAGAGTGTAGGGTATAGAGTGTAGAGTATAGAGTGTAGAGTGTAGGGTATAGAGTGTAGAGTGTAGGGCATAGAGTGTAGAGTGTAGGGTATAGAGTGTAGGGTATAGAGTGTAGGGCATAGAGTGTAGAGTATAGGGTATAGAGTGTAGGGTATAGAGTGTAGGGTATAGAGTGTAGAGTATAGAGTGTAGAGTGTAGGGTATAGAGTGTAGAGTGTAGGGCATAGAGTGTAGAGTGTAGGGTATAGAGTGTAGGGTATAGAGTGTAGGGTATAGAGTGTAGGGTATAGAGTGTAGAGTGTAGGGTATAGAGTGTAGGGTATAGAGTGTAGGGTATAGAGTGTAGAGTGTAGGGATTAGAGTGTAGGGTATAGAGTGTAGGGTGTAGAATGTAGGGCATAGAGTGTAGAGTGTAGGGTATAGAGTGTATGGTATAGAGTGTAGGGTATAGAGTGTAGGGTGTAGAGTGTAGGGTATAGAGTGTAGGGTATAGAGTGTAGGGTATAGAGTGTAGGGAATAGAGTGTAGAGTGTAGGGTATAGAGTGTAGGGTATAGAGTGTAGGGCATAGAGTGTAGAGTGTAGGGTATAGAGTGTAGGGTATAGAGTGTAGGGTATAGAGTGTAGGGCATAGAGTGTAGGGTATAGAGTGTAGGGTATAGAGTGTAGAGTGTAGGGTATAGAGTGTAGGGTATAGAGTGTAGGGTATAGAGTGTAGGGTATAGAGTGTAGAGTGTAGGGTATAGAGTGTAGGGTATAGAGTGTAGGGTATAGAGTGTAGGGCATAGAGTGTAGGGTATAGAGTGTAGGGTATAGAGTGTAGAGTGTAGGGTATAGAGTGTAGGGCATAGAGTGTAGGGTATAGAGTGTAGAGTGTAGGGTATAGAGTGTAGGGTATAGAGGGTAGGGTATAGAGTGTAGAGTGTAGGGTATAGAGTGTAGGGTATAGAGTGTAGGGTACAGAGTGTAGGGTATAGAGTGTAGGGCATAGAGTGTAGGGTATAGAGTGTAGGGTATAGAGTGTAGAGTGTAGGGTATAGAGTGTAGGGTATAGAGTGTAGGGTGTAGAGTGTAGGGTATAGAGTGTAGGGTATAGAGTGTAGGGTATAGAGTGTAGGGAATAGAGTGTAGAGTGTAGGGTATAGAGTGTAGGGTATAGAGTGTAGGGTATAGAGTGTAGAGTGTAGGGTATAGAGTGTAGGGTATAGAGTGTAGGGTATAGAGTGTAGGGCATAGAGTGTAGGGTATAGAGTGTAGGGTATAGAGTGTAGAGTGTAGGGTATAGAGTGTAGGGTATAGAGTGTAGGGTATAGAGTGTAGGGTATAGAGTGTAGAGTGTAGGGTATAGAGTGTAGGGTATAGAGTGTAGGGTATAGAGTGTAGGGCATAGAGTGTAGGGTATAGAGTGTAGGGTATAGAGTGTAGAGTGTAGGGTATAGAGTGTAGGGCATAGAGTGTAGGGTATAGAGTGTAGAGTGTAGGGTATAGAGTGTAGGGTATAGAGTGTAGGGTATAGAGTGTAGAGTGTAGGGTATAGAGTGTAGGGTATAGAGTGTAGGGTACAGAGTGTAGGGTATAGAGTGTAGGGCATAGAGTGTAGGGTATAGAGTGTAGGGTATAGAGTGTAGAGTGTAGGGTATAGAGTGTAGGGTATAGAGTGTAGGGTATAGAGTGTAGAGTGTAGGGTATAGAGTGTAGGGTATAGAGTGTAGAGTATAGAGTGTAGAGTGTACGGTATAGAGTGTAGGGTATAGAGTGTAGGGTATAGAGTGTAGGGCATAGAGTGTAGGGTATAGAGTGTAGGGTGTAGAGTGTAGGGTATAGAGTGTAGGGTATAGAGTGTAGAGTGTAGGGTATAGAGTGTAGGGTATAGAGTGTAGGGTATAGAGTGTAGGGTATAGAGTGTAGGGTATAGAGTGGAGGGTATAGAGTGGAGGGTATAGAGTGTAGAGTGTAGAGTATAGAGTGTAGAGTGTAGGGTATAGAGTGTAAGGTATAGAGTGTAGGGTATAGAGTGTAGGGTATAGAGTGTAGAGTGTAGGGTATAGAGTGTAGAGTGTAGGGTATAGAGTGTATAATATAGAGTGTAGGGTATAGAGTGTAGGGTGTAGAGTGTTGGATATAGAGTGTAGGGTATAGAGTGTAGGGTATAGAGTGTAGGGTATAGAGTGTAGGGAATAGAGTGTAGAGTGTAGGGTATAGAGTGTAGAGTGTAGGGATTAGAGTGTAGGGTATAGAGTGTAGGGTATAGAGTGTAGAGTGTAGGGTATAGAGTATAGGGTATAGAGTGTAGGGTATAGAGTGTAGGGCATAGAGTGTAGGGTATAGAGTGTAGGGTATAGAGTGTAGAGTGTATGGTATAGAGTGTAGGGTATAGAGTGTAGGGTATAGAGTGTAGAGTGTAGGGTATAGAGTGTAGGGTATAGAGTGTAGGGTATATAGTGTAGGGCATAGAGTGTAGGGTATAGAGTGTAGGGTATAGAGTGTAGAGTGTAGGGTATAGAGTGTAGGGTATAGAGTGTAGGGTATAGAGTGTAGGGCATAGAGTGTAGGGTATAGAGTGTAGAGTGTAGGGTATAGAGTGTAGGGTATAGAGTGTAGGGTATAGAGTGTAGGGTATAGAGTGTAGGGCATAGAGTGTAGGGTATAGAGTGTAGGGTATAGAGTGTAGAGTGTAGGGTATAGAGTGTAGGGTATAGAGTGTAGAGTGTAGGGTATAGAGTGTAGGGTATAGAGTGTAGGGTAGAGAGTGTAGGGTAGAGAGTGTAGAGTGTAGGGTATAGAGTGTAGGGTATAGAGTGTAGAGTGTAGGGATTAGAGTGTAGGGTATAGAGTGTAGGGTGTAGAGTGTAGGGCATAGAGTGTAGACTGTAGGGTATAGAGTGTAGGGTATAGAGTGTAGGGTGTAGAGTGTAGGGTATAGAGTGTAGGGTATAGAGTGTAGGGAATAGAGTGTTGAGTGTAAGGTATAGAGTGTAGAGTGTAGGGCATAGAGTGTAGAGTGTAGGGTATCGAGTCTAGGGTATAGAGTGTAGGGTATAGAGTGTAGGGTATAGAGTGTAGGGTATAGAGTGTAGATTATAGAGTGTAGAGTGTAGGGTATAGAGTTTAGAGTGTAGGGCATAGAGTGTAGAGTGTAGGGTATAGAGTGTAGGGTATAGAGTGTAGGGTATAGAGTGTAGGGTCTAGAGTGTAGAGTGTAGGGTATAGAGTGTAGAGTGTAGGGTGTAGAGTGTAGGGTATAGAGTGTAGGGTATAGAGTGTAGAGTGTAGGGATTAGAGTGTAGGGTATAGAGTGTAGGGTGTAGGGTATAGAGTGTATGGTATAGAGTGTAGGGTATAGAGTGTAGGGTGAAGAGTGTAGGGTATAGAGTGTAGGGTACAGAGTGTAGGGTATAGAGTGTAGGGTATAGAGTGTAGGGAATAGAGTGTAGAGTGTAGGGTATAGAGTGTAGGGTATAGAGTGTAGGGTATAGAGTGTAGAGTGTAGGGTATATAGTGTAGGGTATAGAGTGTAGGGTATAGAGTGTAGGGCATAGAGTGTAGGGTATAGAGTGTAGGGTATAGAGTGTAGAGTGTAGGGTATAGAGTGTAGGGTATAGAGTGTAGGGTATAGAGTGTAGGGTATAGAGTGTAGAGTGTAGGGTATAGAGTGTAGGGTATAGAGTGTAGGGTATAGAGTGTAGGGTATAGAGTGTAGGGCATAGAGTGTAGGGTATAGAGTGTAGGGTATAGAGTGTAGAGTGTAGGGTATAGAGTGTAGGGCATAGAGTGTAGGGTATAGAGTGTAGAGTGTAGGGTATAGAGTGTAGGGTATAGAGTGTAGGGTATAGAGTGTAGAATGTAGGGTATAGAGTGTAGGGTATAGAGTGTAGGGTATAGAGTGTAGGGCATAGAGTGTAGGGTATAGAGTGTAGGGTATAGAGTGTAGAGTGTAGGGTATAGAGTGTAGGGTATAGAGTGTAGGGTATAGAGTGTAGAGTGTAGGGTATAGAGTGTAGGGTATAGAGTGTAGGGTATAGAGTGTAGAGTGTAGGGTATATAGTGTAGGGTATAGAGTGTAGGGTATAGAGTGTAGAGTGTAGGGTATAGAGTGTAGGGTATAGAGTGTAGGGTATAGAGTGTAGGGTAGAGAGTGTAGGGCATAGAGTGTAGGGTATAGAGTGTAGGGTATAGAGTGTAGAGTGTAGGGTATAGAGTGTAGGGTATAGAGTGTAGGGTATAGAGTGTAGAGTGTAGGGTATAGAGTGTAGGGTATAGAGTGTAGAGTGTAGGGTATAGAGTGTAGGGTATAGAGTGTAGGGTATAGAGTGTAGGGCATAGAGTGTAGGGTATAGAGTGTAGGGTATAGAGTGTAGAGTGTAGGGTATAGAGTGTAGGGTATAGAGTGTAGAGTGTAGGGTATAGAGTGTAGAGTGTAGGGTATAGAGTGTAGGGTATAGAGTGTAGGGTAGAGAGTGTAGGGTAGAGAGTGTAGAGTGTAGGGTATAGAGTGTAGGGTATAGAGTGTAGAGTGTAGGGATTAGAGTGTAGGGTATAGAGTGTAGGGTGTAGAGTGTAGGGCATAGAGTGTAGAGTGTAGGGTATAGAGTGTAGGGTATAGAGTGTAGGGTATAGAGTGTAGGGTATAGAGTGTAGAGTATAGAGTGTAGAATGTAGGGTATAGAGTGTAGAGTGTAGGGCATAGAGTGTAGAGTGTAGGGTATAGAGTGTAGGGTATAGAGTGTAGGGCATAGAGTGTAGAGTGTAGGGTATAGAGTGTAGGGTATAGAGTGTAGGGTATAGAGTGTAGGGTATAGAGTGTAGAGTATAGAGTGTAGAGTGTAGGGTATAGAGTGTAGAGTGTAGGGCATAGAGTGTAGAGTGTAGGGTATAGAGTGTAGGGTATAGAGTGTAGGGTATAGAGTGTAGGGTATAGAGTGTAGAGTGTAGGGTATAGAGTGTAGGGTATAGAGTGTAGGGTATAGAGTGTAGAGTGTATTGATTAGAGTGTAGGGTATAGAGTGTAGGGTGTAGAGTGTAGGGCATAGAGTGTAGAGTGTAGGGTATAGAGTGTATGGTATAGAGTGTAGGGTATAGAGTGTAGGGTGTAGAGTGTAGGGTATAGAGTGTAGGGTATAGAGTGTAGGGTATAGAGTGTAGGGAATAGAGTGTAGAGTGTAGGGTATAGAGTGTAGGGTATAGAGTGTAGGGTATAGAGTGTAGAGTGTAGGGTATAGAGTGTAGGGTATAGAGTGTAGGGTATAGAGTGTAGGGCATAGAGTGTAGGGTATAGAGTGTAGGGTATAGAGTGTAGAGTGTAGGGTATAGAGTGTAGGGTATAGAGTGTAGGGTATAGAGTGTAGGGTATAGAGTGTAGAGTGTAGGGTATAGAGTGTAGGGTATAGAGTGTAGGGTATAGAGTGTAGGGCATAGAGTGTAGGGTATAGAGTGTAGGGTATAGAGTGTAGAGTGTAGGGTATAGAGTGTAGGGCATAGAGTGTAGGGTACAGAGTGTAGAGTGTAGGGTATAGAGTGTAGGGTATAGAGGGTAGGGTATAGAGTGTAGAGTGTAGGGTATAGAGTGTAGGGTATAGAGTGTAGGGTACAGAGTGTAGGGTATAGAGTGTAGGCCATAGAGTGTAGGGTATAGAGTGTAGGGTATAGAGTGTAGAGTGTAGGGTATAGAGTGTAGGGTATAGAGTGTAGGGTGTAGAGTGTAGGGTATAGAGTGTAGGGTATAGAGTGTGGGGTATAGAGTGTAGGGAATAGAGTGTAGAGTGTAGGGTATAGAGTGTAGGGTATAGAGTGTAGGGTATAGAGTGTAGAGTGTAGGGTATAGAGTGTAGGGTATAGAGTGTAGGGTATAGAGTGTAGGGCATAGAGTGTAGGGTATAGAGTGTAGGGTATAGAGTGTAGAGTGTAGGGTATAGAGTGTAGGGTATAGAGTGTAGGGTATAGAGTGTAGGGTATAGAGTGTAGAGTGTAGGGTATAGAGTGTAGGGTATAGAGTGTAGGGTATAGAGTGTAGGGCATAGAGTGTAGGGTATAGAGTGTAGGGTATAGAGTGTAGAGTGTAGGGTATAGAGTGTAGGGCATAGAGTGTAGGGTATAGAGTGTAGAGTGTAGGGTATAGAGTGTAGGGTATAGAGGGTAGGGTATAGAGTGTAGAGTGTAGGGTATAGAGTGTAGGGTATAGAGTGTAGGGTACAGAGTGTAGGGTATAGAGTGTAGGGCATAGAGTGTAGGGTATAGAGTGTAGGGTATAGAGTGTAGAGTGTAGGGTATAGAGTGTAGGGTATAGAGTGTAGGGTATAGAGTGTAGAGTGTAGGGTATAGAGTGTAGGGTATAGAGTGTAGAGTATAGAGTGTAGAGTGTACGGTATAGAGTGTAGGGTATAGAGTGTAGGGTATAGAGTGTAGGGCATAGAGTGTAGGGTATAGAGTGTAGGGTGTAGAGTGTAGGGTATAGAGTGTAGGGTATAGAGTGTAGAGTGTAGGGTATAGAGTGTAGGGTATAGAGTGTAGGGTATAGAGTGTAGGGTATAGAGTGTAGAGTGTAGGGTATAGAGTGTAGGGTATAGAGTGTAGGGCATAGAGTGTAGGGTATAGAGTGTAGGGTATAGAGTGTAGGGTATAGAGTGTACAGTGTAGGGTATAGAGTGTAGAGTGTAGGGTATAGAGTGTATGGTATAGAGTGTAGGGTATAGAGTGTAGGGCATAGAGTGTAGGGTATAGAGTGTAGGGTATAGAGTGTAGAGTGTAGGGTATAGAGTGTAGGGTATAGAGTGTAGGGTATAGAGTGTAGGGTATAGAGTGTAGGGTATAGAGTGTAGGGCATAGAGTGTAGGGTATAGAGTGTAGGGTATAGAGTGTAGAGTGTAGGGTATAGAGTGTAGGGTATAGAGTGTAGGGTATAGAGTGTAGGGTATAGAGTGTAGAGTGTAGGGTATAGAGTGTAGGGTATAGAGTGTAGGGTATAGATTGTAGGGTATAGAGTGTAGGGCATAGAGTGTAGGGTATAAAGTGTAGGGTATAGAGTGTAGATTGTAGGGTATAGAGTGTAGGGCATAGAGTGTAGGGTATAGAGTGTAGAGTGTAGGGTATAGAGTGTAGGGTATAGAGTGTAGGGTATAGAGTGTAGAGTGTAGGGTATAGAGTGTAGGGTATAGAGTGTAGGGTATAGAGTGTAGGGTATAGAGTGTAGGGTATAGAGTGTAGGGCATAGCGTGTAGGGTATAGAGTGTAGGGTATAGAGTGTAGAGTGTAGGGTATAGAGTGTAGGGTATAGAGTGTAGGGTATAGAGTGTAGAGTGTAGGGTATAGAGTGTAGGGTATAGAGTGTAGGGTATAGAGTGTAGAGTGTAGGGTATATAGTGTAGGGTATAGAGTGTAGGGTATAGAGTGTAGAGTGTAGGGTATAGAGTGTAGGGTATAGAGTGTAGGGTATAGAGTGTAGGGTATAGAGTGTAGGGCATAGAGTGTAGGGTATAGAGTGTAGGGTATAGAGTGTAGGGTATAGAGTGTAGAGTGTAGGGTATAGAGTGTAGGGTATAGAGTGTAGGGTATAGAGTGTAGAGTGTAGGGTATAGAGTGTAGGGTATAGAGTGTAGAGTGTAGGGTATAGAGTGTAGGGTATAGAGTGTAGGGTATAGAGTGTAGGGCATAGAGTGTAGGGTATAGAGTGTAGGGTATAGAGTGTAGAGTGTAGGGTATAGAGTATAGGGTATAGAGTGTAGAGTGTAGGGTATAGAGTGTAGAGTGTAGGGTATAGAGTATAGGGTATAGAGTGTAGGGTAGAGAGTGTAGGGTAGAGAGTGTAGAGTGTAGGGTATAGAGTGTAGGGTATAGAGTGTAGAGTGTAGGGATTAGAGTGTAGGGTATAGAGTGTAGGGTGTAGAGTGTAGGGCATAGAGTGTAGAGTGTAGGGTATAGAGTGTAGGGTATAGAGTGTAGGGTATAGAGTGTAGGGTATAGAGTGTAGAGTATAGAGTGTAGAGTGTAGGGTATAGAGTGTAGAGTGTAGGGCATAGAGTGTAGAGTGTAGGGTATAGAGTGTAGGGTATAGAGTGTAGGGTATAGAGTGTAGAGTGTAGGGTATAGAGTGTAGGGTATAGAGTGTAGGGTATAGAGTGTAGAGTGTAGGGATTAGAGTGTAGGGTATAGAGTGTAGGGTGTAGAGTGTAGGGCATAGAGTGTAGAGTGTAGGGTATAGAGTGTATGGTATAGAGTGTAGGGTATAGAGTGTAGGGTGTAGAGTGTAGGGTATAGAGTGTAGGGTATAGAGTGTAGGGTATAGAGTGTAGGGAATAGAGTGTAGAGTGTAGGGTATAGAGTGTAGGGTATAGAGTGTAGGGTATAGAGTGTAGAGTGTAGGGTATAGAGTGTAGGGTATAGAGTGTAGGGTATAGAGTGTAGGGCATAGAGTGTAGGGTATAGAGTGTAGGGTATAGAGTGTAGAGTGTAGGGTATAGAGTGTAGGGTATAGAGTGTAGGGTATAGAGTGTAGGGTATAGAGTGTAGAGTGTAGGGTATAGAGTGTAGGGTATAGAGTGTAGGGTATAGAGTGTAGAGTGTAGGGTATAGAGTGTAGGGTATAGAGTGTAGGGTATAGAGTGTAGGGTATAGAGTGTAGGGCATAGCGTGTAGGGTATAGAGTGTAGGGTATAGAGTGTAGAGTGTAGGGTATAGAGTGTAGGGTATAGAGTGTAGGGTATAGAGTGTAGAGTGTAGGGTATAGAGTGTAGGGTATAGAGTGTAGGGTATAGAGTGTAGAGTGTAGGGTATATAGTGTAGGGTATAGAGTGTAGGGTATAGAGTGTAGAGTGTAGGGTATAGAGTGTAGGGTATAGAGTGTAGGGTATAGAGTGTAGGGCATAGAGTGTAGGGCATAGAGTGTAGGGTATAGAGTGTAGGGTATAGAGTGTAGAGTGTAGGGTATAGAGTGTAGGGTATAGAGTGTAGGGTATAGAGTGTAGAGTGTAGGGTATAGAGTGTAGGGTATAGAGTGTAGGGTATAGAGTGTAGGGTATAGAGTGTAGGGTATAGAGTGTAGGGCATAGAGTGTAGGGTATAGAGTGTAGGGTATAGAGTGTAGAGTGTAGGGTATAGAGTGTAGGGTATAGAGTGTAGAGTGTAGGGTATAGAGTGTAGAGTGTAGGGTATAGAGTGTAGGGTAGAGAGTGTAGGGTAGAGAGTGTAGGGTAGAGAGTGTAGAGTGTAGGGTATAGAGTGTAGGGTATAGAGTGTAGAGTGTAGGGATTAGAGTGTAGGGTATAGAGTGTAGGGTGTAGAGTGTAGGGCATAGAGTGTAGAGTGTAGGGTATAGAGTGTAGGGTATAGAGTGTAGGGTATAGAGTGTAGGGTATAGAGTGTAGAGTATAGAGTGTAGAGTGTAGGGTATAGAGTGTAGAGTGTAGGGCATAGAGTGTAGAGTGTAGGGTATAGAGTGTAGGGTATAGAGTGTAGGGTATAGAGTGTAGGGTATAGAGTGTAGAGTGTAGGGTATAGAGTGTAGGGTATAGAGTGTAGGGTGTAGAGTGTAGGGATTAGAGTGTAGGGTATAGAGTGTAGGGTGTAGAGTGTAGGGCATAGAGTGTAGAGTGTAGGGTATAGAGTGTATGGTATAGAGTGTAGGGTATAGAGTGTAGGGTGTAGAGTGTAGGGTATAGAGTGTAGGGTATAGAGTGTAGGGTATAGAGTGTAGGGAATAGAGTGTAGAGTGTAGGGTATAGAGTGTAGGGTATAGAGTGTAGGGTATAGAGTGTAGAGTGTAGGGTATAGAGTGTAGGGTATAGAGTGTAGGGTATAGAGTGTAGGGCATAGAGTGTAGAGTATAGAGTGTAGGGTATAGAGTGTAGAGTGTAGGGTATAGAGTGTAGGGTATAGAGTGTAGGGTATAGAGTGTAGGGTATAGAGTGTAGAGTGTAGGGTATAGAGTGTAGGGTATAGAGTGTAGGGTATAGAGTGTAGGGCATAGAGTGTAGGGTATAGAGTGTAGGGTATAGAGTGTAGAGTGTAGGGTATAGAGTGTAGGGCATAGAGTGTAGGGTATAGAGTGTAGAGTGTAGGGTATAGAGTGTAGGGTATAGAGTGTAGGGTATAGAGTGTAGAGTGTAGGGTATAGAGTGTAGGGTATAGAGTGTAGGGTACAGAGTGTAGGGTATAGAGTGTAGGGCATAGAGTGTAGGGTATAGAGTGTAGGGTATAGAGTGTAGAGTGTAGGGTATAGAGTGTAGGGTATAGAGTGTAGGGTATAGAGTGTAGAGTGTAGGGTATAGAGTGTAGGGTATAGAGTGTAGAGTATAGAGTGTAGAGTGTAGGGTATAGAGTGTAGGGTATAGAGTGTAGGGTATAGAGTGTAGGGCATAGAATGTAGGGTATAGAGTGTAGGGTGTAGAGTGTAGGGTATAGAGTGTAGGATATAGAGTGTAGAGTGTAGGGTATAGAGTGTAGGGTATAGAGTGTAGGGTATAGAGTGTAGGGTATAGAGTGTAGAGTGTAGGGTATAAAGTGTAGAGTGTAGGGTATAGAGTGTAGGGTATAGAGTGTAGGGTATAGAGTGTAGGGTATAGAGTGTACAGTGTAGGGTATAGAGTGTAGAGTGTAGGGTATAGAGTGTATGGTATAGAGTGTAGGGTATAGAGTGTAGGGTGTAGAGTGTAGGGTATAGAGTGTAGGGTATAGAGTGTACAGTGTAGGGTAGAGAGTGTAGAGTGTAGGGTATAGAGTGTAGGGTATAGAGTGTAGAGTGTAGGGATTAGAGTGTAGGGTATAGAGTGTAGGGTATAGAGTGTAGGGTATAGAGTGTAGAGTATAGAGTGTAGAGTGTAGGGTATAGAGTGTAGAATGTAGGGCATAGAGTGTGGAGTGTAGGGTATAGAGTGTAGGGTATAGAGTGTAGGGTAAAGAGTGTAGGGTATAGAGTGTAGAGTGTAGGGTATAGAGTGTAGGGTATAGAGTGTAGGGTATAGAGTGTAGAGTGTAGGGATTAGAGTGTAGGGTATAGAGTGTAGGGTGTAGAGTGTAGGGCATAGAGTGTAGAGTGTAGGGTATAGAGTGTATGGTATAGAGTGTAGGGTATAGAGTGTAGGGTGTAGAGTGTAGGGTATAGAGTGTAGGGTATAGAGTGTAGAGTGTAGGGTATAGAGTGTAGGGTATAGAGTGTAGGGTATAGAGTGTAGAGTGTAGGGTATAGAGTGTAGGGTATAGAGTGTAGGGTATAGAGTGTAGGGCATAGAGTGTAGGGTATAGAGTGTAGGGTATAGAGTGTAGAGTGTAGGGTATAGAGTGTAGGGTATAGAGTGTAGGGTATAGAGTGTAGGGTATAGAGTGTAGGGTATAGAGTGTAGGGTATAGAGTGTAGGGCATAGAGTGTAGGGTATAGAGTGTAGGGTATAGAGTGTAGAGTGTAGGGTATAGAGTGTAGAGCATAGAGTGTAGGGTATAGAGTGTAGAGTGTAGGGTATAGAGTGTAGGGTATAGAGTGTAGGGTATAGAGTGTAGAGTGTAGGGTATAGAGTGTAGGGTATAGAGTGTAGGGTATAGAGTGTAGGGTATAGAGTGTAGGGCATAGAGTGTAGGGTATAGAGTGTAGGGTATAGAGTGTAGAGTGTAGGGTATAGAGTGTAGGGTATAGAGTGTAGGGTATAGAGTGTAGAGTGTAGGGTATAGAGTGTAGGGTATAGAGTGTAGGGTATAGAGTGTAGGGTATAGAGTGTAGGGTATAGAGTGTAGGGCATAGAGTGTAGGGTATAGAGTGTAGGGTGTAGAGTGTAGGGTATAGAGTGTAGGGTATAGAGTGTAGGGTATAGAGTGTAGGGTATAGAGTGTACAGTGTAGGGTATAGAGTGTAGAGTGTAGGGTATAGAGTGTATGGTATAGAGTGTAGGGTATAGAGTGTAGGGTGTAGAGTGTAGGGTATAGAGTGTAGGGTATAGAGTGTACAGTGTAGGGTAGAGAGTGTAGAGTGTAGGGTATAGAGTGTAGAGTGTAGAGTGTAGGGATTAGAGTGTAGGGTATAGAGTGTAGGGTGTAGAGTGTAGGGCATAGAGTGTAGAGTGTAGGGTATAGAGTGTAGGGTATAGAGTGTAGGGTATAGAGTGTAGGGTATAGAGTGTAGAGTATAGAGTGTAGAGTGTAGGGTATAGAGTGTAGAATGTAGGGCATAGAGTGTAGAGTGTAGGGTATAGAGTGTAGGGTATAGAGTGTAGGGTATAAAGTGTAGGGTATAGAGTGTAGAGTGTAGGATATAGAGTGTAGGGTATAGAGTGTAGGGTATAGAGTGTAGAGTGTAGGGATTAGAGTGTAGGGTATAGAGTGTAGGGTGTAGAGTGTAGGGCATAGAGTGTAGAGTGTAGGGTATAGAGTGTATGGTATAGAGTGTAGGGTATAGAGTGTAGGGTGTAGAGTGTAGGGTATAGAGTGTAGGGTATAGAGTGTAGGGTATAGAGTGTAGGGTATAGAGTGTAGGGAATAGAGTGTAGAGTGTAGGGTATAGAGTGTAGGGTATAGAGTGTAGGGTATAGAGTGTAGAGTGTAGGGTATAGAGTGTAGGGTATAGAGTGTAGGGTATAGAGTGTAGGGCATAGAGTGTAGGGTATAGAGTGTAGGGTATAGAGTGTAGAGTGTAGGGTATAGAGTGTAGGGTATAGAGTGTAGGGTATAGAGTGTAGGGTATAGAGTGTAGAGTGTAGGGTATAGAGTGTAGGGTATAGAGTGTAGGGTATAGAGTGTAGGGTATAGAGTGTAGGGCATAGAGTGTAGGGTATAGAGTGTAGGGTATAGAGTGTAGAGTGTAGGGTATAGAGTGTAGGGCATAGAGTGTAGGGTATAGAGTGTAGAGTGTAGGGTATAGAGTGTAGGGTATAGAGTGTAGGGTATAGAGTGTAGAGTGTAGGGTATAGAGTGTAGGGTATAGAGTGTAGGGTATAGAGTGTAGGGTATAGAGTGTAGGGCATAGAGTGTAGGGTATAGAGTGTAGGGTATAGAGTGTAGAGTGTAGGGTATAGAGTGTAGGGTATAGAGTGTAGGGTATAGAGTGTAGAGTGTAGGGTATAGAGTGTAGGGTATAGAGTGTAGAGTATAGAGTGTAGAGTGTAGGGTATAGAGTGTAGGGTATAGAGTGTAGGGTATAGAGTGTAGGGCATAGAGTGTAGGGTATAGAGTGTAGGGTGTAGAGTGTAGGGTATAGAGTGTAGGGTATAGAGTGTAGAGTGTAGGGTATAGAGTGTAGGGTATAGAGTGTAGGGTATAGAGTGTAGGGTATAGAGTGTAGGGTATAGAGTGTAGGGAATAGAGTGTAGAGTGTAGGGTAGAGTGTAGAGTGTAGGGATTAGAGTGTAGGGTATAGAGTGTAGGGTATAGAGTGTAGAGTGTAGGGTATAGAGTGTAGGGTATAGAGTGTAGGGTATAGAGTGTAGAGTGTATGGTATAGAGTGTAGGGTATAGAGTGTAGGGTATAGAGTGTAGAGTGTAGGGTATAGAGTGTAGGGTATAGAGTGTAGGGTATAGAGTGTAGGGTATAGAGTGTAGGGCATAGAGTGTAGGGTATAGAGTGTAGGGTATAGAGTGTAGAGTGTAGGGTATAGAGTGTAGGGTATAGAGTGTAGGGTATAGAGTGTAGAGTGTAGGGTATAGAGTGTAGGGTATAGAGTGTAGAGTGTAGGGTATAGAGTGTAGGGTATAGAGTGTAGGGTATAGAGTGTAGGGCATAGAGTGTAGGGTATAGAGTGTAGGGTATAGAGTGTAGAGTGTAGGGTATAGAGTGTAGGGTATAGAGTGTAGAGTGTAGGGTATAGAGTGTAGAGTGTAGGGTATAGAGTGTAGGGTATAGAGTGTAGGGTAGAGAGTGTAGGGTAGAGAGTGTAGAGTGTAGGGTATAGAGTGTAGGGTATAGAGTGTAGAGTGTAGGGATTAGAGTGTAGGGTATAGAGTGTAGGGTGTAGAGTGTAGGGCATAGAGTGTAGACTGTAGGGTATAGAGTGTAGGGTATAGAGTGTAGGGTGTAGAGTGTAGGGTATAGAGTGTAGGGTATAGAGTGTAGGGAATAGAGTGTTGAGTGTAAGGTATAGAGTGTAGAGTGTAGGGCATAGAGTGTAGAGTGTAGGGTATCGAGTCTAGGGTATAGAGTGTAGGGTATAGAGTGTAGGGTATAGAGTGTAGGGTATAGAGTGTAGATTATAGAGTGTAGAGTGTAGGGTATAGAGTTTAGAGTGTAGGGCATAGAGTGTAGAGTGTAGGGTATAGAGTGTAGGGTATAGAGTGTAGGGTATAGAGTGTAGGGTCTAGAGTGTAGAGTGTAGGGTATAGAGTGTAGAGTGTAGGGTATAGAGTGTAGGGTATAGAGTGTAGGGTATAGAGTGTAGAGTGTAGGGATTAGAGTGTAGGGTATAGAGTGTAGGGTGTAGGGTATAGAGTGTATGGTATAGAGTGTAGGGTATAGAGTGTAGGGTATAGAGTGTAGAGTGTAGGGTATAGAGTGTAGGGTATAGAGTGTAGAGTGTAGGGTATAGAGTGTAGGGTATAGAGTGTAGGGTATAGAGTGTAGGGCATAGAGTGTAGGGTATAGAGTGTAGGGTATAGAGTGTAGAGTGTAGGGTATAGAGTGTAGGGTATAGAGTGTAGAGTGTAGGGTATAGAGTGTAGAGTGTAGGGTATAGAGTGTAGGGTATAGAGTGTAGGGTAGAGAGTGTAGGGTAGAGAGTGTAGAGTGTAGGGTATAGAGTGTAGGGTATAGAGTGTAGAGTGTAGGGATTAGAGTGTAGGGTATAGAGTGTAGGGTGTAGAGTGTAGGGCATAGAGTGTAGACTGTAGGGTATAGAGTGTAGGGTATAGAGTGTAGGGTGTAGAGTGTAGGGTATAGAGTGTAGGGTATAGAGTGTAGGGAATAGAGTGTTGAGTGTAAGGTATAGAGTGTAGAGTGTAGGGCATAGAGTGTAGAGTGTAGGGTATCGAGTCTAGGGTATAGAGTGTAGGGTATAGAGTGTAGGGTATAGAGTGTAGGGTATAGAGTGTAGATTATAGAGTGTAGAGTGTAGGGTATAGAGTTTAGAGTGTAGGGCATAGAGTGTAGAGTGTAGGGTATAGAGTGTAGGGTATAGAGTGTAGGGTATAGAGTGTAGGGTCTAGAGTGTAGAGTGTAGGGTATAGAGTGTAGAGTGTAGGGTATAGAGTGTAGGGTATAGAGTGTAGGGTATAGAGTGTAGAGTGTAGGGATTAGAGTGTAGGGTATAGAGTGTAGGGTGTAGGGTATAGAGTGTATGGTATAGAGTGTAGGGTATAGAGTGTAGGGTGAAGAGTGTAGGGTATAGAGTGTAGGGTACAGAGTGTAGGGTATAGAGTGTAGGGTATAGAGTGTAGGGAATAGAGTGTAGAGTGTAGGGTATAGAGTGTAGGGTATAGAGTGTAGGGTATAGAGTGTAGAGTGTAGGGTATAGAGTGTAGGGTATAGAATGTAGGGTATAGAGTGTAGGGCATAGAGTGTAGGGTATAGAGTGTAGGGTATAGAGTGTAGAGTGTAGGGTATAGAGTGTAGGGTATAGAGTGTAGGGTATAGAGTGTAGGGTATAGAGTGTAGAGTGTAGGGTATAGAGTGTAGGGTATAGAGTGTAGGGTATAGAGTGTAGGGTATAGAGTGTAGGGCATAGAGTGTAGGGTATAGAGTGTAGGGTATAGAGTGTAGAGTGTAGGGTATAGAGTGTAGGGCATAGAGTGTAGGGTATAGAGTGTAGAGTGTAGGGTATAGAGTGTAGGGTATAGAGTGTAGGGTATAGAGTGTAGAGTGTAGGGTATAGAGTGTAGGGTATAGAGTGTAGGGTATAGAGTGTAGGGTATAGAGTGTAGGGCATAGAGTGTAGGGTATAGAGTGTAGAGTGTAGGGTATAGAGTGTAGGGTATAGAGTGTAGGGTATAGAGTGTAGGGTATAGAGTGTAGGGCATAGAGTGTAGGGTATAGAGTGTAGGGTATAGAGTGTAGAGTGTAGGGTATAGAGTGTAGGGTATAGAGTGTAGGGTATAGAGTGTAGAGTGTAGGGTATAGAGTGTAGGGTATAGAGTGTAGAGTATAGAGTGTAGAGTGTAGGGTATAGAGTGTAGGGTATAGAGTGTAGGGTATAGAGTGTAGGGCATAGAGTGTAGGGTATAGAGTGTAGGGTGTAGAGTGTAGGGTATAGAGTGTAGGGTATAGAGTGTAGGGTATAGAGTGTAGGGTATAGAGTGTACAGTGTAGGGTATAGAGTGTAGAGTGTAGGGTATAGAGTGTATGGTATAGAGTGTAGGGTATAGAGTGTAGGGTGTAGAGTGTAGGGTATAGAGTGTAGGGTATAGAGTGTACAGTGTAGGGTAGAGAGTGTAGAGTGTAGGGTATAGAGTGTAGGGTATAGAGTGTAGAGTGTAGGGATTAGAGTGTAGGGTATAGAGTGTAGGGTGTAGAGTGTAGGGCATAGAGTGTAGAGTGTAGGGTATAGAGTGTAGGGTATAGAGTGTAGGGTATAGAGTGTAGGGTATAGAGTGTAGAGTATAGAGTGTAGAGTGTAGGGTATAGAGTGTAGAATGTAGGGCATAGAGTGTAGAGTGTAGGGTATAGAGTGTAGGGTATAGAGTGTAGGGTATAGAGTGTAGGGTATAGAGTGTAGAGTGTAGGGTATAGAGTGTAGGGTATAGAGTGTAGGGTATAGAGTGTAGAGTGTAGGGATTAGAGTGTAGGGTATAGAGTGTAGGGTGTAGAGTGTAGGGCATAGAGTGTAGAGTGTAGGGTATAGAGTGTAGGGTATAGAGTGTAGAGTGTAGGGTATAGAGTGTAGGGTATAGAGTGTAGGGTATAGAGTGTAGGGCATAGAGTGTAGGGTATAGAGTGTAGAGTGTAGGGTATAGAGTGTAGGGTATAGAGTGTAGAGTGTAGGGTATAGAGTGTAGGGTATAGAGTGTAGGGTATAGAGTGTAGGGCATAGAGTGTAGGGTATAGAGTGTAGGGTATAGAGTGTAGAGTGTAGGGTATAGAGTGTAGGGTATAGAGTGTAGAGTGTAGGGTATAGAGTGTAGAGTGTAGGGTATAGAGTGTAGGGTATAGAGTGTAGGGTAGAGAGTGTAGGGTAGAGAGTGTAGAGTGTAGGGTATAGAGTGTAGGGTATAGAGTGTAGAGTGTAGGGATTAGAGTGTAGGGTATAGAGTGTAGGGTGTAGAGTGTAGGGCATAGAGTGTAGACTGTAGGGTATAGAGTGTAGGGTATAGAGTGTAGGGTGTAGAGTGTAGGGTATAGAGTGTAGGGTATAGAGTGTAGGGAATAGAGTGTTGAGTGTAAGGTATAGAGTGTAGAGTGTAGGGCATAGAGTGTAGAGTGTAGGGTATCGAGTCTAGGGTATAGAGTGTAGGGTATAGAGTGTAGGGTATAGAGTGTAGGGTATAGAGTGTAGATTATAGAGTGTAGAGTGTAGGGTATAGAGTTTAGAGTGTAGGGCATAGAGTGTAGAGTGTAGGGTATAGAGTGTAGGGTATAGAGTGTAGGGTATAGAGTGTAGGGTCTAGAGTGTAGAGTGTAGGGTATAGAGTGTAGAGTGTAGGGTATAGAGTGTAGGGTATAGAGTGTAGGGTATAGAGTGTAGAGTGTAGGGATTAGAGTGTAGGGTATAGAGTGTAGGGTGTAGGGTATAGAGTGTATGGTATAGAGTGTAGGGTATAGAGTGTAGGGTATAGAGTGTAGAGTGTAGGGTATAGAGTGTAGGGTATAGAGTGTAGAGTGTAGGGTATAGAGTGTAGGGTATAGAGTGTAGGGTATAGAGTGTAGGGCATAGAGTGTAGGGTATAGAGTGTAGGGTATAGAGTGTAGAGTGTAGGGTATAGAGTGTAGGGTATAGAGTGTAGAGTGTAGGGTATAGAGTGTAGAGTGTAGGGTATAGAGTGTAGGGTATAGAGTGTAGGGTAGAGAGTGTAGGGTAGAGAGTGTAGAGTGTAGGGTATAGAGTGTAGGGTATAGAGTGTAGAGTGTAGGGATTAGAGTGTAGGGTATAGAGTGTAGGGTGTAGAGTGTAGGGCATAGAGTGTAGACTGTAGGGTATAGAGTGTAGGGTATAGAGTGTAGGGTGTAGAGTGTAGGGTATAGAGTGTAGGGTATAGAGTGTAGGGAATAGAGTGTTGAGTGTAAGGTATAGAGTGTAGAGTGTAGGGCATAGAGTGTAGAGTGTAGGGTATCGAGTCTAGGGTATAGAGTGTAGGGTATAGAGTGTAGGGTATAGAGTGTAGGGTATAGAGTGTAGATTATAGAGTGTAGAGTGTAGGGTATAGAGTTTAGAGTGTAGGGCATAGAGTGTAGAGTGTAGGGTATAGAGTGTAGGGTATAGAGTGTAGGGTATAGAGTGTAGGGTCTAGAGTGTAGAGTGTAGGGTATAGAGTGTAGAGTGTAGGGTATAGAGTGTAGGGTATAGAGTGTAGGGTATAGAGTGTAGAGTGTAGGGATTAGAGTGTAGGGTATAGAGTGTAGGGTGTAGGGTATAGAGTGTATGGTATAGAGTGTAGGGTATAGAGTGTAGGGTGAAGAGTGTAGGGTATAGAGTGTAGGGTACAGAGTGTAGGGTATAGAGTGTAGGGTATAGAGTGTAGGGAATAGAGTGTAGAGTGTAGGGTATAGAGTGTAGGGTATAGAGTGTAGGGTATAGAGTGTAGAGTGTAGGGTATAGAGTGTAGGGTATAGAATGTAGGGTATAGAGTGTAGGGCATAGAGTGTAGGGTATAGAGTGTAGGGTATAGAGTGTAGAGTGTAGGGTATAGAGTGTAGGGTATAGAGTGTAGGGTATAGAGTGTAGGGTATAGAGTGTAGAGTGTAGGGTATAGAGTGTAGGGTATAGAGTGTAGGGTATAGAGTGTAGGGTATAGAGTGTAGGGCATAGAGTGTAGGGTATAGAGTGTAGGGTATAGAGTGTAGAGTGTAGGGTATAGAGTGTAGGGCATAGAGTGTAGGGTATAGAGTGTAGAGTGTAGGGTATAGAGTGTAGGGTATAGAGTGTAGGGTATAGAGTGTAGAGTGTAGGGTATAGAGTGTAGGGTATAGAGTGTAGGGTATAGAGTGTAGGGTATAGAGTGTAGGGCATAGAGTGTAGGGTATAGAGTGTAGAGTGTAGGGTATAGAGTGTAGGGTATAGAGTGTAGGGTATAGAGTGTAGGGTATAGAGTGTAGGGCATAGAGTGTAGGGTATAGAGTGTAGGGTATAGAGTGTAGAGTGTAGGGTATAGAGTGTAGGGTATAGAGTGTAGGGTATAGAGTGTAGAGTGTAGGGTATAGAGTGTAGGGTATAGAGTGTAGAGTATAGAGTGTAGAGTGTAGGGTATAGAGTGTAGGGTATAGAGTGTAGGGTATAGAGTGTAGGGCATAGAGTGTAGGGTATAGAGTGTAGGGTGTAGAGTGTAGGGTATAGAGTGTAGGGTATAGAGTGTAGGGTATAGAGTGTAGGGTATAGAGTGTACAGTGTAGGGTATAGAGTGTAGAGTGTAGGGTATAGAGTGTATGGTATAGAGTGTAGGGTATAGAGTGTAGGGTGTAGAGTGTAGGGTATAGAGTGTAGGGTATAGAGTGTACAGTGTAGGGTAGAGAGTGTAGAGTGTAGGGTATAGAGTGTAGGGTATAGAGTGTAGAGTGTAGGGATTAGAGTGTAGGGTATAGAGTGTAGGGTGTAGAGTGTAGGGCATAGAGTGTAGAGTGTAGGGTATAGAGTGTAGGGTATAGAGTGTAGGGTATAGAGTGTAGGGTATAGAGTGTAGAGTATAGAGTGTAGAGTGTAGGGTATAGAGTGTAGAATGTAGGGCATAGAGTGTAGAGTGTAGGGTATAGAGTGTAGGGTATAGAGTGTAGGGTATAGAGTGTAGGGTATAGAGTGTAGAGTGTAGGGTATAGAGTGTAGGGTATAGAGTGTAGGGTATAGAGTGTAGAGTGTAGGGATTAGAGTGTAGGGTATAGAGTGTAGGGTGTAGAGTGTAGGGCATAGAGTGTAGAGTGTAGGGTATAGAGTGTATGGTATAGAGTGTAGGGTATAGAGTGTAGGGTGTAGAGTGTAGGGTATAGAGTGTAGGGTATAGAGTGTAGGGTATAGAGTGTAGGGTATAGAGTGTAGGGAATAGAGTGTAGAGTGTAGGGTATAGAGTGTAGGGTATAGAGTGTAGGGTATAGAGTGTAGAGTGTAGGGTATAGAGTGTAGGGTATAGAGTGTAGGGTATAGAGTGTAGGGCATAGAGTGTAGGGTATAGAGTGTAGGGTATAGAGTGTAGAGTGTAGGGTATAGAGTGTAGGGTATAGAGTGTAGGGTATAGAGTGTAGAGTGTAGGGTATAGAGTGTAGGGTATAGAGTGTAGGGTATAGAGTGTAGGGTATAGAGTGTAGGGCATAGAGTGTAGGGTATAGAGTGTAGGGTATAGAGTGTAGAGTGTAGGGTATAGAGTGTAGGGCATAGAGTGTAGGGTATAGAGTGTAGAGTGTAGGGTATAGAGTGTAGGGTATAGAGTGTAGGGTATAGAGTGTAGAGTGTAGGGTATAGAGTGTAGGGTATAGAGTGTAGGGTATAGAGTGTAGGGTATAGAGTGTAGGGCATAGAGTGTAGGGTATAGAGTGTAGGGTATAGAGTGTAGAGTGTAGGGTATAGAGTGTAGGGTATAGAGTGTAGGGTATAGAGTGTAGAGTGTAGGGTATAGAGTGTAGGGTATAGAGTGTAGAGTATAGAGTGTAGAGTGTAGGGTATAGAGTGTAGGGTATAGAGTGTAGGGTATAGAGTGTAGGGCATAGAGTGTAGGGTATAGAGTGTAGGGTGTAGAGTGTAGGGTATAGAGTGTAGGGTATAGAGTGTAGAGTGTAGGGTGTAGAGTGTAGGGTATAGAGTGTAGGGTATAGAGTGTAGGGTATAGAGTGTAGGGTATAGAGTGTAGGGAATAGAGTGTAGAGTGTAGGGTATAGAGTGTAGAGTGTAGGGATTAGAGTGTAGGGTATAGAGTGTAGGGTATAGAGTGTAGAGTGTAGGGTATAGAGTGTAGGGTATAGAGTGTAGGGTATAGAGTGTAGAGTGTATGGTATAGAGTGTAGGGTATAGAGTGTAGGGTATAGAGTGTAGAGTGTAGGGTATAGAGTGTAGGGTATAGAGTGTAGGGTATAGAGTGTAGGGTATAGAGTGTAGGGCATAGAGTGTAGGGTATAGAGTGTAGGGTATAGAGTGTAGAGTGTAGGGTATAGAGTGTAGGGTATAGAGTGTAGGGTATAGAGTGTAGAGTGTAGGGTATAGAGTGTAGGGTATAGAGTGTAGAGTGTAGGGTATAGAGTGTAGGGTATAGAGTGTAGGGTATAGAGTGTAGGGCATAGAGTGTAGGGTATAGAGTGTAGGGTATAGAGTGTAGAGTGTAGGGTATAGAGTGTAGGGTATAGAGTGTAGAGTGTAGATATAGAGTGTAGAGTGTAGGGTATAGAGTGTAGGGTATAGAGTGTAGGGTAGAGAGTGTAGGGTAGAGAGTGTAGAGTGTAGGGTATAGAGTGTAGGGTATAGAGTGTAGAGTGTAGGGATTAGAGTGTAGGGTATAGAGTGTAGGGTGTAGAGTGTAGGGCATAGAGTGTAGACTGTAGGGTATAGAGTGTAGGGTATAGAGTGTAGGGTGTAGAGTGTAGGGTATAGAGTGTAGGGTATAGAGTGTAGGGAATAGAGTGTTGAGTGTAAGGTATAGAGTGTAGAGTGTAGGGCATAGAGTGTAGAGTGTAGGATATCGAGTCTAGGGTATAGAGTGTAGGGTATAGAGTGTAGGGTATAGAGTGTAGATTATAGAGTGTAGAGTGTAGGGTATAGAGTTTAGAGTGTAGGGCATAGAGTGTAGAGTGTAGGGTATAGAGTGTAGGGTATAGAGTGTAGGGTATAGAGTGTAGGGTATAGAGTGTAGGGTATAGAGTGTAGAGTGTAGGGTATAGAGTGTAGGGTATAGAGTGTAGGGTATAGAGTGTAGAGTGTAGGGATTAGAGTGTAGGGTATAGAGTGTAGGGTGTAGGGTATAGAGTGTATGGTATAGAGTGTAGGGTATAGAGTGTAGGGTGAAGAGTGTAGGGTATAGAGTGTAGGGTACAGAGTGTAGGGTATAGAGTGTAGGGTATAGAGTGTAGGGAATAGAGTGTAGAGTGTAGGGTATAGAGTGTAGGGTATAGAGTGTAGGGTATAGAGTGTAGAGTGTAGGGTATAGAGTGTAGGGTATAGAGTGTAGGGTATAGAGTGTAGGGCATAGAGTGTAGGGTATAGAGTGTAGAGTGTAGGGTATAGAGTGTAGGGTATAGAGTGTAGGGTATAGAGTGTAGGAAATAGAGTGTAGAGTGTAGGGTATAGAGTGTAGGGTATAGAGTGTAGGGTATAGAGTGTAGGGTATAGAGTGTAGGGCATAGAGTGTAGGGTATAGAGTGTAGGGTATACAGTGTAGAGAGTAGGGTATAGAGTGTAGGGCATAGAGTGTAGGGTATAGAGTGTAGAGTGTAGGGTATAGAGTGTAGGGTATAGAGTGTAGGGTATAGAGTGTAGAGTGTAGGGTATAGAGTGTAGGGTATAGAGTGTAGGGTATAGAGTGTAGGGTATAGAGTGTAGGGCATAGAGTGTAGGGTATAGAGTGTAGGGTATAGAGTGTAGAGTGTAGGGTATAGAGTGTAGGGTATAGAGTGTAGGGTATAGAGTGTAGAGTGTAGGGTATAGAGTGTAGGGTATAGAGTGTAGGGTATAGAGTGTAGAGTGTAGGGTATATAGTGTAGGGTATAGAGTGTAGGGTATAGAGTGTAGAGTGTAGGGTATAGAGTGTAGGGTATAGAGTGTAGGGTATAGAGTTTAGGGTATAGAGTGTAGGGCATAGAGTGTAGGGTATAGAGTGTAGGGTATAGAGTGTAGAGTGTAGGGTATAGAGTGTAGGGTATAGAGTGTAGGGTATAGAGTGTAGAGTGTAGGGTATAGAGTGTAGGGTATAGAGTGTAGAGTGTAGGGTATAGAGTGTAGGGCATAGAGTGTAGGGTATAGAGTGAAGGGTATAGAGTGTAGAGTGTAGGGTATAGAGTGTAGGGTATAGAGTGTAGAGTGTAGGGTATAGAGTGTAGAGTGTAGGGTATAGAGTGTAGGGTATAGAGTGTAGGGTAGAGAGTGTAGGGTAGAGAGTGTAGAGTGTAGGGTATAGAGTGTAGGGTATAGAGTGTAGAGTGTAGGGATTAGAGTGTAGGGTATAGAGTGTAGGGTGTAGAGTGTAGGGCATAGAGTGTAGAGTGTAGGGTATAGAGTGTAGGGTATAGAGTGTATGGTATAGAGTGTAGGGTATAGAGTGTAGAGTATAGAGTGTAGAGTGTAGGGTATAGAGTGTAGAGTGTAGGGCATAGACTGTAGAGTGTAGGGTATAGAGTGTAGGGTATAGAGTGTAGGGTATAGAGTGTAGGGTATAGAGTGTAGAGTGTAGGGTATAGAGTGTAGGGTATAGAGTGTAGGGTATAGAGTGTAGAGTGTAGGGATTAGAGTGTAGGGTATAGAGTGTAGGGTGTAGAGTGTAGGGCATAGAGTGTAGAGTGTAGGGTATAGAGTGTATGGTATAGAGTGTAGGGTATAGAGTGTAGGGTGTAGAGTGTAGGTTATAGAGTGTAGGGTATAGAGTGTAGGGTATAGAGTGTAGGGAATAGAGTGTAGAGTGTAGGGTATAGAGTGTAGGGTATAGAGTGTAGGGTATAGAGTGTAGAGTGTAGGGTATAGAGTGTAGGGTATAGAGTGTAGGGTATAGAGTGTAGGGCATAGAGTGTAGGGTATAGAGTGTAGGGTATAGAGTGTAGAGTGTAGGGTATAGAGTGTAGGGCATAGAGTGTAGGGTATAGAGTGTAGAGTGTAGGGTATAGAGTGTAGGGTATAGAGGGTAGGGTATAGAGTGTAGAGTGTAGGGTATAGAGTGTAGGGTATAGAGTGTAGGGTACAGAGTGTAGGGTATAGAGTGTAGGGCATAGAGTGTAGGGTATAGAGTGTAGGGTATAGAGTGTAGAGTGTGGGGTATAGAGTGTAGGGTATAGAGTGTAGGGTGTAGAGTGTAGGGTATAGAGTGTAGGGTATAGAGTGTAGGGTATAGAGTGTAGGGAATAGAGTGTAGAGTGTAGGGTATAGAGTGTAGGGTATAGAGTGTAGGGTATAGAGTGTAGAGTGTAGGGTATAGAGTGTAGGGTATAGAGTGTAGGGTATAGAGTGTAGGGCATAGAGTGTAGGGTATAGAGTGTAGGGTATAGAGTGTAGAGTGTAGGGTATAGAGTGTAGGGTATAGAGTGTAGGGTATAGAGTGTAGGGTATAGAGTGTAGAGTGTAGGGTATAGAGTGTAGGGTATAGAGTGTAGGGTATAGAGTGTAGGGCATAGAGTGTAGGGTATAGAGTGTAGGGTATAGAGTGTAGAGTGTAGGGTATAGAGTGTAGGGCATAGAGTGTAGGGTATAGAGTGTAGAGTGTAGGGTATAGAGTGTAGGGTATAGAGGGTAGGGTATAGAGTGCAGAGTGTAGGGTATAGAGTGTAGGGTATAGAGTGTAGGGTACAGAGTGTAGGGTATAGAGTGTAGGGCATAGAGTGTAGGGTATAGAGTGTAGGGTATAGAGTGTAGAGTGTAGGGTATAGAGTGTAGGGTATAGAGTGTAGGGTATAGAGTGTAGAGTGTAGGGTATAGAGTGTAGGGTATAGAGTGTAGAGTATAGAGTGTAGAGTGTACGGTATAGAGTGTAGGGTATAGAGTGTAGGGTATAGAGTGTAGGGCATAGAGTGTAGGGTATAGAGTGTAGGGTGTAGAGTGTAGGGTATAGAGTGTAGGGTATAGAGTGTAGAGTGTAGGGTATAGAGTGTAGGGTATAGAGTGTAGGGTATAGAGTGTAGGGTATAGAGTGTAGGGTATAGAGTGTAGAGTGTAGGGTATAGAGTGTAGGGTATAGAGTGTAGGGCATAGAGTGTAGGGTATAGAGTGTAGGGTATAGAGTGTAGGGTATAGAGTGTACAGTGTAGGGTATAGAGTGTAGAGTGTAGGGTATAGAGTGTATGGTATAGAGTGTAGGGTATAGAGTGTAGGGCATAGAGTGTAGGGTATAGAGTGTAGGGTATAGAGTGTAGAGTGTAGGGTATAGAGTGTAGGGTATAGAGTGTAGGGTATAGAGTGTAGGGTATAGAGTGTAGGGTATAGAGTGTAGGGCATAGAGTGTAGGGTATAGAGTGTAGGGTATAGAGTGTAGAGTGTAGGGTATAGAGTGTAGGGTATAGAGTGTAGGGTATAGAGTGTAGAGTGTAGGGTATAGAGTGTAGGGTATAGAGTGTAGGGTATAGAGTGTAGGGTATAGAGTGTAGGGCATAGAGTGTAGGGTATAGAGTGTAGGGTATAGAGTGTAGAGTGTAGGGTATAGAGTGTAGGGTATAGAGTGTAGGGTATAGAGTGTAGAGTGTAGGGTATAGAGTGTAGGGTATAGAGTGTAGGGTATAGAGTGTAGGGTATAGAGTGTAGGGTATAGAGTGTAGAGTGTAGGGTATAGAGTGTAGGGTATAGAGTGTAGAGTGTAGGGTATAGAGTGTAGGGTATAGAGTGTAGGGTATAGAGTGTAGGGCATAAAGTGTAGGGTATAGAGTGTAGGGTATAGAGTGTAGAGTGTAGGGTATAGAGTGTAGGGTATAGAGTGTAGGGTATAGAGTGTAGAGTGTAGGGTATAGAGTGTAGGGTATAGAGTGTAGGGTATAGAGTGTAGGGTATAGAGTGTAGGGCATAGAGTGTAGGGTATAGAGTGTAGGGTATAGAGTGTAGAGTGTAGGGTATAGAGTGTAGAGTGTAGGGTATAGAGTGTAGGGTATAGAGTGTAGAGTGTAGGGTATAGAGTGTAGGGTATAGAGTGTAGAGTGTAGGGTATAGAGTGTAGGGTATAGAGTGTAGGGTATAGAGTGTAGGGTATAGAGTGTAGGGCATAGCGTGTAGGGTATAGAGTGTAGGGTATAGAGTGTAGAGTGTAGGGTATAGAGTGTAGGGTATAGAGTGTAGGGTATAGAGTGTAGGGTATAGAGTGTAGAGTGTAGGGTATATAGTGTAGGGTATAGAGTGTAGGGTATAGAGTGTAGAGTGTAGGGTATAGAGTGTAGGGTATAGAGTGTAGGGTATAGAGTGTAGGGTATAGAGTGTAGGGCATAGAGTGTAGGGTATAGAGTGTAGGGTATAGAGTGTAGGGTATAGAGTGTAGGGTATAGAGTGTAGAGTGTAGGGTATAGAGTGTAGGGTATAGAGTGTAGGGTATAGAGTGTAGAGTGTAGGGTATAGAGTGTAGAGTGTAGGGTATAGAGTGTAGGGTATAGAGTGTAGAGTGTAGGGTATAGAGTGTAGGGTATAGAGTGTAGAGTGTAGGGTATAGAGTGTAGGGTATAGAGTGTAGGGTATAGAGTGTAGGGTATAGAGTGTAGGGCATAGCGTGTAGGGTATAGAGTGTAGGGTATAGAGTGTAGAGTGTAGGGTATAGAGTGTAGGGTATAGAGTGTAGGGTATAGAGTGTAGGGTATAGAGTGTAGGGTATAGAGTGTAGGGTATAGAGTGTAGAGTGTAGGGTATATAGTGTAGGGTATAGAGTGTAGGGTATAGAGTGTAGAGTGTAGGGTATAGAGTGTAGGGTATAGAGTGTAGGGTATAGAGTGTAGGGTATAGAGTGTAGGGCATAGAGTGTAGGGTATAGAGTGTAGGGTATAGAGTGTAGGGAATAGAGTGTAGAGTGTAGGGTATAGAGTGTAGGGTATAGAGTGTAGGGTATAGAGTGTAGAGTGTAGGGTATAGAGTGTAGGGTATAGAGTGTAGAGTGTAGGGTATAGAGTGTAGGGTATAGAGTGTAGGGTATAGAGTGTAGGGCATAGAGTGTAGGGTATAGAGTGTAGGGTATAGAGTGTAGAGTGTAGGGTATAGAGTGTAGGGTATAGAGTGTAGAGTGTAGGGTATAGAGTGTAGAGTGTAGGGTATAGAGTGTAGGGTATAGAGTGTAGGGTAGAGAGTGTAGGGTAGAGAGTGTAGAGTGTAGGGTATAGAGTGTAGGGTATAGAGTGTAGAGTGTAGGGATTAGAGTGTAGGGTATAGAGTGTAGGGTGTAGAGTGTAGGGCATAGAGTGTAGAGTGTAGGGTATAGAGTGTAGGGTATAGAGTGTAGGGTATAGAGTGTAGAGTATAGAGTGTAGAGTGTAGGGTATAGAGTGTAGAGTGTAGGGCATAGAGTGTAGAGTGTAGGGTATAGAGTGTAGGGTATAGAGTGTAGGGTATAGAGTGTAGGGTATAGAGTGTAGAGTGTAGGGTATAGAGTGTAGGGTATAGAGTGTAGGGTATAGAGTGTAGAGTGTAGGGATTAGAGTGTAGGGTATAGAGTGTAGGGTGTAGAGTGTAGGGCATAGAGTGTAGAGTGTAGGGTATAGAGTGTATGGTATAGAGTGTAGGGTATAGAGTGTAGGGTGTAGAGTGTAGGGTATAGAGTGTAGGGTATAGAGTGTAGGGTATAGAGTGTAGGGAATAGAGTGTAGAGTGTAGGGTATAGAGTGTAGGGTATAGAGTGTAGGGTATAGAGTGTAGAGTGTAGGGTATGGAGTGTAGGGTATAGAGTGTAGGGTATAGAGTGTAGGGCATAGAGTGTAGGGTATAGAGTGTAGGGTATAGAGTGTAGAGTGTAGGGTATAGAGTGTAGGGTATAGAGTGTAGGGTATAGAGTGTAGGGTATAAAGTGTAGAGTGTAGGGTATAGAGTGTAGGGTATAGAGTGTAGGGTATAGAGTGTAGGGTATAGAGTGTAGGGCATAGAGTGTAGGGTATAGAGTGTAGGGTATAGAGTGTAGAGTGTAGGGTATAGAGTGTAGGGTATAGAGTGTAGGGTATAGAGTGTAGAGTGTAGGGTATAGAGTGTAGGGTATAGAGTGTAGGGTACAGAGTGTAGGGTATAGAGTGTAGGGCATAGAGTGTAGGGTATAGAGTGTAGGGTATAGAGTGTAGAGTGTAGGGTATAGAGTGTAGGGTATAGAGTGTAGGGTATAGAGTGTAGAGTGTAGGGTATAGAGTGTAGGGTATAGAGTGTAGAGTATAGAGTGTAGAGTGTAGGGTATAGAGTGTAGGGTATAGAGTGTAGGGTATAGAGTGTAGGGCATAGAGTGTAGGGTATAGAGTGTAGGGTGTAGAGTGTAGGGTATAGAGTGTAGGATATAGAGTGTAGAGTGTAGGGTATAGAGTGTAGGGTATAGAGTGTAGGGTATAGAGTGTAGGGTATAGAGTGTAGGGTATAGAGTGTAGAGTGTAGGGTATAAAGTGTAGAGTGTAGGGTATAGAGTGTAGGGTATAGAGTGTAGGGTATAGAGTGTAGGGCATAGAGTGTAGGGTATAGAGTGTAGGGTATAGAGTGTAGAGTGTAGGGTATAGAGTGTAGGGTATAGAGTGTAGGGTATAGAGTGTAGGGTATAGAGTGTAGAGTGTAGGGTATAGAGTGTAGGGTATAGAGTGTAGGGTATAGAGTGTAGGGTATAGAGTGTAGGGCATAGAGTGTAGGGTATAGAGTGTAGGGTATAGAGTGTAGAGTGTAGGGTATAGAGTGTAGGGCATAGAGTGTAGGGTATAGAGTGTAGAGTGTAGGGTATAGAGTGTAGGGTATAGAGTGTAGGGTATAGAGTGTAGGGTATAGAGTGTAGGGTATAGAGTGTAGGGTATAGAGTGTAGGGTATAGAGTGTAGGGCATAGAGTGTAGGGTATAGAGTGTAGAGTGTAGGGTATAGAGTGTAGGGTATAGAGTGTAGGGTATAGAGTGTAGGGCATAGAGTGTAGGGTATAGAGTGTAGGGTATAGAGTGTAGAGTGTAGGGTATAGAGTGTAGGGTATAGAGTGTAGGGTATAGAGTGTAGAGTGTAGGGTATAGAGTGTAGGGTATAGAGTGTAGAGTATAGAGTGTAGAGTGTAGGGTATAGAGTGTAGGGTATAGAGTGTAGGGTATAGAGTGTAGGGCATAGAGTGTAGGGTATAGAGTGTAGGGTGTAGAGTGTAGGGTATAGAGTGTAGGGTATAGAGTGTAGGGTATAGAGTGTAGGGTATAGAGTGTAGGGTATAGAGTGTACAGTGTAGGGTATAGAGTGTAGAGTGTAGGGTATAGAGTGTATGGTATAGAGTGTAGGGTATAGAGTGTAGGGTGTAGAGTGTAGGGTATAGAGTGTAGGGTATAGAGTGTACAGTGTAGAGAGTGTAGGGTATAGAGTGTAGAGTGTAGGGATTAGAGTGTAGGGTATAGAGTGTAGGGTGTAGAGTGTAGGGCATAGAGTGTAGAGTGTAGGGTATAGAGTGTAGGGTATAGAGTGTAGGGTATAGAGTGTAGGGTATAGAGTGTAGAGTATAGAGTGTAGAGTGTAGGGTATAGAGTGTAGAATGTAGGGCATAGAGTGTAGAGTGTAGGGTATAGAGTGTAGGGTATAGAGTGTAGGGTATAGAGTGTAGGGTATAGAGTGTAGAGTGTAGGGTATAGAGTGTAGGGTATAGAGTGTAGGGTATAGAGTGTAGAGTGTAGGGATTAGAGTGTAGGGTATAGAGTGTAGGGTGTAGAGTGTAGGGCATAGAGTGTAGAGTGTAGGGTATAGAGTGTATGGTATAGAGTGTAGGGTATAGAGTGTAGGGTGTAGAGTGTAGGGTATAGAGTGTAGGGTATAGAGTGTAGGGTATAGAGTGTAGGGTATAGAGTGTAGGGAATAGAGTGTAGAGTGTAGGGTATAGAGTGTAGGGTATAGAGTGTAGGGTATAGAGTGTAGAGTGTAGGGTATAGAGTGTAGGGTATAGAGTGTAGGGTATAGAGTGTAGGGCATAGAGTGTAGGGTATAGAGTGTAGGGTATAGAGTGTAGAGTGTAGGGTATAGAGTGTAGGGTATAGAGTGTAGGGTATAGAGTGTAGAGTGTAGGGTATAGAGTGTAGGGTATAGAGTGTAGGGTATAGAGTGTAGGGTATAGAGTGTAGGGCATAGAGTGTAGTCTATAGAGTGTAGGGTATAGAGTGTAGAGTGTAGGGTATAGAGTGTAGGGCATAGAGTGTAGGGTATAGAGTGTAGAGTGTAGGGTATAGAGTGTAGGGTATAGAGTGTAGGGTATAGAGTGTAGAGTGTAGGGTATAGAGTGTAGGGTATAGAGTGTAGGGTATAGAGTGTAGGGTATAGAGTGTAGGGCATAGAGTGTAGGGTATAGAGTGTAGGGTATAGAGTGTAGAGTGTAGGGTATAGAGTGTAGGGTATAGAGTGTAGGGTATAGAGTGTAGAGTGTAGGGTATAGAGTGTAGGGTATAGAGTGTAGAGTATAGAGTGTAGAGTGTAGGGTATAGAGTGTAGGGTATAGAGTGTAGGGTATAGAGTGTAGGGCATAGAGTGTAGGGTATAGAGTGTAGGGTGTAGAGTGTAGGGTATAGAGTGTAGGGTATAGAGTGTAGAGTGTAGGGTGTAGAGTGTAGGGTATAGAGTGTAGGGTATAGAGTGTAGGGTATAGAGTGTAGGGTATAGAGTGTAGGGAATAGAGTGTAGAGTGTAGGGTATAGAGTGTAGAGTGTAGGGATTAGAGTGTAGGGTATAGAGTGTAGGGTATAGAGTGTAGAGTGTAGGGTATAGAGTGTAGGGTATAGAGTGTAGGGTATAGAGTGTAGAGTGTATGGTATAGAGTGTAGGGTATAGAGTGTAGGGTATAGAGTGTAGAGTGTAGGGTATAGAGTGTAGGGTATAGAGTGTAGGGTATAGAGTGTAGGGTATAGAGTGTAGGGCATAGAGTGTAGGGTATAGAGTGTAGGGTATAGAGTGTAGAGTGTAGGGTATAGAGTGTAGGGTATAGAGTGTAGGGTATAGAGTGTAGAGTGTAGGGTATAGAGTGTAGGGTATAGAGTGTAGAGTGTAGGGTATAGAGTGTAGGGTATAGAGTGTAGGGTATAGATTGTAGGGCATAGAGTGTAGGGTATAGAGTGTAGGGTATAGAGTGTAGAGTGTAGGGTATAGAGTGTAGGGTATAGAGTGTAGAGTGTAGGGTATAGAGTGTAGAGTGTAGGGTATAGAGTGTAGGGTATAGAGTGTAGGGTAGAGAGTGTAGGGTAGAGAGTGTAGAGTGTAGGGTATAGAGTGTAGGGTATAGAGTGTAGAGTGTAGGGATTAGAGTGTAGGGTATAGAGTGTAGGGTGTAGAGTGTAGGGCATAGAGTGTAGACTGTAGGGTATAGAGTGTAGGGTATAGAGTGTAGGGTGTAGAGTGTAGGGTATAGAGTGTAGGGTATAGAGTGTAGGGAATAGAGTGTTGAGTGTAAGGTATAGAGTGTAGAGTGTAGGGCATAGAGTGTAGAGTGTAGGGTATCGAGTCTAGGGTATAGAGTGTAGGGTATAGAGTGTAGGGTATAGAGTGTAGGGTATAGAGTGTAGATTATAGAGTGTAGAGTGTAGGGTATAGAGTTTAGAGTGTAGGGCATAGAGTGTAGAGTGTACGGTATAGAGTGTAGGGTATAGAGTGTAGGGTATAGAGTGTAGGGTATAGAGTGTAGAGTGTAGGGTATAGAGTGTAGAGTGTAGGGTATAGAGTGTAGGGTATAGAGTGTAGGGTATAGAGTGTAGAGTGTAGGGATTAGAGTGTAGGGTATAGAGTGTAGGGTGTAGGGTATAGAGTGTATGGTATAGAGTGTAGGGTATAGAGTGTAGGGTGAAGAGTGTAGGGTATAGAGTGTAGGGTACAGAGTGTAGGGTATAGAGTGTAGGGTATAGAGTGTAGGGAATAGAGTGTAGAGTGTAGGGTATAGAGTGTAGGGTATAGAGTGTAGGGTATAAAGTGTAGAGTGTAGGGTATAGAGTGTAGGGTATAGAGTGTAGGGTATAGAGTGTAGGGCATAGAGTGTAGGGTATAGAGTGTAGGGTATAGAGTGTAGAGTGTAGGGTATAGAGTGTAGGGTATAGAGTGTAGGGTATAGAGTGTAGGAAATAGAGTGTAGAGTGTAGGGTATAGAGTGTAGGGTATAGAGTGTAGGGTATAGAGTGTAGGGTATAGAGTGTAGGGCATAGAGTGTAGGGTATAGAGTGTAGGGTATAGAGTGTAGAGAGTAGGGTATAGAGTGTAGGGCATAGAGTGTAGGGTATAGAGTGTAGAGTGTAGGGTATAGAGTGTAGGGTATAGAGTGTAGGGTATAGAGTGTAGAGTGTAGGGTATAGAGTGTAGGGTATAGAGTGTAGGGTATAGAGTGTAGGGTATAGAGTGTAGGGCATAGAGTGTAGGGTATAGAGTGTAGGGTATAGAGTGTAGAGTGTAGGGTATAGAGTGTAGGGTATAGAGTGTAGGGTATAGAGTGTAGAGTGTAGGGTATAGAGTGTAGGGTATAGAGTGTAGGGTATAGAGTGTAGAGTGTAGGGTATATAGTGTAGGGTATAGAGTGTAGGGTATAGAGTGTAGAGTGTAGGGTATAGAGTGTAGGGTATAGAGTGTAGGGTATAGAGTTTAGGGTATAGAGTGTAGGGCATAGAGTGTAGGGTATAGAGTGTAGGGTATAGAGTGTAGAGTGTAGGGTATAGAGTGTAGGGTATAGAGTGTAGGGTATAGAGTGTAGAGTGTAGGGTATAGAGTGTAGGGTATAGAGTGTAGAGTGTAGGGTATAGAGTGTAGGGTATAGAGTGTAGGGTATAGAGTGTAGGGCATAGAGTGTAGGGTATAGAGTGAAGGGTATAGAGTGTAGAGTGTAGGGTATAGAGTGTAGGGTATAGAGTGTAGAGTGTAGGGTATAGAGTGTAGAGTGTAGGGTATAGAGTGTAGGGTATAGAGTGTAGGGTAGAGAGTGTAGGGTAGAGAGTGTAGAGTGTAGGGTATAGAGTGTAGGGTATAGAGTGTAGGGTATAGAGTGTAGGGTATAGAGTGTAGAGTATAGAGTGTAGAGTGTAGGGTATAGAGTGTAGAGTGTAGGGCATAGACTGTAGAGTGTAGGGTATAGAGTGTAGGGTATAGAGTGTAGGGTATAGAGTGTAGGGTATAGAGTGTAGAGTGTAGGGTATAGAGTGTAGGGTATAGAGTGTAGGGTATAGAGTGTAGAGTGTAGGGATTAGAGTGTAGGGTATAGAGTGTAGGGTGTAGAGTGTAGGGCATAGAGTGTAGAGTGTAGGGTATAGAGTGTATGGTATAGAGTGTAGGGTATAGAGTGTAGGGTGTAGAGTGTAGGGTATATAGTGTAGGGTATAGAGTGTAGGGTATAGAGTGTAGGGAATAGAGTGTAGAGTGTAGGGTATAGAGTGTAGGGTATAGAGTGTAGGGTATAGAGTGTAGAGTGTAGGGTATAGAGTGTAGGGTATAGAGTGTAGGGCATAGAGTGTAGGGTATAGAGTGTAGGGTATAGAGTGTAGAGTGTAGGGTATAGAGTGTAGGGTATAGAGTGTAGGGTATAGAGTGTAGAGTGTAGGGTATAGAGTGTAGGGTATAGAGTGTAGGGTATAGAGTGTAGGGCATAGAGTGTAGGGTATAGAGTGTAGGGTATAGAGTGTAGAGTGTAGGGTATAGAGTGTAGGGCATAGAGTGTAGGGTATAGAGTGTAGAGTGTAGGGTATAGAGTGTAGGGTATAGAGGGTAGGGTATAGAGTGTAGAGTGTAGGGTATAGAGTGTAGGGTATAGAGTGTAGGGTACAGAGTGTAGGGTATAGAGTGTAGGGCATAGAGTGTAGGGTATAGAGTGTAGGGTATAGAGTGTAGGGTATAGAGTGTAGGGTATAGAGTGTAGGGCATAGAGTGTAGGGTATAGAGTGTAGGGTATAGAGTGTAGAGTGTAGGGTATAGAGTGTAGGGTATAGAGTGTAGGGTATAGAGTGTAGAGTGTAGGGTATAGAGTGTAGGGTATAGAGTGTAGGGTATAGAGTGTAGAGTGTAGGGTATATAGTGTAGGGTATAGAGTGTAGGGTATAGAGTGTAGAGTGTAGGGTATAGAGTGTAGGGTATAGAGTGTAGGGTATAGAGTTTAGGGTATAGAGTGTAGGGCATAGAGTGTAGGGTATAGAGTGTAGGGTATAGAGTGTAGAGTGTAGGGTATAGAGTGTAGGGTATAGAGTGTAGGGTATAGAGTGTAGAGTGTAGGGTATAGAGTGTAGGGTATAGAGTGTAGAGTGTAGGGTATAGAGTGTAGGGTATAGAGTGTAGGGTATAGAGTGTAGGGCATAGAGTGTAGGGTATAGAGTGAAGGGTATAGAGTGTAGAGTGTAGGGTATAGAGTGTAGGGTATAGAGTGTAGAGTGTAGGGTATAGAGTGTAGAGTGTAGGGTATAGAGTGTAGGGTATAGAGTGTAGGGTAGAGAGTGTAGGGTAGAGAGTGTAGAGTGTAGGGTATAGAGTGTAGGGTATAGAGTGTAGGGTATAGAGTGTAGGGTATAGAGTGTAGAGTATAGAGTGTAGAGTGTAGGGTATAGAGTGTAGAGTGTAGGGCATAGACTGTAGAGTGTAGGGTATAGAGTGTAGGGTATAGAGTGTAGGGTATAGAGTGTAGGGTATAGAGTGTAGAGTGTAGGGTATAGAGTGTAGGGTATAGAGTGTAGGGTATAGAGTGTAGAGTGTAGGGATTAGAGTGTAGGGTATAGAGTGTAGGGTGTAGAGTGTAGGGCATAGAGTGTAGAGTGTAGGGTATAGAGTGTATGGTATAGAGTGTAGGGTATAGAGTGTAGGGTGTAGAGTGTAGGGTATAGAGTGTAGGGTATAGAGTGTAGGGTATAGAGTGTAGGGAATAGAGTGTAGAGTGTAGGGTATAGAGTGTAGGGTATAGAGTGTAGGGTATAGAGTGTAGAGTGTAGGGTATAGAGTGTAGGGTATAGAGTGTAGGGCATAGAGTGTAGGGTATAGAGTGTAGGGTATAGAGTGTAGAGTGTAGGGTATAGATTGTAGGGTATAGAGTGTAGGGTATAGAGTGTAGAGTGTAGGGTATAGAGTGTAGGGTATAGAGTGTAGGGTATAGAGTGTAGGGCATAGAGTGTAGGGTATAGAGTGTAGGGTATAGAGTGTAGAGTGTAGGGTATAGAGTGTAGGGTATAGAGTGTAGAGTGTAGGGTATAGAGTGTAGGGTATAGAGTGTAGGGTATAGAGTGTAGAGTGTAGGGTATAGAGTGTAGGGTATAGAGTGTAGGGTATAGAGTGTAGAGTGTAGGGTATATAGTGTAGGGTATAGAGTGTAGGGTATAGAGTGTAGAGTGTAGGGTATAGAGTGTAGGGTATAGAGTGTAGGGTATAGAGTTTAGGGTATAGAGTGTAGGGCATAGAGTGTAGGGTATAGAGTGTAGGGTATAGAGTGTAGAGTGTAGGGTATAGAGTGTAGGGTATAGAGTGTAGGGTATAGAGTGTAGAGTGTAGGGTATAGAGTGTAGGGTATAGAGTGTAGAGTGTAGGGTATAGAGTGTAGGGTATAGAGTGTAGGGTATAGAGTGTAGGGCATAGAGTGTAGGGTATAGAGTGAAGGGTATAGAGTGTAGAGTGTAGGGTATAGAGTGTAGGGTATAGAGTGTAGAGTTGTAGGGTATAGAGTGTAGAGTGTAGGGTATAGAGTGTAGGGTATAGAGTGTAGGGTAGAGAGTGTAGGGTTAGAGAGTGTAGAGTGTAGGGTATAGAGTGTAGGGTATAGAGTGTAGGGTATAGAGTGTAGGGTATAGAGTGTAGAGTATAGAGTGTAGAGTGTAGGGTATAGAGTGTAGAGTGTAGGGCATAGACTGTAGAGTGTAGGGTATAGAGTGTAGGGTATAGAGTGTAGGGTATAGAGTGTAGGGTATAGAGTGTAGAGTGTAGGGTATAGAGTGTAGGGTATAGAGTGTAGGGTATAGAGTGTAGAGTGTAGGGATTAGAGTGTAGGGTATAGAGTGTAGGGTGTAGAGTGTAGGGCATAGAGTGTAGAGTGTAGGGTATAGAGTGTATGGTATAGAGTGTAGGGTATAGAGTGTAGGGTGTAGAGTGTAGGGTATAGAGTGTAGGGTATAGAGTGTAGGGTATAGAGTGTAGGGAATAGAGTGTAGAGTGTAGGGTATAGAGTGTAGGGTATAGAGTGTAGGGGTATAGAGTGTAGAGTGTAGGGTATAGAGTGTAGGGTTATAGAGTGTAGGGCATAGAGTGTAGGGTATAGAGTGTAGGGTATAGAGTGTAGAGTGTAGGGTATAGAGTGTAGGGTATAGAGTGTAGGGTATAGAGTGTAGAGTGTAGGGGTATAGAGTGTAGGGTATAGAGTGTAGGGTATAGAGTGTTAGGGCATAGAGTGTAGGGTATAGAGTGTAGGGTATAGAGTGTAGAGTGTAGGGTATAGAGTGTAGGGCATAGAGTGTAGGGTATAGAGTGTAGAGTGTAGGGTATAGAGTGTAGGGTATAGAGGGTAGGGTATAGAGTGTAGAGTGTAGGGTATAGAGTGTAGGGTATAGAGTGTAGGGTACAGAGTGTAGGGTATAGAGTGTAGGGCATAGAGTGTAGGGTATAGAGTGTAGGGTATAGAGTGTAGGGTATAGAGTGTAGGGTATAGAGTGTAGGGCATAGAGTGTAGGGTATAGAGTGTAGGGTATAGAGTGTAGAGTGTAGGGTATAGAGTGTAGGGTTATAGAGTGTAGGGTATAGAGTGTAGAGTGTAGGGTATAGAGTGTAGGGTATAGAGTGTAGGGTATAGAGTGTAGAGTGTAGGGTATATAGTGTAGGGTATAGAGTGTAGGGTATAGAGTGTAGAGTGTAGGGTATAGAGTGTAGGGTATAGAGTGTAGGGTATAGAGTTTAGGGTATAGAGTGTAGGGCATAGAGTGTAGGGTATAGAGTGTAGGGTATAGAGTGTAGAGTGTAGGGTATAGAGTGTAGGGTATAGAGTGTAGGGTATAGAGTGTAGAGTGTAGGGTTATAGAGTGTAGGGTATAGAGTGTAGAGTGTAGGGTATAGAGTGTAGGGTATAGAGTGTAGGGTATAGAGTGTAGGGCATAGAGTGTAGGGTATAGAGTGAAGGGTATAGAGTGTAGAGTGTAGGGGTATAGAGTGTAGGGTATAGAGTGTAGAGTGTAGGGTATAGAGTGTAGAGTGTAGGTTAGAGTGTAGGGTATAGAGTGTAGGGTAGAGAGTGTAGGGTAGAGAGTGTAGAGTGTAGGGTATAGAGTGTAGGGTATAGAGTGTAGGGTATAGAGTGTAGGGTATAGAGTGTAGAGTATAGAGTGTAGAGTGTAGGGTATAGAGTGTAGAGTGTAGGGCATAGACTGTAGAGTGTAGGGTTAGAGTGTAGGGGTATAGAGTGTAGGGTATAGAGTGTAGGGTATAGAGTGTAGAGTGTAGGGTATAGAGTGTAGGGTATAGAGTGTAGGGTATAGAGTGTAGAGTGTAGGGATTAGAGTGTAGGGTATAGAGTGTAGGGTGTAGAGTGTAGGGCATAGAGTGTAGAGTGTAGGGTATAGAGTGTATGGTATAGAGTGTAGGGTATAGAGTGTAGGGTGTAGAGTGTAGGGTATAGAGTGTAGGGTATAGAGTGTAGGGTATAGAGTGTAGGGAATAGAGTGTAGAGTGTAGGGTATAGAGTGTAGGGTATAGAGTGTAGGGTATAGAGTGTAGAGTGTAGGGGTATAGAGTGTAAGTGTAGGGCATAGAGTGTAGGGTATAGAGTGTAGGGTATAGAGTGTAGAGTGTAGGGTATAGAGTGTAGGGTATAGAGTGTAGGGTATAGAGTGTAGAGTGTAGGGTATAGAGTGTAGGGTATAGAGTGTAGGGTATAGAGTGTAGGGCATAGAGTGTAGGGTATAGAGTGTAGGGTATAGAGTGTAGAGTGTAGGGTATAGAGTGTAGGGCATAGAGTGTAGGGTATAGAGTGTAGAGTGTAGGGTATAGAGTGTAGGGTATAGAGGGTAGGGTATAGAGTGTAGAGTGTAGGGTATATAGTGTAGGGTATAGAGTGTAGGGTACAGAGTGTAGGGTATAGAGTGTAGGGCATAGAGTGTAGGGTATAGAGTGTAGGGTATAGAGTGTAGAGTGTGGGGTATAGAGTGTAGGGTATAGAGTGTAGGGTGTAGAGTGTAGGGTATAGAGTGTAGGGTATAGAGTGTAGGGTATAGAGTGTAGGGAATAGAGTGTAGAGTGTAGGGTATAGAGTGTAGGGTATAGAGTGTAGGGTATAGAGTGTAGAGTGTAGGGTATAGAGTGTAGGGTATAGAGTGTAGGGTATAGAGTGTAGGGCATAGAGTGTAGGGTATAGAGTGTAGGGTATAGAGTGTAGAGTGTAGGGTATAGAGTGTAGGGTATAGAGTGTAGGGTATAGAGTGTAGGGTATAGAGTGTAGAGTGTAGGGTATAGAGTGTAGGGTATAGAGTGTAGGGTATAGAGTGTAGGGCATAGAGTGTAGGGTATAGAGTGTAGGGTATAGAGTGTAGAGTGTAGGGTATAGAGTGTAGGGCATAGAGTGTAGGGTATAGAGTGTAGAGTGTAGGGTATAGAGTGTAGGGTATAGAGGGTAGGGTATAGAGTGTAGAGTGTAGGGTATAGAGTGTAGGGTATAGAGTGTAGGGTACAGAGTGTAGGGTATAGAGTGTAGGGCATAGAGTGTAGGGTATAGAGTGTAGGGTATAGAGTGTAGAGTGTAGGGTATAGAGTGTAGGGTATAGAGTGTAGGGTATAGAGTGTAGAGTGTAGGGTATAGAGTGTAGGGTATAGAGTGTAGAGTGTACGGTATAGAGTGTAGGGTATAGAGTGTAGGGTATAGAGTGTAGGGCATAGAGTGTAGGGTATAGAGTGTAGGGTGTAGAGTGTAGGGTATAGAGTGTAGGGTATAGAGTGTAGAGTGTAGGGTATAGAGTGTAGGGTATAGAGTGTAGGGTATAGAGTGTAGGGTATAGAGTGTAGGGTATAGAGTGTAGAGTGTAGGGTATAGAGTGTAGGGTATAGAGTGTAGGGCATAGAGTGTAGGGTATAGAGTGTAGGGTATAGAGTGTAGGGTATAGAGTGTACAGTGTAGGGTATAGAGTGTAGAGTGTAGGGTATAGAGTGTATGGTATAGAGTGTAGGGTATAGAGTGTAGGGCATAGAGTGTAGGGTATAGAGTGTAGGGTATAGAGTGTAGAGTGTAGGGTATAGAGTGTAGGGTATAGAGTGTAGGGTATAGAGTGTAGGGTATAGAGTGTAGGGTATAGAGTGTAGGGCATAGAGTGTAGGGTATAGAGTGTAGGGTATAGAGTGTAGAGTGTAGGGTATAGAGTGTAGGGTATAGAGTGTAGGGTATAGAGTGTAGGGTATAGAGTGTAGAGTGTAGGGTATAGAGTGTAGGGTATAGAGTGTAGGGTATAGAGTGTAGGGTATAGAGTGTAGGGCATAGAGTGTAGGGTATAGAGTGTAGGGTATAGAGTGTAGAGTGTAGGGTATAGAGTGTAGGGTATAGAGTGTAGGGTATAGAGTGTAGAGTGTAGGGTATAGAGTGTAGGGTATAGAGTGTAGGGTATAGAGTGTAGGGTATAGAGTGTAGGGTATAGAGTGTAGAGTGTAGGGTATAGAGTGTAGGGTATAGAGTGTAGAGTGTAGGGTATAGAGTGTAGGGTATAGAGTGTAGGGTATAGAGTGTAGGGTATAGAGTGTAGGGCATAGAGTGTAGGGTATAGAGTGTAGGGTATAGAGTGTAGAGTGTAGGGTATAGAGTGTAGGGTATAGAGTGTAGGGTATAGAGTGTAGAGTGTAGGGTATAGAGTGTAGGGTATAGAGTGTAGGGTATAGAGTGTAGGGTATAGAGTGTAGGGCATAGAGTGTAGGGTATAGAGTGTAGGGTATAGAGTGTAGAGTGTAGGGTATAGAGTGTAGAGTGTAGGGTATAGAGTGTAGGGTATAGAGTGTAGAGTGTAGGGTATAGAGTGTAGGGTATAGAGTGTAGGTTATAGAGTGTAGGGCATAGAGTGTAGGGTATAGAGTGTAGGGTATAGAGTGTAGAGTGTAGGGTATAGAGTGTAGGGAATAGAGTGTAGGGTATAGAGTGTAGAGTGTAGGGTATAGAGTGTAGGGTATAGAGTGTAGGGTATAGAGTGTAGAGTGTAGGGTATAGAGTGTAGGGTATAGAGTGTAGGGTATAGAGTGTAGGGTATAGAGTGTAGGGCATAGCGTGTAGGGTATAGAGTGTAGGGTATAGAGTGTAGAGTGTAGGGTATAGAGTGTAGGGTATAGAGTGTAGGGTATAGAGTGTAGGGTATAGAGTGTAGGGTATAGAGTGTAGGGTATAGAGTGTAGAGTGTAGGGTATATAGTGTAGGGTATAGAGTGTAGGGTATAGAGTGTAGAGTGTAGGGTATAGAGTGTAGGGTATAGAGTGTAGGGTATAGAGTGTAGGGTATAGAGTGTAGGGCATAGAGTGTAGGGTATAGAGTGTAGGGTATAGAGTGTAGGGTATAGAGTGTAGAGTGTAGGGTATAGAGTGTAGGGTATAGAGTGTAGGGTATAGAGTGTAGAGTGTAGGGTATAGAGTGTAGGGTATAGAGTGTAGAGTGTAGGGTATAGAGTGTAGGGTATAGAGTGTAGGGTATAGAGTGTAGGGCATAGAGTGTAGGGTATAGAGTGTAGGGTATAGAGTGTAGAGTGTAGGGTATAGAGTGTAGGGTATAGAGTGTAGAGTGTAGGGTATAGAGTGTAGAGTGTAGGGTATAGAGTGTAGGGTATAGAGTGTAGGGTAGAGAGTGTAGGGTAGAGAGTGTAGAGTGTATGGTATAGAGTGTAGGGTATAGAGTGTAGAGTGTAGGGATTAGAGTGTAGGGTATAGAGTGTAGGGTGTAGAGTGTAGGGCATAGAGTGTAGAGTGTAGGGTATAGAGTGTAGGGTATAGAGTGTAGGGTATAGAGTGTAGAGTATAGAGTGTAGAGTGTAGGGTATAGAGTGTAGAGTGTAGGGCATAGAGTGTAGAGTGTAGGGTATAGAGTGTAGGGTTTAGAGTGTAGGGTATAGAGTGTAGGGTATAGAGTGTAGAGTGTAGGGTATAGAGTGTAGGGTATAGAGTGTAGGGTATAGAGTGTAGAGTGTAGGGATTAGAGTGTAGGGTATAGAGTGTAGGGTGTAGAGTGTAGGGCATAGAGTGTAGAGTGTAGGGTATAGAGTGTATGGTATAGAGTGTAGGGTATAGAGTGTAGGGTGTAGAGTGTAGGGTATAGAGTGTAGGGTATAGAGTGTAGGGTATAGAGTGTAGGGAATAGAGTGTAGAGTGTAGGGTATAGAGTGTAGGGTATAGAGTGTAGGGTATAGAGTGTAGAGTGTAGGGTATAGAGTGTAGGGTATAGAGTGTAGGGTATAGAGTGTAGGGCATAGAGTGTAGGGTATAGAGTGTAGGGTATAGAGTGTAGAGTGTAGGGTATAGAGTGTAGGGTATAGAGTGTAGGGTATAGAGTGTAGGGTATAAAGTGTAGAGTGTAGGGTATAGAGTGTAGGGTATAGAGTGTAGGGTATAGAGTGTAGGGCATAGAGTGTAGGGTATAGAGTGTAGGGTATAGAGTGTAGGGTATAGAGTGAAGGGTATAGAGTGTAGAGTGTAGGGTATAGAGTGTAGGGTATAGAGTGTAGAGTGTAGGGTATAGAGTGTAGAGTGTAGGGTATAGAGTGTAGGGTATAGAGTGTAGGGTAGAGAGTGTAGGGTAGAGAGTGTAGAGTGTAGGGTATAGAGTGTAGGGTATAGAGTGTAGGGTATAGAGTGTAGAGTATAGAGTGTAGAGTGTAGGGTATAGAGTGTAGAGTGTAGGGCATAGACTGTAGAGTGTAGGGTATAGAGTGTAGGGTATAGAGTGTAGGGTATAGAGTGTAGGGTATAGAGTGTAGAGTGTAGGGTATAGAGTGTAGGGTATAGAGTGTAGGGTATAGAGTGTAGAGTGTAGGGATTAGAGTGTAGGGTATAGAGTGTAGGGTGTAGAGTGTAGGGCATAGAGTGTAGAGTGTAGGGTATAGAGTGTATGGTATAGAGTGTAGGGTATAGAGTGTAGGGTGTAGAGTGTAGGGTATAGAGTGTAGGGTATAGAGTGTAGGGTATAGAGTGTAGGGAATAGAGTGTAGAGTGTAGGGTATAGAGTGTAGGGTATAGAGTGTAGGGTATAGAGTGTAGAGTGTAGGGTATAGAGTGTAGGGTATAGAGTGTAGGGCATAGAGTGTAGGGTATAGAGTGTAGGGTATAGAGTGTAGAGTGTAGGGTATAGAGTGTAGGGTATAGAGTGTAGGGTATAGAGTGTAGAGTGTAGGGTATAGAGTGTAGGGTATAGAGTGTAGGGTATAGAGTGTAGGGCATAGAGTGTAGGGTATAGAGTGTAGGGTATAGAGTGTAGAGTGTAGGGTATAGAGTGTAGGGCATAGAGTGTAGGGTATAGAGTGTAGAGTGTAGGGTATAGAGTGTAGGGTATAGAGGGTAGGGTATAGAGTGTAGAGTGTAGGGTATAGAGTGTAGGGTATAGAGTGTAGGGTACAGAGTGTAGGGTATAGAGTGTAGGGCATAGAGTGTAGGGTATAGAGTGTAGGGTATAGAGTGTAGAGTGTGGGGTATAGAGTGTAGGGTATAGAGTGTAGGGTGTAGAGTGTAGGGTATAGAGTGTAGGGTATAGAGTGTAGGGTATAGAGTGTAGGGAATAGAGTGTAGAGTGTAGGGTATAGAGTGTAGGGTATAGAGTGTAGGGTATAGAGTGTAGAGTGTAGGGTATAGAGTGTAGGGTATAGAGTGTAGGGTATAGAGTGTAGGGCATAGAGTGTAGGGTATAGAGTGTAGGGTATAGAGTGTAGAGTGTAGGGTATAGAGTGTAGGGTATAGAGTGTAGGGTATAGAGTGTAGGGTATAGAGTGTAGAGTGTAGGGTATAGAGTGTAGGGTATAGAGTGTAGGGTATAGAGTGTAGGGCATAGAGTGTAGGGTATAGAGTGTAGGGTATAGAGTGTAGAGTGTAGGGTATAGAGTGTAGGGCATAGAGTGTAGGGTATAGAGTGTAGAGTGTAGGGTATAGAGTGTAGGGTATAGAGGGTAGGGTATAGAGTGTAGAGTGTAGGGTATAGAGTGTAGGGTATAGAGTGTAGGGTACAGAGTGTAGGGTATAGAGTGTAGGGCATAGAGTGTAGGGTATAGAGTGTAGGGTATAGAGTGTAGAGTGTAGGGTATAGAGTGTAGGGTATAGAGTGTAGGGTATAGAGTGTAGAGTGTAGGGTATAGAGTGTAGGGTATAGAGTGTAGAGTGTACGGTATAGAGTGTAGGGTATAGAGTGTAGGGTATAGAGTGTAGGGCATAGAGTGTAGGGTATAGAGTGTAGGGTGTAGAGTGTAGGGTATAGAGTGTAGGGTATAGAGTGTAGAGTGTAGGGTATAGAGTGTAGGGTATAGAGTGTAGGGTATAGAGTGTAGGGTATAGAGTGTAGGGTATAGAGTGTAGAGTGTAGGGTATAGAGTGTAGGGTATAGAGTGTAGGGCATAGAGTGTAGGGTATAGAGTGTAGGGTATAGAGTGTAGGGTATAGAGTGTACAGTGTAGGGTATAGAGTGTAGAGTGTAGGGTATAGAGTGTATGGTATAGAGTGTAGGGTATAGAGTGTAGGGCATAGAGTGTAGGGTATAGAGTGTAGGGTATAGAGTGTAGAGTGTAGGGTATAGAGTGTAGGGTATAGAGTGTAGGGTATAGAGTGTAGGGTATAGAGTGTAGGGTATAGAGTGTAGGGCATAGAGTGTAGGGTATAGAGTGTAGGGTATAGAGTGTAGAGTGTAGGGTATAGAGTGTAGGGTATAGAGTGTAGGGTATAGAGTGTAGGGTATAGAGTGTAGAGTGTAGGGTATAGAGTGTAGGGTATAGAGTGTAGGGTATAGAGTGTAGGGTATAGAGTGTAGGGCATAGAGTGTAGGGTATAGAGTGTAGGGTATAGAGTGTAGAGTGTAGGGTATAGAGTGTAGGGTATAGAGTGTAGGGTATAGAGTGTAGAGTGTAGGGTATAGAGTGTAGGGTATAGAGTGTAGGGTATAGAGTGTAGGGTATAGAGTGTAGGGTATAGAGTGTAGAGTGTAGGGTATAGAGTGTAGGGTATAGAGTGTAGAGTGTAGGGTATAGAGTGTAGGGTATAGAGTGTAGGGTATAGAGTGTAGGGTATAGAGTGTAGGGCATAGAGTGTAGGGTATAGAGTGTAGGGTATAGAGTGTAGAGTGTAGGGTATAGAGTGTAGGGTATAGAGTGTAGGGTATAGAGTGTAGAGTGTAGGGTATAGAGTGTAGGGTATAGAGTGTAGGGTATAGAGTGTAGGGTATAGAGTGTAGGGCATAGAGTGTAGGGTATAGAGTGTAGGGTATAGAGTGTAGAGTGTAGGGTATAGAGTGTAGAGTGTAGGGTATAGAGTGTAGGGTATAGAGTGTAGAGTGTAGGGTATAGAGTGTAGGGTATAGAGTGTAGGTTATAGAGTGTAGGGCATAGAGTGTAGGGTATAGAGTGTAGGGTATAGAGTGTAGAGTGTAGGGTATAGAGTGTAGGGAATAGAGTGTAGGGTATAGAGTGTAGAGTGTAGGGTATAGAGTGTAGGGTATAGAGTGTAGGGTATAGAGTGTAGAGTGTAGGGTATAGAGTGTAGGGTATAGAGTGTAGGGTATAGAGTGTAGGGTATAGAGTGTAGGGCATAGCGTGTAGGGTATAGAGTGTAGGGTATAGAGTGTAGAGTGTAGGGTATAGAGTGTAGGGTATAGAGTGTAGGGTATAGAGTGTAGGGTATAGAGTGTAGGGTATAGAGTGTAGGGTATAGAGTGTAGAGTGTAGGGTATATAGTGTAGGGTATAGAGTGTAGGGTATAGAGTGTAGAGTGTAGGGTATAGAGTGTAGGGTATAGAGTGTAGGGTATAGAGTGTAGGGTATAGAGTGTAGGGCATAGAGTGTAGGGTATAGAGTGTAGGGTATAGAGTGTAGGGTATAGAGTGTAGAGTGTAGGGTATAGAGTGTAGGGTATAGAGTGTAGGGTATAGAGTGTAGAGTGTAGGGTATAGAGTGTAGGGTATAGAGTGTAGAGTGTAGGGTATAGAGTGTAGGGTATAGAGTGTAGGGTATAGAGTGTAGGGCATAGAGTGTAGGGTATAGAGTGTAGGGTATAGAGTGTAGAGTGTAGGGTATAGAGTGTAGGGTATAGAGTGTAGAGTGTAGGGTATAGAGTGTAGAGTGTAGGGTATAGAGTGTAGGGTATAGAGTGTAGGGTAGAGAGTGTAGGGTAGAGAGTGTAGAGTGTATGGTATAGAGTGTAGGGTATAGAGTGTAGAGTGTAGGGATTAGAGTGTAGGGTATAGAGTGTAGGGTGTAGAGTGTAGGGCATAGAGTGTAGAGTGTAGGGTATAGAGTGTAGGGTATAGAGTGTAGGGTATAGAGTGTAGAGTATAGAGTGTAGAGTGTAGGGTATAGAGTGTAGAGTGTAGGGCATAGAGTGTAGAGTGTAGGGTATAGAGTGTAGGGTTTAGAGTGTAGGGTATAGAGTGTAGGGTATAGAGTGTAGAGTGTAGGGTATAGAGTGTAGGGTATAGAGTGTAGGGTATAGAGTGTAGAGTGTAGGGATTAGAGTGTAGGGTATAGAGTGTAGGGTGTAGAGTGTAGGGCATAGAGTGTAGAGTGTAGGGTATAGAGTGTATGGTATAGAGTGTAGGGTATAGAGTGTAGGGTGTAGAGTGTAGGGTATAGAGTGTAGGGTATAGAGTGTAGGGTATAGAGTGTAGGGAATAGAGTGTAGAGTGTAGGGTATAGAGTGTAGGGTATAGAGTGTAGGGTATAGAGTGTAGAGTGTAGGGTATAGAGTGTAGGGTATAGAGTGTAGGGTATAGAGTGTAGGGCATAGAGTGTAGGGTATAGAGTGTAGGGTATAGAGTGTAGAGTGTAGGGTATAGAGTGTAGGGTATAGAGTGTAGGGTATAGAGTGTAGGGTATAAAGTGTAGAGTGTAGGGTATAGAGTGTAGGGTATAGAGTGTAGGGTATAGAGTGTAGGGCATAGAGTGTAGGGTATAGAGTGTAGGGTATAGAGTGTAGAGTGTAGGGTATAGAGTGTAGGGCATAGAGTGTAGGGTATAGAGTGTAGAGTGTAGGGTATAGAGTGTAGGGTATAGAGTGTAGGGTATAGAGTGTAGAGTGTAGGGTATAGAGTGTAGGGTATAGAGTGTAGGGTACAGAGTGTAGGGTATAGAGTGTAGGGCATAGAGTGTAGGGTATAGAGTGTAGGGTATAGAGTGTAGAGTGTAGGGTATAGAGTGTAGGGTATAGAGTGTAGGGTATAGAGTGTAGAGTGTAGGGTATAGAGTGTAGGGTATAGAGTGTAGAGTATAGAGAGTAGAGTGTAGGGTATAGAGTGTAGGGTATAGAGTGTAGGGTATAGAGTGTAGGGCATAGAGTGTAGGGTATAGAGTGTAGGGTGTAGAGTGTAGGGTATAGAGTGTAGGATATAGAGTGTAGAGTGTAGGGTATAGAGTGTAGGGTATAGAGTGTAGGGTATAGAGTGTAGGGTATAGAGTGTAGGGTATAGAGTGTAGAGTGTAGGGTATAAAGTGTAGAGTGTAGGGTATAGAGTGTAGGGTATAGAGTGTAGGGTATTGAGTGTAGGGTATAGAGTGTACAGTGTAGGGTATAGAGTGTAGAGTGTAGGGTATCGAGTGTATGGTATAGAGTGTAGGGTATAGAGTGTAGGGTGTAGAGTGTAGGGTATAGAGTGTAGGGTATAGACTGTACAGTGTAGGGTAGAGAGTGTAGAGTGTAGGGTATAGAGTGTAGGGTATAGAGTGTAGAGTGTAGGGATTAGAGTGTAGGGTATAGAGTGTAGGGTATAGAGTGTAGAGTATAGAGTGTAGAGTGTAGGGTATAGAGTGTAGAATGTAGGGCATAGAGTGTAGAGTGTAGGGTATAGAGTGTAGGGTATAGAGTGTAGGGTAAAGAGTGTAGGGTATAGAGTGTAGAGTGTAGGGTATAGAGTGTAGGGTATAGAGTGTAGGGTATAGAGTGTAGAGTGTAGGGATTAGAGTGTAGGGTATAGAGTGTAGGGTGTAGAGTGTAGGGCATAGAGTGTAGAGTGTAGGGTATAGAGTGTATGGTATAGAGTGTAGGGTATAGAATGTAGGGTGTAGAGTGTAGGGTATAGAGTGTAGGGTATAGAGTGTAGGGTATAGAGTGTAGGGTATAGAGTGTAGGGAATAGAGTGTAGAGTGTAGGGTATAGAGTGTAGGGTATAGAGTGTAGGGTATAGAGTGTAGAGTGTAGGGTATAGAGTGTAGGGTATAGAGTGTAGGGTATAGAGTGTAGGGCATAGAGTGTAGGGTATAGAGTGTAGGGTATAGAGTGTAGAGTGTAGGGTATAGAGTGTAGGGTATAGAGTGTAGGGTATAGAGTGTAGGGAATAGAGTGTAGAGTGTAGGGTATAGAGTGTAGGGTATAGAGTGTAGGGTATAGAGTGTAGAGTGTAGGGTATAGAGTGTAGGGTATAGAGTGTAGGGTATAGAGTGTAGGGCATAGAGTGTAGGGTATAGAGTGTAGGGTATAGAGTGTAGAGTGTAGGGTATAGAGTGTAGGGTATAGAGTGTAGGGTATAGAGTGTAGGGTATAAAGTGTAGAGTGTAGGGTATAGAGTGTAGGGTATAGAGTGTAGGGTATAGAGTGTAGGGTATAGAGTGTAGGGCATAGAGTGTAGGGTATAGAGTGTAGGGTATAGAGTGTAGAGTGTAGGGTATAGAGTGTAGGGCATAGAGTGTAGGGTATAGAGTGTAGAGTGTAGGGTATAGAGTGTAGGGTATAGAGTGTAGGGTATAGAGTGTAGAGTGTAGGGTATAGAGTGTAGGGTATAGAGTGTAGGGTACAGAGTGTAGGGTATAGAGTGTAGGGCATAGAGTGTAGGGTATAGAGTGTAGGGTATAGAGTGTAGAGTGTAGGGTATAGAGTGTAGGGTATAGAGTGTAGAGTATAGAGTGTAGAGTGTAGGGTATAGAGTGTAGGGTATAGAGTGTAGGGTATAGAGTGTAGGGCATAGAGTGTAGGGTATAGAGTGTAGGATATAGAGTGTAGAGTGTAGGGTATAGAGTGTAGGGTATAGAGTGTAGGGTATAGAGTGTAGGGTATAGAGTGTAGGGTATAGAGTGTAGAGTGTAGGGTATAAAGTGTAGAGTGTAGGGTATAGAGTGTAGGGTATAGAGTGTAGGGTATTGAGTGTAGGGTATAGAGTGTACAGTGTAGGGTATAGAGTGTAGAGTGTAGGGTATAGAGTGTATGGTATAGAGTGTAGGGTATAGAGTGTAGGGTGTAGAGTGTAGGGTATAGAGTGTAGGGTATAGAGTGTACAGTGTAGGGTAGAGAGTGTAGAGTGTAGGGTATAGAGTGTAGGGTATAGAGTGTAGAGTGTAGGGATTAGAGTGTAGGGTATAGAGTGTAGGGTATAGAGTGTAGAGTATAGAGTGTAGAGTGTAGGGTATAGAGTGTAGAATGTAGGGCATAGAGTGTAGAGTGTAGGGTATAGAGTGTAGGGTATAGAGTGTAGGGTAAAGAGTGTAGGGTATAGAGTGTAGAGTGTAGGGTATAGAGTGTAGGGTATAGAGTGTAGGGTATAGAGTGTAGAGTGTAGGGATTAGAGTGTAGGGTATAGAGTGTAGGGTGTAGAGTGTAGGGCATAGAGTGTAGAGTGTAGGGTATAGAGTGTATGGTATAGAGTGTAGGGTATAGAATGTAGGGTGTAGAGTGTAGGGTATAGAGTGTAGGGTATAGAGTGTAGGGTATAGAGTGTAGGGTATAGAGTGTAGGGAATAGAGTGTAGAGTGTAGGGTATAGAGTGTAGGGTATAGAGTGTAGGGTATAGAGTGTAGAGTGTAGGGTATAGAGTGTAGGGTATAGAGTGTAGGGTATAGAGTGTAGGGCATAGAGTGTAGGGTATAGAGTGTAGGGTATAGAGTGTAGAGTGTAGGGTATAGAGTGTAGGGTATAGAGTGTAGGGTATAGAGTGTAGGGTATAGAGTGTAGAGTGTAGGGTATAGAGTGTAGGGTATAGAGTGTAGGGTATAGAGTGTAGGGTATAGAGTGTAGGGCATAGAGTGTAGGGTATAGAGTGTAGGGTATAGAGTGTAGAGTGTAGGGTATAGAGTGTAGGGCATAGAGTGTAGGGTATAGAGTGTAGAGTGTAGGGTATAGAGTGTAGAATATAGAGTGTAGGGTATAGAGTGTAGAGTGTAGGGTATAGAGTGTAGGGTATAGATTGTAGGGTATAGAGTGTAGGGCATAGAGTGTAGGGTATAGAGTGTAGGGTATAGAGTGTAGAGTGTAGGGTATAGAGTGTAGGGTATAGAGTGTAGGGTATAGAGTGTAGAGTGTAGGGTATAGAGTGTAGGGTATAGAGTGTAGAGTATAGAGTGTAGAGTGTAGGGTATAGAGTGTAGGGTATAGAGTGTAGGGTATAGAGTGTAGGGCATAGAGTGTAGGGTAAAGAGTGTAGGGTGTAGAGTGTAGGGTATAGAGTGTAGGGTATAGAGTGTAGGGTATAGAGTGTAGGGTATAGAGTGTAGGGTATAGAGTGTACAGTGTAGGGTATAGAGTGTAGAGTGTAGGGTATAGAGTGTAGAGTGTAGGGCATAGAGTGTAGAGTGTAGGGTATAGAGTGTAGGGTATAGAGTGTAGGGTATAGAGTGTAGGGTATAGAGTGTAGAGTGTAGGGCATAGAGTGTAGAGTGTAGGGTATAGAGTGTAGGGTATAGAGTGTAGGGTATAGAGTGTAGGGTATAGAGTGTAGAGTGTAGGGTATAGAGTGTAGGGTATAGAGTGTAGGGTATAGAGTGTAGAGTGTAGGGATTAGAGTGTAGGGTATAGAGTGTAGGGTGTAGAGTGTAGGGCATAGAGTGTAGAGTGTAGGGTATAGAGTGTATGGTATAGAGTGTAGGGTATAGAGTGTAGGGTGTAGAGTGTAGGGTATAGAGTGTAGGGTATAGAGTGTAGGGTATAGAGTGTAGGGAATAGAGTGTAGAGTGTAGGGTATAGAGTGTAGGGTATAGAGTGTAGGGTATAGAGTGTAGAGTGTAGGGTATAGAGTGTAGGGTATAGAGTGTAGGGTATAGAGTGTAGGGCATAGAGTGTAGGGTATAGAGTGTAGGGTATAGAGTGTAGAGTGTAGGGTATAGAGTGTAGGGTATAGAGTGTAGGGTATAGAGTGTAGGGTATAAAGTGTAGAGTGTAGGGTATAGAGTGTAGGGTATAGAGTGTAGGGTATAGAGTGTAGGGTATAGAGTGTAGGGCATAGAGTGTAGGGTATAGAGTGTAGGGTATAGAGTGTAGAGTGTAGGGTATAGAGTGTAGGGCATAGAGTGTAGGGTATAGAGTGTAGAGTGTAGGGTATAGAGTGTAGGGTATAGAGTGTAGGGTATAGAGTGTAGAGTGTAGGGTATAGAGTGTAGGGTATAGAGTGTAGGGTACAGAGTGTAGGGTATAGAGTGTAGGGCATAGAGTGTAGGGTATAGAGTGTAGGGTATAGAGTGTAGAGTGTAGGGTATAGAGTGTAGGGTATAGAGTGTAGGGTATAGAGTGTAGAGTGTAGGGTATAGAGTGTAGGGTATAGAGTGTAGAGTATAGAGAGTAGAGTGTAGGGTATAGAGTGTAGGGTATAGAGTGTAGGGTATAGAGTGTAGGGCATAGAGTGTAGGGTATAGAGTGTAGGGTGTAGAGTGTAGGGTATAGAGTGTAGGATATAGAGTGTAGAGTGTAGGGTATAGAGTGTAGGGTATAGAGTGTAGGGTATAGAGTGTAGGGTATAGAGTGTAGGGTATAGAGTGTAGAGTGTAGGGTATAAAGTGTAGAGTGTAGGGTATAGAGTGTAGGGTATAGAGTGTAGAGTGTAGGGATTAGAGTGTAGGGTATAGAGTGTAGGGTGTAGAGTGTAGGGCATAGAGTGTAGAGTGTAGGGTATAGAGTGTATGGTATAGAGTGTAGGGTATAGAATGTAGGGTGTAGAGTGTAGGGTATAGAGTGTAGGGTATAGAGTGTAGGGTATAGAGTGTAGGGTATAGAGTGTAGGGAATAGAGTGTAGAGTGTAGGGTATAGAGTGTAGGGTATAGAGTGTAGGGTATAGAGTGTAGAGTGTAGGGTATAGAGTGTAGGGTATAGAGTGTAGGGTATAGAGTGTAGGGCATAGAGTGTAGGGTATAGAGTGTAGGGTATAGAGTGTAGAGTGTAGGGTATAGAGTGTAGGGTATAGAGTGTAGGGTATAGAGTGTAGGGTATAGAGTGTAGGGAATAGAGTGTAGAGTGTAGGGTATAGAGTGTAGGGTATAGAGTGTAGGGTATAGAGTGTAGAGTGTAGGGTATAGAGTGTAGGGTATAGAGTGTAGGGTATAGAGTGTAGGGCATAGAGTGTAGGGTATAGAGTGTAGGGTATAGAGTGTAGAGTGTAGGGTATAGAGTGTAGGGTATAGAGTGTAGGGTATAAAGTGTAGAGTGTAGGGTATAGAGTGTAGGGTATAGAGTGTAGGGTATAGAGTGTAGGGTATAGAGTGTAGGGCATAGAGTGTAGGGTATAGAGTGTAGGGTATAGAGTGTAGAGTGTAGGGTATAGAGTGTAGGGCATAGAGTGTAGGGTATAGAGTGTAGAGTGTAGGGTATAGAGTGTAGGGTATAGAGTGTAGGGTATAGAGTGTAGAGTGTAGGGTATAGAGTGTAGGGTATAGAGTGTAGGGTACAGAGTGTAGGGTATAGAGTGTAGGGCATAGAGTGTAGGGTATAGAGTGTAGGGTATAGAGTGTAGAGTGTAGGGTATAGAGTGTAGGGTATAGAGTGTAGGGTATAGAGTGTAGAGTGTAGGGTATAGAGTGTAGGGTATAGAGTGTAGAGTATAGAGTGTAGAGTGTAGGGTATAGAGTGTAGGGTATAGAGTGTAGGGTATAGAGTGTAGGGCATAGAGTGTAGGGTATAGAGTGTAGGGTGTAGAGTGTAGGGTATAGAGTGTAGGATATAGAGTGTAGAGTGTAGGGTATAGAGTGTAGGGTATAGAGTGTAGGGTATAGAGTGTAGGGTATAGAGTGTAGGGTATAGAGTGTAGAGTGTAGGGTATAAAGTGTAGAGTGTAGGGTATAGAGTGTAGGGTATAGAGTGTAGGGTATTGAGTGTAGGGTATAGAGTGTACAGTGTAGGGTATAGAGTGTAGAGTGTAGGGTATAGAGTGCATGGTATAGAGTGTAGGGTATAGAGTGTAGGGTGTAGAGTGTAGGGTATAGAGTGTAGGGTATAGAGTGTACAGTGTAGGGTAGAGAGTGTAGAGTGTAGGGTATAGAGTGTAGGGTATAGAGTGTAGAGTGTAGGGATTAGAGTGTAGGGTATAGAGTGTAGGGTATAGAGTGTAGAGTATAGAGTGTAGAGTGTAGGGTATAGAGTGTAGAATGTAGGGCATAGAGTGTAGAGTGTAGGGTATAGAGTGTAGGGTATAGAGTGTAGGGTAAAGAGTGTAGGGTATAGAGTGTAGAGTGTAGGGTATAGAGTGTAGGGTATAGAGTGTAGGGTATAGAGTGTAGAGTGTAGGGATTAGAGTGTAGGGTATAGAGTGTAGGGTGTAGAGTGTAGGGCATAGAGTGTAGAGTGTAGGGTATAGAGTGTATGGTATAGAGTGTAGGGTATAGAATGTAGGGTGTAGAGTGTAGGGTATAGAGTGTAGGGTATAGAGTGTAGGGTATAGAGTGTAGGGTATAGAGTGTAGGGAATAGAGTGTAGAGTGTAGGGTATAGAGTGTAGGGTATAGAGTGTACGGTATAGAGTGTAGAGTGTAGGGTATAGAGTGTAGGGTATAGAGTGTAGGGTATAGAGTGTAGGGCATAGAGTGTAGGGTATAGAGTGTAGGGTATAGAGTGTAGAGTGTAGGGTATAGAGTGTAGGGTATAGAGTGTAGGGTATAGAGTGTAGGGTATAGAGTGTAGAGTGTAGGGTATAGAGTGTAGGGTATAGAGTGTAGGGTATAGAGTGTAGGGTATAGAGTGTAGGGCATAGAGTGTAGGGTATAGAGTGTAGGGTATAGAGTGTAGAGTGTAGGGTATAGAGTGTAGGGCATAGAGTGTAGGGTATAGAGTGTAGAGTGTAGGGTATAGAGTGTAGGGTATAGAGTGTAGGGTATAGAGTGTAGAGTGTAGGGTATAGAGTGTAGGGTATAGATTGTAGGGTATAGAGTGTAGGGCATAGAGTGTAGGGTATAGAGTGTAGGGTATAGAGTGTAGAGTGTAGGGTATAGAGTGTAGGGTATAGAGTGTAGGGTATAGAGTGTAGAGTGTACGGTATAGAGTGTAGGGTATAGAGTGTAGAGTATAGAGTGTAGAGTGTAGGGTATAGAGTGTAGGGTATAGAGTGTAGGGTATAGAGTGTAGGGCATAGAGTGTAGGGTAAAGAGTGTAGGGTGTAGAGTGTAGGGTATAGAGTGTAGGGTATAGAGTGTAGGGTATAGAGTGTAGGGTATAGAGTGTAGGGTATAGAGTGTACAGTGTAGGGTATAGAGTGTAGAGTGTAGGGTATAGAGTGTATGGTATAGAGTGTAGGGTATAGAGTGTAGGGTGTAGAGTGTAGGGTATAGAGTGTAGGGTATAGAGTGTACAGTGTAGGGTAGAGAGTGTAGAGTGTAGGGTATAGAGTGTAGGGTATAGAGTGTAGAGTGTAGGGATTAGAGTGTAGGGTATAGAGTGTAGGGTGTAGAGTGTAGGGCATAGAGTGTAGAGTGTAGGGTATAGAGTGTAGGGTATAGAGTGTAGGGTATAGAGTGTAGGGTATAGAGTGTAGAGTATAGAGTGTAGAGTGTAGGGTATAGAGTGTAGAATGTAGGGCATAGAGTGTAGAGTGTAGGGTATAGAGTGTAGGGTATAGAGTGTAGGGTATAGAGTGTAGGGTATAGAGTGTAGAGTGTAGGGTATAGAGTGTAGGGTATAGAGTGTAGGGTATAGAGTGTAGAGTGTAGGGATTAGAGTGTAGGGTATAGAGTGTAGGGTGTAGAGTGTAGGGCATAGAGTGTAGAGTGTAGGGTATAGAGTGTATGGTATAGAGTGTAGGGTATAGAGTGTAGGGTGTAGAGTGTAGGGTATAGAGTGTAGGGTATAGAGTGTAGGGTATAGAGTGTAGGGTATAGAGTGTAGGGAATAGAGTGTAGAGTGTAGGGTATAGAGTGTAGGGTATAGAGTGTAGGGTATAGAGTGTAGAGTGTAGGGTATAGAGTGTAGGGTATAGAGTGTAGGGTATAGAGTGTAGGGCATAGAGTGTAGGGTATAGAGTGTAGGGTATAGAGTGTAGAGTGTAGGGTATAGAGTGTAGGGTATAGAGTGTAGGGTATAGAGTGTAGGGTATAGAGTGTAGAGTGTAGGGTATAGAGTGTAGGGTATAGAGTGTAGGGTATAGAGTGTAGGGTATAGAGTGTAGGGCATAGAGTGTAGGGTATAGAGTGTAGGGTATAGAGTGTAGAGTGTAGGGTATAGAGTGTAAGGCATAGAGTGTAGGGTATAGAGTGTAGAGTGTAGGGTATAGAGTGTAGGGTATAGAGTGTAGGGTATAGAGTGTAGAGTGTAGGGTATAGAGTGTAGGGTATAGAGTGTAGGGTATAGAGTGTAGGGTATAGAGTGTAGGGCATAGAGTGTAGGGTATAGAGTGTAGGGTATAGAGTGTAGAGTGTAGGGTATAGAGTGTAGGGTATAGAGTGTAGGGTATAGAGTGTAGAGTGTAGGGTATAGAGTGTAGGGTATAGAGTGTAGAGTATAGAGTGTAGAGTGTAGGGTATAGAGTGTAGGGTATAGAGTGTAGGGTATAGAGTGTAGGGCATAGAGTGTAGGGTATAGAGTGTAGGGTGTAGAGTGTAGGGTATAGAGTGTAGGGTATAGAGTGTAGAGTGTAGGGTATAGAGTGTAGGGTATAGAGTGTAGGGTATAGAGTGTAGGGTATAGAGTGTAGGGTATAGAGTGTAGAGTGTAGGGTATAAAGTGTAGAGTGTAGGGTATAGAGTGTAGGGTATAGAGTGTAGGGTATAGAGTGTAGGGTATAGAGTGTACAGTGTAGGGTATAGAGTGTAGAGTGTAGGGTATAGAGTGTATGGTATAGAGTGTAGGGTATAGAGTGTAGGGTGTAGAGTGTTGGGTATAGAGTGTAGGGTATCGAGTGTAGGGTATAGAGTGTAGGGTATAGAGTGTAGGGAATAGAGTGTAGAGTGTAGGGTATAGAGTGTAGAGTGTAGGGATTAGAGTGTAGGGTATAGAGTGTAGGGTATAGAGTGTAGGGTATAGAGTGTAGTGTGTAGGGTATAGAGTGTAGGGTATAGAGTGTAGGGTATAGAGTGTAGGGCATAGAGTGTAGGGTATAGAGTGTAGGGTATAGAGTGTAGAGTGTAGGGCATAGAGTGTAGGGTATAGAGTGTAGGGTATAGAGTGTAGAGTGTAGGGTATAGAGTGTAGGGTATAGAGTGTAGGGTATAGAGTGTAGGGTATAGAGTGTAGGGTATAGAGTGTAGGGTATAGAGTGTAGAGTGTAGGGTATAGAGTGTAGGGTATAGAGTGTAGAGTGTAGGGTATAGAGTGTAGGGTATAGAGTGTAGGGCATAGAGTGTAGGGTATAGAGTGTAGGGTATAGAGTGTAGAGTGTAGGGTATAGAGTGTAGGGTATAGAGTGTAGGGTATAGAGTGTAGAGTGTAGGGTATAGAGTGTAGAGTGTAGGGTATAGAGTGTAGGGTATAGAGTGTAGGGTAGAGAGTGTAGGGTAGAGAGTGTAGAGTGTAGGGTATAGAGTGTAGGGTATAGATTGTAGGGTATAGAGTGTAGAGTGTAGGGATTAGAGTGTAGGGTATAGAGTGTAGGGTGTAGAGTGTAGGGCATAGAGTGTAGAGTGTAGGGTATAGAGTGTATGGTATAGAGTGTAGGGTATAGAGTGTAGGGTGTAGAGTGTAGGGTATAGAGTGTAGGGTATAGAGTGTAGGGTATAGAGTGTAGGGTATAGAGTGTAGGGTATAGAGTGTAGCGTGTAGGGTATAGAGTGTAGAGTGTAGGGTATAGAGTGTAGAGTGTAGGGCATAGAGTGTAGAGTGTAGGGTATAGAGTGTAGGGTGTAGAGTGTAGGGCATAGAGTGTAGAGTGTAGGGTATAGAGTGTATGGTATAGAGTGTAGGGTATAGAGTGTAGGGTATAGAGTGTAGGGTATAGAGTGTAGGGCATAGAGTGTAGGGTATAGAGTGTAGGGTATAGAGTGTAGAGTGTAGGGTATAGAGTGTTGGGTATAGAGTGTAGGGTATAGAGTGTAGGGTATAGAGTGTAGAGTGTAGGGTATAGAGTGTAGGGTATAGAGTGTAGGGTATAGAGTGTAGGGTATAGAGTGTAGGGCATAGAGTGTAGGGTATAGAGTGTAGGGTATAGAGTGTAGAGTGTAGGGTATAGAGTGTAGGGCATAGAGTGTAGGGTATAGAGTGTAGAGTGTAGGGTATAGAGTGTAGGGTATAGAGTGTAGGGTATAGAGTGTAGAGTGTAGGGTATAGAGTGTAGGGTATAGAGTGTAGGGTATAGAGTGTAGGGTATAGAGTGTAGGGCATAGAGTGTAGGGTATAGAGTGTAGGGTATAGAGTGTAGAGTGTAGGGTATAGAGTGTAGGGTATAGAGTGTAGGGTATAGAGTGTAGAGTGTAGGGTATAGAGTGTAGGGTATAGAGTGTAGAGTTTAGAGTGTAGAGTGTAGGGTATAGAGTGTAGGGTATAGAGTGTAGGGTATAGAGTGTAGGGCATAGAGTGTAGGGTATAGAGTGTAGGGTGTAGAGTGTAGGGTATAGAGTGTAGGGTATAGAGTGTAGAGTGTAGGGTATAGAGTGTAGGGTATAGAGTGTAGGGTATAGAGTGTAGGGTATAGAGTGTAGAGTGTAGGGTATAAAGTGTAGAGTGTAGGGTATAGAGTGTAGGGTATAGAGTGTAGGGTATAGAGTGTAGGGTATAGAGTGTACAGTGTAGGGTATAGAGTGTAGAGTGTAGGGTATAGAGTGTATGGTATAGAGTGTAGGGTATAGAGTGTAGGGTGTAGAGTGTTGGGTATAGAGTGTAGGGTATCGAGTGTATGGTATAGAGTGTAGGGTATAGAGTGTAGGGAATAGAGTGTAAAGTGTAGGGTATAGAGTGTAGAGTGTAGGGATTAGAGTGTAGGGTATAGAGTGTAGGGTATAGAGTGTAGGGTAAAGAGTGTAGAGTGTAGGGTATAGAGTGTAGGGTATAGAGTGTAGGGTATAGAGTGTAGGGCATAGAGTGTAGGGTATAGAGTGTAGGGTATAGAGTGTAGAGTGTAGGGTATAGAGTGTAGGGTATAGAGTGTAGGGTATAGAGTGTAGGGCATAGAGTGTAGAGTGTAGGGTATAGAGTGTATGGTATAGAGTGTAGGGTATAGAGTGTAGAGTGTAGGGTATAGAGTGTAGGGTGTAGAGTGTAGGGCATAGAGTGTAGAGTGTAGGGTATAGAGTGTATGGTATAGAGTGTAGGGTATAGAGTGTAGGGTATAGAGTGTAGGGTATAGAGTGTAGGGCATAGAGTGTAGGGTATAGAGTGTAGGGTATAGAGTGTAGAGTGTAGGGTATAGAGTGTAGGGTATAGAGTGTAGGGTATAGAGTGTAGGGTATAGAGTGTAGAGTGTAGGGTATAGAGTGTAGGGTATAGAGTGTAGGGTATAGAGTGTAGGGCATAGAGTGTAGGGTATAGAGTGTAGGGTATAGAGTGTAGAGTGTAGGGTATAGAGTGTAGGGCATAGAGTGTAGGGTATAGAGTGTAGAGTGTAGGGTATAGAGTGTAGGGTATAGAGTGTAGGGTATAGAGTGTAGAGTGTAGGGTATAGAGTGTAGGGTATAGAGTGTAGGGTATAGAGTGTAGGGTATAGAGTGTAGGGCATAGAGTGTAGGGTATAGAGTGTAGGGTATAGAGTGTAGAGTGTAGGGTATAGAGTGTAGGGTATAGAGTGTAGGGTATAGAGTGTAGAGTGTAGGGTATAGAGTGTAGGGTATAGAGTGTAGAGTTTAGAGTGTAGAGTGTAGGGTATAGAGTGTAGGGTATAGAGTGTAGGGTATAGAGTGTAGGGCATAGAGTGTAGGGTATAGAGTGTAGGGTGTAGAGTGTAGGGTATAGAGTGTAGGGTATAGAGTGTAGAGTGTAGGGTATAGAGTGTAGGGTATAGAGTGTAGGGTATAGAGTGTAGGGTATAGAGTGTAGAGTGTAGGGTATAAAGTGTAGAGTGTAGGGTATAGAGTGTAGGGTATAGAGTGTAGGGTATAGAGTGTAGGGTATAGAGTGTACAGTGTAGGGTATAGAGTGTAGAGTGTAGGGTATAGAGTGTATGGTATAGAGTGTAGGGTATAGAGTGTAGGGTGTAGAGTGTTGGGTATAGAGTGTAGGGTATCGAGTGTATGGTATAGAGTGTAGGGTATAGAGTGTAGGGAATAGAGTGTAAAGTGTAGGGTATAGAGTGTAGAGTGTAGGGATTAGAGTGTAGGGTATAGAGTGTAGGGTATAGAGTGTAGGGTAAAGAGTGTAGAGTGTAGGGTATAGAGTGTAGGGTATAGAGTGTAGGGTATAGAGTGTAGGGCATAGAGTGTAGGGTATAGAGTGTAGGGTATAGAGTGTAGAGTGTAGGGTATAGAGTGTAGGGTATAGAGTGTAGGGTATAGAGTGTAGAGTGTAGGGTATAGAGTGTAGGGTATAGAGTGTAGGGTATAGAGTGTAGGGTATAGAGTGTAGGGCATAGAGTGTAGGGTATAGAGTGTAGGGTATAGAGTGTAGATTGTAGGGTATAGAGTGTAGAGTGTAGGGTATAGAGTGTAGGGTATACAGTGTAGAGTGTAGGGTATAGAGTGTAGGGTATAGAGTGTAGGGTATAGAGTGTAGGGCATAGAGTGTAGGGTATAGAGTGTAGGGTATAGAGTGTAGAGTGTAGGGTATAGAGTGTAGGGTATAGAGTGTAGGGTATAGAGTGTAGAGTGTAGGGTATAGAGTGTAGAGTGTAGGGTATAGAGTGTAGGGTATAGAGTGTAGGGTAGAGAGTGTAGGGTAGAGAGTGTAGAGTGTAGGGTATAGAGTGTAGGGTATAGAGTGTAGGGTATAGAGTGTAGAGTGTAGGGATTAGAGTGTAGGGTATAGAGTGTAGGGTGTAGAGTGTAGGGCATAGAGTGTAGAGTGTAGGGTATAGAGTGTATGGTATAGAGTGTAGGGTATAGAGTGTAGGGTATAGAGTGTAGGGTATAGAGTGTAGGGTATAGAGTGTAGAGTGTAGGGTATAGAGTGTAGAGTGTAGGGTATAGAGTGTAGAGTGTAGGGCATAGAGTGTAGAGTGTAGGGTATAGAGTGTAGGGTATAGAGTGTAGGGTATAGAGTGTAGAGTGTAGGGATTAGAGTGTAGGGTATAGAGTGTAGGGTGTAGAGTGTAGGGCATAGAGTGTAGAGTGTAGGGTATAGAGTGTATGGTATAGAGTGTAGGGTATAGAGTGTAGGGTGTAGAGTGTAGGGTATAGAGTGTAGGGTATAGAGTGTAGGGTATAGAGTGTAGGGTATAGAGTGTAGGGTGTAGAGTGTAGGGTATAGAGTGTAGGGTATAGAGTGTAGAGTGTAGGGTATAGAGTGTAGGGTATAGAGTGTAGGGTATAGAGTGTAGGGTATAGAGTGTAGGGTATAGAGTGTAGAGTGTAGGGTATAAAGTGTAGAGTGTAGGGTATAGAGTGTATGGTATAGAGTGTAGGGTATAGAGTGTAGGGTATAGAGTGTAGGGTATAGAGTGTAGGGCATAGAGTGTAGGGTATAGAGTGTAGGGTATAGAGTGTAGAGTGTAGGGTATAGAGTGTAGGGTATAGAGTGTAGGGTATAGAGTGTAGGGTATAGAGTGTAGAGTGTAGGGTATAGAGTGTAGGGTATAGAGTGTAGGGTATAGAGTGTAGGGCATAGAGTGTAGGGTATAGAGTGTAGGGTATAGAGTGTAGAGTGTAGGGTATAGAGTGTAGGGCATAGAGTGTAGGGTATAGAGTGTAGAGTGTAGGGTATAGAGTGTAGGGTATAGAGTGTAGGGTATAGAGTGTAGAGTGTAGGGTATAGAGTGTAGGGTATAGAGTGTAGGGTATAGAGTGTAGGGTATAGAGTGTAGGGCATAGAGTGTAGGGTATAGAGTGTAGGGTATAGAGTGTAGAGTGTAGGGTATAGAGTGTAGGGTATAGAGTGTAGGGTATAGAGTGTAGAGTGTAGGGTATAGAGTGTAGGGTATAGAGTGTAGAGTTTAGAGTGTAGAGTGTAGGGTATAGAGTGTAGGGTATAGAGTGTAGGGTATAGAGTGTAGGGCATAGAGTGTAGGGTATAGAGTGTAGGGTGTAGAGTGTAGGGTATAGAGTGTAGGGTATAGAGTGTAGAGTGTAGGGTATAGAGTGTAGGGTATAGAGTGTAGGGTATAGAGTGTAGGGTATAGAGTGTAGAGTGTAGGGTATAAAGTGTAGAGTGTAGGGTATAGAGTGTAGGGTATAGAGTGTAGGGTATAGAGTGTAGGGTATAGAGTGTACAGTGTAGGGTATAGAGTGTAGAGTGTAGGGTATAGAGTGTATGGTATAGAGTGTAGGGTATAGAGTGTAGGGTGTAGAGTGTTGGGTATAGAGTGTAGGGTATCGAGTGTATGGTATAGAGTGTAGGGTATAGAGTGTAGGGAATAGAGTGTAAAGTGTAGGGTATAGAGTGTAGAGTGTAGGGATTAGAGTGTAGGGTATAGAGTGTAGGGTATAGAGTGTAGGGTAAAGAGTGTAGAGTGTAGGGTATAGAGTGTAGGGTATAGAGTGTAGGGTATAGAGTGTAGGGCATAGAGTGTAGGGTATAGAGTGTAGGGTATAGAGTGTAGAGTGTAGGGTATAGAGTGTAGGGTATAGAGTGTAGGGTATAGAGTGTAGAGTGTAGGGTATAGAGTGTAGGGTATAGAGTGTAGGGTATAGAGTGTAGGGTATAGAGTGTAGGGCATAGAGTGTAGGGTATAGAGTGTAGGGTATAGAGTGTAGAGTGTAGGGTATAGAGTGTAGAGTGTAGGGTATAGAGTGTAGGGTATACAGTGTAGAGTGTAGGGTATAGAGTGTAGGGTATAGAGTGTAGGGTATAGAGTGTAGGGCATAGAGTGTAGGGTATAGAGTGTAGGGTATAGAGTGTAGAGTGTAGGGTATAGAGTGTAGGGTATAGAGTGTAGGGTATAGAGTGTAGAGTGTAGGGTATAGAGTGTAGAGTGTAGGGTATAGAGTGTAGGGTATAGAGTGTAGGGTAGAGAGTGTAGGGTAGAGAGTGTAGAGTGTAGGGTATAGAGTGTAGGGTATAGAGTGTAGGGTATAGAGTGTAGAGTGTAGGGATTAGAGTGTAGGGTATAGAGTGTAGGGTGTAGAGTGTAGGGCATAGAGTGTAGAGTGTAGGGTATAGAGTGTATGGTATAGAGTGTAGGGTATAGAGTGTAGGGTATAGAGTGTAGGGTATAGAGTGTAGGGTATAGAGTGTAGAGTGTAGGGTATAGAGTGTAGAGTGTAGGGTATAGAGTGTAGAGTGTAGGGCATAGAGTGTAGAGTGTAGGGTATAGAGTGTAGGGTATAGAGTGTAGGGTATAGAGTGTAGAGTGTAGGGATTAGAGTGTAGGGTATAGAGTGTAGGGTGTAGAGTGTAGGGCATAGAGTGTAGAGTGTAGGGTATAGAGTGTATGGTATAGAGTGTAGGGTATAGAGTGTAGGGTGTAGAGTGTAGGGTATAGAGTGTAGGGTATAGAGTGTAGGGTATAGAGTGTAGGGTATAGAGTGTAGGGTGTAGAGTGTAGGGTATAGAGTGTAGGGTATAGAGTGTAGAGTGTAGGGTATAGAGTGTAGGGTATAGAGTGTAGGGTATAGAGTGTAGGGTATAGAGTGTAGGGTATAGAGTGTAGAGTGTAGGGTATAAAGTGTAGAGTGTAGGGTATAGAGTGTAGGGTATAGAGTGTAGGGTATAGAGTGTAGGGTATAGAGTGTACAGTGTAGGGTATAGAGTGTAGAGTGTAGGGTATAGAGTGTATGGTATAGAGTGTAGGGTATAGAGTGTAGGGTGTAGAGTGTTGGGTATAGAGTGTAGGGTATCGAGTGTAGGGTATAGAGTGTAGGGAATAGAGTGTAGGGAATAGAGTGTAGAGTGTAGGGTATAGAGTGTAGAATGTAGGGATTAGAGTGTAGGGTATAGAGTGTAGGGTATAGAGTGTAGGGTAAAGAGTGTAGAGTGTAGGGTATAGAGTGTAGGGTATAGAGTGTAGGGTAAAGAGTGTAGAGTGTAGGGTATAGAGTGTAGGGTATAGAGTGTAGGGTATAGAGTGTAGGGCATAGAGTGTAGGGTATAGAGTGTAGGGTATAGAGTGTAGAGTGTAGGGTATAGAGTGTAGGGTATAGAGTGTAGGGTATAGAGTGTAGAGTGTAGGGTATAGAGTGTAGGGTATAGAGTGTAGGGTATAGAATGTAGGGTATAGAGTGTAGGGCATAGAGTGTAGGGTATAGAGTGTAGGGTATAGAGTGTAGAGTGTAGGGTATAGAGTGTAGGGTATAGAGTGTAGGGTATAGAGTGTAGAGTGTAGGGTATAGAGTGTAGGGTATAGAGTGTAGAGTGTAGGGTATAGAGTGTAGGGTATAGAGTGTAGGGCATAGAGTGTAGGGTATAGAGTGTAGGGTATAGAGTGTAGAGTGTAGGGTATAGAGTGTAGGGTATAGAGTGTAGGGTATAGAGTGTAGAGTGTAGAGTATAGAGTGTAGAGTGTAGGGTATAGAGTGTAGGGTATAGAGTGTAGGGTAGAGAGTGTAGGGTAGAGAGTGTAGAGGGTAGGGTATAGAGTGTAGGGTATAGAGTGTAGGGTATAGAGTGTAGAGTGTAGGGATTAGAGTGTAGGGTATAGAGTGTAGGGTGTAGAGTGTAGGGCATAGAGTGTAGAGTGTAGGGTATAGAGTGTATGGTATAGAGTGTAGGGTATAGAGTGTAGGGTGTAGAGTGTAGGGTATAGAGTGTAGGGTATAGAGTGTAGGGTATAGAGTGTAGGGTATAGAGTGTAGGGTATAGAGTGTAGAGTGTAGGGTATAGAGTGTAGAGTGTAGGGTATAGAGTGTAGGGTATAGAGTGTAGAGTGTAGGGCATAGAGTGTAGAGTGTAGGGTATAGAGTGTAGGGTATAGAGTGTAGGGTATAGAGTGTAGAGTGTAGGGATTAGAGTGTAGGGTATAGAGTGTAGGGTGTAGAGTGTAGGGCATAGAGTGTAGAGTGTAGGGTATAGAGTGTATGGTATAGAGTGTAGGGTATAGAGTGTAGGGTGTAGAGTGTAGGGTATAGAGTGTAGGGTATAGAGTGTAGGGTATAGAGTGTAGGGTATAGAGTGTAGGGTATAGAGTGTAGAGTGTAGGGTATAGAGTGTAGAGTGTAGGGTATAGAGTGTAGGGTATAGAGTGTAGAGTGTAGGGCATAGAGTGTAGAGTGTAGGGTATAGAGTGTAGGGTATAGAGTGTAGGGTATAGAGTGTAGAGTGTAGGGATTAGAGTGTAGGGTATAGAGTGTAGGGTGTAGAGTGTAGGGCATAGAGTGTAGAGTGTAGGGTATAGAGTGTATGGTATAGAGTGTAGGGTATAGAGTGTAGGGTGTAGAGTGTAGGGCATAGAGTGTAGGGTATAGAGTGTAGGGTATAGAGTGTAGGGTATAGAGTGTAGGGAATAGAGTGTAGAGTGTAGGGTATAGAGTGTAGGGTATAGAGTGTAGGGTATAGAGTGTAGAGTGTAGGGTATAGAGTGTAGGGTATAGAGTGTAGGGTATAGAGTGTAGGGCATAGAGTGTAGGGTATAGAGAGTAGGGTATAGAGTGTAGAGTGTAGGGTATAGAGTGTAGGGTATAGAGTGTAGAGTGTAGGGTATAGAGTGTAGGGTATAGAGTGTAGGGTATAGAGTGTAGGGTATAGAGTGTAGGGCATAGAGTGTAGGGTATAGAGTGTAGGGTATAGAGTGTAGAGTGTAGGGTATAGAGTGTAGGGCATAGAGTGTAGGGTATAGAGTGTAGAGTGTAGGGTATAGAGTGTAGGGTATAGAGTGTAGAGTGTAGGGTATAGAGTGTAGGGTATAGAGTGTAGGGTATAGAGTGTAGGGTATAGAGTGTATGGTATAGAGTGTAGGGCATAGAGTGTAGGGTATAGGGTGTAGGGTATAGAGTGTAGAGTGTAGGGTATAGAGTGTAGGGTATAGAGTGTAGGGTATAGAGTGTAGAGTGTAGGGTATAGAGTGTAGGGTATAGAGTGTAGGGTATAGAGTGTAGAGTGTATGGTATAGAGTGTAGGGTATAGAGTGTAGGGTGTAGAGTGTAGGGCATAGAGTGTAGAGTGTAGGGTATAGAGTGTATGGTATAGAGTGTAGGGTATAGAGTGTAGGGTGTAGAGTGTAGGTTATAGAGTGTAGGGTATAGAGTGTAGGGTATAGAGTGTAGGGTATAGAGTGTAGGGTGTAGAGTGTAGGGTATAGAGTGTAGGGTATAGAGTGTAGAGTGTAGGGTATAGAGTGTAGGGTATAGAGTGTAGGGTATAGAGTGTAGGGTATAGAGTGTAGGGTATAGAGTGTAGAGTGTAGGGTATAAAGTGTAGAGTGTAGGGTATAGAGTGTAGGGTATAGAGTGTAGGGTATAGAGTGTAGGGTATAGAGTGTACAGTGTAGGGTATAGAGTGTAGAGTGTAGGGTATAGAGTGTATGGTATAGAGTGTAGGGTATAGAGTGTAGGGTGTAGAGTGTTGGGTATAGAGTGTAGGGTATCGAGTGTAGGGTATAGAGTGTAGGGAATAGAGTGTAGGGAATAGAGTGTAGAGTGTAGGGTATAGAGTGTAGAATGTAGGGATTAGAGTGTAGGGTATAGAGTGTAGGGTATAGAGTGTAGGGTAAAGAGTGTAGAGTGTAGGGTATAGAGTGTAGGGTATAGAGTGTAGGGTAAAGAGTGTAGAGTGTAGGGTATAGAGTGTAGGGTATAGAGTGTAGGGTATAGAGTGTAGGGCATAGAGTGTAGGGTATAGAGTGTAGGGTATAGAGTGTAGAGTGTAGGGTATAGAGTGTAGGGTATAGAGTGTAGGGTATAGAGTGTAGAGTGTAGGGTATAGAGTGTAGGGTATAGAGTGTAGGGTATAGAATGTAGGGTATAGAGTGTAGGGCATAGAGTGTAGGGTATAGAGTGTAGGGTATAGAGTGTAGAGTGTAGGGTATAGAGTGTAGGGTATAGAGTGTAGGGTATAGAGTGTAGAGTGTAGGGTATAGAGTGTAGGGTATAGAGTGTAGAGTGTAGGGTATAGAGTGTAGGGTATAGAGTGTAGGGCATAGAGTGTAGGGTATAGAGTGTAGGGTATAGAGTGTAGAGTGTAGGGTATAGAGTGTAGGGTATAGAGTGTAGGGTATAGAGTGTAGAGTGTAGGGTATAGAGTGTAGAGTGTAGGGTATAGAGTGTAGGGTATAGAGTGTAGGGTAGAGAGTGTAGGGTAGAGAGTGTAGAGGGTAGGGTATAGAGTGTAGGGTATAGAGTGTAGGGTATAGAGTGTAGAGTGTAGGGATTAGAGTGTAGGGTATAGAGTGTAGGGTGTAGAGTGTAGGGCATAGAGTGTAGAGTGTAGGGTATAGAGTGTATGGTATAGAGTGTAGGGTATAGAGTGTAGGGTGTAGAGTGTAGGGTATAGAGTGTAGGGTATAGAGTGTAGGGTATAGAGTGTAGGGTATAGAGTGTAGGGTATAGAGTGTAGAGTGTAGGGTATAGAGTGTAGAGTGTAGGGTATAGAGTGTAGGGTATAGAGTGTAGAGTGTAGGGCATAGAGTGTAGAGTGTAGGGTATAGAGTGTAGGGTATAGAGTGTAGGGTATAGAGTGTAGAGTGTAGGGATTAGAGTGTAGGGTATAGAGTGTAGGGTGTAGAGTGTAGGGCATAGAGTGTAGAGTGTGGGGTATAGAGTGTATGGTATAGAGTGTAGGGTATAGAGTGTAGGGTGTAGAGTGTAGGGTATAGAGTGTAGGGTATAGAGTGTAGGGTATAGAGTGTAGGGTATAGAGTGTAGGGTATAGAGTGTAGAGTGTAGGGTATAGAGTGTAGAGTGTAGGGTATAGAGTGTAGGGTATAGAGTGTAGAGTGTAGGGCATAGAGTGTAGAGTGTAGGGTATAGAGTGTAGGGTATAGAGTGTAGGGTATAGAGTGTAGAGTGTAGGGATTAGAGTGTAGGGTATAGAGTGTAGGGTGTAGAGTGTAGGGCATAGAGTGTAGAGTGTAGGGTATAGAGTGTATGGTATAGAGTGTAGGGTATAGAGTGTAGGGTGTAGAGTGTAGGGCATAGAGTGTAGGGTATAGAGTGTAGGGTATAGAGTGTAGGGTATAGAGTGTAGGGAATAGAGTGTAGAGTGTAGGGTATAGAGTGTAGGGTATAGAGTGTAGGTTATAGAGTGTAGAGTGTAGGGTATAGAGTGTAGGGTATAGAGTGTAGGGTATAGAGTGTAGGGCATAGAGTGTAGGGTATAGAGAGTAGGGTATAGAGTGTAGAGTGTAGGGTATAGAGTGTAGGGTATAGAGTGTAGAGTGTAGGGTATAGAGTGTAGGGTATAGAGTGTAGGGTATAGAGTGTAGGGCATAGAGTGTAGGGTATAGAGTGTAGGGTATAGAGTGTAGAGTGTAGGGTATAGAGTGTAGGGCATAGAGTGTAGGGTATAGAGTGTAGAGTGTAGGGTATAGAGTGTAGGGTATAGAGTGTAGAGTGTAGGGTATAGAGTGTAGGGTATAGAGTGTAGGGTATAGAGTGTAGGGTATAGAGTGTATGGTATAGAGTGTAGGGCATAGAGTGTAGGGTATAGGGTGTAGGGTATAGAGTGTAGAGTGTAGGGTATAGAGTGTAGGGTATAGAGTGTAGGGTATAGAGTGTAGAGTGTAGGGTATAGAGTGTAGGGTATAGAGTGTAGGGTATAGAGTGTAGCGTGTAGGGTATAGAGTGTAGGGTAAAGAGTGTAGGGTATAGAGTGTAGGGCATAGAGTGTAGGGTATAGAGTGTAGGGTAGAGAGTGTAGGGTATAGAGTGTAGGGTATAGAGTGTAGAGTGTAGGGCATAGAGTGTAGAGTGTAGGGTATAGAGTGTAGAGTGTAGGGTATAGAGTGTAGGGTATAGAGTGTAGAGTGTAGGGTATAGAGTGTAGGGTATAGAGTGTAGGGTATAGAGTGTAGGGTATAGAGTGTATGGTATAGAGTGTAGGGCATAGAGTGTAGGGTATAGGGTGTAGGGTATAGAGTGTAGAGTGTAGGGTATAGAGTGTAGGGTATAGAGTGTAGGGTATAGAGTGTAGAGTGTAGGGTATAGAGTGTAGGGTATAGAGTGTAGGGTATAGAGTGTAGCGTGTAGGGTATAGAGTGTAGGGTAAAGAGTGTAGGGTATAGAGTGTAGGGCATAGAGTGTAGGGTATAGAGTGTAGGGTAGAGAGTGTAGGGTATAGAGTGTAGGGTATAGAGTGTAGAGTGTAGGGCATAGAGTGTAGAGTGTAGGGTATAGAGTGTAGGGTATAGAGTGTAGGGTATAGAGTGTAGAGTGTAGGGTGTAGAGTGTAGGGTATAGAGTGTAGGGTATAGAGTGTAGGGTAGAGAGTGTAGGGTAGAGAGTGTAGAGTGTAGGGTATAGAGTGTAGGGTATAGAGTGTAGGGTATAGAGTGTAGAGTGTAGGGATTAGAGTGTAGTGTATAGAGTGTAGGGTGTAGAGTGTAGGGTATAGAGTGTAGAGTGTAGGGTATAGAGTGTATGGTATAGAGTGTATGGTATAGAGTGTGGGGTGTAGAGTGTAGGGTATAGAGTGTAGGGAATAGAGTGTAGGGTATAGAGTGTAGGGAATAGAGTGTAGAGTGTAAGGTATAGAGTGTAGAGTGTAGGGCATAGAGTGTAGAGTGTAGGGTATAGAGTGTAGGGTATAGAGTGTAGGGTATAGAGTGTAGAGTGTAGGGTATAGAGTGTAGAGTGTAGGGTATAGAGTGTAGAGTGTAGGGCATAGAGTGTAGAGTGTAGGGTATAGAGTGTAGGGTATAGAGTGTAGGGTGTAGGGATTAGAGTGTAGGGTATAGAGTGTAGGGTGTAAAGTGTAGGGTATAGAGTGTAGAGTGTAGGGTGTAGAGTGTAGGGTATAGAGTGTAGGGTATAGAGTGTAGGGTATAGAGTGTAGAGTATAGAGTGTAGGGAATAGAGTGTAGAGTGTAAGGTATAGAGTGTAGAGTGTAGGGTATAGAGTGTAGGGTATAGACTGTAGGGTATAGAGTGTAGGGTATAGAGTGTAGGGTATAGATTGTAGAGTGTAGGCTATAGAGTGTAGGGTATAGAGTGTAGAGTGTAGGGTATAGAGTGTAGGGTATAGAGTGTAGGGTATAGAGTGTAGAGTGTAGGGTATAGTGTGTAGGGTATAGAGTGCAGGGTGTAGAGTGTAGGGTATAGAGTGTAGGGTATAGAGTGTAGAGTGTAGGGTATAGAGTGTATGCTATAGAGTGTATGGTGTAGAGTGTATGGTATAGAGTGTAGGGTATAGAGTGTAGAGTGTATGGTATAGAGTGTAGGGTATAGAGTGTAGGGTATAGAGTGTAGAGTGTAGGGTATAGAGTGTAGGGTATAGAGTGTAGGGTATAGAGTGTAGGGTATAGAGTGTAGGGCATAAAGTGTAGGGTATAGAGTGTAGGGTATAGAGTGTAGAGTGTAGGGTATAGAGTGTAGGGCATAGAGTGTAGGGTATAGAGTGTAGAGTGTAGGGTATAGAGTGTAGGGTATAGAGTGTAGGGTATAGAGTGTGGAGTGTAGGGTATAGAGTGTAGGGTATAGAGTGTAGGGTATAGAGTGTATGGTATAGAGTGTAGGGCATAGAGTGTAGAGTATAGAGTGTAGGGTATAGAGTGTAGAGTGTAGGGTATAGAGTGTAGGGTATAGAGTGTAGGGTATAGAGTGTAGAGTGTAGGGTATCGAGTGTAGGGTATAGAGTGTAGGGTATAGAGTGTAGCGTGTAGGGTATAGAGTTTAGGGTATAGAGTGTAGGGTATAGAGTGTAGGGCATAGAGTGTAGGGTATAGAGTGTAGGGTATAGAGTGTAGGGTATAGAGTGTAGGGTATAGAGTGTAGAGTGTAGGGCATAGAGTGTAGAGTGTAGGGTATAGAGTGTAGGGTATAGAGTGTAGGGTATAGAGTGTAGAGTGTAGGGTATAGAGTGTAGAGTGTAGGGTATAGAGTGTAGGGTATAGAGTGTAGGGTAGAGAGTGTAGGGTAGAGAGTGTAGAGTGTAGGGTATAGAGTGTAGGGTATAGAGTGTAGGGTATAGAGTGTAGAGTGTAGGGATTAGAGTGTAGTGTATAGAGTGTAGGGTGTAGAGTGTAGGGTATAGAGTGTAGAGTGTAGGGTATAGAGTGTATGGTATAGAGTGTAGAGTATAGAGTGTGGGGTGTAGAGTGTAGGGTATAGAGTGTAGGGTATAGAGTGTAGGGTATAGAGTGTAGGGAATAGAGTGTAGAGTGTAAGGTATAGAGTGTAGAGTGTAGGGCATAGAGTGTAGAGTGTAGGGTATAGAGTGTAGGGTATAGAGTGTAGGGTATAGAGTGTAGAGTGTAGGGTATAGAGTGTAGAGTGTAGGGTATAGAGTGTAGAGTGTAGGGCATAGAGTGTAGAGTGTAGGGTATAGAGTGTAGGGTATAGAGTGTAGGGTATAGAGTGTAGGGTATAGAGTGTAGAGTGTAGGGTATAGAGTGTAGAGTGTAGGGTATAGAGTGTAGGGTATAGAGTGCAGGGTATAGAGTGTAGGGTAGAGAGTGTAGAGTGTAGGGTATAGAGTGTAGGGTATAGAGTGTAGGGTATAGAGTGTAGAGTGTAGGGATTAGAGTGTAGGGTATAGAGTGTAGGGTGTAGAGTGTAGGGTATAGAGTGTAGAGTGTAGGGTATAGAGTGTATGGTATAGAGTGTAGGGTATAGAGTGTAGGGTGTAGAGTGTAGGGTATAGAGTGTAGTGTATAGAGTGTAGGGTATAGAGTGTAGGGTATAGAGTGTAGGGAATAGAGTGTAGGGTGTAGAGTGTATGGTATAGAGTGTAGTGTATAGAGTGTAAGGTATAGAGTGTAGAGTGTAGGGTATAGAGTGTAGGGTATAGAGTGTAGAGTGTAGGGATTAGAGTGTAGGGTATAGAGTGTAGGGTGTAGAGTGTAGGGTATAGAGTGTAGAGTGTAGGGTATAGAGTGTATTGTATAGAGTGTAGGGTATAGAGTGTAGGGTGTAGAGTGTAGGGTATAGAGTGTAGGGTATAGAGTGTAGGGTATAGAGTGTAGGGTATAGAGTGTAGGGAATAGAGTGTAGAGTGTAAGGTATAGAGTGTAGAGTGTAGGGTATAGAGTGTAGGGTATAGACTGTAGGGTATAGAGTGTTAGGTATAGAGTGTAGGGTAAAGATTGTAGAGTGTAGGCTATAGAGTGTAGGGTATAGAGTGTAGAGTGTAGGGTATAGAGTGTAGGGTATAGAGTGTAGGGTATAGAGTGTAGAGTGTAGGGTATAGTGTGTAGGGTATAGAGTGCAGGGTGTAGAGTGTAGGGTATAGAGTGTAGGGTATAGAGTGTAGAGTGTAGGGTATAGAGTGTATGCTATGGAGTGTATGGTGTAGAGTGTATGGTATAGAGTGTTGGGTATAGAGTGTAGAGTGTATGGTATAGAGTGTAGGGTATAGAGTGTAGGGTATAGAGTGTATGTTATAGAATGTAGGGTATAGAGTGTAGGGTAGAGAGTGTAGAGTGTAGGGTATAGAGTGTAGGGTATAGAGTGTAGGGTATAGAGTGTAGAGTGTCGGGATTAGAGTGTAGGGTATAGAGTGTAGGATGTAGAGTGTAGGGTATAGAGTGTAGAGTGTAGGGTATAGAGTGTATGGTATAGAGTGTAGGGTATAGAGTGTAGGGTATAGAGTGTAGGGAATAGAGTGTAGAGTGTAGGGTATAGAGTGTAGGGTATAGAGTGTAGGGTATAGAGTGTAGAGTGTAGGGTATAGAGTGTAGGGTATAGATTGTAGGGTATAGAGTGTAGGGCATAGAGTGTAGGGTATAGAGTGTAGGGTATAGAGTGTAGAGTGTAGGGTATAGAGTGTAGAGTGTAGGGTATAGAGTGTAGGGTATAGAGTGCAGGGTATAGAGTGTAGGGTAGAGAGTGTAGAGTGTAGGGTATAGAGTGTAGGGTATAGAGTGTAGGGTATAGAGTGTAGAGTGTAGGGATTAGAGTGTAGGGTATAGAGTGTAGGGTGTAGAGTGTAGGGTATAGAGTGTAGAGTGTAGGGTATAGAGTGTATGGTATAGAGTGTAGGGTATAGAGTGTAGGGTGTAGAGTGTATGGTATAGAGTGTAGTGTATAGAGTGTAGGGTATAGAGTGTAGGGTATAGAGTGTAGGGAATAGAGTGTAGGGTGTAGAGTGTAGGGTATAGAGTGTAGTGTATAGAGTGTAAGGTATAGAGTGTAGAGTGTAGGGTATAGAGTGTAGGGTATAGAGTGTAGAGTGTAGGGATTAGAGTGTAGGGTATAGAGTGTAGGGTGTAGAGTGTAGGGTATAGAGTGTAGAGTGTAGGGTATAGAGTGTATTGTATAGAGTGTAGGGTATAGAGTGTAGGGTGTAGAGTGTAGGGTATAGAGTGTAGGGTATAGAGTGTAGGGTATAGAGTGTAGGGTATAGAGTGTAGGGAATAGAGTGTAGAGTGTAAGGTATAGAGTGTAGAGTGTAGGGTATAGAGTGTAGGGTATAGACTGTAGGGTATAGAGTGTTAGGTATAGAGTGTAGGGTAAAGATTGTAGAGTGTAGGCTATAGAGTGTAGGGTATAGAGTGTAGAGTGTATGGTATAGAGTGTAGGGTATAGAGTGTAGGGTATAGAGTGTAGAGTGTAGGGTATAGTGTGTAGGCTATAGAGTGCAGGGTGTAGAGTGTAGGGTATAGAGTGTAGGGTATAGAGTGTAGAGTGTAGGGTATAGAGTGTATGCTATAGAGTGTATGGTGTAGAGTGTATGGTATAGAGTGTTGGGTATAGAGTGTAGAGTGTATGGTATAGAGTGTAGGGTATAGAGTGTAGGGTATAGAGTGTATGTTATAGAATGTAGGGTATAGAGTGTAGGGTAGAGAGTGTAGAGTGTAGGGTATAGAGTGTAGGGTATAGAGTGTAGAGTGTAGGGTATAGAGTGTAGGGTATAGAGTGTAGAGTGTCGGGATTAGAGTGTAGGGTATAGAGTGTAGGATGTAGAGTGTAGGGTATAGAGTGTAGAGTGTAGGGTATAGAGTGTATGGTATAGAGTGTAGGGTATAGAGTGTAGGGTATAGAGTGTAGGGAATAGAGTGTAGAGTGTAGGGTATAGAGTGTAGGGTATAGAGTGTAGGGTATAGAGTGTAGAGTGTAGGGTATAGAGTGTAGGGTATAGATTGTAGGGTATAGAGTGTAGGGCATAGAGTGTAGGGTATAGAGTGTAGGGTATAGAGTGTAGAGTGTAGGGTATAGAGTGTAGGGTATAGAGTATAGGGTATAGAGTGTAGAGTGTAGGGTATAGAGTGTAGGGTATAGAGTGTAGGGTATAGAGTGTAGGGTATAGAGTGTAGGGTATAGAGTGTAGGGCATAGAGTGTAGGGTATAGAGTGTAGGGTATAGAGTGTAGAGTGTAGGGTATAGAGTGTAGGGTATAGAGTGTAGGGTTTAGAGTGTAGAGTGTAGGGAATAGAGTGTAGAGTGTAGGGTATAGAGTGTAGGGTATAGAGTGTAGGGTAGAGAGTGTAGGGTAGAGAGTGTAGAGTGTAGGGTATAGAGTGTAGGGTATAGAGTGTAGGGTATAGAGTGTTGAGTGTAGGGATTAGAGTGTAGTGTATAGAGGGTTTGGGGATTAGAGTGTAGGGTACAGAGTGTAGAGTGTAGGGTATTGAGTGTAGGGTATAGAGTGTAGGGTATAGAGTGTAGGGAATAGAGTGTAGAGTGTAAGGTATAGAGTGTAGAGTGTAGGGCATAGAGTGTAGAGCGTAGGGTATAGAGTGTAGGGTATAGAGTGTAGGGTATAGAGTGTAGGGTATAGAGTGTAGGGAATAGAGTGTAGGGTATAGAGTGTAGGGAATAGAGTGTAGAGTGTAAGGTATAGAGTGTAGAGTGTAGGGCATAGAGTGTAGAGTGTAGGGTATAGAGTGTAGGGTATAGAGTGTAGGGTATAGAGTGTAGAGTGTAGGGTATAGAGTGTAGAGTGTAGGGTATAGAGTGTAGAGTGTAGGGCATAGAGTGTAGAGTGTAGGGTATAGAGTGTAGGGTATAGAGTGTAGAGTGTAGGGATTAGAGTGTAGGGTATAGAGTGTAGGGTGTAGAGTGTAGGGTATAGAGTGTAGAGTGTAGGGTGTAGAGTGTAGGGTATAGAGTGTAGGGTATAGAGTGTAGGGTATAGAGTGTAGAGTATAGAGTGTAGGGAATAGAGTGTAGAGTGTAAGGTATAGAGTGTAGAGTGTAGGGTATAGAGTGTAGGGTATAGACTGTAGGGTATAGAGTGTAGGGTATAGAGTGTAGGGTATAGATTGTAGAGTGTAGGCTATAGAGTGTAGGGTATAGAGTGTAGAGTGTAGGGTATAGAGTGTAGGGTATAGAGTGTAGGGTATAGAGTGTAGAGTGTAGGGTATAGTGTGTAGGGTATAGAGTGCAGGGTGTAGAGTGTAGGGTATAGAGTGTAGGGTATAGAGTGTAGAGTGTAGGGTATAGAGTGTATGCTATAGAGTGTATGGTGTAGAGTGTATGGTATAGAGTGTAGGGTATAGAGTGTAGAGTGTATGGTATAAAGTGTAGGGTATAGAGTGTAGGGTATAGAGTGTAGAGTGTAGGGTATAGAGTGTAGGGTATAGAGTGTAGGGTATAGAGTGTAGGGCATAGAGTGTAGGGTATAGAGTGTAGGGTATAGAGTGTAGAGTGTAGGGTATAGAGTGTAGGGCATAGAGTGTAGGGTATAGAGTGTAGAGTGTAGGGTATAGAGTGTAGGGTATAGAGTGTAGGGTATAGAGTGTAGAGTGTAGGGTATAGAGTGTAGGGTATAGAGTGTAGGGTATAGAGTGTAGGGTATAGAGTGTATGGTATAGAGTGTAGGGCATAGAGTGTAGAGTATAGAGTGTAGGGTATAGAGTGTAGAGTGTAGGGTATAGAGTGTAGGGTATAGAGTGTAGGGTATAGAGTGTAGAGTGTAGGGTATCGAGTGTAGGGTATAGAGTGTAGGGTATAGAGTGTAGCGTGTAGGGTATAGAGTTTAGGGTATAGAGTGTAGGGTATAGAGTGTAGGGCATAGAGTGTAGGGTATAGAGTGTAGGGTATAGAGTGTAGGGTATAGAGTGTAGGGTATAGAGTGTAGGGTATAGAGTGTAGAGTGTAGGGCATAGAGTGTAGAGTGTAGGGTATAGAGTGTAGGGTATAGAGTGTAGGGTATAGAGTGTAGAGTGTAGGGTATAGAGTGTAGAGTGTAGGGTATAGAGTGTAGGGTATAGAGTGTAGGGTAGAGAGTGTAGGGTAGAGAGTGTAGAGTGTAGGGTATAGAGTGTAGGGTATAGAGTGTAGGGTATAGAGTGTAGAGTCTAGGGATTAGAGTGTAGTGTATAGAGTGTAGGGTGTAGAGTGTAGGGTATAGAGTGTAGAGTGTAGGGTATAGAGTGTATGGTATAGAGTGTAGGGTATAGAGTGTGGGGTGTAGAGTGTAGGGTATAGAGTGTAGGGTATAGAGTGTAGGGTATAGAGTGTAGGGAATAGAGTGTAGAGTGTAAGGTATAGAGTGTAGAGTGTAGGGCATAGAGTGTAGAGTGTAGGGTATAGAGTGTAGGGTATAGAGTGTAGAGTGTAGGGTATAGAGTGTAGAGTGTAGGGTATAGAGTGTAGAGTGTAGGGCATAGAGTGTAGAGTGTAGGGTATAGAGTGTAGGGTATAGAGTGTAGGGTATAGAGTGTAGGGTATAGAGTGTAGAGTGTAGGGTATAGAGTGTAGAGTGTAGGGTATAGAGTGTAGGGTATAGAGTGCAGGGTATAGAGTGTAGGGTAGAGAGTGTAGAGTGTAGGGTATAGAGTGTAGGGTATAGAGTGTAGGGTATAGAGTGTAGAGTGTAGGGATTAGAGTGTAGGGTATAGAGTGTAGGGTGTAGAGTGTAGGGTATAGAGTGTAGAGTGTAGGGTATAGAGTGTATGGTATAGAGTGTAGGGTATAGAGTGTAGGGTGTAGAGTGTAGGGTATAGAGTGTAGTGTATAGAGTGTAGGGTATAGATTGTAGGGTATAGAGTGTAGGGAATAGAGTGTAGGGTGTAGAGTGTAGGGTATAGAGTGTAGTGTATAGAGTGTAAGGTATAGAGTGTAGAGTGTAGGGTATAGAGTGTAGGGTATAGAGTGTAGAGTGTAGGGATTAGAGTGTAGGGTATAGAGTGTAGGGTGTAGAGTGTAGGGTATAGAGTGTAGAGTGTAGGGTATAGAGTGTATTGTATAGAGTGTAGGGTATAGAGTGTAGGGTGTAGAGTGTAGGGTATAGAGTGTAGGGTATAGAGTGTAGGGTATAGAGTGTAGGGAATAGAGTGTAGAGTGTAAGGTATAGAGTGTAGAGTGTAGGGTATAGAGTGTAGGGTATAGACTGTAGGGTATAGAGTGTAGGGTATAGAGTGTAGGGTATAGATTGTAGAGTGTAGGCTATAGAGTGTAGGGTATAGAGTGTAGAGTGTAGGGTATAGAGTGTAGGGTATAGAGTGTAGGGTATAAAGTGTAGAGTGTAGGGTATAGTGTGTAGGTATAGAGTGCAGGGTGTAGAGTGTAGGGTATAGAGTGTAGAGTGTAGGGTATAGAGTGTATGCTATAGAGTGTATGGTGTAGAGTGTATGGTATAGAGTGTAGGGTATAGAGTGTAAAGTGTATGGTATAGAGTGTAGGGTATAGAGTGTAGGGTATAGAGTGTATGTTATAGAATGTAGGGTATAGAGTGTAGGGTAGAGAGTGTAGAGTGTAGGGTATAGAGTGTAGGGTATAGAGTGTAGGGTATAGAGTGTAGAGTGTCGGGATTAGAGTGTAGGGTATAGAGTGTAGGATGTAGAGTGTAGGGTATAGAGTGTAGAGTGTAGGGTATAGAGTGTATGGTATAGAGTGTAGGGTATAGAGTGTAGGGTATAGAGTGTAGGGAATAGAGTGTAGAGTGTAGGGTATAGAGTGTAGAGTGTAGGGATTAGAGTGTAGGGTATAGAGTGTAGGGTATAGAGTGTAGGGTATAGAGTGTAGAGTGTAGGGTATAGAGTGTAGGGTATAGAGTGTAGGGTATAGAGTGTATTGCATAGAGTGTAGGGTATAGAGTGTAGGGTATAGAGTGTAGAGTGTAGGGTATAGAGTGTAGGGTATAGAGTGTAGGGTATAGAGTGTAGAGTGTAGGGTATAGAGTGTAGGGTATAGAGTGTAGGGTATAGAGTGTAGGGTATAGAGTGTAGGGCATAGAGTGTAGGGTATAGAGTGTAGGGTATAGAGTGTAGAGTGTAGGGTATATAGTGTAGGGTATAGAGTGTAGAGTATAGAGTGTAGAGTGTAGGGTATAGAGTGTAGGGTATAGAGTGTAGAGTGTAGGGTATAGAGTGTAGGGTATAGAGTGTAGGGTATAGAGTGTAGGGTATAGAGAGTAGGGTATAGAGTGTTGAGTGTAGGGTATAGAGTGTAGGGTATAGAGTGTAGGGTATAGAGTGTAGAGTGTAGGGTATAGAGTGTAGAGTGTAGGGTATAGAGTGTAGGGTAGAGAGTGAAGGGTAGAGAGTGTAGAATGTAGGGTATAGAGTGTAGGGTATAGAGTGTAGGGTATAGAGTGTAGAGTGTAGGGATTAGAGTGTAGGGTATAGAGTGTAGGGTGTAGAGTGTAGGGCATAGAGTGTAGAGTGTAGGGTGTAGAGTGTAGGGTATAGAGTGTAGGGTATAGAGTGTAGGGTATAGAGTGTAGGGAATGGAGTGTTGAGTGTAAGGTATAGAGTGTAGAGTATAGGGCATAGAGTGTAGAGTGTAGGGTATAGAGTGTAGGGTATAGAGTGTAGGGTATAGAGTGTAGGGTATAGAGTGTAGAGTGTAGGGTATAGAGTGTAGAGTGTAGGGTATAGAGTGTAGAGTGTAGGGCATAGAGTGTAGAGTGTAGGGTATAGAGTGTAGGGTATAGAGTGTAGGGTATAGAGTGTAGGGTATAGAGTGTAGGGTATAGAGTGTAGAGTGTAGGGTATAGAGTGTAGAGTGTAGGGTATAGAGTGTAGGGTATAGAGTGTAGGGTATAGAGTGTAGAGTGTAGGGATTAGAGTGTAGGGTATAGAGTGTAGGGTATAGAGTGTAGGGTATAGAGTGTAGAGTGTAGGGATTAGAGTGTAGGGTATAGAGTGTAGGGTATAGAGTGTAGGGAATAGAGTGTTGAGTGTAAGGTATAGAGTGTAGAGTGTAGGGCATAGAGTGTAGAGTGTAGGGTATAGAGTGTAGGGTATAGAGTGTAGGGTATAGAGTGTAGGGTATAGAGTGTAGAGTGTAGGGTGTAGAGTGTAGGGTATAGAGTGTAGAGTGTAGGGCATAGAGTGTAGAGTGTAGGGTATAGAGTGTAGGGTATAGAGTGTATGGTATAGAGTGTAGGGTATAGAGTGTAGGGTGTATAGTGTAGGGTATAGAGTGTAGGGTATAGAGTGAAGGGTATAGAGTGTAGGGTATAGAGTGTAGGGAATAGAGTGTAGAGTGTAGGGTATAGAGTGTAGGGTATAGAGTGTAGAGTGTAGGGTATAGAGTGTAGGGTATAGAGTGTAGGGTATAGAATGTAGGGTATAGAGTGTAGGGTGTAGAGTGTAGGGTATAGAGTGTAGGGTATAGAGTGTAGGGTATAGAGTGTAGGGTATAGAGTGTAGGGAATAGAGTGTAGAGTGTAGGGTATAGAGTGTAGGGTATAGAGTGTAGAGTGTAGGGTATAGAGTGTAGGGTATAGAGTGTAGGGCATAGAGTGTAGGGTATAGAGAGTAGGGTATAGAGTGTAGAGTGTAGGGTATAGAGTGTAGGGTATAGAGTGTAGGGTATAGAGTGTAGAGTGTAGGGTATAGAGTGTAGGGTATAGAGTGTAGGGTATAGAGTATAGGGCATAGAGTGTAGGGTATAGAGTGTAGGGTATAGAGTGTAGAGTGTAGGGTATAGAGTGTAGGGCATAGAGTGTAGGGTATAGAGTGTAGAGTGTAGGGTATAGAGTGTAGAGTGTAGGGCATAGAGTGTAGAGTGTAGGGTATAGAGTGTAGGGTATAGAGTGTATGGTATAGAGTGTAGGGTATAGAGTGTAGGGTGTAGAGTGTAGGGTATAGAGTGTAGGGTATAGAGTGTAGGGTATAGAGTGTAGGGTATAGAGTGTAGGGAATAGAGTGTAGAGTGTAGGGTATAGAGTGTAGGGTATAGAGTGTAGAGTGTAGGGTATAGAGTGTAGGGTATAGAGTGTAGGGTATAGAGTGTAGGGCATAGAGTGTAGGGTATAGAGAGTAGGGTATAGAGTGTAGAGTGTAGGGTATAGAGTGTAGGGTATAGAGTGTAGGGTATAGAGTGTAGAGTGTAGGGTATAGAGTGTAGGGTATAGAGTGTAGGGTATAGAGTATAGGGCATAGAGTGTAGGGTATAGAGTGTAGGGTATAGAGTGTAGAGTGTAGGGTATAGAGTGTAGGGCATAGAGTGTAGGGTATAGAGTGTAGAGTGTAGGGTATAGAGTGTAGGGTATAGAGTATAGGGTATAGAGTGTAGAGTGTAGGGTATAGAGTGTAGGGTGTAGAGTGTAGGGTATAGAGTGTAGGGTATAGAGTGTAGGGTATAGAGTGTAGGGAATGGAGTGTTGAGTGTAAGGTATAGAGTGTAGAGTATAGGGCATAGAGTGTAGAGTGTAGGGTATAGAGTGTAGGGTATAGAGTGTAGGGTATAGAGTGTAGGGTATAGAGTGTAGAGTGTAGGGTATAGAGTGTAGAGTGTAGGGTATAGAGTGTAGAGTGTAGGGCATAGAGTGTAGAGTGTAGGGTATAGAGTGTAGGGTATAGAGTGTAGGGTATAGAGTGTAGGGTATAGAGTGTAGGGTATAGAGTGTAGAGTGTAGGGTATAGAGTGTAGAGTGTAGGGTATAGAGTGTAGGGTATAGAGTGTAGGGTATAGAGTGTAGAGTGTAGGGATTAGAGTGTAGGGTATAGAGTGTAGGGTATAGAGTGTAGGGTATAGAGTGTAGAGTGTAGGGATTAGAGTGTAGGGTATAGAGTGTAGGGTATAGAGTGTAGGGAATAGAGTGTTGAGTGTAAGGTATAGAGTGTAGAGTGTAGGGCATAGAGTGTAGAGTGTAGGGTATAGAGTGTAGGGTATAGAGTGTAGGGTATAGAGTGTAGGGTATAGAGTGTAGAGTGTAGGGTGTAGAGTGTAGGGTATAGAGTGTAGAGTGTAGGGCATAGAGTGTAGAGTGTAGGGTATAGAGTGTAGGGTATAGAGTGTATGGTATAGAGTGTAGGGTATAGAGTGTAGGGTGTAGAGTGTAGGGTATAGAGTGTAGGGTATAGAGTGAAGGGTATAGAGTGTAGGGTATAGAGTGTAGGGAATAGAGTGTAGAGTGTAGGGTATAGAGTGTAGGGTATAGAGTGTAGAGTGTAGGGTATAGAGTGTAGGGTATAGAGTGTAGGGTATAGAATGTAGGGTATAGAGTGTAGGGTGTAGAGTGTAGGGTATAGAGTGTAGGGTATAGAGTGTAGGGTATAGAGTGTAGGGTATAGAGTGTAGGGAATAGAGTGTAGAGTGTAGGGTATAGAGTGTAGGGTATAGAGTGTAGAGTGTAGGGTATAGAGTGTAGGGTATAGAGTGTAGGGCATAGAGTGTAGGGTATAGAGAGTAGGGTATAGAGTGTAGAGTGTAGGGTATAGAGTGTAGGGTATAGAGTGTAGGGTATAGAGTGTAGAGTGTAGGGTATAGAGTGTAGGGTATAGAGTGTAGGGTATAGAGTATAGGGCATAGAGTGTAGGGTATAGAGTGTAGGGTATAGAGTGTAGAGTGTAGGGTATAGAGTGTAGGGCATAGAGTGTAGGGTATAGAGTGTAGAGTGTAGGGTATAGAGTGTAGAGTGTAGGGCATAGAGTGTAGAGTGTAGGGTATAGAGTGTAGGGTATAGAGTGTATGGTATAGAGTGTAGGGTATAGAGTGTAGGGTGTAGAGTGTAGGGTATAGAGTGTAGGGTATAGAGTGTAGGGTATAGAGTGTAGGGTATAGAGTGTAGGGAATAGAGTGTAGAGTGTAGGGTATAGAGTGTAGGGTATAGAGTGTAGAGTGTAGGGTATAGAGTGTAGGGTATAGAGTGTAGGGTATAGAGTGTAGGGCATAGAGTGTAGGGTATAGAGAGTAGGGTATAGAGTGTAGAGTGTAGGGTATAGAGTGTAGGGTATAGAGTGTAGGGTATAGAGTGTAGAGTGTAGGGTATAGAGTGTAGGGTATAGAGTGTAGGGTATAGAGTATAGGGCATAGAGTGTAGGGTATAGAGTGTAGGGTATAGAGTGTAGAGTGTAGGGTATAGAGTGTAGGGCATAGAGTGTAGGGTATAGAGTGTAGAGTGTAGGGTATAGAGTGTAGGGTATAGAGTATAGGGTATAGAGTGTAGAGTGTAGGGTATAGAGTGTAGGGTATAGAGTGTAGGGTATAGAGTGTAGGGTATAGAGTGTATGGTATAGAGTGTAGGGCATAGAGTGTAGGGTATAGAGTGTAGGGTATAGAGTGTAGAGTATAGGGTATAGAGTGTAGGGTATAGAGTGTAGGGTATAGAGTGTAGAGTGTAGGGTATAGAGTGTAGGGTATAGAGTGTAGGGTATAGAGTGTAGCGTGTAGGGTATAGAGTGTAGGGTATAGAGTGTAGGGTATAGAGTGTAGGGCATAGAGTGTAGGGTATAGAGTGTAGGGTATAGAGTGTAGGGTATAGAGTGTAGGGTATAGAGTGTAGGGTATAGAGTGTAGAGTGTAGGGCATAGAGTGTAGAGTGTAGGGTATAGAGTGTAGGGTATAGAGTGTAGGGTATAGAGTGTAGAGTGTAGAGTGTAGGGTATAGAGTGTAGGGTATAGAGTGTAGGGTAGAGAGTATAGAGTGTAGGGTATAGAGTGTAGGGTATAGAGTGTAGGGTATAGAGTGTAGAGTGTAGGGATTAGAGTGTAGTGTATAGAGTGTAGGGTGTAGAGTGTAGGGTATAGAGTGTAGAGTGTAGGGTATAGAGTGTATGGTATAGAGTGTAGGGTATAGAGTGTGGGGTGTAGAGTGTAGGGTATAGAGTGTAGGGTATAGAATGTAGGGTATAGAGTGTAGGGTATAGAGTGTAGAGTGTAGGGTATAGAGTGTAGAGTGTAGGGTATAGAGTGTAGAGTGTAGGGCATAGAGTGTAGAGTGTAGGGTATAGAGTGTAGGGTATAGAGTGTAGGGTATAGAGTGTAGGGTATAGAGTGTAGAGTGTAGGGTATAGAGTGTAGAGTGTAGGGTATAGAGTGTAGGGTATAGAATGCAGGGTATAGAGTGTAGGGTATAGAGTGTAGATTGTAGGGTATAGAGTGTAGGGTATAGAGTGTAGGGTATAGAGTGTAGAGTGTAGGGATTAGAGTGTAGGGTATAGAGTGTAGGGTGTAGAGTGTAGGGTATAGAGTGTAGAGTGTTGGGTATAGAGTGTATGGTATAGAGTGTAGGGTATAGAGTGTAGGGTGTAGAGTGTAGGGTATAGAGTGTAGTGTATAGAGTGTAGGGTATAGATTGTAGGGTATAGAGTGTAGGGAATAGAGTGTAGAGTGTAAGGTATAGAGTGTAGAGTGTAGGGTATAGAGTGTAGGGTATAGAGTGTAGGGTGTAGAGTGTAGGGTATAGAGTGTAGAGTGTAGGGTATAGATTGTATTGTATAGAGTGTAGGGTATAGAGTGTAGGGTGTAGAGTGTAGGGTATAGAGTGTAGGGTATAGAGTGTAGGGTATAGAGTGTAGGGTATAGAGTGTAGGGAATAGAGTGTAGAGTGTAAGGTATAGAGTGTAGAGTGTAGGGTATAGAGTGTAGGGTATAGAGTGTAGGGTATAGAGTGTAGGGTATAGAGTGTAGAGTGTAGGGCATAGAGTGTAGAGTGTAGGGTATAGAGTGAAGGGTATAGAGTGTAGAGTGTAGAGTGTAGGGTATAGAGTGTAGGGTATAGAGTGTAGGGTAGAGAGTGTAGAGTGTAGGGTATAGAGTGTAGGGTATAGAGTGTAGGGTATAGAGTGTAGAGTGTAGGGATTAGAGTGTAGTGTATAGAGTGTAGGGTGTAGAGTGTAGGGTATAGAGTGTAGAGTGTAGGGTATAGAGTGTATGTTATAGAGTGTAGGGTATACAGTGTGGGGTGTAGAGTGTAGGGTATAGAGTGTAGGGTATAGAGTGTAGGGTATAGAGTGTAGGGAATAGAGTGTAGAGTGTAAGGTATAGAGTGTAGAGTGTATGGCATAGAGTGTAGAGTGTAGGGTATAGAATGTAGGGTATAGAGTGTAGGGTATAGAGTGTAGAGTGTAGGGTATAGAGTGTAGAGTGTAGGGTATAGAGTGTAGAGTGTAGGGCATAGAGTGTAGGGTATAGAGTGTAGGGTATAGAGTGTAGGGTATAGAGTGTAGAGTGTAGGGTATAGAGTGTAGAGTGTAGGGTATAGAGTGTAGGGTATAGAATGCAGGGTATAGAGTGTAGGGTAGAGAGTGTAGAGTGTAGGGTATAGAGTGTAGGGTATAGAGTGTAGGGTATAGAGTGTAGAGTGTAGGGATTAGAGTGTAGGGTATAGAGTGTAGGGTGTAGAGTGTAGGGTTTAGAGTGTAGAGTGTAGGGTATAGAGTGTATGGTATAGAGTGTAGAGTATAGAGTGTAGGGTGTAGAGTGTAGGGTATAGAGTGTAGTGTATAGAGTGTAGGGTATAGATTGTAGGGTATAGAGTGTAGGGAATAGAGTGTAGAGTGTAAGGTATAGAGTGTAGAGTGTAGGGTATAGAGTGTAGGGTATAGAGTGTAGGGATTAGAGTGTAGGGTATAGAGTGTAGGGTGTAGAGTGTAGGGTATAGAGTGTAGAGTGTATGGTTTAGATTGTATTGTAGAGAGTGTAGGGTATAGAGTGTAGGGTGTAGAGTGTAGGGTATAGAGTGTAGGGTATAGAGTGTAGGGTATAGAGTGTAGGGTATAGAGTGTAGGGAATAGAGTGTAGAGTGTAAGGTATAGAGTGTAGAGTGTAGGGTATAGAGTGTAGGGTATAGACTGTAGGGTATAGAGTGTAGGGTATAGAGTGTAGGGTATAGATTGTAGAGTGTAGGCTATAGAGTGTAGGGTATAGAGTGTAGAGTGTAGGGTATAGAGTGTAGGGTATAGAGTGTAGGGTATAGAGTGTAGGGTATAGAGTGTAGAGTGTAGGGTATAGTGTGTAGGGTATAGAGTGCAGGGTGTAGAGTGTAGGGTATAGAGTGTAGGGTATAGAATGTAGAGTGTAGGGTATAGAGTGTATGCTATAGAGTGTATGGTGTAGAGTGTATGGTATAGAGTGTAGGGTATAGAGTGTAGAGTGTATGGTATAGAGTGTAGGGTATAGAGTGTAGGGTATAGAGTGTATGTTATAGAATGTAGGGTATAGAGTGTAGGGTAGAGAGTGTAGAGTGTAGGGTATAGAGTGTAGTGTATAGAGTGTAGGGTATAGAGTGTAGAGTGTCGGGATTAGAGTGTAGGGTATAGAGTGTGGGATGTAGAGTGTAGGGTATAGAGTGTAGAGTGTAGGGTATAGAGTGTATGGTATAGAGTGTAGGGTATAGAGTGTAGGGTATAAAGTGTAGGGAATAGAGTGTAGAGTGTAGGGTATAGAGTGTAGGGTATAGAGTGTAGAGTGTAGGGTATAGAGTGTAGGGTATAGAGTGTAGGGTATAGAGTGTAGGGCATAGAGTGTAGGATATAGAGCGTAGGGTATAGAGTGTAGGGTATAGAGTGTAGGGTATAGAGTGTAGGGTATAGAGTGTAGGGTATAGAGTGTAGAGTGTAGGGTATAGAGTGTAGGGTATAGAGTGTAGGGTATAGAGTGTAGAGTGTAGGGTATAGAGTGTAGGGTATAGAGTGTAGGGTATACAGTGTAGAGTGTAGGGTATAGAGTGTAGGGTATAGAGTGTAGGGCATAGAGTGTAGGGTATAGAGTGTAGGGTATAGAGTGTAGAGTGTAGGGTATAGAGTGTAGGGTATAGAGTGTAGGGTATAGAGTGTAGAGTGTAGGGCATAGAGTGTAGAGTGTAGGGTATAGAGTGTAGGGTATAGAGTGTGGGGTATAGAGTGTAGAGTGTAGGGAATAGAGTGTAGAGTGTAGGGTATAGAGTGTAGGGTATAGAGTGTAGGGTAGAGAGTGTAGGGTAGAGAGTGTAGAGTGTAGGGTATAGAGTGTAGGGTATAGAGTGTAGGGTATAGAGTGTTGAGTGTAGGGATTAGAGTGTAGTGCATAGAGTGTAGGGTGTAGAGTGTAGGGTATAGAGTGTAGAGTGTAGGGTATAGAGTGTATGGTATAGAGTGTAGGGTATAGAGTGTGGGGTGTAGAGTGTGGGGTGTAGAGTGTAGGGTATAGAGTGTAGGGTATAGAGTGTAGGGTATAGAGTGTAGGTGATAGGGTGTAGAGTGTAAGGTATAGAGTGTAGAGTGTAGGGCATAGAGTGTAGAGTGTAGGGTATAGAGTGTAGGGTATAGAGTGTAGGGTATAGAGTGTAGGGTATAGAGTGTAGGGTATAGAGTGTAGAGTGTAGGGTATAGAGTGTAGAGTGTAGGGTATAGAGTGTAGAGTGTAGGGCATAGAGTGTAGAGTGTAGGGTATAGAGTGTAGGGTATAGAGTGTAGGGTATAGAGTGTAGGGTATAGAGTGTAGAGTGTAGGTTATAGAGTGTAGAGTGTAGGGTATAGAGTGTAGGGTATAGAGTGCAGGGTATAGAGTGTAGGGTAGAGAGTGTAGAGTGTAGGGTATAGAGTGTAGGGTATAGAGTGTAGGGTATAGAGTGTAGAGTGTAGGGATTAGAGTGTAGGGTATAGAGTGTAGGGTGTAGAGTGTAGGGTATAGAGTGTAGAGTGTAGGGTATAGAGTGTATGGTATAGAGTGTAGGGTATAGAGTGTAGGGTGTAGAGTGTAGGGTATAGAGTGTAGGGTATAGAGTGTAGGGTATAGATTGTAGGGTATAGAGTGTAGGGAATAGAGTGTAGAATGTAAGGTATAGAGTGTAGAGTGTAGGGTATAGAGTGTAGGGTATAGAGTGTAGAGTGTAGGGATTAGAGTGTAGGGTATAGAGTGTAGGGTGTAGAGTGTAGGGTATAGAGTGTAGAGTGTAGGGTATAGAGTGTATTGTATAGAGTGTAGGGTATAGAGTGTAGGGTGTAGAGTGTAGGGTATAGAGTGTAGGGTATAGAGTGTATGGTATAGAGTGTAGGGAATAGAGTGTAGAGTGTAAGGTATAGAGTGTAGAGTGTAGGGTATAGAGTGTAGGGTATAGACTGTAGGGTATAGAGTGTAGGGTATAGAGTGTAGGGTATAGATTGTAGAGTGTAGGCTATAGAGTGTAGGGTATAGAGTGTAGAGTGTAGGTTATAGAGTGTAGGGTATAGAGTGTAGGGTATAGAGTGTAGGGAATAGAGTGTAGAGTGTAAGGTATAGAGTGTAGAGTGTAGGGTATAGAGTGTAGGGTATAGACTGTAGGGTATAGAGTGTAGGGTATAGAGTGTAGGGTATAGATTGTAGAGTGTAGGCTATAGAGTGTAGGGTATAGAGTGTAGAGTGTAGGGTATAGAGTGTAGGGTATATAGTGTAGGGTATAGAGTGTAGAGTGTAGGGTATAGTGTGTAGGGTATAGAGTGCAGGGTGTAGAGTGTAGGGTATAGAGTGTAGGGTATAGAGTGTAGAGTGTAGGGTATAGAGTGTATGCTATAGAGTGTATGGTGTAGAGTGTATGGTATAGAGTGTAGGGTATAGAGTATAGAGTGTATGTTATAGAGTGTAGGGTATAGAGTGTAGGGTAGTGAGTGTAGAGTGTAGGGTATAGAGTGTAGGGTATAGAGTGTAGGGTATAGAGTGTAGAGTGTCGGGATTAGAGTGTAGGGTATAGAGTGTAGGATGTAGAGTGTAGGGTATAGAGTGTAGAGTGTAGGGTATAGAGTGTATGGTATAGAGTGTAGGGTATAGAGTGTAGGGTGTAGAGTGTAGGGTATAGAGTGTAGGGTATAGAGTGTAGGGTATAGAGTGTAGGGTGTAGAGTGAAGGGTATAGAGTGTAGGGTATAGAGTGTAGGGTATAGAGTGTATGGTATAGAGTGTAGAGTGTAGGATATAGAGTGTAGGGTATAGAGTGTAGAGTGTAGGATATAGAGTGTAGGGTGTAGAGTGTAGGGTATAGATTGTAGAGTGTAGGCTATAGAGTGTAGGGTATAGAGTGTAGAGTGTAGGGTATAGAGTGTAGGGTATAGAGTGTAGGGTATAGAGTGTAGGGAATAGAGTGTAGAGTGTAAGGTATAGAGTGTAGAGTGTAGGGTATAGAGTGTAGGGTATAGACTGTAGGGTATAGAGTGTAGGGTATAGAGTGTAGGGTATAGATTGTAGAGTGTAGGCTATAGAGTGTAGGGTATAGAGTGTAGATGGTAGGGTATAGAGTGTAGGGTATATAGTGTAGGGTATAGAGTGTAGAGTGTAGGGTATAGTGTGTAGGGTATAGAGTGCAGGGTGTAGAGTGTAGGGTATAGAGTGTAGGGTATAGAGTGTAGAGTGTAGGGTATAGAGTGTATGCTATAGAGTGTATGGTGTAGAGTGTATGGTATAGAGTGTAGGGTATAGAGTGTAGAGTGTATGTTATAGAGTGTAGGGTATAGAGTGTAGGGTAGAGAGTGTAGAGTGTAGGGTATAGAGTGTAGGGTATAGAGTGTAGGGTATAGAGTGTAGAGTGTCGGGATTAGAGTGTAGGGTATAGAGTGTAGGATGTAGAGTGTAGGGTATGGAGTGTAGAGTGTAGGGTATAGAGTGCATGGTATAGAGTGTAGGGTATAGAGTGTAGGGTGTAGAGTGTAGGGTATAGAGTGTAGGGTATAGAGTGTAGGGTATAGAGTGTAGGGTGTACAGTGTAGGGTATAGAGTGTAGGGTATAGAGTGTAGGGTATAGAGTGTATGGTATAGAGTGTAGAGTGTAGGATGTAGAGTGTAGGGTATAGAGTGTAGAGTGTAGGGTATAGAGTGTAGGGTATAGAGTGTAGGGTATAGAGTGTAGAGTGTAGGGATTAGAGTGTAGGGTATAGAGTGTAGGGTATAGAGTGTAGGGTATAGAGTGTAGAGTGTAGGGTATAGAGTGTAGAGTGTAGGGTATAGAGTGTAGGGTATAGAGTGTAGGGTAGAGAGTGTAGGGTAGAGAGTGTAGAGTGTAGGGTATAGAGTGTAGGGTATAGAGTGTAGGGTATATAGTGTAGAGTGTAGAGATTAGAGTGTAGTGTATAGAGTGTAGGGTGTAGAGTGTAGGGTATAGAGTGTAGAGTGTAGGGTATAGAGTGTATGGTATAGAGTGTAGGGTATAGAGTGTGGGGTGTAGAGTGTAGGGTATAGAGTGTAGGGTATAGAGTGTAGGGTATAGAGTGTAGGGAATAGAGTGTAGAGTGTAAGGTATAGAGTGTAGAGTGTAGGGCATAGAGTGTAGAGTGTAGGGTATACAGTGTAGGGTATAGAGTGTAGGGTATAGAGTGTAGAGTGTAGGGTATAGAGTGTAGAGTGTAGGGTATAGAGTGTAGAGTGTAGGGCATAGAGTGTAGAGTGTAGGGTATAGAGTGTAGGGTATAGAGTGTAGGGTATAGAGTGTAGGGTATAGAGTGTAGAGTGTAGGGTATAGAGTGTAGAGTGTAGGGTATAGAGTGTAGGGTATAGAGTGTAGGGTGTAGAGTGTAGGGTAGAGAGTGTAGGGTATAGAGTGTATGGTATAGAGTGTAGGGTATAGAGTGTATGGTATAGAGTGTAGAGTGTAGGATATAGAGTGTAGGGTATAGAGTGTAGAGTGTAGGGTATAGAGTGTAGGGTATAGAGTGTAGGGTATAGATTGTAGAGTGTAGGCTATAGAGTGTAGGGTATAGAGTGTAGAGTGTAGGGTATAGAGTGTAGGGTATAGAGTGTAGGGTATAGAGTGTAGGGAATAGAGTGTAGAGTGTAAGGTATAGAGTGTAGAGTGTAGGGTATAGAGTGTAGGGTATAGACTGTAGGGTATAGAGTGTAGGGTATAGAGTGTAGGGTATAGATTGTAGAGTGTAGGCTATAGAGTGTAGGGTATAGAGTGTAGATGGTAGGGTATAGAGTGTAGGGTATATAGTGTAGGGTATAGAGTGTAGAGTGTAGGGTATAGTGTGTAGGGTATAGAGTGCAGGGTGTAGAGTGTAGGGTATAGAGTGTAGGGTATAGAGTGTAGAGTGTAGGGTATAGAGTGTATGCTATAGAGTGTATGGTGTAGAGTGTATGGTATAGAGTGTAGGGTATAGAGTGTAGAGTGTATGTTATAGAGTGTAGGGTATAGAGTGTAGGGTAGAGAGTGTAGAGTGTAGGGTATAGAGTGTAGGGTATAGAGTGTAGGGTATAGAGTGTAGAGTGTCGGGATTAGAGTGTAGGGTATAGAGTGTAGGATGTAGAGTGTAGGGTATAGAGTGTAGAGTGTAGGGTATAGAGTGTATGGTATAGAGTGTAGGGTATAGAGTGTAGGGTGTAGAGTGTAGGGTATAGAGTGTAGGGTATAGAGTGTAGGGTATAGAGTGTAGGGTGTAGAGTGTAGGGTATAGAGTGTAGGGTATAGAGTGTAGGGTATAGAGTGTATGGTATAGAGTGTAGAGTGTAGGATATAGAGTGTAGGGTATAGAGTGTAGAGTGTAGGGTATAGAGTGTAGGGTATAGAGTGTAGGTATAGAGTGTAGAGTGTAGGGATTAGAGTGTAGGGTATAGAGTGTAGGGTATAGAGTGTAGAGTGTAGGGTATAGAGTGTAGGGTATAGAGTGTAGAGTGTAGGGTATAGAGTGTAGGGTATAGAGTGTAGGGTATAGAGTGTAGGGTATAGAGTGTAGAGTGTAGGGTATAGAGTGTAGAGTGTAGGGTATAGAGTGTAGGGTATAGAGTGTAGAGTGTAGGGTATAGAGTGTATGGTATAGAGAGTAGGGTATAGAGTGTGGGGTGTAGAGTGTAGGGTATAGAGTGTAGGGTATAGAGTGTAGGGTATAGAGTGTAGGGAATAGAGTGTAGAGTGTAAGGTATAGAGTGTAGAGTGTAGGGCATAGAGTGTAGAGTGTAGGGTATACAGTGTAGGGTATAGAGTGTAGGGTATAGAGTGTAGAGTGTAGGGTATAGAGTGTAGAGTGTAGGGTATAGAGTGTAGAGTGTAGGGCATAGAGTATAGAGTGTAGGGTATAGAGTGTAGGGTATAGAGTGTAGGGTATAGAGTGTAGGGTATAGAGTGTACAGTGTAGGGTATAGAGTGTAGAGTGTAGGGTATAGAGTGTAGGGTATAGAGTGTAGGGTGTAGAGTGTAGGGTAGAGAGTGTAGGGTATAGAGTGTAGGGTATAGAGTGTATGGTATAGAGTGTAGAGTGTAGGATATAGAGTGTAGGGTATAGAGTGTAGAGTGTAGGGTATAGAGTGTAGGGTATAGAGTGTAGGGTATAGAGTGTAGAGTGTAGGGATTAGAGTGTAGGGTATAGGGTGTAGGGTATACAGTGTAGAGTGTAGGGTATAGAGTGTAGGGTATAGAGTGTAGAGTGTAGGGTATAGAGTGTAGGGTATAGAGTGTAGGGTATAGAGTGTAGGGTATAGAGTGTAGAGTGTAGGGTATAGAGTGTAGAGTGTAGGGTATAGAGTGTAGGGTATAGAGTGTAGGGTAGAGAGTGTAGGGTAGAGAGTGTAGAGTGTAGGGTATATAGTGTAGAGTGTAGGGATTAGAGTGTAGTGTATAGAGTGTAGGGTGTAGAGTGTAGGGTATAGAGTGTAGAGTGTAGGGTATAGAGTGTATGGTATAGAGTGTAGGGTATAGAGTGTGGGGTGTAGAGTGTAGGGTATAGAGTGTAGGGTATAGAGTGTAGGGTATAGAGTGTAGGGCATAGAGTGTAGAGTGTAGGGTATACAGTGTAGGGTATAGAGTGTAGGGTATAGAGTGTAGAGTGTAGGGTATAGAGTGTAGAGTGTAGGGTATAGAGTGTAGAGTGTAGGGCATAGAGTGTAGAGTGTAGGGTATAGAGTGTAGGGTATAGTGCTTTTACCAATGCATAAAATGCATGGAGAAGTCATTTCGAATGACTGGTCCTCAGTGTTGTGAGAACGATGACTGGTTAAAATTTTTGGTGGTTTCTTGTTCAGTCCATAGGCCTACATCATGTGGCAAACCGGTGAGCATGTGGCTCTATTAGTATAGGAGATACCTGAAAACATATCACACTTTTCATCATAGTGCTTTTACCAATCCATAAAATGCATGGAGAAGTCATTTCGAATGACTGGTCCTCAGTGTTGTGAGAACGATGACTGGTTAAAATTTTTGGTGGTTTCTTGTTCAGTCCATAGGCCTACATCATGTGGCAAACCGGTGAGCATGTGGCTCTATTAGTATAGGAGATACCTGAAAACATATCACACTTTTCATCATAGTGCTTTTACCAATGCATAAAATGCATGGAGAAGTCATTTCGAATGACTGGTCCTCAGTGTTGTGAGAACGATGACTGGTTAAAATTTTTGGTGGTTTCTTGTTCAGTCCATAGGCCTACATCATGTGGCAAACCGGTGAGCATGTGGCTCTATTAGTATAGGAGATACCTGAAAACATATCACACTTTTCATCATAGTGCTTTTACCAATGCATAAAATGCATGGAGAAGTCATTTCGAATGACTGGTCCTCAGTGTTGTGAGAACGATGACTGGTTAAAATTTTTGGTGGTTTCTTGTTCAGTCCATAGGCCTACATCATGTGGCAAACCGGTGAGCATGTGGCTCTATTAGTATAGGAGATACCTGAAAACATATCACACTTTTCATCATAGTGCTTTTACCAATGCATAAAATGCATGGAGAAGTCATTTCGAATGACTGGTCCTCAGTGTTGTGAGAACGATGACTGGTTAAAATTTTTGGTGGTTTCTTGTTCAGTCCATAGGCCTACATCATGTGGCAAACCGGTGAGCATGTGGCTCTATTAGTATAGGAGATACCTGAAAACATATCACACTTTTCATCATACTGCTTTTACCAATGCATAAAATGCATGGAGAAGTCATTTCGAATGACTGGTCCTCAGTGTTGTGAGAACGATGACTGGTTAAAATTTTTGGTGGTTTCTTGTTCAGTCCATAGGCCTACATCATGTGGCAAACTGGTGAGCATGTGGCTCTATTAGTATAGGAGATACATGAAAACATATCACACTTTTCATCATAGTGCATTTACCAATGCATAAAATGCATGGAGAAGTCATTTCGAATGACTGGTCCTCAGTGTTGTGAGAACGATGACTGGTTAAAATTTTTGGTGGTTTCTTGTTCAGTCCATAGGCCTACATCATGTGGCAAACCGGTGAGCATGTGGCTCTATTAATATAGGAGATACCTGAAAACATATCACACTTTTCATCATAGTGCATTTACCAATGCATAAAATGCATGGAGAAGTCATTTCGAATGACTGGTCCTCAGTGTTGTGAGAACGATGACTGGTTAAAATTTTTGGTGGTTTCTTGTTCAGTCCATAGGCCTACATCATGTGGCAAACCGGTGAGCATGTGGCTCTATTAGTATAGGAGATACCTGAAAACATCACACTTTTCATCATAGTGCTTTTACCAATGCATAAAATGCATGGAGAAGTCATTTCGAATGACTGGTCCTCAGTGTTGTGAGAACGATGACTGGTTAAAATTTTTGGTGGTTTCTTGTTCAGTCCATAGGCCTACATCATGTGGCAAACCGGTGAGCATGTGGCTCTATTAGTATAGGAGATACCTGAAAACATATCACACTTTTCATCATAGTGCTTTTACCAATGCATAAAATGCATGGAGAAGTCATTTCGAATGACTGGTCCTCAGTGTTGTGAGAACGATGACTGGTTAAAATTTTTGGTGGTTTCTTGTTCAGTCCATAGGCCTACATCATGTGGCAAACCGGTGAGCATGTGGCTCTATTAGTATAGGAGATACCTGAAAACATATCACACTTTTCATCATAGTGCTTTTACCAATGCATAAAATGCATGGAGAAGTCATTTCGAATGACTGGTCCTCAGTGTTGTGAGAACGATGACTGGTTAAAATTTTTGGTGGTTTCTTGTTCAGTCCATAGGCCTACATCATGTGGCAAACCGGTGAGCATGTGGCTCTATTAGTATAGGAGATACCTGAAAACATATCACACTTTTCATCATAGTGCTTTTACCAATGCATAAAATGCATGGAGAAGTCATTTCGAATGACTGGTCCTCAGTGTTGTGAGAACGATGACTGGTTAAAATTTTTGGTGGTTTCTTGTTCAGTCCATCGGCCTACATCATGTGACAAACCGGTGAGCATGTGGCTCTATTAGTATAGGAGATACCTGAAAACATATCACACTTTTCATCATAGTGCTTTTACCAATGCATAAAATGCATGGAGAAGTCATTTCGAATGAATGGTCCTCAGTGTTGTGAGAACGATGACTGGTTAAAATTTTTGGTGGTTTCTTGTTCAGTCCATAGGCCTACATCATGTGGCAAACCGGTGAGCATGTGGCTCTATTAGTATAGGAGATACCTGAAAACATATCACACTTTTCATCATAGTGCTTTTACCAATGCATAAAATGCATGGAGAAGTCATTTCGAATGACTGGTCCTCAGTGTTGTGAGAATGTTGACTGGTTAAAATTTTTGGTGGTTTCTTGTTCAGTCCATAGGCCTACATCATGTGGCAAACCGGTGAGCATGTGGCTCTATTAGTATAGGAGATACCTGAAAACATATCACACTTTTCATCATAGTGCTTTTACCAATGCATAAAATGCATGGAGAAGTCATTTCGAATGACTGGTCCTCAGTGTTGTGAGAACGATGACTGGTTAAAATTTTTGGTGGTTTCTTGTTCAGTCCATAGGCCTACATCATGTGGCAAACCGGTGACCATGTGGCTCTATTAGTATAGGAGATACCTGAAAACATATCACACTTTTCATCATAGTGCTTTTACCAATGCATAAAATGCATGGAGAAGTCATTTCGAATGACTGGTCCTCAGTGTTGTGAGAACGATGACTGGTTAAAATTTTTGGTGGTTTCTTGTTCAGTCCATAGGCCTACATCATGTGGCAAACCGGTGAGCATGTGGCTCTATTAGTATAGGGGATACCTTAAAACATCACACTTTTCATCATAGTGCTTTTACCAATGCATAAAATGCATGGAGAAGTCATTTCGAATGACTGGTCCTCAGTGTTGTGAGAACGATGACTGGTGAAAATTTTTGGTGGTTTCTTGTTCAGTCCATAGGCCTACATCATGTGGCAAACCGGTGAGCATGTGGCTCTATTAGTATAGGAGATAACTGAAAACATATCACACTTTTCATCATATTGCTTTTACCAATGCATAAAATGCATGGAGAAGTCATTTCGAATGACTGGTCCTCAGTGTTGTGAGAACGATGACTGGTTAAAATTTTTGGTGGTTTCTTGTTCAGTCCATAGGCCTACATCATGTGGCAAACCGGTGAGCATGTGGCTCTATTAGTATAGGAGATACCTGAAAACATATCACACTTTTCATCATAGTGCTTTTACCAATGCATAAAATGCATGGAGAAGTCATTTCGAATGACTGGTCCTCAGTGTTGTGAGAACGATGACTGGTTAAAATTTTTGGTGGTTTCTTGTTCAGTCCATAGGCCTACATCATGTGGCAAACCGGTGAGCATGTGGCTCTATTAGTATAGGAGATACCTGAAAACATATCACACTTTTCATCATAGTGCTTTTACCAATGCATAAAATGCATGGAGAAGTCATTTCGAATGACTGGTCCTCAGTGTTGTGAGAACGATGACTGGTTAAAATTTTTGGTGGTTTCTTGTTCAGTCCATAGGCCTACATCATGTGGCAAACCGGTGAGCATGTGGCTCTATTATTATAGGAGATACCTGAAAACATATCACACTTTTCATCATAGTGCTTTTACCAATGCATAAAATGCATGGAGAAGTCATTTCGAATGACTGGTCCTCAGTGTTGTGAGAACGATGACTGGTTAAAATTTTTGGTGGTTTCTTGTTCAGTCCATAGGCCTACATCATGTGGCAAACCGGTGAGCATGTGGCTCTATTAGTATAGGAGATACCTGAAAACATATCACACTTTTCATCATAGTGCTTTTACCAATGCATAAAATGCATGGAGAAGTCATTTCGAATGACTGGTCCTCAGTGTTGTGAGAACGATGACTGGTTAAAATTTTTGGTGGTTTCTTGTTCAGTCCATAGGCCTACATCATGTGGCAAACCGGTGAGCATGTGGCTCTATTAGTATAGGAGATACCTGAAAACATATCACACTTTTCATCATAGTGCTTTTACCAATGCATAAAATGCATGGAGAAGTCATTTCGAATGACTGGTCCTCAGTGTTGTGAGAACGATGACTGGTTAAAATTTTTGGTGGTTTCTTGTTCAGTCCATAGGCCTACATCATGTGGCAAACCGGTGAGCATGTGGCTCTATTAGTATAGGAGATACCTGAAAACATATCACACTTTTCATCATAGTGCTTTTACCAATGCATAAAATGCATGGAGAAGTCATTTCGAATGACTGGTCCTCAGTGTTGTGAGAACGATGACTGGTTAAAATTTTTGGTGGTTTCTTGTTCAGTCCATAGGCCTACATCATGTGGCAAACCGGTGAGCATGTGGCTCTATTAGTATAGGAGATACCTGAAAACATATCACACTTTTCATCATAGTGCTTTTACCAATGCATAAAATGCATGGAGAAGTCATTTCGAATGACTGGTCCTCAGTGTTGTGAGAACGATGACTGGTTAAAATTTTTGGTGGTTTCTTGTTCAGTCCATAGGCCTACATCATGTGGCAAACCGGTGAGCATGTGGCTCTATTAGTATAGGAGATACCTGAAAACATATCACACTTTTCATCATAGTGCTTTTACCAATGCATAAAATGCATGGAGAAGTCATTTCGAATGACTGGTCCTCAGTGTTGAGAGAACGATGACTGGTTAAAATTTTTGGTGGTTTCTTGTTCAGTCCATAGGCCTACATCATGTGGCAAACCGGTGAGCATGTGGCTCTATTAGTATAGGAGATACCTGAAAACATATCACACTTTTCATCATAGTGCTTTTACCAATGCATAAAATGCATGGAGAAGTCATTTCGAATGACTGGTCCTCAGTGTTGTGAGAACGATGACTGGTTAAAATTTTTGGTGGTTTCTTGTTCAGTCCATAGGCCTACATCATGTGGCAAACCGGTGAGCATGTGGCTCTATTAGTATAGGAGATACCTGAAAACATATCACACTTTTCATCATAGTGCTTTTACCAATGCATAAAATGCATGGAGAAGTCATTTCGAATGACTGGTCCTCAGTGTTGTGAGAATGATGACTGGTTAAAATTTTTGGTGGTTTCTTGTTCAGTCCATAGGCCTACATCATGTGGCAAACCGGTGAGCATGTGGCTCTATTAGTATAGGAGATACCTGAAAACATATCACACTTTTCATCATAGTGCTTTTACCAATGCATAAAATGCATGGAGAAGTCATTTCGAATGACTGGTCCTCAGTGTTGTGAGAACGATGACTGGTTAAAATTTTTGGTGGTTTCTTGTTCAGTCCATAGGCCTACATCATGTGGCAAACCGGTGAGCATGTGGCTCTATTAGTATAGGAGATACCTGAAAACATATCACACTTTTCATCATAGTGCTTTTACCAATGCATAAAATGCATGGAGAAGTCATTTCGAATGACTGGTCCTCAGTGTTGTGAGAACGATGACTGGTTAAAATTTTTGGTGGTTTCTTGTTCAGTCCATAGGCCTACATCATGTGGCAAACCGGTGAGCATGTGGCTCTATTAGTATAGGAGATACCTGAAAACATATCACACTTTTCATCATAGTGCATTTACCAATGCATAAAATGCATGGAGAAGTCATTTCGAATGACTGGTCCTCAGTGTTGTGAGAACGATGACTGGTTAAAATTTTTGGTGGTTTCTTGTTCAGTCCATAGGCCTACATCATGTGGCAAACCGGTGAGCATGTGGCTCTATTAGTATAGGAGATACCTGAAAACATATCACACTTTTCATCATAGTGCTTTTGCCAATGCATAAAATGCATGGAGAAGTCATTTTGAATGACTGGTCCTCAGTGTTGTGAGAACGATGACTGGTTAAAATTTTTGGTGGTTTCTTGTTCAGTCCATAGGCCTACATCATGTGGCAAACCGGTGAGCATGTGGCTCTATTAGTATAGGAGATACCTGAAAACATATCACACTTTTCATCATAGTGCTTTTGCCAATGCATAAAATGCATGGAGAAGTCATTTTGAATGACTGGTCCTCAGTGTTGTGAGAACGATGACTGGTTAAAATTTTTGGTGGTTTCTTGTTCAGTCCATAGGCCTACATCATGTGGCAAACCGGTGAGCATGTGGCTCTATTAGTATAGGAGATACCTGAAAACATATCACACTTTTCATCATAGTGCTTTTACCAATGCATAAAATGCATGGAGAAGTCATTTCGAATGACTGGTCCTCAGTGTTGTGAGAACGATGACTGGTTAAAATTTTTGGTGGTTTCTTGTTCAGTCCATAGGCCTACATCATGTGGCAAACCGGTGAGCATGTGGCTCTATTAGTATAGGAGATACCTGAAAACATATCACACTTTTCATCATAGTGCTTTTACCAATGCATAAAATGCATGGAGAAGTCATTTCGAATGACTGGTCCTCAGTGTTGTGAGAACGATGACTGGTTAAAATTTTTGGTGGTTTCTTGTTCAGTCCATAGGCCTACATCATGTGGCAAACCGGTGAGCATGTGGCTCTATTATTATAGGAGATACCTGAAAACATATCACACTTTTCATCATAGTGCTTTTACCAATGCATAAAATGCATGGAGAAGTCATTTCGAATGACTGGTCCTCAGTGTTGTGAGTACGATGACTGGTTAAAATTTTTGGTGGTTTCTTGTTCAGTCCATAGGCCTACATCATGTGGCAAACCGGTGAGCATGTGGCTCTATTAGTATAGGAGATACCTGAAAACATATCACACTTTTCATCATAGTGCTTTTACCAATGCATAAAATGCATGGAGAAGTCATTTCGAATGACTGGTCCTCAGTGTTGTGAGAACGATGACTGGTTAAAATTTTTGGTGGTTTCTTGTTCAGTCCATAGGCCTACATCATGTGGCAAACCGGTGAGCATGTGGCTCTATTAGTATAGGAGATACCTGAAAACATATCACACTTTTCATCATAGTGCTTTTACCAATGCATAAAATGCATGGAGAAGTCATTTCGAATGACTGGTCCTCAGTGTTGTGAGAACGATGACTGGTTAAAATTTTTGGTGGTTTCTTGTTCAGTCCATAGGCCTACATCATGTGGCAAACCGGTGAGCATGTGGCTCTATTAGTATAGGAGATACCTGAAAACATATCACACTTTTCATCATAGTGCTTTTACCAATGCATAAAATGCATGGAGAAGTCATTTCGAATGACTGGTCCTCAGTGTTGTGAGAACGATGACTGGTTAAAATTTTTGGTGGTTTCTTGTTCAGTCCATAGGCCTACATCATGTGGCAAACCGGTGAGCATGTGGCTCTATTAGTATAGGAGATACCTGAAAACATATCACACTTTTCATCATAGTGCTTTTACCAATGCATAAAATGCATGGAGAAGTCATTTCGAATGACTGGTCCTCAGTGTTGTGAGAACGATGACTGGTTAAAATTTTTGGTGGTTTCTTGTTCAGTCCATAGGCCTACATCATGTGGCAAACCGGTGAGCATGTGGCTCTATTAGTATAGGAGATACCTGAAAACATATCACACTTTTCATCATAGTGCTTTTACCAATGCATAAAATGCATGGAGAAGTCATTTCGAATGACTGGTCCTCAGTGTTGAGAGAACGATGACTGGTTAAAATTTTTGGTGGTTTCTTGTTCAGTCCATAGGCCTACATCATGTGGCAAACCGGTGAGCATGTGGCTCTATTAGTATAGGAGATACCTGAAAACATATCACACTTTTCATCATAGTGCTTTTACCAATGCATAAAATGCATGGAGAAGTCATTTCGAATGACTGGTCCTCAGTGTTGTGAGAATGATGACTGGTTAAAATTTTTGGTGGTTTCTTGTTCAGTCCATAGGCCTACATCATGTGGCAAACCGGTGAGCATGTGGCTCTATTAGTATAGGAGATACCTGAAAACATATCACACTTTTCATCATAGTGCTTTTACCAATGCATAAAATGCATGGAGAAGTCATTTCGAATGACTGGTCCTCAGTGTTGTGAGAACGATGACTGGTTAAAATTTTTGGTGGTTTCTTGTTCAGTCCATAGGCCTACATCATGTGGCAAACCGGTGAGCATGTGGCTCTATTAGTATAGGAGATACCTGAAAACATATCACACTTTTCATCATAGTGCTTTTACCAATGCATAAAATGCATGGAGAAGTCATTTCGAATGACTGGTCCTCAGTGTTGTGAGAACGATGACTGGTTAAAATTTTTGGTGGTTTCTTGTTCAGTCCATAGGCCTACATCATGTGGCAAACCGGTGAGCATGTGGCTCTATTAGTATAGGAGATACCTGAAAACATATCACACTTTTCATCATAGTGCATTTACCAATGCATAAAATGCATGGAGAAGTCATTTCGAATGACTGCTCCTCAGTGTTGTGAGAACGATGACTGGTTAAAATTTTTGGTGGTTTCTTGTTCAGTCCATAGGCCTACATCATGTGGCAAACCGGTGAGCATGTGGCTCTATTAGTATAGGAGATACCTGAAAACATATCACACTTTTCATCATAGTGCTTTTACCAATGCATAAAATGCATGGAGAAGTCATTTTGAATGACTGGTCCTCAGTGTTGTGAGAACGATGACTGGTTAAAATTTTTGGTGGTTTCTTGTTCAGTCCATAGGCCTACATCATGTGGCAAACCGGTGAGCATGTGGCTCTATTAGTATAGGAGATACCTGAAATCATATCACACTTTTCATCATAGTGCTTTTACCAATGCATAAAATGCATGGAGAAGTCATTTCGAATGACTGGTCCTCAGTGTTGTGAGAACGATGACTGGATAAAATTTTTGGTGGTTTCTTGTTCAGTCCATAGGCCTACATCATGTGGCAAACCGGTGAGCATGTGGCTCTATTAGTATAGGAGATACCTGAAAACATATCACACTTTTCATCATAGTGCTTTTACCAATGCATAAAATGCATGGAGAAGTCATTTCGAATGACTGGTCCTCAGTGTTGTGAGAATGATGACTGGTTAAAATTTTTGGTGGTTTCTTGTTCAGTCCATAGGCCTACATCATGTGGCAAACCGGTGAGCATGTGGCTCTATTAGTATAGGAGATACCTGAAAACATATCACACTTTTCATCATAGTGCTTTTACCAATGCATAAAATGCATGGAGAAGTCATTTCGAATGACTGGTCCTCAGTGTTGTGAGAACGATGACTGGTTAAAATGTTTGGTGGTTTCTTGTTCAGTCCATAGGCCTACATCATGTGGCAAACCGGTGAGCATGTGGCTCTATTAGTATAGGAGATACCTGAAAACATATCACACTTTTCATCATAGTGCTTTTACCAATGCATAAAATGCATGGAGAAGTCATTTCGAATGACTGGTCCTCAGTGTTGTGAGACCGATGACTGGATAAAATTTTTGGTGGTTTCTTGTTCAGTCCATAGGCCTACATCATGTGGCAAACCGGTGAGCATGTGGCTCTATTAGTATAGGAGATACCTGAAAACATATCACACTTTTCATCATAGTGCTTTTACCAATGCATAAAATGCATGGAGAAGTCATTTCGAATGACTGGTCCTCAGTGTTGTGAGAACGATGACTGGTTAAAATTTTTGGTGGTTTCTTGTTCAGTCCATAGGCCTACATCATGTGGCAAACCGGTGAGCATGTGGCTCTATTAGTATAGGAGATACCTGAAAACATATCACACTTTTCATCATAGTGCTTTTACCAATGCATAAAATGAATGGAGAAGTCATTTCGAATGACTGGTCCTCAGTGTTGTGAGAACGATGACTGGTTAAAATTTTTGGTGGTTTCTTGTTCAGTCCATAGGCCTACATCATGTGGCAAACCGGTGAGCATGTGGCTCTATTAGTATAGGAGATACCTGAAAACATATCACACTTTTCATCATAGTGCTTTTACCAATGCATAAAATGCATGGAGAAGTCATTTCGAATGACTGGTCCTCAGTGTTGTGAGAACGATGACTGGTTAAAATTTTTGGTGGTTTCTTGTTCAGTCCATAGGCCTACATCATGTGGCAAACCGGTGAGCATGTGGCTCTATTAGTATAGGAGATACCTGAAAACATATCACACTTTTCATCATAGTGCATTTACCAATGCATAAAATGCATGGAGAAGTCATTTCGAATGACTGGTCCTCAGTGTTGTGAGAACGATGACTGGTTAAAATTTTTGGTGGTTTCTTGTTCAGTCCATAGGCCTACATCATGTGGCAAACCGGTGAGCATGTGGCTCTATTAGTATAGGAGATACCTGAAAACATATCACACTTTTCATCATAGTGCTTTTACCAATGCATAAAATGCATGGAGAAGTCATTTCGAATGACTGGTCCTCAGTGTTGTGAGAACGATGACTGGTTAA